>NC_079460.1:12398178-13648178 GCF_026250575.1 Diorhabda carinulata | reverse complement strand
TTTATTAATCTGTTAAACAAACGTGGTTGCATCGAGCATCATCGTTAGCAATCATTAAGTGATTTGTTTACATTTTTAGCATGTGGCCAGTAACAGTATAGAATACAATACAAGGATAGTATTTCAAAATGAATAGGGAATTTAGTAAAAGCGGCAGCAACCAATCGTGTTCTAACTGAAATTCATATTTGAATTATATTTGCCATATGGCGATGAGTTGCATCATTCTACGATTCGTTGAATATTATTCTATATAAATCCGAGAGCCTGGTGATTTATTTTCCCGTGTATATTTACTGTTACCTCGTTTTTGGTTTGACGGGAACTGGAATCGAGGATAGAAACATTTCAGCAGAAAAGTTACTACTCTCTAAATCCTAATTTTGAGGGTTTATTTGTCAGAACTACATATTTCTGTGATGAAACGGTTTTCTCCTATATATAGCAAATACATTCATCCACAAATTCCTATTTTTTAGAAACTGTTCCTTATATATAATAGTTACTATTTATACGTGAAATATTCATGCAGCATTTCACTTTTTCATTATATGTTTTGTGTAAACAATCAATTTGTTATTATCAACAGATGGTTAGTAGGAAATTCGTGTTGTATTTTGATATATTTGCTTGTTTTTTTTTTTATACAACATTGGTACCAATTGTATTGCAATTTAATTCTATCTAGAATCAATATATCCGAAAGTTCTATGATTCTAACGAGGGTTGTTACTTAAGTTATGAGATATGGAAACACTGATATCAAATCTAACATGGACATCATAAAGTTTGTGATTTTTAATAGTGAACGTACTCAGAACGTGTCGTCATACCAGTGCTATTTGTGTTGTTTATTGATAATTGAAATATTCATCTTGATCAAAAAATAGTATTAAATCGCGAAAAGTTTCGTGCTATGGTTTTCTGTGACTTTCAAAGAGAGTTAAATAAACAATGTGTCTATTAACTCAACTTTTATGATTTACTTTCAGTGGCGATTTGTTTTTTAAGAAACAACTCCTAAGAAGACCTTTTTATTTGTTTGTTTACTTTCTAGAACCGAATTGTCCAGAGAGTACCGATTTGTATAAATAATTACTCGCTTATCAGCGAAGAAGTCAGTAAATATTTGAATGTTAAGTAAAATAATAGAAGTAAATGGTGAATTTGAATAAATTATAAGTTAGCGGATAGTTAAATCTTAGTAGATAATTATTATAAATAGCGAGTAGTTTAGATAGCTTCAGTTATCACCGCTGCGCGCGCTGCTAGGAGTTGTTATTACATCAACTTGTTATCGAAACATATTAATGTTCTTAGTTTCGTGGTTTGAACTTGAAAAGGAAGTTGTTATTTAAAAAAATAAACAGATTCACAATTTTTCAAATATTTTAACATTGTTCTAAATATCCCCTTGAAAAATCGCTAAATTTTCGACTAGAAGTCAAAAAATATTGATCAGACGGAAAAACCGTTATTTAGAGCCATAGATTTTTTATTGATTTTATCATTTTTGATTTCAAGTAATAAAAATAGAGCGTATTTTCTTTAAAAGTTGAAGTGCTTCAGTTATAAACATTACTTTTAATCTTCACACTGTACATACTGATTATCACAAAGCTTTAATAACAGCATTTAATAAAAAAAAAAAGATATTTGAATTGATCACAGAAAAACATCAAAATATCAAGTACCTAATCGTCAACAAGAAAATGTATTGCTTTAGTAACGAATGGGTAATTTTTGGTTATACATTTGATTTATTACCTATATACTACAGTGGAGTGTAATACGAGTACAAAAGCGACAGCAAACAATGACGGCAATTAATAAAATCGAATAGCTTGTACAACAAAATCTGGTATCAGGGTTTCCGTATCCGAATTAACAAAGATATATACCCCGGGCGTCCTATTTGGAACCGTACGATGTCCAGTTTGCGTCTTTTCAATGACGAGTGAGAAATGGCATTGTGGCCTTTGTCATCCGAATAATGACTTCTTGGTAGATAAGGCGGTCAGAACGGCATCGGTAGTGGTAGTCAATTTCGATGGTCACTTGCGTGCATCGTATTTGTATTGTCCGCCGCGGCCGAATCATTGTTGCCCGCTAAATGGAGTGTGAAGCGATAGTGAGTGACCAACAGACTCGCACCGACTTATCTTTAGTCGCAAACAATACATCGAATTCGTTGCAGAAACTGAGAGGACGAAGAGAGGACGCAGGGCAAGATTTCTCACCAGTTTTACAGTTCCACACTGTCATATCTCATATACTGTGTGTTTTTTTACTAATCACACGATTAACTGGTATCTTGATGAATAAATTGGAGTTGAAGACTGATATTCTGGAATACATTTTCAATACATCGATACACAAAACATAAGTTCAATTTATTAGATCAAATAGGTGTGCTTTAAAACAATCAAATCAACATATATTGTTTGTCCAAAAAAATAAAAAAGCAATTTATTGCTTTGGCTATTGCTTGTTGATATTACTTGCAGAAAAATAACCTAAAAGTACTGTTTCACTTGTACTTGTTGTTCTTGAAATATTTCTGTTTTCTTGGAGTAACCAATTATTAGTTGAAATCAGTGTAGACATTTTGGGCGTAGACTTATTGCGTTACTGTAAGAAGAATCTTTCTGTACAATAGGTTTAATTCGGCTCCGAGGCGAGATGAAATTTTGTCACGGAATTTGAGTAATTGTGTTTATTACTAAATAATCCTTTCTCCGTCATTAATTGTTATAAAATCTACTCAGCAGCAGTCTACTCGAGAATATTAACTTCCACATCAAAACAAACTAGCCCCTATTTTCTGATTTGATTGAATACTATCCAGATGTAAATTATCATGTGATTTTTTTTCTAAAATCAATTGAGTTTGATTAATATCACACTTACTACTCATATACTATACACTGTTTTCAAAGTAGGAGGACCATTTTAGGTTAGGTTAGGTTAGGTTAGGTAAGGTTAACTTAGAAACCTGAAACACACTACTTGAAATCACTAAAAAAGTTACTAGATTGGAAGTGGTGACATAAAATACTAGTTATACTAAAAGTATACAGTCTGGAAATAATGAACCACAAACTAAATAAAAATTAACCTGATAGACAAACGTTGAAAGAGCGAATGCTTGTTATTGAAAATGAAAAAAAAAATACAATGAATTGTAGAATTAAATGTATAGAGACTTTCAAGGAGGTCACTATGTTTGTAAGAAGGTTAATAACAGTGTGAAATTTGGTGGAACATGAAGTTTTGCCAACTTAAATTCAAATCAGTCCTTCCAGTTTTAAAACAGTATATGAAATATACTGACTCACAAAAAAATTTAAGCAATCAGAATTCAATTTTCACTTTAGTGATTATACGATATCGTTCGGATTTTAAAATTTGTTAATTTTGTTGTAAGGCTTTTTAGAGCTAAATAGAGAAACTATAGTTTATGGAAGGGCATGGAGAGATGGTATGCGTAAAGTACATCGTCGAATATGAAGATTTTGTCCTACTAGTCAAACTGGATGCTGCTCCTTACAGCTAAACATCGGCGTAACCGTCTAGCTCTAGTGTAAGATGATACTATCAATGTAATTAGGCTATTTTCAGTTTATATAACCCACTTTCTTCAGTAATGTACGATAGAAAGAGTGAGGAGTTGTCGAAGATGAAGATGCGCTCCTCAATGTAATAAAAAACGCAATATGCACCATACAGTACGCATTATAGTAATAAGTGCTTCTTTAAAAATTAAGGTTCGATATCATAATATTCTGCCACTTTTTTCAGTGAGTTAACTATTGAAACTAAAAATTTGATCATCCATCAAGGAAGTAGCAATTAGTCTTAAGTAATATCTGTATTGTATCATAATATTAAATTCTGTTTCTCAATATATCTCATTAATTTCACATTCTCTCAGCTGCAAATATTTTTCTCATCTACCAACTAACCTTTCTCTTATTAAAAGTTTTTTTTCAAAACGATACTCAAATTTAAATGTCGATCTTTCTGAACTTGACAATTACAGGAATAAATTTTAAAGGAGGAAACATCGGACATTTAGCGTCAGCATCACGTAGAAACAGACCATAACTCTTATGAGAATAGTCAACGAATGTGATGTAAAACGAACGTTTATTTGATGTAACTAACGTAATATACAAGAGAGGAACTAGCACAATTGGTAAAGTTATAGAATATAAAATTTTGGACTCGAAATTATGTTATGTTTGACTAGAAGTCATACTTTCAGAAGTATGACTTCTCCAGCTGTATCTTCAAGATAACATCTGTACTGACAGGCAAATTCCTTGATATCTAGAGGATAATGACATTCTGATTACTGGCTCGGATGTACGCTGCAGCGCTGATGTGGTTTGCAGAGTAAATCGCTTTGTTCAGCTTCTCATTAGTTTGTTTACGAAATGTCACTTGCAAAATATGCCTAAAACAACTACCTACCGAAAATTTATTATGTCATACCATGTATAGACATTATCTATCAAGTTGTGTTCATAACAGGACAGAACAACTTCAAGTTCAATGTTTTATATAAACAATCGCATAATTATGATGCATTCAAATGCCACCCATTTCTTTAAAAAAATGACATTATTGTTACATCCTTATACAAAAAGAAGAATAGACGCCTATTAACTATTATATTCTATTACCAATTGGCTCAATAATCTACTACCAAAGGTGAGCACATGGTAAATTGGAGGCTGTTCACTTTTATTTTTTTTTCTACAGTTTTCCAGCACTTCCAATGTACTGTATCAAGAATCAAAAACAGATCAAAGAAGATGTGATATTATTAATATGTAATGTTATGGGTATACTTTGTATAAAATTCATTATCCCTTAAAAAAGTCGATTTGGTGTAATGGTAACTAGTAGATGATTGTGGTTATGATATTATTCTGGTGTTAAGTTGGTAGCAAATAGTTAGCTTATAGCGGTTCTCTGTAGTTGACATTCATTTCCTAGTGCTTTGAATGGTGACTGATTCCTTAGTGATAGTGCATTAATCTGCAAAAATGATTCGTTTTTTCTAATATATTATATTAGTAAATTGTTAACCAAAGCAGGTAGTATTGAGTTGAAATACTAAGTAGAACTTGTGAACCACGCTGTTAATTCTTCTATAACCATGCCATCTTTATCCCAGCTCAAGCAAAATTATTGGAATATCATTTTGGTACCTGCAGAAACAATTTCACCATGGCTCTTAATGTCACCGTAATACGTAAAGTTATGAGTAAATAATTAATTATTATGCTTTATATTATACTATCTGTTAGAATATTTACACATGTAAACCAACGAATATTTATTAAACTATTACCAATTTCATTACAAATAATACAAATTTGATCAGGTCATATTTTATATTCCGATTTTAAAAATATACTGTGAATTTAATACGGAATACAATACGGGTCGAACTCTTTTAGTCGACTCATAAAAATATCCCTTTCGGTCTATCCCAAGAAAATCATATTTTTGCAAATAACAAATGTTCAGAAGTTGAACATGAGAATAAAGACATTTTATTACAATCTAATTTTTTCTGTATGTATTATAATTTTTAGAATGTACGTTATTTTCTGTTTTCTCCACTTCACCTAAGGGTACAAATTAGTTGATGATAATTTATAGGTAATACAAATGAAAATGAAGTGAATAATGTCCGATTTTTGCTTAATAATCTCTTGTATAATCAAAACTTAATGTTGATCTCATTTTACTCATATTAATATCTGTTTATTATAGATAATTAATTATTTTGCAATTTCAAATTGTCATCTCACACACAATTTATTTCCTATTTAAATAAACTTTTTAACTATGGAAATATAATATGATGATAATTTTATGAGATGATACAAGACGAATCAGAATACTTTCTATTTAATCCAGCCCTGATATTCCAGGTGAAACTATGGCTGTCTTCATGATGAACTGCAGGAGTAATGAGATGAGGAAATGCAATGTAACCGGGGAAAAGCTAGGAAATGTTGCAGAATTATAATACGATGTCTTTACGGCTCTCTTCTTAACTCAAAGGGTGGAAATTCCTTCAATTTATTCACTCTATATTATAGTTCTTAGTTTGCAATCATGCTCCACATCAATCTCTTCCTAGCTGTCTTAGAATTTAATAGAAACTTACTACAGTGGATTTATTTTTATTTAACACACGTCACTTGAAAATGAAATATTATAAGACCGTTAAAATTTATGAAATGATATTGTCTTTAAAATTATTCTAGAAAATTAAAAAAGTAGTGATCACTAATTAAGATATTATTCTATAGTTTTATTATCTTCATTCTTATAATTATTCATAATATGTTTTAATACTATGAATGATTTATTTGAGGAATTCTTTACACCTTATTGATTAGTATGACTCATACTATCATATGTTGAAACAAGTTTGATGTCCTTACAACTCGTCAGCCGTTTTAGTGAGACCGTTTTTGACAAAGAATGAAAAAGTTTGATTTCAAATACAACAAAGTGCCAAAGAAGCTCACGGAACGTTAAAATATGTTTATGGTGATTGTAACTTTGGAAACTGTTGAGAACTGGCTTAAGCTATGGAACACTTGAAAAGGACGTCAATTGACATCAAAAACAGTCGATGAATGGAATTTGCATTCGAATATTCTGTTCATCTGCTAATAATATGCGAACCATCAAAGTTTTATTACAAGAATATTTCATATCAGTAGCCGTTAATCAAAGAAAAATTTCAAAATATAGAGAAAATATTAGAATTAGTCTTCTTTGGTCTAAAAACCAATGAACCTATGTGAATCTGCAGTCGATATAACCCAATCGAGTTCCAAATCTCTCAAACTAGACGATGGCCTGGCCCATCAAAATCGAAAGGTTTACGGAATTTTATGATTACCTTAATCGCCTGTTCTTGAACAAAACAATTATTTTACATTGCAGGCACGTAATCTTTCACAATTTAATAATAATTTGGTAACAAATAATTTGAAATTAGAATAATATACATATGATATATAGTTAAAAAAAGGAATTCTAAATTGGATTCTTTTCCATTTTAAACACAGATAATCAAGTTTGAATGTGTTAGAGTAGTTTACAATAGAAAAAATAGGTTGGAAAAATAAAGCAATTAAAAATTATCTATTTCAATTTTCTGAAAGGAGAACTAGACTCTTTAGACTATATACTCCTTATAACTTTTCCAACGAAATAGTTTAAATTTGAAAGTATCTCGTATCAAATAATCACTACTTCTTAATATTATCACAAGAATAATTTCCATTTCTAATGTTTACGTTATTTATTAAATTACTATATAAAAGAGACCCTTGATAGTCAAAGGGTTTTAATCCAACGTTCAGTCGGTTCTTAGAGATTCTTCTATCGCTAGGAAACTGAATAAATAGGAATTTAACTCTGCAAAGTCTGGACTAATTGTTGGACGTGGTAGAAGTTCAATCCTATCGACCTATTCGATTTTATTCCGCGTAACTTTCGCAGTATCTGGTTAAGCATGGTCTTCTTGTAAGAGAACCCGCTTCGAGTAAACTAAGCTTCTGGTAGTGGTCCTTTATCCATCCATTGTTTTGCATTGTCGGATTGTTTTGATAAATCCAAAATAAAACGATAACATTGCGGCAGGGCAAGAAGATTTTTACATACGTCAATCTTTCGCTCGAATTTCGGCAGTGTGGCAGTATTTGACAACTTTTTCAGATCTCACCTGATAATTTATATGACGATGTATGGTATATTCAGAGGATCTAAGGGAGTAAGATAATCGGAGAGTGCTGGTAATAAGTTGGTTTTCTGCTGCTTATCATGTTACCTCAATATCTCACGCAGGTGGACAACTCGAGCTTGAACGATCTTTGAGCGTCAAATCTCTCAATATTAAAACGATTAACAGCTAATAAGCTCGCTGAATGGGGGGCAAACAAAACCTGTGGTATCAGCTACAGAACATTGGAAAAAGCACTGGAAAAGAAGGTTATAAAGTTATAAGCAAAACCAATTATTAGGACAAACTACAGGGTCGAGACATGCAATGACTCTTCTGGGAAACTATAACTCTAGAAGATCTACTGAAAGAAGCTCTAACGGGGCACTGCCCCCTCAACAAATTCTTGGAGATGCTAGACCTAGCAAATAATGCGGCGTGCAAATTTTGTTGCACAGAGAACGAAACCTCTATTCACATTCTTTCGGAGTGTGAATGGGAATTAAAGTCATCCCACATTGTAGACTTTTTAAAAAAAGTGGGATTAAGAAATCAATTGTCAACACTAGGTTCCCCAGTATCGTATTAAGAAAGAGGAGCACAGTAGATCCTTTGGGTTACAGGCTATACGATACCCCAATATCCATACATACATACATAGATAAAGTTTAATTTCAAATAACAGATGTCACAAAAATTTTTTAACGGTATTTACTGAGAAATAATTTAAATCTATCTATCTATCGGCAACAGAATTCATGACTCACTGATAGTCGAATTAAATTGAACATGTTGGAGAAAACTACTGTGAGAAATGGTTTCAGAAATATATCATTAACCACATATTCGATGACATGAATTTTAAGATCAAACACCTCACTAAACAACTGCCGTTTTTCTAAGGCCAAGATTCAATTCGTAAGCGATAAAAGTAATTTATACACATTTGCTGGTCAAGTTTATGAAGAAGTGAATCTATTTTATGGTAATATAATAATAATATGGCCATAAAACCATTTATCAATTATATGATATGTTCATTCACATAATTAAAAATTATTACGTTTAATTTAATAAATTAAATTCCTTTTCTAAAGCGGAATTTACGAAGAATTCAAGTGAAATCACCCCCTCAAACTAACAGGTATAATTTTTTTTCCAAATACTAAGAATATCTGAACGAGACAAGAAGATATACGATACTATCTATATTGAGAAATTAATCTTCCAAAGCAGTTTACACTTTCCATTCGGTTTGTACACCAAAAAACACTTAAAATTTATCCCGGATTCCTTAATTCTCTATAAAAATTCCTGTCTTGCCCACGAAACTGCAATAAACTTGCGATAATCTTAAACAAATCAATCCAATTCATAAACATGCTCATCGTTTCGGAAGAAGCAACGCGAAGATCATGAAAGGCAGTGGCATACTGGCAAGCCATTTAATGTGATAAAAATGAAATGATTAAAACTTATGAAATAATTCACACTTCAGTTTTAAAGAAATGAACAAAAACTGAAATTTGCCTTTGTTTATAATATTGATTATAGCATTCGTATATCATTTCTAATAATAAATTTCAAGCCGAGAATATTTGGTATATAACAGGAAGAGATTTGGCCTACTTTGGTTGTGAAGCAGAAACACATGACAATTAACGTATATTTCAAAATTTCTTATAAAAACTCAATTCTCTACATCGGAGTACTGGATATTATATTATTAAATACAGAACTAATCTAGTTTCTCTAAATTATTAATAATTTCAATACAAACTTGATTTATTGAATAAAATATTGCTAAATTAAATTTATTTTTGAAAACATGTGTCAAATTCTTCGTTGATAATTTGAACAATATTATAAAAATTTTTAGTCCAATAAAATATGTCTCTTGACTTGATCTGTCTGGCTTACTTGATGTTGCTGCTTTCATAGATACTTGTGATCGTATAATTTCAATAGTATGAGATCGTGCTTCAATCTATTGTTAAAAAAACTATTCATCTCACTCTCGCGAATAGAATCTGCGGTTATTTTTCAATAATTTTTTATTCTAATGATAAATTATGTGCACTTGCAGGACTGGTGAACTTTCCATAATAAAATACGACAAGTCATCGGTTATTTCATCTATAGATTGTGTAACGGTCCAGCATCTGATCCATTTTATCCACTACCAATTTCCATTTTGTTTTAATACTCAATAATTTCTGGTTTATTTTTTGTCTTCACTACTAATTGCTCCTATGACATAATCGTAAATAGTAGTATAAAACCTTTCTTTGATTTTAGAAACATATGAAGATATAGAAAGTTTTTCTTGAAACTCATGTAAATATTTAATGAAGAAAACGACGTTACAATGACAATATATTTATTCATTCTTCAACTTCTTTAACTTTTATTAATCCATAATAATAATTCCATTTTCGTTTTCTAGATTGTAATAATAATATTTTCTGTAGCGCCCCTGGACAAGTATAGACAGCAGAGTGGTTAAAAGGGCATTATTGTTTTATAAATAGGTAGCTCCCAAATTTATATCGGACTCTGAAGAGCGTAAAGTCGAATCCTGGGGAATATCGGTGGGCATTTCGGCTAATTTCTATTCAAGGATCGTCTTCGTCTTTACTGGCTGGATGGGGTGAAACAACCGATATTTTCTAAGGAAGAGGCCTCACGTTCTGTTGTAGTGATCGTTGACATTAAGTAAAATCTAATGAATTTCATAGAAACAGATAGAAACAAATATTGAACACCATATATAAAAAAATATTGTTGAGTAGAGAGTATCGCAAAAAATACAATTTTAATAATCCGAACTTACATAGCAGAAGAATAGGTAAACGATAGAAATTATTGAAAATGTATGGAAAGCAGAGCTGAAAAATATGAATTTATATAACAGAATTAACAAAGCAGCAAGGGTATAAAAACCAATTGATAGAAAAAAAGTTTTTCTATCTATCTATAATGAATATTTTTAAGTCAAAGCAATTTTTTTCATCAGAAGTACATTATCTTTCCTTCGACTTTAAAAAGATAACGTAGTTATTAAAACGTATCTAAGGTAGTGAATAAAGTAGACGTAGTAGTTATAGTGGAAGTGTGTATTAAGTATGCAGAAGCAAGAACCAACATATACACGTATATAGAGTTCGAGCTCGAAAGCTACGAATAGAGGTAGATAAGTGACATTATCTCATTTCGGAATCGATTTACAACCGCGTTTTGCTCATAATGAGATATCTTTTATGCGAACACAATGAAAAAGAATGAATAAATATATTATTTAACTGCATTGATAAATAATCAACAGTTTCTGTGGAGTAGTAGCTTCAATTGAGTTAATGAGGAGATATTCAACAATGTAACCGATCATTCAAACATCGAACTGATAAAAGAGCTGCAAATAATCTTTCTTATTTCTTGTCAAAAACTTCACTATAATATATCTAATATCTTATCTAATTTCAAATAATTAAATGATAAAGTAACCACAATAAAAGGTATAAAAGTGACAAACAGAGTCGTAAATGCTATGTAATACAAAGCAGGGCATCCCTTCAAAGGAAGGAAACAACAGCATCTAATAAATAAGAAATAGTCGTAACGGGAAATCGATCTCTTTAACGACTAAAGCTATTTCCTGTTCTATCTTATAGTCCAAACTTGCAGAAATAAGGGAAAGAAAACGAATTAAGGGGTACTTTTCTCATAATACCTATCGGAATATCATGAATGATGATAGTCTTTAAAACCATTATATGATTAAAAGTAAAGATGAACTAGTATATTTATATAGGTCCTTTAATTCAATATTTGATATTTTAACAGGATTTTGTAAGATATATCCAAATAAATAGTGAGACTTAACTTTACAGTCTACAAGAAAATATTCAAGACATTTTGTTCAATGAATAGGTTTGCGAAAAAAAAATACCTACCAGATGAATCAAGATACTATCAATATTGCTTTTACACAAGTTCAGAGGTACAGTTTTAAAGGAAACTGGAAATAAACATAAATTTTAAACGAAAATAGGAGAAATTTTTTCGAATAAAATCCAATTAAAAAGAATCTAAATGAAAATACATATATCAGGGAATCATAAAAATGTCATAAAGCACAAAATAAAGAAATGAGTTGTAGCCCAATATTTTTAGAAGATTTTAAAAAAGGAATAAAAAAATGGAATAAGATAGGAATATGTATCATATCAAAATAAATATCATATTACTTGTTCAGTTTATTTCTCCATTTGTAGAATATCATCAATCATTCCTCAAAATCCACTATGCTTTTCTGAATTTCTGTCCGTTGATAAAAAATTGTCGATAAGTGAAAGTATTTATTACCAGTATAGCGCCGAACAAACATAATAAGACATTAGAAATGAATCTACACAAATTTACAGCCTGCATCTTTTATAGAGTAGATACGATGTTGATTTAAAATGAATGAATGAATGAAAACTGGAAAATAGAAAACAAGGAATGGGAGATTGAAAATAAAACAGAGAGCAATATCCGCATATATAATATTTCCCTCGCAAACATATAGGTGCCATCACTGTCAATACAACGATTTATAGGGGTATAAAATCACAAAGCAATACTAGAGTAACACGGCAGCAGAATAGAAGTATCATTGACATTTTCTTACATCAGATACGTTATATTCTATCCCATTATGTATGTAGACTTCCGTAGAAAGAGACGAGTCAAAACCTGTTGAATTCTGCCTACAGTGCCATTTCAGTATCAATATGAATCTTGTCGAGCAACCCGTAGTGATTAAATATTTGAAATTAACTGTTGACCTAACTGTAAAATCACAAGAATCTGTAGATTACATTAAGGGATTCAGAAGTATCATATAACAGTGAAAAAGTGATGTACAAAATTTCACAGGCCTCTCGAATAGTAAGCAGTAAGAAGAGTCACTTAAAACTGGTCATCCAATTTCTTATACATCCAGACTCATTTGCTTCAGCTGTAATTTCAATTCAACTATCAAACACATCTTCATCTGAGTGTCACCAGCCTACCGTCCGAAGACAGCAATTTTAGATTTCGTCAACACACAAAGATATCCTAGGGCAAACCATCCAAATATTTTAAATCTTCAAAGATGTGTAACTTTATCATAAAGTACAATTGCCTTTATGTACCAACACTGAATTATCTAAAATCAGCTGTTGATATTTACACTTATGAAGCAGAAACATTTACATTTTAAGTCACAAAAAACATGCTACAAGCTGCAACTCATAACTACATGTATTGTGAGACCGGCTATTACAAAAGCTCTAGCAATCTACCTTACTCTGAGATTAATGTAAGATGATTGTCCATTCATCTATTATTTATTAAAACAAAAACATTGTTGTTTACCTGGTGGGGATTTTAATAGGTGATAAAACGATCTGCAGAAATAATAAAAACAAAGTCTAGTACCGATCTTTGAAAGTCGATGCCCTTATTTTGAGAAACACCCAAATATATCTACCCCAATAGCACAGAATATATTTTATAATTAGCATTTATCCTTAAAATTATCGAGTCGGTTTATCTATAATTTGATGTATTGTATTATTTTTTTGAAACCGTCATTAGCAAATTACTAACAATTATCATTAGCTTAAGTTTATTGCGGAGGTTAGAAATTGATTGTTCTTTAAAAGTACGGTGGAATGAATGATCAGTAATAAATATCAGAACACTTCCGCCGTTGAACTCGTTCCTTATTTATTTGTCAAGCTGAGAGCAGCAAATCAGTTTATTACCCTTCTAATTCATTACTTCCGAAAACTTCGCTCCAGTCAACTGAAATTCGGAATTGTATTTATCGAAATTAGTCAACTGTGAGTTGTTTTGTTAAAGTTCAATCGATCAACTTTTGCAAAGAGCTCCAAAGTAACTGCGACCTGTTATAAAATCTTTAAGTCTTTGTATTCATTCAGTTCCAATAATTTGATGACAATTATAGCTCAAAACAATACACACGATCATGTATACTGTTATTCCAAGATAAAATTGTGGAATGGAAATTACGTAACAGCTCAATATCAACGAAGACTTTTGTTTTTATAGATTGAACATACAATCTATACAATTATAATGATTAAGTTATTATTATCGAAGAAATAGAAAATCAGGAAGATCTATGAACAAAAACTAACGATACTATAAGTTATATACTTATTGGGTCAATATAGTAATGTCATATGTACAAGCTAAGACACACATACATGGGACTTCCGCCAATCAACTGCTCCGTTTAAACAGGTGCAAAATTCTACTCGTGACTGGTCTTTTAACCGGGTTTAGTTATCTTCATACTATAGATATCCCGAACGATTCAGAATATCGCTGGTGCATGCAGGAGGGAGAAATTGCAGACTAGATCATCTGTAAGTGCTCAGCATCCACACGGTTTGGATAATTGACTTTTTAAAGGACTATGTGCCATGAAGAAAACACAATATAGATAAAAGTGACAAACAAATGACAATAACTTTATACATTGTGAGCATAGGTGGGAAAAAAACGAAAAAAGAAAAAACCGATGTAGAAAAGACATGTAAAAAATCTCTAAAAATGTGAAAATACCTCAATTTCTAAGTTGTATTTTCGATTTACTAAGAATCTTCGCATTTCCAGTCCTACAAGAATCATCTGACATATTTCTATGAATATTTGAAACATAAACTTTTAATTAGATAATCTATACAGTGTAAAAATTTTTCACTGTATCCGAGAAATGATAAATATTTACAAACATAGACTGTATTAAAATCTTAATATTAAAGCTCACTTTCACAACCAGATTTCTTTCTGCTGAGAATATATCTATTATGCCGTTCTTCCATTTTCTCATTAACCTACTATTTTTTGCTAGAAGGAAAATGAATTCATTGCTGTGACACATGTATAAATATACAATGCCATTACATCTGATAATTTCATATACATTAACGTATATTTCAGCACAGAAAATTGTTTCAATTTTCCATTTGAAATGAATCAATTAAATTTATATCATGATAAATGTTACTAGTAAGGAATTTGGTAATATTCATGTTAATTCTAAATGTTCACAAAGTATGTAAAGTTCGCATTATAAGTAGAGTTTTCAACATATAAGAGGGCGAAGACAAAACAAACACCGTCGAAATACTTCTATAATGATTTATAGTCGCATTCAAGGTACGGCCAACCCTTTAGTCACAAAGCGGAAACTAACTAAGAAATGACACAGAAGGTATTTGCTGATATATATTCTGGTTGCAAAGTCTCTTCTAAGACGTTTTGCGCGACAATATAGAACCAACTAATGCTTTTCTGACCAAACTACATAAATAATCTGCGAAGGGCAATTAAGATAAGGACGTGTTTAATATTTCAATGTGCTTATAGGAATAGATATTGCCGGGGTCTGTGAGTATATATTGCTTAGGTGTTAAGACTATTGTAAATCCCCACTACTTTAATTAATTCTGCATTTTCCTCGATATTGCTTCTGCTTGTACTGCCCTAGTACACAACTTCTGTAAATTTCAGATAGCATTGGCGTACAATATGTAATTTAATAGAAAATATCATCAATACATGTGACAAATATGTATACAGAATTATTTCATTTAAATCATAATGAAGTAGATTCAAAACTATGAAATAAAAACCGTCGTTATGGAAATATATAGATAATATTATAATTTTTTTTGATTGCTCTATAGTGATTCTCATATATATATATATATATATATATATATATATATATATATATATATATATATATATATATATATATAAATTTCTTTAATTCCTTATTTCTTTGACCTATTAATGCATCTAAATGTTCTTGATTTTAGGTTTTGGTCTCTTCTGTTTTAAAATTAGTTTTTTTTGATAATTTCTCAATTTGATTCTTTGGTACAGCAGTAATGCAATCATCTACATATCGGAAAAAGAATGGACTATTTATATCAAGTTTGCTTAGAACCGTTTCCTCAAGATCTTCCATTACCAATTGTGCTATAACACTTGACATGGCCCCCATAGCACAACCATCAATTTGTTTGTATATTTCATTTTCATATTTGAAATATGTTGTTGTAAGTGTGAGTTCTATAGCTTTTATAAATTCATTTTGAGGTATTTCTGTATATTCTTTAATTTTGTTCCATTTTTTTCATTAATATATTTTTCACAATGTTAATATGAATATTTGTATATAAAGAAACCACATCTAACGAAATAAATACATATTCATTAGGAATTTTGATACTTTTAATTTTTTCTTTAGTATAGAATAAAATTGAAAACATAAATAAAAAATTAAATTCTTATCATAAACAATTTATATAAAATTAACAATAACATAAGAATAGCTAATAGCTATTCAAAAAGCAAAAACTGCTTTGAAAGAAAATAGTTATCGGGAGAAATGATAAATAACATATTCAAGAGAAGGATAAACAGATACTACAATCAATTTAAAAACAAAACGGAAACGAAACATCACAACATAAAACATTTTCCCAACGATTATTGAATTATTTCAATAAATATAATATTAGTATAAGTCATAGAGGACATAATACATTATCCAAATATTTCACTAAATTAAAATCTAAAAAACCAAAAAACAAAAGAAGTAATATTATATATCAAGTGCCTTGTACTAATTGTGTATTTAGAAAATAGACTAAGAGGTCATCAATACGATAAAAAATTAGAACTGCATTAACGAACCATAAAATATCAAAGAAATATATTTGAGATGTTGAGATTTTAAAAAGAACATTTAGATGCTTTTATATATATATATATATATATATATATATATATATATATATATATATATATATATATATAAGAGTAGTTTTTTATTGGGAACGTGGGAAGGAAACACCGAAGTGGACTAACTTCAATATATTTTCCGAGCTTTCGAATACTTATGTATTCATCGTCTGGGACTGAAATTATGGTAAAATATAAGTAATATGTATAAATGTATAACAATAATAACATGTTACTTAATAATTAATTAAGATTGCCGGTGATTTTTGATATTATTAAAGCTTGTAAAAATTTTTAAACTTTGTAATATCTGTTTTACCCTTCAAATTATTCTTCATGAAAAAGTATGTAGATGATATAATTTTATCCCCTCCATATATTGAAATTGATAATTTATTATTTTACTTCAATAGTTTCGATCTCTAGATAAAATTTACTATAGAAAAGGAGAATACTAAAAATCTTTACCTTTTCTTGATACCAAATTTATAAGAAACGAAAATGATAAAATTTTAATTGACTGCTATAGGAAACCAATAAGTTCTGAAAGATATGTCAATTATCATTCATATCACCCACATAACACTAAAATTAATTTAATAAAGCAGATGAAAAAAAGAGTCCTAAAAATTTCTGATCCAATTCTTCATAAAAAAAACATTAAAATACTTTACAAACTTTTTTATAAAAACTTATGACTTCCATATCTTTTGAAACGAATTTTGTATAATTCATTTGACATTGACATTGAATCATCATTTTCAAACATCATTTCTAACATTTATTTTCCAAATATTTATACACCTTCACCATATATAAAATCAGTTACTCCTAAACTTTCTGGAATCTTTAAACAACACAATATTAAAATAGCGTACAGTCAAACCCTTCATATTCAATCCATTTTTACTAGTAAAAAGATAAATCACCAATCAATAATTTGCCTAATATGGTATATGAAATACCTTTTGTGACAAAAAGTGGTCAGTCGAAAAGGTCACTGATCAGTCGGATAACTTCTCACAAGAGTGATAGCAGATTATATACTGATAGATCTTCATTAGCGACTCATGTCTATCACGAATGACACAATATGAATTATGAATTCGTCAAAGTTTAGACAACTGAAAAAAAACTAAAAAAAAACGTTTATTTTTAAAAACAACATATATTGCCCAATATGATAAATGCATTAATAAGAAAACTAATAACGTTATTGTAATTTATGCACATCTTTTAGATTTTGAAAAAACAAATTCTATAAAAATTCAACGCCATTAACAACCAACTAACCTCACCTAACCTATAAATTTCAACTTCACTTATAACGACCTAAGCTATTGAAATTTAATGTTGATATTGAATTTTGAATTCTATGAGTTTGAAAATTTTTAAAAGTTTTAATAATATAAAAAATCATCGGCAATCTTAATTAAATATTGTAAGTAACATTTTATTATTGTTATATATATATACATATTACTTCTTTATATATATATATATATATATATATATATAATTTTTCAATTTCTTATTTCTTAGACCTTTTGATACGTTAATGCATCTAAATGTTGTTGATTTTAGGTCTATTCTCTAGTTTTTTTGATACTTTTTAAAAGAAAGATGAATTTTGACGTTTCGACTTAAGTCTTTATTTTATTTTATGTCTCTTGTGAAACAGAAGAGACCCTAGAATCAAGAACTTTTAGATGCATTTATATATATATATATATATATATATATATATATATATATATATATATATAAGTAAACTGACTGAATTTTTCTGTTGATACGTGACTGTTAGTAAAAGTTGGTAGCACCATTATACCCCAGAAACACAAATACGGTCCAATCATTGAACTTCATTCGAGATACGTACCTTCCAAAAAGTAAAAACCATTCTTTTGTCTAATGCGATCATGGCCACAGTGTTTTCTAATTACAATAGAGTAATCTTTATTTATCATTATGAAAAAGCCAAAATATAAATGACCAGTATACTGCTGACTAGCTGACACGTTTTGATTCCAAACTCAAGAAAAAACAGTCGCGTTTGTCGAAGAGTTTATTTTATCATGATAAAGAACAACTAGAAAATAGATATTTCGTTGAAAATTTTTATGAGTATTTTTTTATCATATGGAACAGAAGTTTGGAAGAAAGGGATAGAAATTTCATGGATCAATAAAAAGTTTCGAGGTAAAAGAGTTTTAAGAAAGTTATAAATGAATAAAACCTCACAGACCTAAACGCCGACAAAGATGTCGTCAACAAAATCATTCTAAACAAAGGTAAATAGACGTGCAAATGTAAATAGGTGCACTCTTCTTATATACACACATAATTTACAAACAATTTAAAGAATACAAGTAAAGCCTCTTGGTATGTTTACTTATAAATCGTAGTTCCTTGAAACAACAGTAATAAATGTACACAAAGAATGTGACTACGTTGCGTATATGATTGGTTTCAGAATAATCGTTTATTTGTGCCTACAGGAGGTTTTAAGTGAAAAAATATTCGAATAACCAGTTTTCAGTTATTAACTGATACCTACCTGCATATAGATTTCTAAATTGTACATTACAATACTCAGTAACCGTTAATCTTTTTACACGTTATCAGTAATATTTGTTTTTTGTTAACTGTACCTGAATTCATAAATAGTGTTTTCTACTGAAAAATCATTTTTCTCTCTATTAAACGTTACTTCATTGTAATGTATATACAAATTCACAGTACAAGTATACTACCTCAAGGGAATGAAAAAATTAAGTGAAACAAATTATTAGAACATACTCTATTTGAAATTCACTGAAAAATAACTGTGGTTTGAGAAGTTTTTTCACTTAATTCTCTCATTTCGTTATTTCCACTTATTTACATATTCACAAATAGGGATATTTGTTCTTGGTATTTGATCTAAAAAAAAATTTATTGTTTTTATATAATTATTGTTCGCTATATCCATTGGCAAGTTTAGTTATTAACTTTTGCATATGATGTAGTTCTTCATCATACTTAGTTCAATTCAGTCTCAGTGTCACGGTAAGACAAGATCTAACATGGTATGTCAGTCTTTACATTTTAAATTCCAAGTGACTCATCCACAACTGTAAATTGAAAACGTACTACTATAGAAAATTTTTAAAAAATGTGCATATCCACGTTACACCTATTTTTTAAGAAGAAGTATGTGCTGGTTGTCAATTGAATTATATAAACCCTATAGCAGAAGTGAACACAACCTCTAAAATGGAAATAGGGGTTCAGTTTCTTATTCTATTATTATTTTCTTAGTACTTTTGGGAGAAATCAAGTGGAATAAACTTTTATATATAAAGTGTTTTGCAATGAGCAATAATTGGAAAGTTGTCTCTATGAAGAGACAAACTCTGGTCTCAAATTTCTTTCTAACACGTCAAAAACCTCCACCTGTTATTGTCTACACGCAGTTATTACTCTTCTCTTCAAATTTCGAGACTTTTATATCAATTTTAGATCTCCCCAAACGCGAAAATCTAGAGAAGTTGGGTCAGGCGATATTGGTGGCAATTCTATTGCTCATGTTATAGCGGAATAAAATAATATAGTGTTGAACGTGAATAAGATCATTTCACTCCCTACATCGATTATATTTCCTAATCTATTTATTATAAATGTGTGTATAACTTCATGGGGCAATTTTAAGTAATTTAAACTCGAATAATACTATTTTTAAGATTATAATCCCCAGTTTACTTCTTCTGAATACTGTATGAGTCCTTTTCTAAAAAGTCGCGGATTTTCAACGTTCTAGTAACGATAACTATACTAAGAGTATTATTAACAAAAAAATTCTATCATCAGTATTCCAAATATTGCGCACAATATTTTAGCTTTAATTCAGTAGCAATAGTTTCCTAAAACTTGGATAACGAAGCTCACAATGAAGTAATTTCTACTTTATTTTGTTGAATTTCACAAGTAAAATTACTTTCATTCGTTTCAGTTCACTATAGTAATATTACAAATTTTTATTGATACCTAAAACATCAAATCGAACTGTTAAGAAAGATGAAGTATGTGATATTTTTGGAAAGGTAGTTAAAATATCTTTAAAAGAGATATCAGTTAAACTTCTTTTCTATTGAAGATTTTGGGAGTTCGACAAACTCCGCTAGAGGGTTGATGAGTGTTACGTGACATTGCATAACGTTGAATTTTCTATAGGGGCCAACATATGGAGGATGGTACGTTTTCAAATTAATACCTTGTGTGTAATGAAAAATTTACAGTGATTTAATTTGAGGCAATTTTTCGACAGTACATTTCCTCCTACAAACAATATTATCTTCCAAAACACGAGAAGAAGAACAGAGAACAGAACAAAATAAATTTCATGGGAAGTGTCTGTTTGTCCAACATTAATTAAGAAGTGTTTTGATTACGAGAGTTCCTGTTTTGAGAAATTTTACTTAAATAATAACTGATGTAATTTTAAATGTGGATAGCGGCAGCTATACTAACGATTCTCAATTCTTAGCACTTGCTAATACGGAATGGTAGCGCGAAAACAAATGTAATATTTTGCGAAGTCGAATATAAGGTGTATCATCTAACCTATTATCCATTATATTTTAATAGGGTAGATCAATTTAGCCGTTCATATGAAGATCACACTTTCGATATATATGAAGTGATAAGAAAATAGGATTTATATTTTAACGCGCAGTTATATTTCACTCTTTACATTAAGCATCAAAAGGCGAATAACACCCAATCCATTGATCGAAAGTGTATGCAAAAGTTCAAGAAATATGATACCCAATTTGTTTTACACATAAAAATGAGTTTGTAACTTAAAAAATGGCTAAGGTAACTTGTGTAAAATATGGGGATATAAAGAAATATTAGCTATTATTTAAACTAAAATTCAGTAAATTAAGTTCAATAGCTGATAACTCCTACATGAAGATTTTTAATATACTCAAACAATATATTCCTCTATAATCTACTTATTCGGCAAATTCAGATACACGACAATGTTAGAAAATCCTTGTTAAATAGGAAAAATAGGAATTTTCGTCGACATAAAAAATATACTGGTTTATAGCAGGATATTACAAACATCCGGAGACAATGAGTTGTTATTTTATCCATAGCATTCAACTCGGTGGATGCACAGAACAAAAGAATAATATTCATTAAATCTATTCATGATTTTATTTAAATGTTTTTTCTTAGTCTCACGGTACTAAACATAAATTTCTGACATAAACAACATTATACATGGTATTAAAGAGCGCAACCCTTCGTCTAAGAAACTTCTTGGTTAAGGAGCTTTGAATGACAGACAAATGCGAACTGAGGGACAGGATGCCGAGATATGAGAGCTGGTAACTAAGGTAAGTCGTTAAATATTCATCTATATCTGGAAACTTAACAAACTTGAAAATGCAAGACGTGATTTATACGGAAATTGAATAACTATATTCTCCCTGGTTGCTCCAATTTGTCTAAATTCCAACGATTCTAGACATGTCCTATTATATTATATTATATATATATATATATATATATATATATATATATATATATAACATAAAAAACAATATACAGTTGGAGAAGATGAGATCATTATGTCATATGATTGAATATCTCTTTTCACTTATTCATACGATTATGTATTATAGAGAATAATTTTTCGATAGAAACACTATTTCATTAATTTTTGTTATTCCGACTTCTATTTAGACACATCATATCAATTTTTTAAAAAACTTTATCAGGAATCGGACAATGAAACATTCAGGTGATTTCATTTCATCGCAAATAGCCCTCTTGAAATGATTGTAAATAATTCAGGAAATCATCTCAGTAGTTTCCGCGATTCATATTTTATTTTGATTTCTTCTATCTATTGAAGATGGGTACCTGAACATTTAATATGATTTTGGGAATAAAAAGTCAGATGCAGTCGTCTCAGCAAAACAGAATGATAAATTCTGAGATTGTGTTTCAACGAATTAAGTTAATAACGACTATACTGTCCTGTAGCAGAAATTAAAAATCCTTTGCAGATTTTCAAGATTAATAATAAGTTGAAGAAGCCGTAGTCGTTTTGTTTCCAAGCTCCTGAAATCTATCATTGTAATTCTATGCTGGTTTCAAGCATGCTCAATGAGATTGCGATAAAGTGACAGAGGGTCTTGTGCTAAATCTCTATCTCCAAGGCGTCTTCCCTCACTCTTGGACAAATGCGGTTAATCATTATCGTACAAAGAGAAGTCGGAAAGTATAAAATAAACGTATGAAGTTATCAATAACTCGTGCATAAATTAGTATATTTATGCTCCAATTCAGGAGTAACAAGGCCCATTAAAACCAATATCTTCCAAAATAGCAGCTGCACAGTGGAACTTCCTGCACTGCTCTACGATATTTCGAAAAAATAATGACCAACTCTTTTCAAAAGTCATTGTTAAAATGAGTTGACCGCGTGTAAATTTCGATGGACTATTAAACCTGAAACAGAAACATCCGAAGCGATCAAAAAAACGACAAGTACCCAAATGTTCTCTACAGGTAAATACAGTCAGAAAATGATTTTGTTTATTAGTAACTCATCTTCGTCCGCACATAGATCTTACTTCTACGTTTCAAATTGCTTGATATTGCTAAAAATCTGCAAAATGACATTCAAAACTGTTAGCGGCTATTTACAGCAACCTGTAGTTATTGCACATAGAGTACTTTAATCAACACAAAGTGAAGGAATACTATATAAAAAGTGGAGACGAAAAAAAATCTATTAGAATGACAATTTTGCAAGTGGAGTTGAATGTACAAAGGAAAACATTCGATCTCATCTCTTTCTTACTCCTTTGTGAGTCAACCGATCTTCATCTTCATATTTTGATAAGCGCCGCAACAGCTTTAAACGTCGCATGTCTTTGAAAGAACTAACTGTTTTAAATCAGAAGAAAACTAAAATTAAGACACCTTTTGATATATTTATGCATATCTAAATGTTCTTGATTTTAGGTCTCTTTTGTTTTAAAATTAGTTTTTTTTGATAGGTTTGAAAATAAACATAAAATTTGACTTTTCGACTATTTTTTTACGTATTGGTGACCGTTTAGTCTATTTTCTAAATATTGAGAGGTCTGCCTTATGTACGAGGATGTATTGATATCTAGTTAGCCTAGACCAATTCCACGCATAAACAAAATATTGCGTTATTACGAACGCTAATCATATAGTTCATATATAGTTCACGTCAATGTGGACATGAGAAAAATTGCTGGAAAACAGATCCCCAAATGTTTGAATGTTGACCAAAAACGTGCAATGGTAGAAGCATCGCGTTCGATCTTTACTCTATTTGAAAAGGATGTCGACTTCTTAAACCGAATTGTTACTATGAATGAGACTTGAGTACATTTCTACGATCCAGAAACAAAGCAAAAATTGTTGGAATGGCGACACTCTGGTTCTCCAAGACCTAAGAAGTTTGGTGTCCAAATATCTGCTGGAAAAGTTCTTGGTTTAGTTTTTTGAGATTTCCATGGAGTAAGCATGATTGATTTTTTGGATAAGGTTAGAACAATAACTGAACGATTACTATCCGACATTACTGACCACTCTACGGGAAAAAATTAAAAAGAAAAGACGCGGAAAGCTATCCAAAGGTAATTTGTTTTACAGGACAACAAATCTCATATTGCCATGCAAAAAATTAGTGATTTAGGGTTTGAATTACTAGAACACCCCCATTATTCACCAGATTTAGCTCCGTTAGACTATCATCTCTTTACTCAACTTAACAAAAGCTTAAAAGGTCGTACATTTTCTTCCAATGTGGAGGTAAATAAAAGCTGTGGAGGTCTGGTTTGCAGAGCAAGAAGAAACTTTTTTTTTGAAAGGTCTAGAGACGTTGCAGGTTCGCTGTAATAAATATATCCAATTAAGAGGAGAATATGTTGAGTAATAAAATATTTTGATATTGAAATTTTGTTTGATTCTATAGTAGGCTAAGAATTTTTCAATCTATCCTCGTAGACAGTGACACAATTACTACAAGGCACTTGATATATAATATTACTTCTTTGGTTTTATTAGATGTTTTAGATTTCAATTTAGTTAAATATTTGGATAACGTATTGTGTCCTTTATGACTTATACTAATATCATATTTATTAAAATAATTTGATAGTTGTTGGAAAAGTCCTTGTACATATGGTAAGGAAAAATTTTATTTTATGTTTTGATGTTTCGTTTCTCTTCTGTCTTTTAATTGATTGTAGTGTCTGTTTATCCTTTTCTTGAATATGTTGTTTATCATTTTTTCCGGATAATTATTTTCTTTCAATGTAGTTTTTGCTTTTTGAATAGCTAAGCATCTAACTTCAGGATCTGATAGCTGGATAATCAAATCCGTCAAAGACAGAATACACAATGAAAACCATGGAGTGTATGAAATCCCCTGCTCATATCGCTCCCGTTGCTATATTGGCCATACAAATCGATGTATTTTCGTCAGTGCCAAGGAGCATTTGTCTGTCACTAATTCCGATATTTCCTCTACCCTTGTCCAACATCGTATCCATACCGGACACACAATTGATTTCAATAGAACCAAAACTATCGCCCCACTCCGCTCCTTCAAGTATCAAAATATATATTTTGATAAAGACTTAAAGAAAAGTCAAAACTTCAACTTTCATTTAACTTTTAAAAATTATTGAAAAAACTAATTTTGAAATAGAAGAGACCTAAAATCAAGAACGTTTAGAAACATATTTACATAAATATATAATATATATAGTTAATATAAACCAACTTTCCTAACAATGTAATACTTTCCATGAACAATTAATTCAGTCACCCATTATCCTTGAAACAATTCAATAATTCACAGCCTTTCGTGTACTTAATTCTACTTCTAAGTTCAACTTTGTAAGTGATTATTCCAGTTTATTTTTAGAAAAATCAACAAAGCAAATTATTTTTTCCTCTCAGGGTAACGTACAAACAACTAAAAACAGTTGAAATCTAAATTAATTATTTTTCCATCAGATCCCCTCGCTTACTGTTTCCACCCTTGTTGTTTATGGTAAGGCAATGGGCCATATTTTTTCAGGAAAAGGGCTAAGTGTGTAGAGATATTGACGTTACAATTAGAGGTGTTTATGAACCAGTAATATATAGTTGTTTTTGTCACGATCTCGTACGGAGTGGAGAATGGGAGAGACCAGAAAAAGAGATGAATAAGTGTGAATGTTAAAGGGTACAAACATGCATGAGGGCTTTTTGTTCATAACTATTATTTCAACAAAAGTTTGTATTCAGAATTTATTGCAGATGTAACTCCCACTATGATTATGAAAAATAAAGTAAGTTTGTATTGCAAATTGATATTGAGTAGAGTTTGGTAATTGTTCATCACGTTTCTTCACCTACAAATATATGTAAAAGACGTTTAATATAGAAGGGTTATTTTAAAATTCACTCTTCAAATATCAAAAATAGCGTGTTATGATAGAATAGGAGAAAATTAAGTAAATTGTCGCACAAACTAGAGTCAAATAATTAGTAACACTTCCTTTTAAGTTGTCATCATTATCAATGTGATAAACTATTCTCGAAAATTGTAGAAATTTCTTATGAAACTAAAACGTTTAAATTATTTTTTCTCATGAACATTTGTCTTTCCTTAACCATTTACGCACATTTCTATCATTCAGGAGGAACTTTTTGGCATTTAAAAATCGAATAACAGATTGAACTTCACAGTGAACGGAGAAACTGATGGACATGATGACAAACGGTGCAGATTAACCTTATAACCAATATGGACAGAGACATGTAATGTAACGGCGGCGTGCCGTAATGAGACTGAAATAACGGAATACTCGGATTCTTACTTCTAAGATAACCCTTGTATCAAAAAATTGTGTATATTTCCAGCATTTTTTTAATACATGTTCATAATTACCGATATCCCATATTCAAAAATACATTATTTCTCATCTACTTTTGTATCTATTATTTTATGCTTACTATTCTCATTTCTGCCATATTTTGTCTTCTTTTCTATTATATTTCCGTAATTTGATGGATGCAATTTCTCCTCCGTTGTCTTTTTTCAATCCATGCTCCTTGCAGAAATTACATTCACATTCACAATCCATACCTAATTAATTGCCTTCCTTGTGTGATTTTTGGTATAAATCTTTCGTTACCTCGTTGCTCCATTTCATCTGTGTTTGTGGCGTCATCTAATATTTCATTATCAAATTTTCTCTGTATCTTCCCAAAAGTTCATTCCGCTAATCTGCCATTTTCAATTCTTCTATTTTTTTCAGCACATTCTCTAAACACTTGGGTATATGGATTTTCACAGAGCTTCAGTATTATCACCTCCACCAATTTCCGACACGCATCCACCCAAAGTTTAAAAATATATATTGAATTGAGTAAAAACTGAAGGAAACAATGTTTCCACTATTTATTGCTATTGGTTATTCGATATAATGTCCTTATGGGACTACTTTCTGACTGTTCACAAACAATTTTTCAGTGGAAACACAGCATTTAATCAAAACTTTCTAAGAAATTTGATTGCAAAATATGATAGGAAAAATAAAAAAAAAATTTGTAATAATAAAATTAATTGAGCAGTTTGATTGTTGTAATTATCACTAGTGATCAGAAATTTGAAAAGGTAAACTGTAAGATATCAAAATCCACCGTTTCTTTCTATTTAAATTCAGGTTCTAACAGGTTCCTTTCATTATAAAAATAAAAATCTTTATTAACCAAAAATCGCATCCACTCATGAATCCAGGATGCAATTTCATTTCTCTTTTGTATGTCTCCTTTTAACCAAAAATAGTGAGATTTTTTATATCTATGGGACTTATTATGTTCTAAAATTTCTTCACAGCAACGTCTTCTGTCAAAACTAAGAAACAAATGGCTCGCGTGAGTAAAAAGGTTTATTTTTCCAAATATAATAAGGACTGCTGTGTTCATATTCACAAGTTGACGCGACCTGCGAGTGAACTTTTCTGCAGTTCCTTTTGGTACAGGAAAGAATTATGACATAAGCTTCTGAACCTTGGTTTATAGCCATTGGTATAAAAAAATATATTATTTTCTGTTTGTAAAAACATTTTGATCTTCACGATTATGCGATTCCTAAGAAATCTTCTAATAAGCTGATCTACTGGCTATTACAAAATATCTGTAACAGTTATTATTTATTTTGTGAATAAACACGCATCAAAGCGACTAAACAAACAGTGACATTTCACACGCCATTTCAGAGACACCAAGCTTCTAGTGCCAAATTCGTAAAAATTCTTATTCCAATAATCCCTTCATGCAAGCCTGGCAGAAGGCAGACTTAACATAGAGGCACTCCTGTTGATGGATAGCTAACATCAGATCTGAAGGCTTAAGAGGACCAAACTTCAAGAGTTTGTGTGAAAAGAACATTGTGTGCGAGAGATATACCAATAATAGATTGAAACGCTGACACAAAATACTTAAATAATTATTAAATGGACGTAAGTACGTAGCTTTAAAAATGGTTAGTTTTAGCTAGATGTGTCGTGTGTTTTGATACTCATTGTGAATATATCAATTAATCTTGTTTCTGTGAACTTTGAATTTGTTTAAAAAAATAAGCAAGAGTGTTAAATGAAATATTTTGATTATGAGCCTCGAAAATCTAAATTAGAGATCTACAACGAGCTTATCATAAACACCTGTTGATTTTGCTTTAGAAAACAGATCGGTGGAAGTTAATTATGTTTTTGAGGTCAGAAAATTATCAGAAGAAATACCTTATAACATCATATTATATATTTCGATTATGTAATTGAATAGTTTTCGTGTTTTCGCTCTGTTCCAAATATAATTTAAATCGTTTTTTTTTTGTTTAGGGTTGTTTCTGTTGTCTCAACTTATTATTGATATTTGACATTTTAACAATTTGAGAATGCATAATGCCGAATAAAAGTAATAATATCAGTTATCGTACTCCTTATGTATCGATGTATCAACATGTTCGACTTGATCAGACTATACTGCAATACTGTTATTTATTTAGAGATAAATGCATAAACATGGAAAACGTCACCCTTGACACGTTACAACGTTAAACATATCACGCACGATACAAATAAAAACAACAGTTTGTGTTCTGCTTTCCAAAACAAACGCAAATGACCAATTCAAACTGATATTTTGTTCTTCGTTCAGATGTTTCACATACGCATCGAACCCCATAATATTGTTTGTATTTTGGTACAGAGATCGTGCGGAACGATATGACAATTGTCTATGTGTATGTCGACCACGTTTTTGATGTAAGCCATTTATACATGTATAATGTGTTAATCATGTTAATCAGTCAACAAGATTGTTTTTGGAGTGGAACTATTTGAATATATTGATTACGAAAATACAAAAATATGAATTTGAGTCTTTAACGATGGTTCCTAGTTACCGAGGTAAGGAGAAGCGCCAATCCCTTACACACACAAAACCTATAGGTAATCAATCAATCAATCAATTCAAAAAAAATAGTATATATATAATAAAGTTATGACATAATGTTTGAGAAATAATATATTTTTATTGCTAAAATAAACAAATTTTAAATTTAATCATAAAAAAAACTTTGTGTAGCGCATAATGTTAGCTCCTAAAGAAGATCGTTTTTTATTTTAAAAAATTTTTTGTGACAATAAATACAAGAAAATAACTTGTTTTTACCTATTTTTTTGTTTGGAATATACAAGATAATTAAAAAAATAACTTTTCAAGAGATGCTTTTCCCTGTGATTTTTCCATTAGGAGCTAAATATCTCAATAAAAAAAAACCTATATTTGGAAAAATGGAACAAAAATTATTGCCAAAATTATTCAATTCCAATATCAGGATTTTCTAAAAGGTTTAAAACTTCTTGTGATAGTAATCCTGTTTCTCTAGGAAGCAATTTCCTCAGCCCAGTAATATATGGATCCGAGGAAAACATAAGCCTTTAACATGTCTTGCATAGTTAGGGTTCTGGAAAACTGCTGCCTGTATTTTCGGATATCTTTGTTTCGACTTTCTTGAGCATCTTCACTCAATAAGCCTATGGCGATATCTGAGCCATCTATGATGTGACCATGAATTAATACTTTATGTAGGGTTGTAGGCATTTGATACCAAGGATAGTTTATCACATATATTGCCGCAGTTTTGTGACAAAATTTTTTAAAATTTTCTGCATTAATAACGTAACCACATGATAAGGTTGATAATATAGTGTGCAATCTTTTAATTAGGCTTAGGCTCCTGTTATTTCGGCAACCACATCTTCATTTTGGAAAAAAGTGCAAGCGGTGTTTTCATCTGTAGATGTACCTCCACCCTGCCTTGGTTTATCAACGTGCAATTCCAGCTTCTGCCAGATTTCGTTTTGGATACGTAGTTTTTCAGCAGCTACAGTCTCCTTATCTCTTGGGGATCTTACTTGCCATTTACCTAGTTTAAGCCAGTACGATAAATGTAGGATACACTCGGTAAACCTTATCCAAACATGCAACGATGAAATACCATAAGATAAAAAATCCTCTTTAACTGGCTGGTCAAGACAAAATCTTAACCTATTAAAATCTTTGGATGTTATTGAGCAGAGATAGCATCGTTGGGCAGAGGTCGTATCCGTTATGGCATTTACCAATTTTCTATCTACCATTGTCATGCTCAAATCGTGTTTTATGAAATCATGCTCTTCCGCTTCAACTCTACTTGGTGTTAGAGAGCCAAGCTCGGCTTGAGAATTCTGATATTCCTGCTTTGATAAGGCAGTTGTTTCGTAACCCATTTGTAACTTCAAAGGGCGACAATATCTCGGCGATGATGGATGCGGATTTTGTCAAATTATGCGTATATTTGGCGATCCAAGTTCACCGGATATCAATTGAACAGGCACTACAGAAGTTGTAAACATGTAACCATCACAATGTCCTTTATTTTCAAAATGTTGTTTATATATTGAATGACTGCCCGATCCATCACAACCCCATTTTGATATAAGGCACATATTTTCTTGTTGATTTTTTGAAATTGATTTTATTACGTCAAACAACGAAAAAATAACTTCTACTGGTATGGTCCTCCAAATTCTGGAGAGAAACTTCAGCGTTAGATTCCGTGCAAACTATATTTTTGGGGCAACAGAGCTTTTTTGCTGCTTTTATGGATTCGTAATTTGGGAACATATTGCAGTTTATTTCCTTGGAAGACATTCATATAATATTGTATTGAAATTTAATTAACTGTGCTTCAATAACTAAAGATAAAGCTTTTTCCGCAGCAAGCGTTTAATGTAATGGTTTTTTAGTAGCTATGTTTTCTGCACCAAAAATCGCAACATCTTTCACTATGTTTGCGATTTTTACTTGGCGACGAGCTCTGTACTTCATTTGAACAGCAAATGCTAACTGAGAAGGTTCCAGTTCTTTTCGGATAACCTCCGTTTTTTTCGACGTTTAGTGCGATCAGTGCAATTCTCAAAAGGTTTCAAGGGGCGTCCTCCATATTATCTGCTCTTCCGAATAGGTTTTGCAATAGAAAAGATGGTGTTTTTTTCAATCCAAGTTTTGTTTTTTTCGTGGAAACGTACAAAATTCCTATGAGATGCTAACAACCTCGATTTGTATTTCGAGATTAAACGACTCAGTAAATGCTTGCTTTCAACGGACAAATCATCTATCTGTAGGGCAGTTTGCATTCTAGCTTGCAAGTACGCCATTTTGGTATCGTGGTTCTTGGAATCGAAATCCTTATAATAGCCAATAACTTTTTTTTCTGCTTAAAAATACGGCTTTTGTATTCTGTAACGAAATATTAACATTAAGGGCTTGCATACTTCCACAAATGCGCCATTTTAGATAAGGGTCGCGAAAAATCGCATGAGAATATTGTCTTATTAGTAAGTAAAAAGTGCATATTCACGTAGAAATACAACTTTGAGCCAAGATCTAACAGGATCATTCACTTTATATCCATACATAGACAAATAGATATAGTCTGTAGAAATAAAGGTATCGGATATTGGGAATTATGAATATACGAATTATATTGAGGATCAATAGATTTAATTATTAGTCTATTACAGTGTGAATGACAATTCATTTACAAATTACTAGGGAAAACGAAATCCCTTATAAGCTATTTCCGATGTACAAGTTTAATCAACTTCTTCCTTAGAATCTGTTCAAAGAAAATATTTTTCAGGCAAAAGTAGCAATTGCAGTACAGGGCACGTTCAAAATGAGAAGTTTTACTAGAAAACTTCAACACGTAATGTAAGATTACCATATAAGAATTTGAAATGAGTGAAAAGAATGTAGCATGTTTTTCAGAAAATATTCCAATTTCATCCAATATTGTAGATCGGCAATTACTTTTGTAGTATAGTAGTAAAAATGTAAATATTTTATGTTTATAAATAATGATATAAGTAGCCATAAAATTCACTTAGTAAACACCCTACGCTTTTCAGTATTAAAATGATATCTTTTATCAGTCAAGAAAGTATAAAAAGAAGTTCACAATGTAATTTTAGTAGCAAATAGATTACATTACCTAATGTCTTAGTATCCAAGTATATTGACAGACACAATATGTGTAGTAGAATTTTGACGTTTATTGAATCGTTTCAAACATTTTTTTGTTGGGTAATCTTAATAATTTTTGTTTTAGCAAAAGTAGAAATACCACATAGTGAGACGCATAAATGAAAAACCTATTTTGCGTTGATGCAAAAGAAAATATCGTGGCATGTTCCCTAACAAAAAACACCCACATCATCAGATACTCCAAAGTATCAATAAACAAACGAATGGACAAATCAGGTTCATTTCGTCCAAAATATCCTATAGGATGCTTCAAACTTATTACTTTATAAATAAGATCTATTACTTAATTCTTGTATCATTTCATATCAGTATTGTATAATTATAATCATAGTTTCGTAAATGTATAGTACAACCATGTAGGCGTTGCAATGGAATACGAATCTCGAAAACGATGTATAGATCAAAGCAGTAAACGTTTCTTTACCGAAACAATATGAAGGGATTATAAATGAATGAATGACAAAAATTTGCCGATTTTGTCTAATTCATCTGGCATATGTATCTCAATTCAAATTCTTTCGCTTATCCTTATTTCCCTTCACTGAAAGTAAATTATACCTAGCTTTCATTCCTTATTTCGTCTTCTACTAATAAAAATGTATCTATTTTTTAATACAAAACCCTATATTATTGACGATGTTGATTTTTGCCTCGCGAAAATTATCAAATCAAATTATCCGGGTGGTGATAACAAGCTGGTGATAGCGGGCTGGTTGCATCAAATTTATTATTAATTGTTCCAGTTGAGTGTCAAATTGATACTACCTTGGGGGTCAAATGATAGATCAATTTCTCGAAATCTCTCGAATCGCCAAATTTTCATTCTAATACTTGGGTCACTATGGGCCGTCGCATTGCTAGTTGCGGCGTCTTGTTGAAACCACATCTCGTCTGGATCAATGTCATCTATATTTTTAAATAAAAAATATCATTGATCCTAGCTTCATTTTTGTAGTAATAACAGCTGGTTTTATACGTATGTAAACAATTTTCGGATAGATGTCCAATTTCTGTAACCGAAGAAAAGTAAAAGGTAAAATTTTATCTTCCTCATCTTCCTTAATAGTGGCGTTATTCTTTTCAATGTGAATATGATTTCGACGTGTCGATGTTATTGTAAAATTTAGAGAGTAGGTATGGGATTTGAAATCAATACAGAATTTTACACATAACTTACTCAGCTGAAAGATTATGTGCACAATCACTCAGTGAAGCCATGAAATTTCCAAAATAAATCTGATAACGTTATTCAAGTATCAATGTATTCAGCTGATTTACAAAAGAATCATAATTGTAACAGTGTGCGCAGTATGATAATTGAAAGTACTATTACTTACTGTTTGTTGGTTATCAAAATATTACTTATGTTCACATTGTCACATATTTCCTCCTTATTATTCCTTTTCCATCAATAATTGAGAGTAAACGAGAAACGTGTATAAACGTACGTGACATGAAGGCAGCATTCAGATATACAAGTTCATATAAATTATCTCAAGCTGTTAGTTGTGGTTTGCATATTTATTAGATGACAAACATCAACAACTTAGTGACACTGTTATTCAATGAACACATTCTAGTTTATTGTACAATTCGTATTATTTTAAAGAGCAAATTCCGTAATAGACTCGAGCGAACCAGAGGTGTAGTAAGAATGGCAATAATATCCTAAATTCGTATGTTGTATGATTCCTAATTTAAACTTACAATGTCATAAATTCCACTAGCTCTTTTTATAAATAAAATTATTTGTATGACATCTCAATAGATCAACTCCATATGATTATAATTTAAGATAAAAGATCAGACATAAACAAAATTGAAAAATATGGTTCGCGTGTTTCTGAATCAAGATATTTGAAAAGAAAGTATCAAAAGTGCGGAAAAAGACATACTACCTGCAATAATAGAAACGTAAGTATCTCCTCCATATAGAGGGTGCCAACTTGGAAATATACAAAGCCACATCAAACTTATTTTGATAGGGTTTGTAGTCTAGTTAAATTCTAGCAATGTTGAAAGTTCAAATGAAAATGAAGTTAAAGTGATAATAATTTTTTATTGTCTTCGACTACTTTTTCACAAATAGTAAATATGCGATCATTCATTAAAGTACTTTTAAAGAAATCAAATGAAACTGTGAATATATTTTAAGTATTAAGTGTTTTGCTATATAAAACTTTGAGAATTGATAAACAATAACTTATTCTATGTTGATCACTATTCATAGTAAAAATATTTGTTCTCGAATATTCCAAAAAAATTATATCTAAAGATCTCTACATGCAATTCACTTTAAATTATCCAAATTCCAAGGATGTGTTTTATGAACAAATTATTTTAATTGCTGCAATAAGAAGACATCTAGAAGGACTACGATAAGCGATCGTGATGGCCATCTATTGTTTCTCTATGATTATTTCATTTGCTAGGATATCTGATATTAAGACAGTCTCTTTTTAAGAAAGTAATATGGTAGACCTCCATCTTGTTGGAAGTGACTGAGATTTTTTGTCAATTTCACGAAAGTCACGCCAACTTTACTAATGATGATGTGAGTAGAAGAATTCTCTAGGAGGAGGATAATAATGTTAATTAGGTCAAGTTCAAAAATAATATAGGAAATCTGAGGGAATAGAATGCAGTAGAAGAATGAGAAAAGTGCACATATGTTAGTGTTGGAATAACCTGATTCCTAGTTGGTGTGAAAAAAGTATAATTTCCATAGAACAATAACAATCCTGTTTATATTTGAGGTAACGAAACGCCCAATGTTACGTCAATGCTACATACCGCGTTTGTTTATGTTTGCTGGCATTGTTGTCGCATGAATAACCGCTGTTTACTCGCTGGCTTATTTCAGAATACGACACCTGACATTTTCGTATTTGTGTTCCTCTTCGGCAGCACGCCGACCAACGATACATGATAACTAATGCGGAATATTCTCCTAATAACAACGATACCTGCAATACAGACAGAGTGCTATGACAGAGTGATGATGGAATAAATTTTGACAATTTATTTCAAATCTGCACCCCTCGTAGTTTCATACCAAAGTTTTAAAATGAAAAACTTCAAAGTAAATATATGGAATCGTTAAGGAGAAATTATGTCCAGTTTGCTTTTGAAAATCTACCTCTCTACTATATACTGAAACATACACCAACAGCCCACCAACAAATATCAATTAAACACTTGAAAACGATACACCACCGATGAACATATTACCTTGTATTATTTAAGTAAACATAACTGGATTCATCAAATATACACATCTACAAAAGTCTTGGCCCTCCCTGGTAATTTTTCGCAAGTTTATTTTAATTTGAGGATTTTTTGTTTGTAAATACGTTTATCTTATCATACAAATAAAAACAATTACAAAGGAAAAACTTGTATTTGTGTAAAGATAAGCAGAATTTTGTAAAATAAATCCGAAAAAAAACAAAATAATATCTTTTTTTAAGAAAAAAATGTGAATACTGAAAATAACATAACTTAATAACTTGTGTTTCCACCTCTTCTTGTAATTAATTCTCCAACGCGTCTTGGCATTCCACGAATTATCTCATCAATAACATTATTGGGCATATTGTTCCACTCTTCTTGAACAGCTGCAATTAGGTCCCGGAGAGTTAAAGGGGGATTTTCTCTATTGGATATTGCTCTGCCAAGATAATCCCATACAATTTCGATGGGCTTCATGTCTGGCGAGTTTGTTGGCCAGTTTAATCTTTGGATATCTCCTTCTTGTAGCATATTCTGTACCCTTGGTACGCGATGTGGTCTGGCATTATTATCTTGAAAAAGGAAATTTGCTCCATACTCATTGCGCAAAGGTTGCACGATTGATTTGCTTGGATAATGTTTTGAGCGTATATGGCATATATATATATATATATATATATATATATATATATATATATATATGTAAATTTCTTTAATTTCTTATTTCTTAGACCTTTTGATATATTAGTGTATCTAAATGTTCTTGATTTTGTCTCTTCTGTTTCAAAATTATTTTTTTTAGATAATTTAGAAAATTATCAAAAAAACCAATTGTAAAACATACGTTCTAGAAAAATAATAAAACAAAACAAATAAATAAATAGACCTTCCTAGAAATTATTTAAAAGAAACAATATACATAAACCGCTTGCCATAAAAACTGATATAAAAACAAATATCAAACGAATTCCAGGTATTTCATCAAAGACGGTGGCTTCGCCAAATTTAAGAATTTTACTATATCCAAGCAGGGTAGGCTCCAGGGCGGAGATGTGTTCATAATAGTATTAATTGAGAACGGGTGCCGTTATAATTTGAAATTTGGAGGAGAAATACAGTCCGCTAAAGCCACATAGGATATACGTTAATTATTATGATATTTGTGAGTTTTAGTTGGTAATATATTTTCACAATGTGAGATAGTTTGCTATCGTCATTTCGAAAAAATTAGTTTGGATTAAGTCAGACAGTAATTTCAAAATTTGACGACTTGCAGTAACTATTTCTTTATTTTGGAAATGTAAAATTATAATATAAATATGGCCAGTTATAGCAAGTCGAGTCCTCAGATATTAACTGCTTGTTAATTCATTGTACAGCTCACTTTTATCTTTTATAAGACGGAAAACACACAAGTAAAAACAGATTTACTATCAACAAACTATTGAAAGGTTAAATTCCATGTGAGTTTTGAGTGATGTTTTTTCCTAATTTTAGGTCTCTTTGAATAGAAAATCAATTCAACATATTAGGTAGACCTACTTTGGTTTATTTCAAAATATGACTTGACATTGACAATTTGCGTGATTATATTAATCAAGAAGTAAAGAGTTAGAGGAAATTCGATGTGAGTATATTTTGCCAAAATAAAAAAAAAAAACATTTTATCTTCTAGCGCAACTCAATTGGTTTTTTACCATAAAATAAATTTCTAAAAGAATTCCGTACACTCATACTCCACACACGTATAGTTTATCAAATTTCAAAAGGGAAAACTGGAAATACTAAGAGCAACCGAATCTAACGTTATAACCCCAATTCCAACTATATTATATTATAATCATTATAAACGGGTTTATACCAATTTATATTCTCATATATAGTGAATAAGATTTTCATTAATTTCCGCATTATACTAGGTGAAATCATGGTTTAGTATCACTTTTCACAGTGATCCAAATCTGTAGTTTATAGTATACATACATAGGAATGCTGAAGAAATCATCACGTCATCTTATTTATACAAGGTGACAACTTAAATCCGCTCACTCTCTTTATTGCGGCTCCTAAGGAAAATTTCAAAATATGCAAATCTACGTTACACTCATTTTTAAATGGGGTAGTTTTTAGGTTAACTGAGCAATATCCACCCTTTAGCGGGAGTGGACAGAATCCTAACATTTTTTAATTTGAAGCAGGGTTGATTGAAGCTTAGTTCCAGAGATCGCTCGTATTTTAAATATACCATATATTTGAGCATTTTTATTAGTAGTTTGTGATAAGTCTAGTAGATATTGCAAATAATTTTAGGTATCAAAAACAAAAACTTTTTGTGGTATTATATCAATCAATTTGAATGAATAAAGTAAGCACGTCTAGCATATTTCTCATTTTCTGTACCATTTCTTGTTCCTTCATTTCAAAATTAGTTTTACGACTCAAATATTGTGCGCTTACAACTTTCTATTAAAGTATTAAAATTACTCATATTTATGGAGAATCTGAAAGATACGCTAGAAAATCATTGACAATTTTTCATGAATGATATCCAAATAGTAATTTGATTCATACATATGTCCTGGAATCTTGAAATCATTTTAGTGATACTAATTCTATTAAACAAATAAATTATCGCTTTCATATGAATGAAGCCAGGACGATTATCGCATCTTAGACAACCTTCATGGGCTAAGGAAATTGAGACGACAAGGCCTTCCCATTTTCGCTAATTGTATATAGGAGCCTTTAGGAGCTCTGCCGTTTTTCGCTTTACTGCTTCCATCGACCCAAATCGGGTCCCTTCCAAAGCAGATTTTATCTTCGGAAACAAAAAACGTCACAACTGAGCCAAATCTGGTGAGTGCGCTTACTGGCCAAAATATAGAACATTTTTCTTACCATATGTACAACAAATGTCGAATTATTTCTATGAATATGACATTGATATACGTCATAGAAAACATAATAAATTATCCATTAAAATTTAAAACACCCATAAAAAAAGAAGTAATATTATATCTCAAGTGCCTTGTATTAATTGTGACCCTTCTACATAGGGCAAACATCTCAGTATTTAGAAAATAGACTAAGAGGTCATCAATACGATAAAAAAAATAGAACTCCATTAACGAACCATGAGATATCAAAAAAACAAATTCAATTATAAAGATTCAAAAATTGTTGAAACGGAATCAGAAGCACGGTAAAGAGAATTTTTCAATGATAAACAAAACTTAAATGATTTAAATTGAATTTAAAGCTCTATTTGGTAAATTGTAATACAATGACGAATAATTTGACTAATAGCTGCTACCTAATTTTGAGATATAAAAGCTAAGGAAAAGTCAATTTCTCATATAACAACAGATTTCTAATTAGATTTTATTTCTATTTTGATATTCAGGATGTAAGTATCGATTAATCAATATAAATGCGCAAATTATCAGTGTCAATTTATATTTTGATAAAGACGGCAACAGGTCGAAATGTCTTTGAAAATCCAAAAATTAAAAATTATATAGAAAAACTAATTTTAAACATTTCAAAAGGACTATATATATATATATATATATATATATATATATATATATATATATATATATATATATATATATATATATATATATACATGATTATAGGATATTGAATATTTTTTTCCTTTTATCGCTTGATCGTTTAATTAATTAAACCCTTCGATACCTAAATAATGGATATAATTCATATAATTACTCACAATGCGTAACAGAATATGTATTTTCAGCTAAATCATTATTATATATATATATATATATATATATATATATATATATATATATATATAAAATCTTGCATGTAACTTGCGAGCGGTACTCATAGAGACATGAAAAATAATGCAATCACTACCATTAAGCTAGACACAGAGCAAATATCTCTGACTCACACTAGATAGTGAAAGCAAAGCCACAGACGCCCTGATTGTGTGCAAAAACTTTGCAGGAAGGAATTGGAGCTGTAACCCAAAGAAACTACGGTGGATATACATGGCAATTGTGAGACAAATCATTACATATGGGGCAGTGGTTTGGGGTACAAGAACTATTCTAAATACCACAAGGAACAATCTCTCAAAGGTACAATGACTGGCTTGCTTATGTGCAACCGGGGCATGAAATCTTACCCAACAGCTGCACTAGAAGTAATTCTAAATCTCCCATCTCTCCACATAGTAATGGAAAGCGTGATAGAGAAAACATTACTTTGAATGTTCACAGACAGAATAATCATAGAAAACCCGTTCCTAAATAATGACCAACCTTGGAACATGTCTCAGGACGTTGCATCGAAAAAGTTTAGATCTGTGAAAAACTTCACCTTAATAATAAACTGTAAAAGCAAAAGGGATCAAAACACACAAACAATATTATAAAATACAAACTCGTTTGGTATTACCTAGGAAAATTAAACTAGCTAGGCAAGAAAAATAAAGATACCCTACAATGGATTTCTGGATACACCGGAGCGAAGGGAAATGGAATAGCTGATAAGCAAGCTAAAGAGGACAAGCAGACAAGCCCTTCTGTGGTATCAGCTACAGAACAATGGAGAAAGCACTGGAAAAAAGTAGACAGGAGCAAAACCAAATATTGGGACAACTTACATGAGCTGAGACAGGCAAGTCTCTTCTGGGAAACTATAACCAGAATCGAACTGCTGAATGTATCAACCTAAGTAAAAACAATCTACGAATATTAACCGGAAATCTAACAGGGCACTGTAGCCACAATACCTGAAGACGCTAGACCTAGCAGATAATGCGGCGTGTAGATTTTGTTGCACAGAGGACGAAACCTCTATCCATATGCTTTCGAAGTGTAAATCTCTAAGAGTACTACACTTAGGTGCGTATGAAATAGAAGACGAAGATCTCTGGCAATTAAAGTCATCACACATTCTAGACTTTTTAAAAGAAATGAGATTGATGGATCAGCTGTAAGCACTGGATGCTCCAGTAACGCAACAAGAAAGGGGAACACAATTGATCCTTTGGGTCGCTGTGTATACGAGACCTAAAATCCATACTTTCATGCAATAACTACATCTCAGACATTTATTTAGCAATAGTATCTTCATAATATACCAAAATTCTATTTATACTTCTCGCCGTCACTGAATTGGAAACTAGAGTGGTTGTTTATTCCTGTCGAAATGAGAAACGGCATGCAATAATTAGTTTGGAGTTGCTAATACGACTAAATACCAGTTAAGTGATACTAAGTCGGAAAGGAGTGAAAACAAGAGAGAGAGAGAGAGAGAGAGAGAAATAAAGACAAGGAAAACAGTTATAGTAACGTGAAAGTTGTAACTTGCACTTGTAGCGGCCGTTACAATCTTCCACATCAAATCTGGTTTATGACGAGGTTTATAATTTGAGTCGAGTTTGTCGAGTAACTTTAAGGTATATTGAAAAATACATTTTTTCAGTAGAATTATTTGTTTTTATAATATTGAAAAGCAAACTACCCTTGACCATTTATTACTCATGATATCTTTATTTACCTATTTGAAAAGATATCTATTTAAAGGACACCCTTCCAATGTTCTTAAACATCCAAAATTCTACTTCAACACTTTGTGAAAACGTAAAAATCGTCCATCCATAACACCAAATACCCTATTTCTTTACTATGACTTTTTCTCCACGTGCAATGCACGTGTAAGTCTCACTTTCTGTTTTTTACTTTATACATTTCTTCAATTCAAAGCTATACACCTACCGCTTTTACTCTCTTGCCTCCCCTTTGACTTTTCAAAATAACTTTCATCGAATTCTACCACCTCTTTTGAAATATACAATGTAAATCGAAAGAGATTTTTGGCGGTTAATTAAACATTAGACAGCTTATGTTGATATTAAAAAATTCGTACCATTATTTAGTTATAAAATATTCTTATCCTATTTTATTATAAAATCTATTATACATTGAGTTTCATAATAATTCATACAATTCACCCCATCAAAAGCAATTATAATGCAATGGATGATTTTCATAACAATACACTTTCTCATCCAATCAAAATTAAGTAATTCTCTCGAATACGAAGTAGTTACAACGTTGTTGTCGGTCCTAAACCAACCAATAACATAAATTGCATCATGTAGATTAAGTAAAACAAATTTAACTCAGAACTAATTCTCAATTCAATACTTAAACTTCTAGACAATAAAAGTAATAGCTAAAATAAATCACCTCCAAACTCGTGCATTACGAGTATAACCATTATTATGTACTTACTCTGCGTGGTATGATATGATATGATATTATTAAAGCATGTTATACCCACTGAAGTATTTACATATAAAAAAATATTTGGTCATTTATATCTATTGTGATATTAATTTACAAAACAAAAAATTTTATTTTTTCACTAACTAACTATATAGGAATTGCAAGTAGACTCAACAAAGTTACATATTTTCGTACTACAAATAAGGAAAGTTACTTCTCAAGATAATTATTCGTTAAACACGTTCCCATTTTAAACACCTTCAGATACTCGTAATTCTAAACTCTTATCGCTTCTATTGATTTTAGAACGACTCAAATTTATGATAGATTATATAACAATTATATTATATTCTAATTGATATTAATGTGGACAAACTTTTCATAATTTAGTCGAATAATAGCTCCATATGAATATTTCCAACATTGTAAGAGTTAATTTAACGAAAACAGAGTCGCAAAAATATCTTTTGCTCCGATTAAAACGTATTTGTTCCTTAAAGTGCACATAAATATTGAAGAAAAAAATATATTTCACTAAAATTGTTAATTATTTAAATCTCATTTGATCTTTGATAAAAAATTTGAATGATTATATCTTAAATATTGTTGTCGGATTCTGAGTTAGATTGTACACCCGAAACTAATGGAATTATGGGAGTATAGAGAAGATAATTTGAAAGTGACTGAATCAACTATCGTTGATGAAGCTGCTTTTACCGGATTTAAAGATAATGTGGAATTTAAAGGACCAAAAACAATACAGAAAAACAGAATATCTTTGTTCATTTTACTCACATAGATATAAAAATATAGTTTAAAAAACTGAAGAGCGCGGTTTCAAAGCACATCAAACTAAAAAGTTAAAAATAATTTTTAACATAGGCTTAAAACAATAATGAAAGGAAAATTCTAGTATTATTGTGAAAAAAACATCTGGACGCTCAATGTAGGAGAAATATGGAACAAATCGTACCACGCTTTTTTCACAATAATACTAGTCTTTTGTATTCATTATTGTTCTAAGCTTATTTTAAAAATCATTTCCAGCTTTTTAGTTTGATGTCCTTTAAAAGCGTGTTCTTGGTTTCTTTAAGCTATAGTTTTTAATTGATACCACCTTCGTATAATGGCTTCGCTGCTTATATACCTACATCATTTCGATTCTTATATAGAGCCATAGCGGTGTAGTCGGTAAGATTGTCGAATTTCCAGCACGAAGAAACAGATGAAGCTAATATAAGTGTGTTTAATATGTAAATACCGATAGTATGTTAAATCTATCTTAATCTTGTTGACGATATAAACAGAATTTAATTACTTTTATTGACACTGATAAAAAAATCAAACTTTTAGATTGACAAATGGGTTAAAAAAATGTCTATGCTTTATTGAAGTTTGGAGAAAAAAGTATTTTTATACTTTCGTCATTTCATTATGCACAAAAAATATTATTCATGAAAATTTATAGACATATATCTCAAGTATCACACCGTTAACGGAAAATTTGAATAAAAATACCACATGTCACAGAAAAGTTTCCAGAAATTTATAAAATGCAAATCATGCAGAGATAGACTGAATCATTTAATATGAGAGTTTCAAACTTATAATTAAATACTTTTTATGAAGTTTTCCACATTTTATTGAAATTGAAGCAATCGATGATATACTGTATATACAAAACTGTAACGTTAAATGCTTAAAAAAGATGGATATTTTTCATGTTATACATAGGCTTCTTATACTGTGAATTATGATTTTCAAATAGAATCTATGAGTTTATCCAAAGTATTGATTTAATATATTTGTACCATTTGTGAATAGAATAAAGTTGGTTTGGAAAATACAGTGAGTTTAAATTGAGGTTAGTAATAACTAATCACACCTTAATGGCTGGAAAGAGGAAAGCGTACATGAGAAATGAGTAATTCTGAAAAAATCGAATCAATTTCCAGATACAGAAATCTTTGAGGAACAGATTAAGTCCACGCCAAAATCAGAATCAATTATATCAGGAGCCAGAAGGAATAAATAATCGATCTTGATTTTTTGGTAATTTGATAACTTTACTTCAAGAATGAAATTAGAACATTTTAAGAACCTTTATTAACATTGAATGAATAATAGTGTCGACCTCTCAGATGAAGGCAATTTTATACACTACTAGGAATTGTCTTCATTTGATGCCGGTTCTTAAACAACTTCAACTTTGTGAATTAATTGCACCATAATCTGTGGATTGGAGTGCTAATTGGAAAGTTGCTTCCTTATAATATCTAACATCGTCGATTACATTCATATATAGAGACCGGGGTCGCCACGGCACAATGCATAAGCCAACTGAAAAAAAATTATGGTTCTCCATGTAGATAAGGGATTGAAGTGGTATGTAATGCTTAGTTATTATACTATTTCGAATAGTCTCAACTATTGCTCGACTATAAAAACAGTTGCCCCCAAACAATTAGTCCATAAATGCATTTGTCTTTCAACACCAAACCCATATTTACGTCAATATCCAACGTCTTTTTTTTTCTACCATCGTCATAAGTACCTAAACAGAATCTTCATGGTTGAGGTAAAGATGCGTTACTCTCAAGACCAGCTGTAAGTGTGTTACTGTCAACAGTGTTTTTGATGCTTTCCATTTCCTTGGTGAAATTCCAAGGAGTAAGAATATTGATGCCTTGGAAACAACCGAAAATAAGAGGTGATTCGTTGCGTGGAGTAAGCAGATTCTTACTAATTAACGAGTATTCAAATTATTAAGTGTTTTAACGATAAGTAATGAACCGACTTAATTTTTGCCAACACAAAATAACCAATAATATCACTTCATTTTTTTTATCTCGGTACCCAGCATGTGTCGGTATCGGTATCTTATTTTAAAAAATTATCTCAAGTATAGTAATATACACGAAGGTATCTTAGTTAATTGTTGTTAAGGACTTGCTAACTACTTTTAGAACATACATTTCTTTGAATATTCCCAAACGAACTTTCTAAGAACGTCAAAATCTTACAGTCTACTTGAAAAAGGAAAACGATTTTGTATTGATCTCAGCAATTTTAGAAAATATGTATGAGAAGCTGGTTTTTCATTTGTTACAGATTTAAGATACATGATACTATTGAAAATTAAATTAAATACACTTACCTATTTCAAATCGTGATAGAAATCTAGTGAGATAAAATTGTAAATCTTTACAACTGACTGAAAATTTCCCACAAATATTAATTTCGCTGTAAAATACATCACATCCTGAGAAAGCAAATTGGTTAATAAATTTAAAATATCTCAGTGTGTATAATAATATAGTCATGAATGTGTCGAAATATCATCATCAAGATGAATATGAATTTTGAATATATATTTAGAATGCAAAAAATTGTATATTTGGAAAAATATCCGCAAATAAACCGAAGCCGACCCTATAAGTCCCTGATTTGTATTCCTAAAAGTTTGGTCTGATTGCGACTAAGACAGACATATCGTCAGAAAAGTATACGGATGAGAAAGCACGGGAATTAAAAATTGCCGTGTTGGACAAATGATAAATAAAAGAGGAGTGGAGGATAGTGGGAGAAAGGGGGTTAGAAAGGTGTAGGGGGTAGGAGAGATGATCGCTAATCGCGAACGGAGTCTGAGTGCACAGTCGAGGAGGACGCGTGGGCGGGAGGTGGTGGGAGGAGCTGCGAAAAGTGAAGAAGAGATCCTCCTTAGAGGTCGGCCCACAAGTAGAGCCGGTGTATATGTGTATTGTCCTCCTGCTGAGGCAGCCGCACCGCGCGCCCTCTGACCCACCTGTTAAAAAGTTACGGATGTTGGATGAAGTTACCTGGACGGGCCTCCACCGCGGTTCCAGCATCCTCTTGACGGGGGTCCAGTAGCCTAGCGACTGAAACGGCTAAATCGGCTGAGACGAGCGGCACGTGAAGTAACGTGTATCGAGGGTAGACAGTACACAACGATACCACCGTGGTTGATATCAGACTGTGGACGCCTTATAGCCTTTACTACTACCAGTTGCCGCTGTTCGTTCGCATCGTGAGGCGACGGCGCACTCAACACACAATAACTTAGTGTAGGATAATTAAAACTATTTTTTGAATTGAAAACTCGAATTTCCCGTTCTGATGTTATAATTTGTCATAACTAAATCTTCCTTCTCAAATTCGAACGAGAATGTTTCTGAATAAATAGAATTATCATATCACTTAAATTAGCACAAGACTAGTGAAAATCATATATTTTGGGTTTAATATGGATAATTTGAAAATGATTTACTTAATAATTGGTTCTCATACATATTTTTAAAAACATTTTTCTTTTAACAATCTAGGATAGTTGTGTATGTTGAAACAAAATGTTATATCTTTTGATATTTCTATTACTTAGAATCAAATCGTAAAAAATAAGCTAGTGTTGCCAATACAACTTTCCTCACAAATGAAATATAGTAAAATTGTGGAGCGTTTTATGAATCTGTACGTTTTTTGTAAACGTCAGTAAGAAATTACAAACATTTATCTTAAAAGATGCAAAACCTCTTTTTGTTGTATTTTTATTAATTTCACTTCATTTTTTGCCTATATTAAATAAAACGTAGAAGTTTCTAGTTATAGTATAATAACCTTGAAATATAGGCAGGGTCTTATTATATGGTGCCGGTTGACATATGTCAATATACCTATGCCTTTATTTAAACATGTCGTAACTTGTTAAGACTACTATCTAAATATATGACGAGTACAACTTCTTTACTTTCTTCTGATCATTTTCTCTTTGTTTATTGACGACGCACTACGTTTCTATAATACACCGTATAGATTGCGAGGCATATGAAATTAGTGTTATGCTAAGACATTATTTGAAATAAAAGTGTAAAGCAACCGTGGGAATTATATCAAGTTTAAGAGTGAACGTGAATGAGTGGTTTAACCTTTTTTTATTTTCTAGTCGCTTCAACTACTATGGTTATTAGCGACAGGAGGCTCACTCACATTACAATACATTGTACAAATAAAAAATATTCACTAAAATATCGCACTTCTTTCTTATGTCTTCATAATGTATACACTCAGTTAGTATATATTTAACAAGTTCTGCATCACAGGTTTCGCATTTTGTTAACTCAGTCCATGTTAGAAAATTTTTAAGGGTTAAATTGTTATGACCCAGGCGTATGCGCGATATTTTAACTTGGTGTGATCGGTTTGAGGTTTGTTGAGGCCAAAGATTCACTGATTGTTTGATTTCCTTAAGAGTGTTTTGTGTTGCTCTCTATATGTTTTGCTACGTACTTAACACTTTAGATTTAATTTCGCATTTCATGTCTTGAAAATAAACTTTGTCTATTTGGATGGAGTTCTGTTTGCTTGTTGAAGATTAGACTAGCTGGTCTACTTGCTCATTTTCTTTTATACCGGAATGTGATAGTACAAACATAAATTCGACGATGGCATCTTCATTTTTAATATATAGGTGTTGGATAGTCTGAAGTGAGCTAAGTGAATCTGTTGATATTAAAGATAGGGACTTTTTTTATTTTATGATATGAATAAGTGCTTGTAGTGTTGCATATAATTCGGCAGTGTATGTAGAAGTGACAGGTTTGAAATTGTATTTTATTCATGTATTCGTGACGAGGATGGCTGCTCTTACACCGTCTAAGGATTTGGAAGCGTTAGTGAATATAATACAGTGGTTGTAGTAGTTTTTTATCTTTTTTAGAAAAGATTGTTTGATAATATTAAATGGAGTTTCTATTTTTTTGCCATGTTAAGGGTGGTATTAATTTTGGGTATGGGATCAACCAGGATGGAGGGGTTTGTATATTTGTTGGGAAAAAATTGGAAAATTGGAGCTGTAGATCACTAAGGTTTCTTTTGACTCTTTCGTAAAATAGTTGGACTAATCTTGCTGTGCTGTATGACTTTTGGAAACGATAATTAGTAGCGATTTCGGAAGCATATGAAAGACATAGATGTTTACGATGCAAGCTTAGAGGTGGTGTTTCTGTTAGGATTTGTAAGCTTTAAACTGGGGTTGTACAAAAAGCGCCTATAGCTATTCATACAGCTGTGTTTTGTATGTTCTCCAAGGGTTTTATTGGAATCGTAAACTATTAGTCAAGTTTAGATCTTACTAAAGATTTATAGGTGTGTGATAATGTATTTTGGTCAGCTCCCCAATTTTCACCGCCCATATTTTTACAATGTAGACGAATCAGTCTTTCAAGATTTATAGTCTTTACGCCAATAATGTAGTATTTGGTGGTTGCGTTTATACCATGAGCACGTAGCATGTAGTTTTTTATTGGGAACGTGGCAAGGAAACACCAAAGTGGACTAACTTCAATATATTTTCCGAGCTTTCGAATACTTATGTATAATAAAATATTGAGTAATTATACTGAACCCCAGTGGTGAATATATAAATAATATATTTCTCACAGCTTTAATTTACAGTTATGAATGGAACATCATCATCATCATCATCATCACCAAAGAGCAGCCCAATCAATTTCACGTGACAGCGCACGGCACATATCATGACGATATGCAAGCTCTTTGAAAATGTTGAATAGTATTTGTCTAATAATTGTTTTAACAGCTGCTAGTAGCGTTTTCACAATTCAAGAATATTGCTGATAGTGGAAGTGAATAAATACTTCTCCGTAGATCCTCAAAGATAAAAATCACTCAGCGTCACATCGGGTGACCATAGAGGTATAGAGCCGTATTAGTAAATTCCTCGCGTCCAATCACGTATTTTGTTAAACTAATAAGGCGGCGCACCATCTTGGTGGATAATGATTTCTTCTGGTTCATATTCTTCCAGTTTTTGGAAGGAGTACCTCTAAATTATCAACATATGAAGTACCAGTTAAAGTTGCTTCAAAAGTCTTTGCTTTATCACCGCGTAAAGATTTTCTGTGCCTCAGTTTGGCATATAATAAGTATTCATAATGTTCACTAATGCGAATGGTCTTCTTACCAAAGCTAGCTTTTAAAGAATGATCTGTTAACTTTGATTCCAGGATTTCTTTGGGTGACGCATAAATGACTCCTCCACTGTCTTCACCTACTAGATATTTTATTCCCAGCAACAGTAAAAGCATTGAGAATCAACTACCAAGTTATATTAGTTCATATTTCTCAGTTATATTTGTGACATTACTCGATGTTCTAACTCCTTTGTATACGTTTCGTTTTTAGTTTCAAATGAACTGTTACAAGGACGTAGTTACGAGGTCTGTCTATCAAATAACGAGTCTGCGCGCCTAGAGGGCGCCCTAGACGGGTGGGGTAAAAAACGAGTAGTGCGTTGGGTATCTAGATATCTTGTCTATGCACGTCCCAAAACACGTTTTCGTCACTATTATCGTATTTGTGCAGTAACGGTTTGAAACAAACGCGTTTTTTCTCGAGACGAAAGTAGTAATTAATCAATCGCAAATTTATCGTTAAATTGAAAAACTAAAACTCCGACTGAGTGCTATAAATTGTTGCAAGAGGCTCAAGGGGATAATTCACTATCACTTGCGCGTATTTTTGAGTGGTGTAAGCGCTTTAATAACGGCCGAGAAAGTACTGAAGATGACCAGCGCCCAGGTTGCCCTGTGACTGTTACAACTCCGGAAAGAGTGATCAAAACCAACCAAATTGTGCGTGCAGATCGTCGAATGAGCAACCGGATGATTACCAAGGCTGTAAACGCCGATAAAGGTGCCAAAAAATCTGAGCAAAAGACCTTGCATCAACGTGTCTGCTCAGATTCCCTTGAAAGGCTAGAAAGGTTAGCGCCGCTTCGATCAATGGAAAAACGTATGGAAAGGTGTGTGGCAAGGGGAGGAGAGTATTTTGAAGTGGAGCATTCGAATGTAGAATTTTTATAATATAACCCTTTTTCGTAACCAGCCGATGATACAGTGATATCTGTCGTTGGAAATAATATGGATAAAATAACTATGAAAACTCAGTTGGATACCATATATGATTGATTTATAGAAAGAAAATTGAATGCACCTAAATAAATATTGTTTAGTTCTAGAAATGGTTAAATAAAATATTTTCGACATTAAACTTGAGAACAAGTTTATCGAATGTATAAAGTAATTCAATATATACAGATTGCTTGCTAATCTTCATGATTAGGATAAATCGAAATTCATCCAAATGGAACATTTGGGTGGTCTACTAGTTTTACTGCCATTTTCTGACATATTTGTATTCTAAGACTAAAATGGATCCACAGATTGAAAGACTCTTATAGTAGTAATTGTAGAAGGTAATTTGCGATAAAATATCGCCATTTCCATCAATCTTTCATAAACTATAAATGTGAAATTAGAAATCCTGTTAATGATTTGAAAGTATTTTCCCTGTCGTGATTAAACTAAAATCACTTATTTTTTATTTATCTCAATGTATTGTCACAAACTGTTCATAATAGAATTCTCCTGGGTTTGACATACAGCCATTTTTCTCCAATTTTAGGATGCACCTCAACAGACGACTACCCTAATTAATTATAATCCCGCCAAAGCCATCTATTTCTTTTCCTTTTAAATGGTTCTCAAGCTCTTATTTTCACCTAAAATTTATTATTTATATGTTTACTAGAGTGGAAAATAATATCAGTGGTGTAGAGCACTAAAGGATTTTAGGTCTCTTCTGTTTCGACTTTTCTTTAAGTCTTTATCAAAATATGATATTGACACTGACAATTTGCTTACTTATATTAGTCAATAGATCACCTCTACATCATGAACATCAAAATAGAACTTTGTTCCAGAAAGAAAAATTAATTTTTCCTTAGTCCCTTCATCTCAATATGTAACATTAATCAATTAAATTATTTGTAGTTTTTTTTGAATTTACAAAATAGAGCTATAAATTTTACTTTTAATTATTTAGATCGTTAGTTAGATCATTCATAGTTTTCTCGTTCCTATAGATGTGAACCATTTCTAAAAATTCTCTTTTTCGGGTATTCCGTTTCAAGAATTTTTCAATCTTTATAATTGAATTGATGTTTTTTTGATATTTCATGGTTGGTTAATGCAGTTCTTTTTTTATCCTATCGATGACTTCTTAGTCTATTTTCTAAAAACTGAGATGTCTTCCCAATGTACACGGCGTCACAATTAGTACAAGGCTTATTTTGGAAATCTTCTAAGAATTCTGTTTTTTGTACTTGATGCCGTTTGAAGAATTTTGAAATTTATTGTTGAAATAGATATTTCAGAGTTAACATTAATCAATCATCTTTCATTGTACAATTAAGCTGTGTATTCATTTATATTGAATGTTTTATTGAACTGAATAAATGAAATAATTGTAATAACATTCTCTTATGTTAATCATATTTTCTTTACAGTTTTTCCCTTTCTAAATTAAGGATAGAAAACTGGAAACGTGGGAAGCCCCTATTAAAGAATACAAACGGATACAATACAGTTATATGTACGGAGTTTTATAGGCTTAAATATGGTAGATAAAAAAATGGGATCTAGCTTGAAGAGAAGAATTATCATATTATTGTTTTCTTTGAGAAAGAATAGATATAAAAACCTGTAGAAGGAATACCTTAATTCAAATAGACATAAACTGAAGTTAAGATCGATAAATTGATTATTTTGAATTATAGAAGTGATATTACAGCGGAAGTAACAATACTACTGCACCTTAATAATTAGTTAAGTATTTGACGACACTCAACAGATTGATTGGTGTGTTACAAATATATCTCTCACAATAGACAACTAGAGCCTTACGTCACGGCCTTTGTATTGTTATAGTTAACTATCCAATCAAACTTTGTGAGGTAATGTGTGTTCTTTAAAGTTATTTAAGTGTTTAATTACAAGGTATTTTTTTGCAAAATTCATCGAAGAAAATACGAAAAAATCACATCACTAAACATATATGTGATCGTCCACGCAGTTAAAACTTTGTTTGGAAAGTGATCCCTGACCTGCCATAACAATGGCGGTGTGTGACGTCAACACTCTGTAGTCTATTGTGATTGGAATATGGAATTGTAATATTTTTTAATATATTAGTGGAATAAATAAAAAAGTGGAAGATGCTAGGTAATTTCGCTATATCCGGTACTTTAAAGGGATTGGATCAATAGATTGCTAGCACGCTTTTTGATGTACATTTTTACTTTTTACTCAATTATTCTATTGAATAATGGTTATTGCTACATTCATTTTAATCGATTTAAATCACTGAGTTCCCATACTACATATTAATTTATTGATGTTTCGATTTCAAATTAAATTGCAACATATTTTATCTTTCTCTATCCACTATCAAGTAGCCACCAATTGCACAAAAAGACTATAAAAAATTGTTTCAGGCATTTTTTACAATTGTAAACAAGATTATGAAAGGACCAATATCATTATGTTGGTTCACTTTTTCTTGGAATGGAAATGAAATTTAAAAGAGGGTTGCAGAAGCTTACACAAGCAGAACGAAAACAGCTGGGCCTAATGCTTGAATGTCGGAGGGAGTGGAGGATTTCAGGACGTGACCTTGAACAAATTATGAATGTTGTTGGGTAACTTATATCACATTTTTAGTAGGGTGCCATATGTGCAACTATTTTAAATTTGATAAGTAACGAAGCTCACTGTAGTACATCAGATTCTTCTGCAGGGTATTCAACCACTGAAATATCCTTTCCTTACGTATTTGATGAATTAGAATATATATATATATATATATATATATATATATATATATATATATATATATTCACTAGATTTCTTCAACCATTTGAGTATAAATTTATTTTTTTCCTCTTTCTAATTTCTTGGGTTCGTAGGTTGTTTGGATAGAATAATGAAACTTCGATAAAATATCACATTTTTATGTATAACTTAACGTTTCACTCCTTGCTTGGGAACATTTTCAAAAGAATAATTAATATTTGATGATTAAAATATTTGTAGCTAAAACCTATTAGTAGATATCTTAACATTATTAAAAACATAGTATTAGAATCAGTGTATTTACCTCGAAATTTCAATAAAACGATATTATACCAGGTAGATTGAAATAAACTAATTGATCAAATTTTGGTAAATTTGGCTTAGGTTTTTTATATCTTGTCTATCATTTACAGAACATTTTTCTTGTTTTATGTGTATCATTTCTTTGATTAATAATTTTTGATAGTTAGTGTCATGAGCTAAGATTTTTGTTTTTTTAAAATCAAATTTATGATATTCATTTTTTTCGTGTTAATGTAGAGCAGTCGATGCATTTTTGGTGTAGAGGTGACCATTTATTCTGTTTTCTAAATTTTGCGTAGTCATTCCTATATAATTTTTAGGACAAGTCATACATGGTATAGAATATATAATATTTGATTTCTTAGTGTCTTTAGTTTTGTTTGTTAGTGTAGTGAAAAGTGGTGATAATGTGTTGTGTGATCTATGACTTATATTGATGTTATGTTTGGATAAAAGGTATTTCAATTTTTTTGATAGTTGGTATGTATAGGGGAGTGCTATGTATGTATATTATTCTTTACTTGAATTTATTTGTGTAATTGGATTTATATTGTTCTTATTGTGTAAATTATATGTACGTTGTTGTATGATTCGATTAATTTGATTTTCTGGGTATTGATTATTCTTCAAAGTATTTTTGAGTTTTTTATTACTTCACGGTGATATTCTGGAGAAGTTAATTTTAATGCTCTATCTGTTAATTCTATAACGACGCTGTTTTTTTGTGATGGCATGAGTTATAAATAAGATATCTTCCAGACCATGTTTCTTTTGTATAATATTTAGTTTTTATTTTATTATTGATTTTAATAAGTGTCATGTCTAAGAAATTAAGTTTGTTGTTGTTTTCAATTTCTAAAATGAATTGGATATTTGAGTTAAATTTATTAAAGTTATTTACATCTTAATAAGAATTCAGGAATACAACCCAAGTTTTTAAATTTTAATGTAAATCAAATTAATGTAACAGGTACGTACCTCAAAAGGAAATTTTGTGTATATTTTTCTTTTGGTTTAATAGAATAATTCGACGTATGACATCTCGTGTCACAATGTTCATTGTGATTTTGAAAGAAATTGTAAGAGAGACGAATTCTCAGCTGAATTAATTTTGGATAGCTAAGAGTAATGATGCTAATTGGTGAAAAATAGAAATACCTAATACACAATATGATTTTTAATAACTCACGTCAATGTCGTTTATGCAATGAATATGCTTTTAAAATATTGTTTTAAACAAACGTGTGCAATTTTTTCACTGATTTGAATCCTGTTACGAGCTCGTCCACTGATATAGAGCGTAAAGCTGGTCCTGTTCCACTATGTTGTCGAAGCAAAAGTTTGGCGGATGCGTTGAATACTTGTCACTATTTTCATAGAAACAATTTCTAAGAACCCCTTCTTTTTTGTTCACGACAATTAGAACTTTTCATAAAATAGAAGATTCTGGAAAGTGAGATAGTATATAAAACGAGTCTCTAACAGATGAACAGTAAACAGAGTAGTATGCAATTTGCAATACTGAACATATCGGAATAGTAAAAAGTAAACCAAACGATGAATTTAAATGAATTATATAAGAAGTGTTTGGGAATAGTGTATAAGTAAATTACGTAAATAAGATACATCGTGAATTCATTCATGCACTGTTTTCAAATTAAAAACTGCTAAATAAGAAGAGCATCACAATACTTTTTATTAATTTAAATTCACACTCTTTCAGTAGATTAACAAGCCTGAATGAAAACATTTCAATCACGTAAACAACCGGGCTTCAACTATGTCAGTTTTATGGGATTTATAAACGCCGTCTATCGTTTCTAGTACACCCAACGGATGAGCAACACATCCCAAAACAAACAACACAAATAAACAACACCGTCTGAATCAAACATCCAATTATTATTCATCTCTACTCCCCAATCACCACATTCACAACACCTACGAGGGATTTTTTTGTATGATTCCACTATTCAAAAACTATCAAGATGAAACAAATATTTATATATACTCATCCTTGACAGTGGCATTACTAAAATTTCTGTTATGTATCAAAGGTCAAGAAGACATACATTTATAATATTACATGTGTTCACTGATTCAATACTAAACATATATTTAAAAATATATATAAGTCATGGCAACAACCACTTGCAGCCAACTATCACAACTCAACACCTTTTTGCAATTGTGAAGATGTTGACAGCAAAATGATGTGACAATTTGGTTCGTGTTTCTTAAGACCTGAGAAAATCCTAGCAACCAGTGTGGTAGTTGGGCTAATGAGACCTCAATACTTGAGTTGTACACAGTGCGGGTCTAGACACTAGACCTGTACATCAATGTATCTGCGAGATTTGCATAATCTTATCGCCCCTCACCAAATATAAAATCTATCTACACTCATGATACAACAATATTTGACATTCTTAAGACATTCTTTATTTCAAAATTTCAACATGGTTGTGAATAATTAAAAATGTATTCTTGAAACTGGAGAATTTGGATACGTCATATATTCTCGCCTAGTAGCTTTATTGTTCTCTACAGAGTAAAAATACTTCAAATTATTCAGATTCTGTATAATTGAGGTCGCCGCTCCGCACATGCGTGCTGATTACCTCCATCTCTTGTCTACGCATTGACGTCATTACAGTCTGATTCTTCATTGTGTACGTGGTTTACTGAGTGTTTAAGATGTCTCCGACAATCGTGAGACTCGTATATTTGAGATCAGGGAAAAACGAGCTAGTCAAAGAAAGATAAAAATAAGGTGTTTTAATGGAATATATAAAGTCCAATATATTTTCTGAAATCGTTTCGAAAAAAAAAATTGATTCCGTATAAATATCATAGAGGGTGGTCCAACGAAAAGTTTACACCTAGCTTTTCCTCTTTTTTTGTAACTAAATTCAAAAATGCTCGGACATGTCGCGTTTGCTTTTGAGGGGGACACATTTTAAACATATTGTTTGATGTGTGCCTTTAACCCCATAGCGGGGGTGAGTAACAACCTTAAAATTTTAAATGGAAAGAGGGTTTCGACTGATATATTGTCAAAATTGTCTTCCTAATGATACCCTATTTGTTGAATTTTACTAAAACGGTTAATGCAAAAACGGCGTTAAAGACATTAAACCGAAAATTTTGGTATTAATGAAAAATACAAATTAATTTTAATTATTACGAGTGAAAACAACTGTAATCTTTAGTACAAAAAAGTAAACTAGCCGTTAAATTGTTTTATTAAAACCTCACATTAAGAAATGTTGAAAATGTGACCCATTAGATTCCATACAATAATACAGATCTTGTTCAAATCTATTTCTAACATTTTGTAGCATATCAGGTGTTACGTTTCTGCACTCTGCTATAATCCGTTGGCGAAGATCTTCTATGGACTATGTCCCCAAAGAAACTCAAAGAAAAAAGTCTAAAGACGATAAATCTGGTGACCTGGCAGGCCATTCAATTGGGCCCCTTCTTCCAATCCACCTCCCAGGAAACCGGTCATCTAAGAATTGTCTTACAGGAGCCACATAGTGCGGAGGTGCTTTATCTTGCTGAAAATGAATCGCCAGTATAATTTTGGTCATCTTCAATTATTTGTGTTATTAAAGGATCAATTGTATCTTCAAGCATGTTTACGTAGACTTCACCAGTTAAATTTCCAGGAATAAAAAGTGGTTCTATGATATGATTTCCTAATATGCCACAGCAGACGTTTATTTTTTGAGGATATTGGGTATGAACCTCACATAATAAATGTGGGTTACTGTCATCCCAGTAACGGCAATTGTGCCTATTTACAGCTTCATTCAAATAAAATGTGCATTCGTCGGAAAAACAAATGTTAAATAATAATTGCGAATCTTCAATTAAACGCTGGCTGATTGTTTCACAAAATTGCAGCCTTCTATCAGAATCATCCTCATTTAGTTCCTGTAATAGTTTGATTTTGTACGGATAAAATTTGTACGCTTTTAAAATTCGTATTATGGATGAACGGGAGACACCTGAGGCTTCAGGTAGTTGACAAGTACTTTGAGTATGATCGAATTCAACATGCCCTAACACAGCGACTTCCACAGCTTCATTTCTGATCGGTTTCTGCGGCTGGTGTTTTACATTACAGACAGATATCTACCGGTATCTTCAAACTTTTTAACTAACTTGCCAACGTACACATCATTCACATTTTTATCGGGATGATTCTCATTAAATAAGCGAATCTAGGACAACTATTATTTTGGAAATAAAGTTTAACTACTTCAACTCGTTCTAGAATGGAATATAAATCAGTACAGTGAAATTAAAATAACTTAAAAAGCAACAAAACTGAATCACTGAAGAGACTAAAATATACTGCGTAAATTCTTTTCCTACACGTATCTGCAGTTTTTATTTCAACAAAAAACGCAAACGATTAGTGAGGTATTTAGTTCCGATAAATAATGTCGTGTTCGTATTAACTGTTTTAGTAAAACAAATAGGGTATCATTAGAAAGACAATTTTGACAATATATCAGTCGACCCCTCTTTCCATTTAAAATTTTAGGGTTCTTACTCACCCCCGCTAGGGCCCAGATCGAATAATATGTTTAAAATGTGTCCTCCTCAAAAGCAAAATCGACGTGTCCGAGCATTTTTTAATTTAATTACAAAAAAAAATAAAAAAGCTAGATGTAAACTTTTCGTTGGACCACCCTGTATTTATTTATTGTGAAGCAGTGGGTACCCAGTGGTATAATAACTTTTCTGCTGTTTTTTATTTTGGTAATATTCATTATATCACCTCATATATTATACGTTATATTTATATACAACATACAATTATTTATACAAATTTGAATTATGAACTTAACTTTAACAGTGACAATCATAAAAAAAATTGTCAATAATAATTTTTCTCATTAATTAACTGTGACAATTGGAAAAAACGTGGAAAATGTTTCTAAGCCCCACGAGCTAAGTGACCAAAAAGATAAAAAGCTACCGCCACTAGTGTGGCACCCAAAATTACAATGTCTCGAAAATATACGTTTACGGTAGTCCTGTTCATAGATAAACGTTATAAATAATATTTTAATTAGAGAAGGTAAAATTTGATAAAAAATAGCAAGAATGATATGCGGTACAATAAATCTTTGATGGCGATTTTCCTTGTAACAACCGTAGAGGTAACGTAGGACTTTTAGCATTTTGACGATCAAAATCAGTGCCGTAACTACAAACAAGAAAGTTGAAATAAATTGTATATGACAAATCAAAACATATATATTATCTTTCTATTTCAGAGTCTGCTTTTATGTTTTCGGCATCTGCATCTCCAAATATTATTATTAGGTATTGAACCTGCACGTTTCTATATATGAGGTACTCATAGTTCTAATTACTTTCACAGAAAGTAGAGAAAGTCGTTAAAACATTATTTTGAATTAAAATGATTTTTGAATGTAGCAAGATGTTCTAGAGTTCAATGTTCAGAAATTTTGTTAGCAATATCATTTTATAATGCAATTGCAACATGAGACTTGTTTTCTTATTATTATTACTTATTCTCATATTATGACTTATTCTCATACTTAAAGCTTACCTATAATGTAGTGTGAAGTTATTTAAACAAGAAAGCAATTCTGTGCCCCAGTTTTTCTGACTTCTCTGCATTTAAAATTTCAATCATATGTAGCTACTCTATTCACTATACATTTCATCGCATGCTCTTTCATATAATCATCGGGCTTTTTGTACATTCTATAATTATAACAACTCTATATTGTTACAAAAACACGTACTTATACTTATATTGGATTCAAAACCGCCTCTACCTAATAGAATATCTAGGACGTTCCAATTTTGAATTATGTTTAAGTCATCTTGGACGACTGAGTCAGATACTATTAATATTAAAGAATACTGAATATAAATTGGTGAATGGTGCATTCAAAATATAAAATTAGATATTTGTTGCATTTAGTGTATTCATTCTTCTCATCAGGTTTAGTGGTATGAAAATATAGGAACTAAATTGGGGTCAGAAGTGAAATAATATGAATAAAAAAGTGAAAATAACAAAGAGACAAAGTGACCTAAAAGTGGAAAAAGCCATCAGCAGAATCGGAAAATCGCGAGTTCAAACATTCGAGCTTGCTTGTGTGTCAACGTTGGGTGACTAGAAGCTAGAAGATATGGAAACCTTTCAATACACTCTCGAGTAATTCCCTTAAAAAAATTTTAATACCAATAGTATATCGGCATATTTTGCATTAGTACATTGTGAGACAATGATATATCACAGAGAGTTGAAATTTCCTAATAATTATTTAAAAACTTAAGAAACACAAATAGCAGGTTAGCTACAAGGCTGCATATTGCTCAAACTACGCTTTCTTGGTATGAGGATTTTACATGTCCAGGTATGTAAAACTTTTCACAGCCATATTATACTGTTTTCGCTCTTTGGATTAGTGGAAAATATTGAAAAGTGATTTCTTCATTTTATGAACGTTAAATAGTTAGACTCACTAACTAAAATTATCATCATTATTTTATTATTTAAAAGATAGGAAACAAAACGGCGGTGTTTTCTCGCCCGCCACTGATTGTCAAGGTAGAGCATAGAATGAAAAGAAACGCAGGCAAATGTGCGAAAACGTGCATGTATGCCGGAGATAACTGTGTGCTACTTTATCTTTGGACCCTTGTTGCTACCATTATGAGCGGCCAGCGCATATCTCCTATCTTAAATTCTTTTATCCGCCAAAAAGCATTAGACCATTTGTTTTATATATTGCGACGTAATATATATTTTATAACTACCTCTAAATGCCGCTATTTATTTCAAAGTTTGGCAGCACAATGCCACCCGGCTATTTTGAAAAAACCGTGGACGTAAAGGATGAGGGGTGCCTTCAGACGCTTACGGGGTTGTTGAAAAGCAGTTTAACTTCTAAGCATTTGGAAAGGAGCGTGAGGGACACGGTTTTTTATTAATTATGACTCTGATAATAGTTTACTATTAATCATTCTGAGCATGAGTGAGAATTTTACGATAGGAAAAAACGTTATGATTTTTTGACAGAGTAAATTTCCAAGATGTCTCACATAAAAAAATGTTACATCACTGCATATGACCAAAAATTTTGAGAATAAAAATTAGTTTTCAAATATTCTCCAACGAAACAAAATTATTATACAAAATAAATAGCCATTCAAAGTCAGTCGTCAAAGGTTAGTAAATACATATATAATCAACTGAAATTCGAAACATTTTGAGGCAAAGGAAGCCACATACTATTTTATGTGTATGGATGGTCTGGAGAAGCGAGACAAGGTGGGTATTATATTGAAATACATGCTTAAATTATAGGTTTGAAACTACTCTCATATAAAATATAAATAATTACTATATTACCAAGAAATTAATAGAGAAATAAGGTGAAGAAAATCTACGATTGAAGTTGAAGTATTTTTTTCGGAAATTCTGGGTTTGTAATAATCGTTTAGTTCTAGAAAAATAACCAGGTAACCAAACTTACCTAAATCAGTGTTTTTCCAGCTAACAACGTGTAGAAATAATTTGTCGATGCTGTCTGTGTAATGTTTGTCAAGTTAAAAATTTCTGAAATTAAGTCGGTCATTTCTGCAATACTGATAAATTTTTCAATCAATTCAATTTAGACAATAACATGGTAATTAATATAAGTAGGCATAAGCTTTCTACAATTCTACCACACGCAATTACGAAAACTGTTTTATTGAAAAGTTATTTTGCTAACAAGAGCTTATATACATGGAAACGTAAAGAAAAATAATGTTCACTGCCGGTATACATTTAAAGCCGTGATTCCAAAAGTGGTTCAGGTAGACCATCAGGGCTCCACGGAAGACTTGACTTGACTTCTTTTAACCCTTAAGCTTTGAGCAATGACTCTATGAAACCATCAAATCTAGAAGATCATCTAAAAAGGTGTCATCCTGATAAAATAGGTAATGATTTGAAATATTTCCAAACATTGAAGAAAAAATATGATAAGAGACCGTGCATAGTATATTCGCATCAATGTTTGGAAATATCGATGATGACTTGCCCGCACCTTAAAATATATCATTAGTTATAGCACAATCTGGAAAACCGCACACCATTGGAGAACAGTTAATTTTACATGCATTTGATATACTCAAAAGAATTCCTTTGAATAACAACACTGTACAAAGACGTATTGATGAAATGAGCTCTGATGTGAAAGTTTCTTGTGCCTGGCGATGAGCAATTATTATTGGCATATGTTCGATTTGTTATGGGTGAAGAATTTCATTAGCGAAAACTTTGAAGACGAGCTAAAATTGAATAAATATAAATTTAATGTACTGAGTGATTTCTTTAAGGAGAAATCGATTCCAATCACAAACGTTATTTCGGTGGCAACAGATGAAGCTTCTGCCATGGTTGGGCGATAACGTGGGCGTATAAGCCATCATAAAAAAATTACACCAGAGCTAATTTCTATCTACTCTGTTATCCACCGACAACATCTAGTAGCAAAAAATTTGAGTGATAGATTGTACCAAACGTTTCAATTTGTGATTAAATTAGTTAACAAAATAAGAAGCATTGCTTTGAATAGGCGCTTATTTGCACAATTGTGCGATGAAAATGATGAAGGATTGCCGTTACATATCCAAGTACGCTGGTTGTCGTATAACAGACATCGTATTTTCGACAGATTTGTCCAAAAATTTAAAGACCTCAACTGATAATTACAAGTGAACAACCTCAATTTAAGTTCAGCTTTTCTTGGTTAATTGAAATTTATGGAGGAAAATATTGGTCAGAATGAATTTTCAGAGTTTACACAAACATGACTCTGCATGATGATTTTAAAATCAGATTGGAAGATATTCTCTCGATGGAAATACCACCATGGATCACAAATCCATTTGATGAAACGGAAGGGAAAAATATGAAATTACAAGAGAAGCTATTCGAGCTAAACACTAATAAGGAGTTGAAAGTGCGTAAAAGAGCGTATCAAAAATTTTGGCTGCAGGTACAAATAAAAATATGTCCTGGAATTGTGCGTTCTAATCGCGTTTCCATCGTCATATCTTGTAGAAAAAAGTTTTAGTGTCGTTACAAACTTATTAACAAAAATGAGCAGATTGGATATCACAAAATGGGGAGAATTGCGTTTATTCCTTACAAAACTCAGCCAAATATTAATAATTTGCTGTCTATCCATCAAGTACATCCTTCCCATTGAAATTATATATTTTTTTTTGAAATTACCATTGTAGAAGTAACATTACGATTATGATAAGAGTTATAGTAATTATTAATAGTTAATCATTTTTATATTTGAATAAATATCTACAGCACAAGGAAATGTACTATATTTATTTTACCACTCCAAATGGGTGGTTTCTAAACATAAATAACATAACATTAATATCGGATTCAAGGTGCTATATAAAGTTTCTGAATATGTTGTAATAATTTATACAACCAGTGAATCTTAGACCTACATTTTCCTCGAAGTATCATTTTGATTTGTTTAATTTTTGTCCCAAAAGTAATGTAATGTTTTTCTTATTAATTTATACACTATTACTATCGGTGTAACATCATATATATAAATCTCAAAATGATTATACAGAACTTGACCACAACAACATTTGTGTAGTTTTCTTTGTAACGATATGTGAGAATTCATAATATTTGATATTAATGCAATACATCGTATTTCTAGTAGTTGAAAATAATAGTTTGCATCAAAATACCTCTTAATTGGAGTTGAAATTGTATTTATGAATACTAGATTAGATAAGAAACATAAAAATGCTAATATCAGCTTGTTAAGGAAGGATTAAAAGGCATCGTTCGCAAAAGTCAGCAGGAATTTTGAAGGTGTCGAATAGAATGTCAATCTAAACGAATATTTTGTGGAATCTCCTCTTTAATTTTCATTCGAATAAAGTACCAATCCTTTTCATTTAGGGTCAGCTATTAGGGCAAATGCCACCAAGTTATTTCAGATATTTAATTACAATTGGTGACTGTCTAGTTTATCTAAAATTTGCGCGATTTACTTTTTATTTATATCATATACAGATTGAACAGGCACGGGCCAGGATAATCTATTGATAGACACATTGATTATTTGATCACTTCTGCTGCAGAATTACATTGTTCATAACAAAGTTTATTATAACATATTTAGAAAGATGTGTCCATTTCAAGCTGTAGTTCAAACCATCTGATTCCGTGGAATATGATGTTAAAGCCTAACATCCACTTTCAACACAAAAGATACTCATTTAATAGGAATATGATTGGAATCTAGTAACACAATATAATCATACCATCACTTTTTGGAATGCGGGGTTAGCGTTTTTACAAAGTTGTGGATATCTTCCGGACCTTCATCATTCGCTAATATGTAGGACTTGTTTGTTCACTATCATTTATATAGACAATTTTAGAATATTATCCAATCCGTCACACCTCAGGAGTGAAGGAGCATTAGTGCCACCCCGAAATTATGAATATTGGGCGCATGAACCAAAATTTGAAAAATAATTTTATATCAATCAGAAAGAATTACTACTTTCACTAGAGAGATTGTTTCAAAAATTCTTTAAACTGGCTTACCTAAAATCGACCCAAAATCAGCTTATCTGTTATTTGGAAAAATTATTCTATCATTTATTCTCTATGGTTACATTTCAATTTCTTGCAACATTTATCAAAAAATCATAGAATCACGTTGAATTGTTTCTGGAACAATGAATAACACATTGTGAAGGGCGATTTTCTACAGCTTAAAAATATTGGTAGTTTGCGAGTTGTTTTTTTCGAAATACATTACAAGTATTCTGATCACAAGTCTCCCCCACACCTTACCTAGCAGGTCTTTATATCATTTGCTCCTGTCAATTTATTATAAGAGTCTGTTATTTAAATTGAATTCATTGATTCATATACTACTTTTTCTAAAGCTCTTACGATATTTTATAGGATGTGTCATTCTCGTAACATATAGTTACGAGAACTATAAAATTGTATTAATTATCATGTCATGGAAAAGTAAAACGAACAAAATTCTAGTACGAAATATATGAATTTAAATGTATGTTAAATGGAAAGCTAGAACGACAAAATTGTCGATATGGGTATTTTTAAATCTACGTTGTATAAGGAAGAACCATGCTGAATGCCTAGAACAGTTAATCAAGTTATAAGACCTATTATCTTTGAATAAACTCTCAATAGTTTACGATATCAAAAATAGGTGCCAAAATTTATAAATTTATGTGTATACTTGCTAATGTCCCGAAGAGACATATCTCGTTGCTATATTCTATACGAACCGTCCACGAACACATTTTGCTAGATGTGTTCGTGATTATCTTCTTTTTATAGAGGTATTTGATAATGGAAGTTTTCAAGATCGACACGTCAAGTGCTAAAGAGTTGAAATCATGAATAATAAAAATCTCTGTATATATTATTATCATAGGTAGGAAATATTGGTTGTAATAGATATTGATGGGTCTAAATATTTTATTTTTCTTTCTTATTGATTTATTTTTAAGTCTAGTCACTTTTCAGTTATTATTCCACTCTCGTATGAACTGCGGAACGGGTTGATTCCAACTCCTTTGCTATATTATCTAAGTCCGGGTCTGGACTAAGAGAAACGTAATTCGAAAATAATTAGAATCTAATAAAATGCCGGGAAGGGAAGTCAAAGGGACAGGAGTCAAAAAAGTTTTACTCCCACGTGTAAAATATACTTTTAAATTATGATTAAAGACAAATCCGTCGCAGACTTTTTAATTTAAACTGATGGATTTGTCAATTAATTGTTGGCTTCCAAGAATATTAGCTCCCTAGCACAAAACCGTCTGTTGTTGGTGATCGGAACTTGTTCAGTGAAAGGAATTTTTAGTTACATATTTATCTATAATATGTGATTGATCATTGTAAGAATTTATTCCAAACAATCCAATCAATCAACTATGTGGTACCTATTATTGTATTACTGTCTGAAATATGTTTACGAATAAATTCAATCGTTAGAATTCATTATTACTAGTTTTTTTATTGATCACATTTTCTATATCTTACTTCTATCTATTTCGATGACCAATGCACTTCTGTACATAAATTGCAGGTCTCTTCCAAATTCAATTCATTTGAAGTTTCTCATGATTAATCAATATCATCTTTGTTGTACAAAAATTGTCATTTAGAACAAATTGGAGTTCATAGAGACAAATTTCATCATCTATTTCATCAATCATATATGAATTGTAGCGAAGTCTTTGCTAGCTATATTATGAGCGGTTTCTTATTGGGAACTTAGCAAGGAAACACCAAAGTGGACTAATTTTAATATATTTTCCGAGCTTTCGAATACTTATTATGAACAACAGCACTAGGTTCACTAGGAATTTTGAAAATTCTCGACGTTTCGGCTCCCACTTTGGAGCCATTATCAAGAGAAGGGTGGGGATAGCGTGGTTATTAGTTCATTGGTAAGAAGTGATCCGATTCCGTGGTCTCAATCTGACTAATTCACGCAACGAATCACCCCTTTTTTTGGTTGATTCCAAGGCCTCAATCTGCCTACTCCTTGAAATTCCACCGAGAAAATAAAAAGCTGAAACAAAAATATAAAATGATTAAAATAAAAAATAAAAATAATATGCTTACCATCAAGAACACTGTTGACACTAACACACTAACTCCCTGTCTTGATCTAACTGAGAAACAAGTCACCTGGACCTTGTAATTATAGGGGCCTATTGGCGGGTTTAGAGGTTTTGTCTCGCGTGGGAAGTACATTATTAGCGGGAGGGGTGATTAATTTGTGGAGATCGGTTTCTGGGGGGGGGTTTAGAGGAATTGTTGTTGGCCAGAGTGTGTAATTGGAGCGAAGTGGATGAAGAAGGTGTTTCCAAGTTGCCAATCTCTGACTGTCGTCTCTTGGGTTCAGACAGTTTAAACGTTTCTCTATTTCGATAGCTTCTCAAATAATCCTGGACTTGAAGGAGCGGAGTGGGGCAATAGTTTTGATTCTATTGAAATCGATTGTATGCCCGGTATAGATACGATGTTGTAGAAAGGTGGAGGAAATATCGGAGTTAGTGACAGACAACAAGTGTTCCTTGGGTCTGACGAAAATACGCCGATTTATCAATATAGGAACGGGAGCAGTCTGAACAGGGGTTTCATAAACTCCATGGTGTTTATTGGATATTTTGTCTTTGACGGATCTAATTAGGAGGGAGAGTTTCTGATAGGGTTTGAAGATTGTGCGAATACCGTGAGGTTTGATTATTCTGCAAATTTTGTCTGTTACACCTTTGATGTAAGGAAGAGACACGCTCAGTTGAACTTTCAAGCCAGGGAGGGGGATGAAAGATTTGCCAGGGAGGGGGATGAAGGATTTGGAGATAAAAATTTGTGAATGCTCCTAGTAATTTTAGATTTGTTGTAACCATTCCGAATCAATGTTTGTCTCAAAAAATTGATTTCAGATGGTCGACAGGATTCGTCAGTCGACCATCGAGATGGATCGTGTATCAAGGACGGACTAAAGTTGGGCCGGATGATGATGGGATTGAGCGTTAAGCAAACGATTGGTATGAGTGGGTTTGCGATAGACTAAGTGAGAGAAACCGTGTGGAGAAAGTTTTCTGATGTGACGTCAAGGAACGGCAGAGATGACTCCCTCTTCACCTCTATCGTGAACTGTATTGTGAATGTACACCATTCAGAAGGAGTAGGAAGTAATCTAAAGTATCTCTTCCATGGGGCCAAATGACAAAAATGTCATCATCAACATATCGTAGCCAACTACTTCGTCGGAAGGGGGAGGAGGATAGTGTTTTATTTTCAAAATGGTCCATGAAAATATTGGCAATGGCGGGAGAATTTCAAGAAATTTTCTTGAAATATGAAGTAGGTGTTGCACAAACAATGTTTGATGAGCGAAAGGTAGTCTGGGGCGATGTGGTGACTAGTGTTTAAGGTAGACAAAGTTTCATTTCGATGGGGATGTTGGTAAATAAGGTGTTAATATTAAAGCTGACAACAATATCTGAGAAGAAAATATCGAAACCTTTGATTAGGTCGATGGAATGGTGAGAGTTTTTGACGTAGAATTGGGATTTTTCAGCAATGCAGGATGATTTTTCTCGAGGAATGAGTTTGGCTTTGAAGTCTGAAGGAAGTTTGAATTTGTTGATAAGATTTTTAGTAATCTTCTCTAAATATGTGATAGGGTCAGTATTGAGAAGATTATTCATCTTAAGAAGAGGTAATAAGGACGACCGTGGTATTGCCCTTGTCGGCTGGGATGACTACAATATCAGGATTGTTATAGATATCTTTGAGAGCCTGACGCTCCTTGGAGGTCAGAGTGGAAAGAGGAGGTGAGGACCTTGGCAACGTGCTGCCTGATAATTTCGGCCTGGCTAGATGGGAGTTCAGAGATGACTTCATCTGTTTGGCAAATGATGGTTTCTACTGGTATGGATTTGGGAGTGATAGCGTAATTGAAGCCTTTGGCAAGAGGTGGATAGAGGTGTCGAAATAGTTGTGAACAATTGTGTCCACATCAATAGTATTTGGACGAGGTTTTTGGAACTGAATCAAATATATGCTGGGCTTTCTGGTTAGATAAACGATCGAAAGTGTCCCATATCAATGGGTGGACTTGGAAGAAATAGATTTGATGAAAAATATTGAGAAGTCGGAGATTAGTGGCGTGAAGATTTTTTCTATTGGATGGATGCATGGAATTTCTAAGAAGAGAAAAACTGGCTATGTCGAGAATACGAGAGATTGTTGATGATTTGGTGTGGTGTTTGAGTTGAAGAAATTTAGGTATGACTTGATAGTCACGACAAACTTTGAGAAATGTGAGGTCGCAGAGAAGACGGTGTTTACGAATTAGGATTTGGTTAAGGAAAAACAATCCTCCCTGTAGAGCCGGATGAAATGTTTGAAAAGGTTTGCGCGGTCAGGATTATGAACAACAGATTTAGGTTCACGGGTTGAACCGCGTTGGAACAAAATATTTTGATAAAGACTTAAAGAAAAGTAGAAACATTAAATTTTATCTTTCTTCCGAAAATTATTATTAAAAAAACAAATTTTAAAACAGAAGAGACCTAAAGTCAAGAACATTTAGAAGCATTTATATTTATATACATATATATTTCTGATATTTGAGTTTTCAACCTGCATCCTGAATCAATGAAATGTCGTACCAGAGAACGTCAGAGCGTGAAGTATTTAAAAATGGTGTTGATACGCATCTTGATGGTGAATTTATCATTTCGTTCGGACCCTGCAGCTATGCGGGCTGTGCTCAAAAGGATTATCAAACGACCGTTATGTCATAGACACTGTCACGACGGATTGCTCCATGGACAATTTAATATCCCGCATTGATACATACACCAAGAATTCAAAGCTGGATTTCTAATTTTCTCTCAAGATACAAAGTGTAAAGGACTGCGAAGTAAGTAGAATTGTATTCTATTTGAACAACAGTTCTGTTATCTGTCAAGAGTTTGGATAACAAAACATGATAGCGTACATACAGAGTGCTCCAATGTACCGGGTGGCCAACTGCCATATCTCAGACACAGATATATTTTGCATATTTGAAAATATTAAATAACTTTTTTTTAAATTAGCCCAATTAAGTGGCACTTTATATAGGATAACTCCTCAACAGATTGTGCGCATTTTTAATTGCACCAGTTTTAGTCTATTTCTTCAAATAATGGGGGGGAGTTGTTAAGAGAAAATGCTTGTGAGTCCGGTTCTCCTCAGTAGATTTCTACTTAACCTCGGTATAACGGCATAAGTTCATACCTATATTGTTAACCTCAAATTATTATGTGAATCATTATCATCACAGGATGTTAGGTGAAAATATGTGCATGGTCAAACAGTTTTGATTACATATTTTTAAATATTTTCACATATTCATGTATTTTTAACTAATACAACACACATGTTCTATGTGGATCATAATTCATAAACCTTAAAATCTACAATGGCTTTCTCCGTTATGATAACAAATAGGAATTCATCCTCAAATGTAACATTTCCTTATAATAGAAAAACAGTTTCCGAAAGCTTGGATTCATAGCTCTTACTTTCCAAAATTTGATTTTGGAAAATATATATGTAATGATATAATTTATTGAAATCTATGAATTGGCTGTATTTGTTAATAATAAAATGTATTTACATCATAAATATCAATAATTTCATCAAATAAAAAAAATATATATATAAAATATCATGTACATAATAAGATTTTACAAATAACTAATAATTAAGGTAAATAAATAAATGATATTTTATTATAAAATTATATAAAATAACAGAAATTGGTCTTTTCCTATCTTTAGCCAGCTGTCAGAATTTTGACAGAATTTGCATGAAATAAGGCTTCAGTTTATAATGAAAAAATTAAAACGAGTTTATTGAAAAGACGTTATATTTATTATAAAATAATAGAAATACGAAGGGTTACTTATGTTAAAGTTTGAATTTAGTTTGTGAAAATACAGTAAATTGATTGTAACATTTACATGATCATAGAATATGGATCAATTATATTTTCAAATTGTGGATTAAATGAATATTTAGAATATGGACTAATCGTGTTATTGTATACGTTAGCTATTAAGATAGACAGTGATTCAAAGATACTCATATTTTAATATTAAACAACTGGAAATTTGGGATTCTGTCATATCTATGTGATAGTTATAGCTGGGGAAAAAACGAAAGCAAAGTGGGGGACGTTCTCTTTTGTGCCGCTCCTTTTTTGTGAGGCTCTCTTTTGTGTGACTCTTTGGGTGCTACTGAGGACACCCTTTGGTGTCCTATTTTTTGGCATATCTCTAATTTTTTGTGTCTCTTATGTCGAGAAGTGTTATTCAGTGAGTAGATTGGCTCCTGTATCCTTAATTATATAGAGGAAATAATATTTGTGGATTTGATTATAAACAGGTTAGTGAACTTCGTTTATTGGTACAAATAAAAAAAACAATTATGCATGTATGTCAAAATGCTCATAAAAATATTTAAATTTAGATTAAAATAATTGCTAAATTGGATTATAAAATTTGATTCTATATTTTATTGCAATATTTTAATAATATTTCTTCAAATTAATCAACTATTTTTCCAACAAATAATACCAAATTATTTGGCAAATATAGTTAGTTCATATATGTACATGGTGCTTAACGACGAGCTGAATCGGTGTGTATATGGGAAAGTAGTGCGACTAGTGTTCTGAAAATTTGTTTGCATGTGTTTTCCGGAATGCTCGTTTCAGCTAAAATAATTTTAGTTTTCTGAAACTTCCAGTTATACCTAACCTAATCAAACTTCGTTATTTTAAACAGAATTCTATGGTTTTTATTAAATTTTTGTAACGCGAAATTTCAATATAACTATAAATAAGGCACATGCCTAAAGTCCACCATTTTTTAATTATTTTACAATCTCGAACTTATTGGACACATGCAGTCCTCCACTACAAAAAATATTATTTAAGTGAGTCAGGTCTAATATTTTGGGATTTTGACAAATAACACAGCTTTCAAAATCTGTGAAAACCTTGACAAAAATTTATATAGGGTGTTTAGAAAATGGTGCCGAATTTGGCTAACTAAAAACTTTTCAAATGGCAACCCCCATTTTTCTCTTTACCATTTGATTCTACGCTTCAAATTAAGAGGACTTCGTTAGTAAATTCATATATCTCAAATTAACGGTTTTTGTAGAAACTTGAGAAAACTGAAATTTCCATGGTTTTGAATTGTCGGTTGTCTGGAGTAACCAAAAAAAAAGTTAACATATCAACAAGCAAACAAATAATGAAACCAGCTTGACGTTTAAGCATTGCAAAAGTGTTCATCATGTCCCGTTTAGAATTAATACTGAAGATTATTTTAATTTGCTGGTAATATACGGGGAATGTGATAGGGTTATTAAACGAGCCTGCGATTCTTTCCGTTTGCGATATCCGGATAGTCCACGACCCACCTCTCATACACTTACGCGGCTCATTCATAATTGTAAAACTCACGGTCAGTTTGTTGCACCGTGCAGCAAATTGAAACCTGACGTAGACAATGAGGTCAATGAAATTACAGTCATGGGATACTTCAGAGCGTATCCTGAAAATTCATTAACCAATGCGGAAAAAGATTTGGAAATATGAGAGATAAGTATTCACAGGATTCTTAAAAAACACAAGTTTCATCCGTATTCAATCTCGTTGGTACAAAATTTAAAGCCAGGTGACGATCCAAGAAGAATTTGCTTTTTGTGAATTTATATTAATTAAAGCTCAGGAAGAAAATTTTTTACAAAACTTAATTTGAGTACTTGAACTTAAACTAATGTGTATAAAATTCAGAAGAATGGAATATTTAACCAGCGTAACTCTCATTATTGGAGTGATACTAATCCTCACATGGAAAGAGTTCGGAGTGCATTTCGAAATCTTTCACCGCAAGAAATTCGAAGCGCCACTTATCACGGGTTTTTAAGAAGAATCCATAAATGTTTGAAAGTTGGGGGCAACCATTTCGGACATTTACTTTACTTTAATTTTTAGTTTTGTTCTTCTCCTCTTAGTGTAGTGTTTTTAAATATGTTTTAATTGAGTAAAGTATTTTTAAGTTTCTACAAAAACAAAGTCTCCTTAATTTAAAGAGTAGAATCCAATGGCAAAGAGAAACATGGGGGTTGCCATTTAAAAAAATTAAGTTTTCCAAGTTTTCAGATAGCGACATTCGGTACCATTTTCTGAACACCCTATATAAATTTTTGTCAAGGTTTTCACAGATTTTGAAAGCTATGAGTGTTATTTGTCCAAATCCCAAAAATATTAGACCTGACTCACTTAAACTTAGAAATATAATTTTTTTAGTGGAGGACTGCATGTGAAAAATTTCGACATGTGAAATAATTAAAAACTTGTTATATTGAAATTTCGCGTAGACTCCAAAAATTTAATAAAACCTATAGCATTCTGTTCAAAGTAACGAAGTTTGGGTGCACTTCCGGTATAACTGGTTTCAGAAAACTGAAATTAGTTTACCTGAAACTAGCATTTCGGAAAACCCATGAAAGCAAATTTCTGAACACTAGTCCCAGTACTTTCCCATATGCATCAAGCTCATCGTGGAGGACCTTGTATATAACATAAAGCTAGAACTCAAAGGGAAACAGTCTCTCGTGATACCGACTAAAGTTATACTTAGCCGTAGTTTAAATTATAAAGAATAAATAAATATACTGGGGATATACAAAATTTATTTAATTTGTAAAATAATTACAATATAAATATAAATATATATATATAAGCGTTTACATATTGGGAACGTGGCACTGAAACACCAAAGTAGAATAAATTTAATTTATTTTCCCCGATTTCGAATACTTATGTATTCATCGTCTGGGACTGAAATTATTGTACAATACAATACAATATAAGAAATATATATATAACAAAAATTATTTATTAGTCCTCTTGATATAGTCATGCTTTTAAATGTTTTGATTTTAAGTCTCTTCTGAAATTCATCTGTCTTTAAAAAAATTATAAAAGAAATTAATTTTAAATCAGAAGAGACCTAAAATCAAGAACATTTAAAAGCATAAACATATATAGTACTAGTGCAAACATTCAATGAATTTGTACTGGTTATATTTACAACTAGGAAAAAGATATAAACATGACCTGACACATAATTTGTTTTTAGAATATAATTCGCCATATATTATATATATTTATATGGTACTTCATCTTTTTCGCATATCCTGAATATTTTTGAACTGTGCTCATTTTTCGAGTAACATGTTTTAATAATCAATGTTTTTGTGGATGTGGGTTTAATCTGATAGTATTTTAATTATCGTTTATCAAACTATAAAATTTTACTAAAAGCAAACATAGTGTACTCGTACTTATTAACAGTGTTGTATTAACTATTAAAAAATATGAGTCAGCTGATTCATATGTTTGGTCTTTTCGCAATTAATTTGGAGCACTTACATTATTTTAAGTATGTAAGCATGTTTTGGGAAGTAATATTGAAGTATTATTAACCAGTAGAGACAGAATTGATGACATTATCAAAATATACTACATGTGAAAAGGCCCTCTTGTTGTTATAATTATCCCGACCTAATACTATTTCCCAGGACGGTATAAGATTCTAAATCCACCCATGATCCCACACCTTATCCTTCAAATGAATTCTAATTAGGGATATCTTCTTTTTATATAAAAAATATCCTGACAGTTGACTTAATATTTTGATACAGGCATAATTTGTGTTCCTTTATTTTCTTATTCAAATAAAATACCCCATGAAAGGCCCTTCTCTAAATTTATCAGAAAAACAGTAAAAGAAATGAGAGTATATTAACTGTGACGTGACATTTGCTATGTGCAGAAAACAAAAAACAAATTATCCGAGTGCGATTTCAATAAAAACCAGTGACACATCAGAGTTTTATTAAATATAATCCAGATGTGATGGAATATTAAACAGAAGACTCAGTGACGTAACATCTAAAATATATTGGGGAAATAAGAAAAACATACTTCATAGAATCATTATTGAAAGAATTATATTCGAAAATTCATTAGGTAAGAAACAATTATAATATAATGTACGAATGAAAGCATCCAATATTAAATGAATACTGTGATATCGTTTGAAATTATTGATTTCTAAGTGATACAAATATTTTATGTTAAAACGGAGGTAAAAGTTTATATATCATCATTGCGTTATGACATTATAATATTAAGAAGGTTTTCAAGTGAAAAGCTGGATAAAGTATTTTCATCAACCTTTTTTGAAGCCAGATATATATTGGCAAGGTTCCAACCAAATTCACCCAATGTTCGATGAGCTAATAAAGATATCTGCAATTTAGAGTTGTTGAAAGACTTTTTATTCAGCTCTGTTTGCCTTTCTCTTGATGAGATATAATTAGTTTAGCCAGATTCGAGTAATTTGTAATAGAAAATACTCCAATCTCACCAAACAATAAACATCACCATATCAATACAGACCTTGCCACTGCTTGTGAAGCTTCTACGGACTTTAACTACGATCTACTTCCCACTTTACTATCGACGGTGATCTACTTCTCATAATTTATTTCAAAAATGGCTGAAGTTTAGGAGGATTACTTAAGTAGAAACACGGCCTATTGAATTGTTCGGTAGATAATTCATGTGTAACAATGTATCGAGCTTACTTTGATATTCAGTCGTTCCTTCAAACTTGTTTTATGACCGTAATTTAGTTCCGATGTTATAATGAAATATTTCAGCGGAACTTGATTTTTCAAGAATTTCGTTGATTTTTGTAAATGTTCATTTCTAAGATCGAAGTTTCCAGAGCGAATCAGCATCAAATAATGCGAAACTGTTCAATACCAATAATCACCATAAATTTCTGATAAGCTATGCTACTGTTTTATCTCTTGGTTTCTATAATTTCTACTCATATTTTCAACTTATAGTAATTTTTTAATGAGTAACCGAATAACCTTAATATATGCTCTAGAAAGTAAACTACGGAACATCCTATAACATGACTTATAATTGAATAACTTGAATAATCATTACTAGACATATACAACTTTAAAAGGAATCTATCATATGGGTTTTTAGTAAATTTTATATTTATTTCCGTATATTGAAATTTGGAATATGAAAAGTAAGGAAAGCCAATCTTTGTACATTTAAACAGATTCTATTTGGATATTTATATTGATTCATAAAATTATCAACGTTGTTAAAGTCAAGTTATATTTTGATGAAGATCGAAAGGCCAAAAATTGAGTTCTCTAAATCAAATAATAAATAGAAGAAATAATAGTATATATGAGGTTCCTCATAATAATTGAGACTCTGTTCATAGAACAATAAAAGAGTTGGGTTAAAACCAACAGTGGTAGTGTCAATGTCTACGGTATTCTCGGTGGTTAGAATATATTTTTTACTTTCATGTCAATTATTAGTTTTATTTTCACAGCATCCAGATGGAATTCTAAAGAGTAGGCTGTTTGATGCCTTGAAATCAAACAAAAAAAAAAGTGATTGGTTGCGTGGAGTGGATATATTGAGACCACATAATCGGATCACTTCTATAAAAAATGAACTAATAACTATCCTCTTGATAATGACTTCCAAGTGGAAGCAGAAAAGTAGAATATTGAATACATCTCCCCACAAGAACGTGATTTTTTTAACCATATTGCAGGTTACAGTAGGAATTATTTGAGTACAAAATTTTATAACATACAATCGGCGGCTACAGCTGAAAATATCTGATTACAGATTTCAAAATAAGGATGTCACCAGAGAACGTCTACTGGTACGTTTCCATGAACCAAATAACTGCACTGTTCAAATGTCAAAACTGTCTTCAGTTCAAATGGTCAGCAGATTACGCTCTCTTCTTGCAATTACGAACCATTAATGATGTTGACAAAGCAGTCGATCGACGTCACGTTAGTAATATTATAAGTTCACAAAAATTGGAATTGTTAATAATATTAATACCAATCACAACAAAAAAGCTTTCAAAAATTCTTCATGTATATGTATGAACAAAAGAAAAACATTCTTCTCTGAAATAATTGGAATTAAAAATAGGTTTTTATCCCGCCTGTATACTTTTTATAGGTCTTACGAGACGGGAATCAATACGGGAATGTTCCGAAAGCGGTTTTTTCAATCCGGAATATCTTCGAACATGTCCAGCTTCATTTTAACATATTCGTAGAATCATTGATACATATTTGAATACTGGAATCTCAGGCGAGCTTTATCGTTCACTTCGAATTTGTAAAACACATAATAAATGGAAACGATCTATAGAGATCGTCAAATCCCAATAGACCAGGTCTAGAGAATATTTTAATTTTTAATTTAAAAAACGTCAACCAAATATCATCCCGAGAATAAAAATTGGATTTCATTGTATTGAACAATAATTTAAAAATATGTGTATGGATTGAAAATGGAATCATATTGCTTGAATGAAAAAAGTTGACAAAATGAGTTGTTAAAGTTAGAGTCCGATAACGTTATTAGATAAATCACAAAATTTCTACGAAATAAGTACAAAGACTACGAACAATGATTGATAAAAGAATTATCTGGATAATTGCTTAATTGAGAGAAGCAAAAGGTTTTTGACTAACAGAACTAACAGAAAAATGACCGAAATAATCTGAAATATGCACACAACTTTCCATAAAAAATAAATTAGATCTAATTATAACCAAGAAACTGCGGAAACATATTAAATTGAAACTCATGATATGAGGGTTCAAATTTTTATGAGGGAATTATTGGGCTAACAAAAACAAATATTTTTAATCAAATATATATTTGAGGGAATAATAATACTATTAATTGAGAAAACCTGTGAATGCATTATACCATATAACACCAAACAATATTCGTAGCAGCAATCATATCTAACCTTGTAAAGATTATTTACCTTATCCTGGATGTTTATGTTAGAGAAAATGTTGAAAAGCGGAATATTTTGAGAATAATAAACGAAAATTTACCCTGTCATATATCTCTAGAAGAGCAGGGGCGGCTAGTGCATAAGCATTGGAATACTGTAGATCTCTCAAAAAAGTAAGAACCAAAAAAATGATAATTACATAACTTGATAATAATAATCTATACTAATATTGCAGTTTCTACTACTTATCCAAAAGAAAATTTTCAATATTTGATAAGAAAACTACCAAAGAATTGAGAGAGTTCAGTACAGTCAAGCAGTTGACTAATTTATCTACCTTCCGATTCACGCTGTTGCAGTACTATTATCATATGAGATACACTAACGTGCTCTGTGCGCTCTTTCGATGACCTAGATTATAACGGCCAAAAACAGGGTGGCGCGATTGAACTAGAGAAATTCGCATCCAATCGACTGCAACTGGTAATACAGAATGGATTACCTCCCCAGTAACTAACTTTATGAAATGTTGCTTAATAAATAAGAGATTTTGTAAATATCCATTCGAAGAAAAGATAGTATTTAACACAAAAGGTATCCCATTATTAACTGTTGCAAATGCTTGTTTTCTGATTGCGATAAAACTTGGAAAGAAGTAGAGGTCTCCGATATAGAACACACAAATTTGAAGGTAAAAAGATACGAAAACTCGAAAGATATCTACTTATTGCATGTTATATGTGTTATTATGATCAAGCAATTTAGTGGCTAGATACTGCTGTGTCGAATAATGAATATATACTGTCCAAAATTATTGATTGTATTAAATTTTGTGGAGCATTTGAATTGACTCTCCGTGGATATGAGGAAAGCGATACTTTCGATTATCGTGGCATATTTTTTGAACTTTCAAAGTTTTCAGCTTAATCAGATGAAACTGTGAGTCCAGAAGCATAACTTAATTTTGTGAACCATCTCTGTGTCATCAACGAGCTTTTATTTTAACTACGCCTGTAGTTATGTGTATATGTATATACTTAAAAAGTATGTTTTAAATTTTTTTCATGTGTTAGTATTATTTACTCGATCTTCCAAATTTGTTATATTTGTTATACCTTCTTATATAATTGCAATAGAAAGTGGAGTTCGGGAGAAAACTTCCTTATCAATTTCTTAGGTAAGTAAGATTGAAGCGTGTTATTTCATCTTTTGGGAAACGAACAGCAACACCACGAGCAAAATAGTACAGTGGTAAATATATTCTTCAAAAATTTAATTTCCGTAAATGAAATTATCGAAAAAGTTGAATTCCGTTTCCTATAGATATAAGAGAATAGAAGTTGATTAGCAGTAATATTTGATGAAGTGATTTTAATTTCAAAATAAATTTGTGACTATCGATTTCACCGCTTTATATAGCCTGTTTGTTTCCTGTGGTGCAGAAATTTAAAAATATAAAAGTTGGGGTGCCGGTGCCGTCTTAATCATTATTCTAAACTCATTCAACTGAAATGAAATTTGTGATTTTTTACCCAATGGAGTTCAGAATCTTGAATTTTAATCGGCACCTCTCTTTTCAGAGGCGTAACGTATTAAAATAATGACAAGGAGCCGCTTTCACAGAACAAAAACGTTATTCAAGGTGGAATGTTTAGGTTTGTGGTTCTTGATAGGTTTTACGAACAAGATAGTGAGTTTCATTAAGAAAGAAGGCGGGTTATATGTTGTATAATCAATAAACATGTTCTGATCAATTAACTTTTGTTTAAATACTTTTTCTGAATTCAAATAATAAAAAAGTATAAACCATATATCAAAGCTGATTTTCATAAGTTAATTTTTTATTCAAGTAGTTTCAAAGATAGAAAAGGAGAGAATATTATGTAATACAAGCTCTAATTATACTTTTGTCTCACAATTCGAAATAAAAAAATGTAACTAGCTCACACAAAGGCAAATATTAGGTAGTATTTATGCTTTACATTTACTTTGAGGAAGGAAGTAGAAGTAAAAGATTTTGCTACAATCATTTACATAATATTCATGTTTCCCTATAGGAAATTCTTTGGGAAATTAGAGGAAAAGGTGAGACATTTGATAACAAATTCCTACAAACCATTTGAAACTAAAATTGTCTAATTTACACGTATGTGTTCTTCGACAAGAGTGTATATTTTATACGTTTTACGTATGAGTTAAAGTGTGTTAATTCTCCTGATAATTTTATTTATTTTGTACTTAATACTTGCAGAAAGAAAGTGCTCAGATAACTACCCCCATTCTTCTTATCGAATATAAATAGGTGGAGCACTCACATTTTTTGTAAGCAAATCCCTTTTCAATATGTTCTTGTTAACAAATCGTCTTAAGTATAAGGTTATAAAACAAATATAAATATTGACGTTCTGACATACTGGGCTCAAGTCAAAAATTTAATTCTCAGCAGAGAAAACCTCATTTCACAATCTAGACTGATGAAAATGATAAAACTAATTTTCAGTATCTCAAATTATTAGAATTCATAAAAACATAATAGTATAAGAAACCAACTTAATCCTCAAGATATTTAAATTTCAATTTATGTCATCCTATGCCACAAAAGAGACCATTGATTATTAGTTTGGCTAATAGATGTATCCAACTATCATATTCTGAATTTAGATGCATCCGAAAATTGTACATCAGTTAAATGTCCGCAAGCAAACGTACGAAGTTGTTGAATCAGTTAAGATAGCAGCTCCAATTAAACGGAGATAATTTCACTAACATTGCCACTAGCTAGCATTAAAAAAAAGGTATAATCAAGGCAAAAATGAACAGCATAATACTAACTAGCCAGTTCAACTCAGTAACTAAAAATTCAATTTTGCTTCGACATCCACAGTGAATTTTATAGTGATAACCAAACTATTCAACGCTGAAATAATGCGTGATGTATGAACTTAATACACCCCCTTCCAACGTCAATGTCTCATTCAGTTCCATTTGAATATTCCGTGGTCTCGACTTGTAATTCTTCAATCTTAAATTGATCTTTTCCTTTAAGAAATTTTTCCCCTCCGATTTGCAATCAACATTCATAAATAAAAACTAAATCGATATTATAATTCTTTCTTTCTTCGTTCGTTTAGATATTGTTTCGGGAGTTGTAATACTTACGTAATCAAAGATTTTAACTTAAAGACAATTGTTCCATTTCTGGAAAGAAATTAATTATGGAAAGGTGTAATTGATTAATCTGAAATAATTGGATAAAATAAATACGGTTTAATATTCATTTCTAAATAGAAATGTTTTTAGATTATGATGTATGAAAAATTGGTAAACACAGTACTAATATTCTCTAAAATGAATTTTTGTCGCTATAGTCCTTATTTGCAGTGCATTATTTGTGTTTCATCTCTATTTTCTCATTAAAATCCCATTTTATAGTTCTTTTTTTCATTTAATAATAAACAATCAGTGTTTTTTTAATTGTTTATGAGACTACCACATTTTTTCAACCAACATTTTTGTATATTTTTCAAACTTAAGTATACAGTTTATTTTCCAATCCAGCCGAGCTGACTATCGAATAGACAAATTGATGTACAACGTAAAAAATATTCGACACTATATAGAAGGAACTTGAAATAAATAATGTTAAACCAAACTTACCTGTGTTTGGAATACTTGGTTCACTAATGCCTAAATTGTGATTATTAATGGTTCAAAGTGATTATCACTATTACCCAGGCTTCAGAAAATCAGAAATTTATTATTCGAATCAGTTTCCCGTGCTCTGACAGGTGCCTTTGTTTAGAATGATAGTTTCTGGATCACAGAGAGGCTTGCATTTGAATGACTAGTTTCCAGGTTAGGGTTGCTCAGATATAGTCGCTTCTGGAAACTCAAATACTGATATTGGAAGCCTCTATTAGTTGAATTGTCACGTTGAATGGAATGGCTTTTTATAATTATAAATGCTAATTCCGAATGATAGGCTCTTATTATTTTGTGATTCTGGAAGAGATAACCAAACACTTTTTCATTTGTTGTAGTTTCTTTATTCAATCCAATACCTATATGTGTCAAACAGAACATAATTATGTTTTGTTTCTAGTTAGTGACGACTAGAATTCCGTTATTAAAATAAAATAAAGCTGACACAATATTCCTACATAAATCGAAGGATAACTAGATCAATGAATTTTAGCGATTAATCACTACTTCAATAAACTTTTTTGGTAAGATAAATTATGAAGGTCCATTTCAGTACGCCTCCACCATTGGCTATTCAGTTTGTGCGATATATTATATGAGAGGCCATAAAGCTCATCCACTTTTATTGACAATCGAAAATTGTCAACTCTTACATATAATGACTATAGATATCTAAACTTTATATAGTTATATACTTTATGTTGTTGTTAATAATTGAAAATTGTTTATAAGAATAAAAATATTCAATGACATTATCACTTCTTGAAACGCCCTTGGGCCAGAAACATATACTACCAACTCAGTATAGCAATGGAAAATAAAATTTTTTAGAGACCCTGTATGATAAAAAATAATATGCCCATATTTGTCTCACTTTATAATATTGAATGATTGCTAAAAGATTATCGTTACAGACACCAATCAGATACAAAAACTCAATTTGAAAATGATCCATGACATTCTCCAAAGTAAATCCATCAAGGTTCATCCCTCGTTCACGATATATACGTGAAAGTATAATTCAAGAATTAGTACCTCCATCAGTCGACGGTTATTTAATTCTCTATCTGTTCAGATTTTTCGGAAAACTACTCAGTTACCCAGTGAAGCTTATAAAGCCGGTAAAAGGCATCACGGCTTCTTATTCTGATTTAATGAGTTTAATGTCATTATCCCGCAATGATTTTCGCCGTTTGGTCCCCATTGGCAGGCGTTTAGAGGCATTGGGAATCATTGAGATGGAAGAAAATGCCGGCAGATGGACTAAATTCCTACTAGAATAGACCTACGTTCACATTTTCCTCTCCTTTGAATTCAATTGCGGGTAACGGCGTATTTAAGCGACGTGTGACGTGCGATTGCAGCCACCCTGATTGAACGGATGTGCCTGATAAACTGCGCTACCCACCACCCTGCTTGCGATACTTGGATTTTATTCAAATCAGAGGATTTAGGTGAAAGAATACTACTACAGTTAGCAATTCTCATTTATACGTTTCCCACCTAGATCCTCCCTTTTTCATTTTATTTCTCATTCTCTTGTTACTCAAATAAGACTTCATAAATTTTGAACTTATTTTATTATTTCGCACCTTTCAGACTGATTGAAGCTTACAGTTCTTAATATAATTTCATATAAATTAAGGAAACAAAACTCAATTTGAAATTTGATAATTTCGCATCAAGGTCGTTGAACTGAAATATTAGATTGTGTCATCAAAATATCTATAACCATCACTGAATTTATCTAACAAGAAATTATGATTGTATATAGCTTCCACAAAATAAAATTTCATACAAAATGGAAATTGAATTCGAGTTGACAAGTAAAATATAGATTGTAAGTTATTGCATGACAGTTAATTATGAATTCAAAAAAATGAACTTTGTTGTTCCAAATATATCATAAAGAAATGCTGATAATTGTATACATAATGTTCCTAATAACTAATTGTCAGAATTTCGGTTTTATAGCAATGTCTGTATATTAGAATGATACATAATATCCACATCATTGAACTTACATTTATAAAAGATGCATCAAATGAAGGAGCAAACGTGTTTGTTAATCCCAGTGAGAATGCTCATGCAATGTTTTGCCACAATCCTTTATATAGCACAAACAACAAAGTAGACAACTATAAAATGGAAATGTTTTTGTGTTCCAAATAAGGTCCCATTTTCTTCTGCAGGTAATAATAAGATCCGTATATAATATCAAACTCGTTCATATGTAGCCCAAAGAAATGTATTAAAAATCATGAATTAGAAATTCCTGTAACGATTGTTTGTAGAGAAGACGTTCGCAACTACATTCATAAAGTTACAGACAAATAAAGTTGCAGACTCTTACCTTCAGTTATGAATCAATTTTTCAGCTTAGTGGACATATAAACACTCTTAATATATAGAGGTATTTGTAAGTTCAAGTAAACAAAAACTATTTATAAGCAATAAAAACTTTTATTGTTTTTTGATACCATATGTATTGGAAAACTATTTGGAAAAGATGATGTTATCCAAATAATGACCGTTACGTTGCTGGCACTTTTCTTAACCAGAACGAAGATTGGCAATAACACGTCGACACAAAGTTCTTGATATTGCTGCCATTTCTGACCTGATGTTTTCCTTCAATTTTTGTTAGGTTCGTTGGATTATTTTGATAAACCTTACTTTTAAGGTATCCCCATACAAAATAGTCAAGCGGGCTAAGGTCGGGGCTTCTGGGAGGCCAGTTGATGTTACCCCTTCGCGAAATGACTTTATGAGGGAATAATTCAGTCAAAACTTCCAACGAGTCATTCGAGGTAGTGCAAGTGGCCCCATATTGCTGGAACTACGTTCTTGAGTTGAAACCTGCAAACTCTGGGACCAGTAACGGTTACTATTCACATTGATTGCTTGGCCTCGTTGATCTTCATAAAAATAAGGATCAATAATTCCTTTAGCAAACATAGCGGCCCAAACAACGACCTTTGGGCTGAACCAATTGAATTTTATAGGCTTTTAAATGCAAATCTTCCTTTAAAATCAAATATAAGGACGATTTTTTGAGGTTTAACGCTTGGCTTCGCTTTCGGATGGATAAAAATGGATTTCTACGAACCGACGCATCAACTTTTTCAATTGTTTCTTCATCGCGAACTGAACGAGGGCGACTAGAGTTTTGAATTTTAACTGTCGCACCCGTATTCTCGAAGATCCTGATCCATTTCCTAATGCTATCGTCACTTGGCGCGTACGATATTCCGCACGATACAGACATTGAGCAGTCACTACTGAATCACCGTTACGATAATACCGTCGTAGGCAAAATGCGCGGTGCGTCTCCGAGTACTGTTTCATCGTGACTGAAACTTCACAAAATGGCGGACGCCACGAACCCCTCCCCGCTCCGTTTCGAATGTGGCGCGAAAACAAATACCCGATACTCTATTTGGACACCTTGTATTAGTGGAACCGTTAATAGACATAATTGTAGAAAGTCCTGCATCAGATATTCACTACAATTCAATGCATGGGCTGGTATAATATACGACGAAATAATTGGTCATTTTCTCACTGAAGGAAACTTAAATGATCGGATGTATTTGAATTTGTTTGTAGTAGTATAACTGAGTATTTTTATGAAAACATTATGTGGTACTAAATACTTTGAATTGTATGTATGTTTTGTGAGTTACTCTAACTATTTTTTCCTCAATAGGTACTGCCTTAAATGACGACAACCATCCTTTATGGTTTCCTCTTAACATATAAGGCGCAAACCCCTAAATGTAAGGAAAATATTGACGAAGTGGAGACATTAATAAAATATATTGGTTCGACCATTATGGAAAGTGCCTAGTTTATTTCAGTATCTTTCTAATGTGAGTTGAAATTTCAATAGATTGCTGATGCAAACTATAATTACAAGTCACAAATGGACATGAGAAATGCAAATTTCAAACATAACGCTAACCAACATCCATATTCTATATATAATAATCACTCTTAATCGAGAACATTTTTTTATAACAAAATAAAATACATTTAACTGGAAAATATCCTAAATATGTATATGTATACCTTGAATCTGGTTGCCCATAAACGCCATATTATATCACAAGGTTTGTAGAGCCTAATTCTTATTTCATGGTATAATCGAACATATTTTTGAAGAATTGTCAAATAGAAACTCTTATTTCAATTATTGCCAAATAAAGACACAAGAATATCTTCGCTAGTGACTCCAGAGATTCTAAATGAAGAAAGAAAATACCTATTATGAGAGATTACTGCTGAATATGTTAAGCAGTGAGTATTTAATTACGTATTTAAATCAATATGCTCTCAATTTCGTTATTTTGATAGTTATTTCAAAAATGATGTTTCTTATAACCCACTTATTACAGTGTAATTCCGATGCTTTTATTATAATTTATTGTAATTTTTATTATATAACATTATAACTAAGATGTAAATGACTACAATTATGAACTGCTTTATTCCATTTAATGAGTTAAGATTTTTTAAATGCATATTATTCTTTTATTCACACCTATATCTTGAATGTTTAATTAATAATATACATTCCAAAATTGATTGTGTCATGAATTACTAAAAACATCAAATAAATTTCTAAAACTATATCAAAATATTTGCCGTTTCTACAATTTATAAACGGATTAATATTTTTGTCACATTCACTGTTGATATTTTTTTTTGTCATCATGGTGCCTTGTGTTATAACTTTATATATACGGTTTAAAATATGTAGATTGGATTAATGTTAATAATATGGGTCGCCTTCCTTATGTGGCCTTATAATATCAACTGATTCCTTTCTATGAGTCTTGTAGGGTTGTATATGTAGCTGTTCCTATATATAAAATGGTCTTAGAAACTGTAATAAATACAATGATCAATTTTTTTTATACGGAATACCCCGTATATATCAGTTTATAAAGTATAGTTTCTAGTGGCGCTAGACCACTCATCAAGACTGATAATGCTATACCAAAAGCCGATGACGTTATCTGGAGAATCATGTAAACTTGTAATGTTTCTATGCCTCGAAAGAGAAAACAACTCGCTATCAATGTACTGTTGGAATGACTTGATCACCCACCTCCGCAAAGAGTGTGTCAGCGAGAGAAGGCTACCCAACGTGGCCGGAAAAAACCAAACTTTGAAAATCTGGAAGCAAAATATGAGAAGGCGTGACGAAGACTTAACAAAGCCACAAAGTGCAGTAAAAATGCAATTCTGTAAGGAGCTCCTTAACAAAGCCTAGCGTGACCCGTGACCATAAAAGCCTACCAACAGCCGATATGCTCACAGCTTTTGGAGAAGATTGTGAAAGCCTTGTTCTTCCAAAAACCGGAATTCCACTTTTCTGGAAACAACAAGGCCCCTAGTCCCAACGTCCTATTAAAAGTAGTTATCAACGAAGCACCAGGATTGTTCCCAGTTGTTTTAACGGAAAAACCGCCCCTGCGTGGAAACAACAGAGACTGATGCTCCTACCTAAAGGAAAAAAAGCACCAGACGAACCAAAATCTTACTGCCTCATCTGCATACTGGATACAGCCAGCAAAATCTTTCAGCGTATACTCTACAGAAAGATATAAGCAGTAGAGACCCTACTAGAAGAAAATCGATACGGATTTCAGAAACGTAGCTTCACTTTTGATGCCATTGATATCGTCCTCAGTACTGCAAAGGAGGCGATCTTAAGAGTCTAGTGATATTGCCTTCAATACAGCGGGATGTGACTGCATTATGGAGGCTCTTCGCCAGATGGGCGTACCAAGATACCTACACAAGGTGGTAGCCAGCTACTTCATAAAGATAATTCCAAAATATGACACAGAGAACGTGCCGAAGAAGTACAAAGTTATTGGAGGGCTCAGTCCTGTGTCTTCTTTTGTGGAACATTATGTATGATGGGCCACTAAATCTGATACTATCACATAACGATATGGCAGTAGAAATTGTTGCAAAGCACCTAGGAGAGATCAATTTCACTCTCGATACAGATCTCTAGGTAAATTGAAGTAGGCGCCTTGAAACTAGTTTTGGAGAGATGACCTGAGAAATAGCATAGGTCATTAGCAAATTTTATGAGATGCCTCGTCTATGGGAAGATGAAAAAATATTCCGCAAGGGGACACTTAGCCGCTCTCACGAATACCCGCACTTCAGCATATTTCATCCCACCTAGGAAGGAATAGAAAAGGTAGGAATGCCTGAAAATATGTTGTAGGCTATGTTATCAACAGAGACTGCCTGGATAGCAACGAGCACGTTCGCCGCTGAGGTGTTGAGGGAACTTCTCTCTGAGACATGAAAAGGAGGAAGGAGCAACATCGACACCGAAGAAGTAACTGATGGAAGAGCTGTATAGCGAAGTAATTCCTAAAGGCGGTCCCAAGAAGAAATGAGAGGCCATAGATAAAGAAGGTTTTTTAGTCGGTACGGGAAATGTTCGACATACCAGGCAGAACAATAAACCCTAAAGATACATATTTTTTGTCAAAAAAAGACATCTAAATCAACCTTGTTATGTACCTTATGCCTCTATGGTTTCTAAGATATCTCCAATAATTGCGTTCTATAGTTACACAGATCACATGAACGACAAACATGCAGAAATCGTTTCACAAATATTGTAAATTAAAACTTATGGAATGGTGATGAAAGGAATATCGAAAAAACCTAGAAAATTTTATTATATTGATATTGTAATTTTAATCCTCATAACTAATAACAATAACTATCATTCAATCAAATGAAATTATTGACCCAAAAAATACTTCAGCAAATGTTCCAAGTGTTAACAGTTTACGATTTTACAGTATTCAAGTCTTTTACAAAATTGTTCAAAGGAATAAATTGATTATTTTTGTTGAATCTGCTTTATCTCTTGCAAAATACGACCAAGTATTGTTTGTTAATCCACTGGTCAATTTATGTATACTCCATTATCCATACAAGAAAAAATCTAGCGCAGTCATGTCCAGTTAACGGCCATCCTATTACTCCTCTTGTCCTTTCCATCTCTGTGGCAACACTTTAACTAGATTTTTATGTGAAGCACAGGTTCAATAGGACAAAGCAATGTTATTAATACCATATATCAAGATAACTTCGAATTGAGGAATATGACTAATATGGTTGTCATAATTTAATATCTTAAAATGTCCAAATATCTATCACCAATCAAAGTAAGCCCAAAAATTTATTTTATTTCGCCATTTCCTCATTCAAAAATAATTACTTCTAAATAAAATCCGGCAATTGAATCTATATCCTCAACACTATAGGCAAAACATTTTTTCTATTAACGAACATAACTGCTCTCGGTCAAGGGCATTTTCTGTAAGTTCCTTAGTTCAATTAATTTTGTCAGATTTCATTTTTTTGTCGACTTCATAATTTCGACAACAGTCGAAGTCTACGATATATTTTTGTCTAGCATCAACTGGCGATAGTCAAATTATCAAATCAAGTCATCATTAAACGGGAACTACTTTTAAACCATATCTGGCAATTATATTTATTTCATCAACAGTATAAGCAAAATGTCTTTGTCAGAAAATGCTGTTTTTTCGACTTTGTTTTTTTGTAACGAACTTTTTTTCTTCTATTAATAAACATAACAGCTATCGGTAAAGGGTGTTCTTGATTTTAGTGAAGTTTCTGGGATTTCATTTTTTTTTACTTAAATTTTTTTGACTTTCGACAAAATTTTAAAAACAGGAGGTTAAGATATATTGTTATCTAGCGTCAACTGGTTTGAAGGTATTTGAGAACTTTCCTCTATTTATAATAGCATATTTACTTTCTCTAGCATTTTCCAGTCGGAGCGATTCATATGTCCTAATATCTGTCGCAAATAAAATTAGCAGTTTACGTAACCAAGTTTGTTCTACTGAACGTTTCGAACCAACTACACACTACACTCAATTAAATTCTCATATTCTCGCCGTGACCAGCACAAATTTCTCTGCATATTTGTGAAGTGCTATAGCCTTGCATCACATAGATCCAAGACTGTGTTCTATGCATACATAGAATTCTTCAGAAGCTACACTCAGTTTCAAACCCTTAGAACTTTCAAACTAACTGATAAAACTCTCTTCACAAAAAAAAGAAGCCTCAAATACTTTAAATGGTGTATTTATCTTTTCCAGCAACAAAGTTTTCATCTATTGTAATGATAATTCAACTTCCAATAATCACATATTTTGTAAATAATAGAAAAGACCTGTAGAGTTATGCCTACGACCTTTCAAAAATGGAAGAATCGGAATTTATCATCTTAGATTTTTTGAGTACTTCTGGTTAAAAGGAAAGTAACTTAATTGACATTATCAAGTTAATCAGTTACGAAATGAAAATATTTTTCTATGAACCATACTAAAAAATCAATAAACTAAACTACGAACTGTTGCAACATCCATCCTATTCGTCAGATTTCTCAAAAAATCCCGCGCGGAAAAGGATTTTTATCAGAAAAAAGAGCTAATAACAGCCTGCAAGCTTATTCTGATAGTCATCCAGATTCTCACTTAAGAGAGTATTTTGGATAATGAATCTCTTTCCAACTATAAAATTATAATTTTCTCGTCAAACGACAAAAACTATTGAACAAAGAGGTAAAAAGTTTATACTTTCTGTGTTGATACCATTCTAAGAATCGAACTAGTCACTTTTTTTCAAGATATTTCCAATTCTTTATATTTTAAATTCGAATCGAAAACATTGTTATGACCGCCGTAAGATCAGCCAGAGCTTCCAAAGTTTCATTTCACGGCAGGGAGAAGACGAGTAGATTTTAGAATAATAATTATTGCCTTTCGAATCTCTCTCACACCTCTTTCATATTACCACCATTCTGTGCTCTAAATCGATTTCATGCGCTGCAGGAACTAGAAAACTTTCGAGCACTCCGAAACATTAGCGTTTCTTTTAAATTTATGGCGTGGCTCAATACATTTATCGGTTGACTTTTATTCTATTTGGCGAAGTTTAATAAAAAATTAAAATAAAACAGTAATAAGAAGTTCAATAGACTACCAATAAATTATAATCATTTGATCCTAAAGATATATTCAATTCAAAAAATATATCTCATTATCAAAATTAACTGGTACTTTTAAGAAATAGGGTTGATTATAATTCACAATTCAAGGAAATATATTTGACTAAAATGATAAGATAGATATGCCTACTCTCTATACACTCTATAATCAACGAAATAATAAAAGATTAAAAAATAATTTTATGATAACACCGAAATAATTGAAAATTAGTATCCACTGCACAAGTTGTAAAATGATCTGAGCAAACAGTCATACTTACTCCTTGTTTTTTACTTATACAGTGTGTTATAAAAGTAACGTAAGACGTGTGATAATTTCATTCTCTAGTCTATAGTAACGTAAATAAAACATCCATTTTTTGGAACTAAATGACCAATCATTATATGTCGTATATTTTCATAAAAAATCTAAAGACATCAATTGTCCATTAGTAGTATCTGGAACATTTCAAGACAGTGATGCTTTTACGAGAAATATCTACAGATGATTCTTATCACAAATTAGTATGTTTTGAAAGCATAATGCAGAAGATTCAAATATCTGTAATAAGATAGTTTCTCAGTATATTTATATGGATGCCAGTCTTAGAAACAGTATATTTAATAGTAGTTATAACTGGAACTACTATTATTTGACCATTACAAGGCACTATGAGATTTAAGATAGATGTATTGGAAAACGAATTGAGAGTTATAACCCGTCTCAGATCTTTTACCTTTAGATTACTTTCACGGGAATAACTAAAGGTATCGTATACAAAATCACAATGGGATTTTGGATCATATTATAACACAGATAACAGACGAAAAATGCCGTGATATAATTTTTAACAAAAATAATTACTTATTTCGAATACATGTCAACGTTCTCTTGGAAAATTAAATAGGAATCTAATTATGAAGTCTATAGATTACTTTTTGAATAAATTGAATTGGAAAATAAATTATCACTTCTTAAATTAGAATCTGATAATGATATTTTTCCTATTTTCGAGTTGCTGCTGCGAACAATATAATAAATGTGCATGTAGGTATTAGGAGACTGCTATAAAATGCAATCAAGTATCAAGGGGTCGTATTATGTTTTGCCTTTCCTTTGGCAATTAGGTATCATACGTTGTGCTTGCATGGTCAGCAAAGTATTCAGTGATTCGATAAAACTCGCTACTCACTTTCATTGGCGTCCTACCAATACAATAAAATTTTATATTAGATAAATATTGACAATTTTACTTAATATTTTTTCCAGTACGAGAGGTAAAAAAGATACAACTAAAATGAATAAATATATCAACATTATGCAATAGGAAATTGAAATGTATATGCACTTTCACTTTTCACCAAGTTTATCTAGGCAATTGTCGGAGAACAAAGCTAATTTCTTCAACTCACTTTAGTATGAATCAGGTTCCTGTGTATGTTCTCACATAAATCTGAAGATAATCTTTTGATAGGTAACCCTGAAAGCAGAATAGTGTCACTGGATTGTAAATTTTGCTATATGGGAACATGGTGAAACCAGATTTTCAGCCTGAACCACCAAAATAGTCCCTGCATTATTTTAAAATAATAGAGGACAACACCTCCATCCAAGGGCCGTTTTTTAGATGGAGTAACCTTACCAAAATAACTATATATCATGATGGTCTGACAACGTTTCAGGTAATAGCCTAATATAAGACGATAGGAATCATATGGGCCTTTGAATTGATAACTATGAAAAAATATAGCATTGCATATATTACGTGTGCTTTTCGGATAACGTACGTCGAAACTAACGCTACACATTCGCCACCATAGCTCAGTTTAAACTCTGAGGAGAGTTCATACTATGTGGTTTTCAAATGCTGAGATTTACAAAATTTTTTCTGATCATTCTTCGTGAAAATCATAAATTCAATTTCTAGAAAATCAATTTGGTGAATCAAACGAAAATCTATTTTCTAAATATTATGACAGGAGAATGACTTAGTGCCTAGTTAGGCAATTTGATAAAGTTAGACCCATTGAACAAGACTGTCAGCATGAAGATTAGCCAATTAGGTATCACTTTTCGATGTATAATACTAAAAATGATGCTAAACTATTTAAGAAACTTATATGGAAGAAACAGAAAGCGTTGTAATATTCGCGAATTGCGGGAGACAGAATTGCTCGTGGTGGTAGAAAATCAGTGGGATGTAGTTCAACATCGAATTGTTCATTCTTCACATGCTAATCCGATAGTAATGAGCAGGTTCGTTTATTACTATATTCTAATCATTTCAGCGAAGTTAGAAATAAAAAGGGATGAAAAAAAGTTATATAAAATTGCAGAAAAGTTTTTGTTTAATTTACCAATTTTGTGGAGATTTTTTTGAAAAGAATATTTTATTTCGCGAACATCAAATATCACTCATAATTTTTTCCAGCCAACAGCATCGTAACCCCTCCGTCCATGATGAGGATATCCGAAATAGTCCCTTCGAACCAACAACGGCATCGGCAGGATGGTCTAGGACAAGGACAGAAACAATGGTTTGTGGTAAATCGTTTGACCCGAGGCAAACTGTAAACAAGCCGTTCGTTTTGCTGTCTTCGGTTACTTTCTATGTTCGCACACTTATAGGGGGGATGTGACATTGCACACGTCAACACAATATAAACCCACCTACGTCCCAAATTTCCCAGCAAAGATAAAATGAATCATTAACCCTAAAAGGACATGACACTCATTGTGTTTCAGTAAATTAAAAATTTTGTAGTTGTAGAGTTTGATAAAAAATAGAGGTTAATAAATATGATGACGAACATTCTATCATTACAAATTAGGGACTTAATTGGGTAATGGTTAAGAACGGGATACATAAACTAAAAAAGCAATTGCTTACGTGTTCACCATTTCGTATACTTAAGCCCGAGAGATTCGTCAAATATGTTTATTTTCAATAAAAATTGTTAGCTGAGAGCTACAGTGTTTCGATCTCTAGATATTTAAAAGAGCAACGTTTATACTGTTTAACAAACAACTTTTTAAAATCTAGCTTGAAATTGTTAACAAAGAGTATTAGACACTAATGGGTGTTACTTGGAATTAGTCCTAAGCAACACGACTATTTCCCACCAATGTTATGGATAATACAACTATGAAATTAACGCAAGCATGCTATGAATGACTTGGACCAACAATGTATGAAAAATCAATTTTTGATAATGTATTCCAATTAGTGAGAGAGAGTAATTTTTGTATGTGACTGGGAGCTTTTAAAAATAAAAAGTATATATACTATATATTATTATGGCTAATGACCATATGATTGATATAGTTGGAATTTTTGGAGCCGTTGGTGATATTCATACTGAACCCACTGTTTAGACTACCACTACACCAACTCTCACAATTACACTGTCTGACGTACCTTTAGTCTTTGAAAACGATCAATTGGTTACTCAACGCACGTCAGACAGTATACTTGTGATTGTTAGTGTAGTGGTAGTGTAAACAGTGTGTTCCATATCATTGCTGTTTAGTAACTACAATGAATAATGAATATCTTTGATCGATACTCATAAACAGATTTTTTTTGTTAAAATAAATATATAAACCATTCACTTGTTAAGTATGGAATTAATGTTTCAAATTATTTATTTTCATGATATTCTCTCTTTTTTGTTCGCATTACTTTTTTCCTTTGTATTTGATACCCTCGTGATTTATAGTATTACAGTTAAGAAAGATCCGTATTTTTTATTGTATGAGACAGATAAGTCTATTTCCTTTCCGGGCATTGATTTCCTCCATCAAACAGTATGTTATGTATTTAGCGTGAAGGTATAGAAGAGAGCGAGAAGAAAAACTTACTGATAAAATCTGTGGTCATCAATAGGGCAATTTCTTTAACGAGCACGTTTGTGTTTTCTCTGCGGTATTCGTTCTCACCCGTAGGCCCTTTTCCTTGCCCTGATTCCTGCTTTCGTCAATCAGCCTAATGTGAGATTTTACGACGTTTTCATCGGTGCAGCTTACAGTTGAAAATAAAAAATATTTCGAATTTTAGGTAGAGTCCGTCTACTTGAACATGATATTGTAGGACCCATTATGACTCGAAATTTCTCTATTTAACTTGGAAAATTACATGGAAATTTATTCAAAACAGGAAACATGAGTTACTCCTGATCATAAAAACAGCATAAGCGGTGTGATAATCACCTAAACTAAATTAACTCAACTGAAACTCTTTTATCGATCTTCACAATATTCTCTATTCAATTCCACACAAGGATTCACACTTTTCTCCCACGATTCAAGGAATACTTGTTAATCTTCTACGGTTAACCTAAGTAAATTTCTTCAATTTCTTATTTCTTAAACCTTTTGATATGTTTATGTTTCTAATCTAAAGCTTCTTAATTTTTTGATTTTGATAAAGACTTGAAGAAAAGTCGCAACGACAATTTTATCTATCTTTCAATATATATATATATATATATATATATATATATATATATATATATATATATATATATATATATATATATATATATATATATATATATATATCAAAAGAGAAGGATTTTTGCTACGCTCATTATTTCAACAGAATGTTTGTCGCGTCCATCTATTTTTGATTGGTTTAAGCGTTTTAAAGATGGCCAATATGATTGTGAAAATTATCCATGTTCGGGTCTCTCTTCCACCTCAAAAACGGTTAAAAACATCACAAAAGACGGTCTCATCATCGGCGAATTATTCTAGCGATTTTTGAATCTGTGCGGCAGATTTAACATGAAAATTTTATAAGCATGTGCAAAACTGGTACCTCATTCCGCACTGTGTGTTAAGAGGTTTCCAGCCAAAGTACAATCATCCTAGTGTTAAACCACCCACCTTATTCATCAGATCTTGTACCGTACGTTGAAGTTGTGAAAGAAAAAGCGGTGCACCTCCTGAATGAGCTGAAGAGCATGATTGGCATGGTGCAATGTAGGGATAGAGAAGGTGTATATATTGATGTTGATAGTGAATAAATATACATAATATAAAAATGAAATATTTTATATCCCCCCAGTCTCGTTATAGCCACACCTCGTATATTCTGCTTAATGTGATATGAAAAATTCAATAGCTCAATTTGTTTTTGGCACTGTACATAGTAATTTAGAAGCACTATGAGAAGCGAAACTTTATATCTACCTTTCCTTCCTTTCCGTGTAGCTAGATAATGAATGAAGCGTCATCTTGTTTAGTAACTAGCAAAGTTACAAGTGTAACCTATATTAATTCCGGCTTCAGCTATTAACCGGCAGATGAGCGTATTAAAACAAAGATAACCATACATTTCTGTAATTGGTAACCAAGACAAGCGATTGTTACGTCAAATATTTATTAGACGAGCCGAATGCACGACAAATCTTAGTTGCTTTATGGATACTTCTCTAGTAGCATTAGATATTCAGAGGCGTACATATTTTCAGTTTCAGGGCATGTGTGGAAATAATTTTTATAATTATCTTTGTAAAGTATATAAAACGTGGAAGTTCGGATCCAGATCTAAGTATCCAGAGCTTCGTCATCACTCTTTTTATTCACAGGATATTCTATAATCCTATATAATTTTGATCCGCTTTAAGGAATCCAATAAAACGGTGAACGCTGTATATTCCTGGACTACTAAGACAATTGTATGAAAAAAATCACGGCAAAATCAGGTTTTCGTTTGCTTCATGACAATGCTTCTGTCCACACTGCTTCGCATTCCAAGGCTATTGTACCCGAATGTGTCTTCACAGAGATTGAATACCCACCATATAGCCTTGACCCTGTTCATTCCGACTATTTTTCTTCGCAAAGCTGGAGGCCAATGTAAGGGGTAAATGATTTAACAGTGTTGTGTATTTACGACTTTTCTTTCTATGTTAGGATAAGAACTCATGGACCGCAGATATACGTTGCCAGTGTTTTATACATAGGTTATATTACTGGATATCTACTTATGCCTACTTTCATATTCATATTCATAATCACTACTGTGTCGGTCTGATTCGAATTTGATAGAGCAAGAATCAACGAAACAATGGCATAAGATGAAGAAATCTCGTTCCAAGTATTAAAGAACAAATTATTCCTCCATTTCACATAAATATTTTGCATTCCTGCTGCTACAAAATTGTTCTAGAGGGAAAAATCGTTCAATGAAATGATACATTGCATACAGTTATTATTCGTTGTATGTCTCTGTTTTGTTGTTTTTTCCTCTATTTTTTAATTAGTTCTATTTAGTCTTTAGAAATATCTGCACTAATAAATACTGGTATATTGAAAAAGTTGATGAGAGTATGGTGTAAAATTTAGAGTGATCATATCAAAAAATAAATCATCTTCAGTATGAGTGGTTATGATGAATTCTCCTACATGATTCCTCCCTGAACGCTTGTGTCATCTCTAATAGGATTAGGAGTCACTTTCCGACACGACACGGCACCAGGGAGAATATGTTATTCATGCTTCCTCTTTGTTTCCCTGTTTCCGAATTACGTCTCATTTAGCCGATACTAATTTAGTACTGAACAATGTTTCTTCCTGGTAATGTGTAAAGTTTTTATTATCATGTTTATTCTGGATTGAGGCTTAGGTGGAAAATTGGTTATACAATTATTTTCAATTTTGTGAAACTATTGTTATTAATTTTGTTGTGAAACAAGAAAATATTGAAATTTTTTGTTTTTCGCCTGTTTAATAAAATGATATATTATGACCTTCGTTGTATAATTTTTTGTACCTTCTATCAATAGAACGTAATGTTAAATTTCGTCGCGAAATTTTATCTTAATATTAGTTCAAATAATTATGTGATGATTTTCTTAAACTCACTGCTCTTCATCTGCTAGGCCAGGGTTAGGTCACTACACTAGATTACGACCACGCCAAGACTAGTTCATTACATCACGACTAGATCACCACTGCTAGATAACCGATAAACTACCATCCCTTAGATAATAGTTGAGAGCTGTAATAACCCAACCTTCTTCAGATAAGTGTCCTCATATTATCTCTAGCATATACAAGTCTAGAGCTATGATTTGTATTATTTTTTCCTCAAAAAATTTGGGCGTATAAGACTGTAATATGTAATACAAATACTAATTATGTTAGAAAATACTCGGACCCGTCAGTTAATAATTCAAATAGCGATTTTCTACATCCAATAATAAAGTATTTCCAATTTTAGTTATATGATCGTTAATTTTCTTTTAAACATTTCTTAGCTCTATTCTCCACTTATTTCTTATTCGCGGAGCTAAAAGCTGCACAAAATTTGCACAATTTGCTCATAAAAACTACCATAAAAAATTCAAAATGATTGAGACCTGGGAATCTCGGTAGCCACTCACTAGGTTCCTCTCTACTTGTTTTCTAACCATGTACATGCTAATTTACTGTATCAGGGTGATTCAAAAAAACATTTTTTGAAATCAAATCGGAAAATGTTAAGCAACAGTAATAATAAGAAATGAGTAGATCAATTTTTCGAAATCTTTGAAACACTAAATTATTATATGACTTACGTAATGGGTGGGTTATTGATATAAAAAATCTTAATCTGCTAGTATTAATTTCTAGAGGATCAAAATGTTATACATTCCTTAATGAACAGGTTGACAGCATTAAAGAAATTAAAATCACATATGAATACACTGGAAAAATTTTAGCTATGAATTTTTCTTGTTTTACCACTTTCAATTATTGTCGTAAATAAAAATATTGGTGCAGACAATTATAATTCGAGTGCAAAAAAACAAGACAACTGTTACGTTATAAATAAATAATAATTTGCTTTTTTCATTTATATTTTTAATGAATTATAATGGTTTTCACAGATAGATAGATAGATACTTTCCATAAAATTTAGCAAACATTTTCGAATTACAAACATATTTTCATATTTTCACGAAACAAACTCATTTTAATTCCCCCAAATTTCCACAGTTGTTATAATCTTGTTACTTGTATTCCAAATTTTGTAAATAGCATCAAAAGTGTCCCAAATCCAACATCTTGGTTACTAATTTATTCTTTGACGCCTTCTATTGAATAATTAATAAAGTTTTTGCGTTCGCTTGCAAAATACCTGAGTTAATTTCCATCCGGCATAGACAGATTTATACACCAAAAATAATTTATACAACTTTAAACGATGCAGTGGAGATCAGTAACGGAGACTATAAATTTAAGATTAGAATTAGAGCAGTCGCTACTTGGAATGAGTTGTGCTTGTATGCTTGTATAGAGTAAATGATGTATATTCTTACAATAATAAGTACAAAAGCAAAAAGGGCGGTTACTTATTGGGGAAGTGTCAATGAAACACTAAAGTGGACTAACTTTAATATATTTTGCGAGCTCTCGAATACTTATGTCGGTAGTTTTGAATCGTATTAATTCTTGTAAAAACTTTGAATTCATAAGTTTCAAAATTCATTATTCAAATTGACGTTGAAATAAATAAAATAGACCTAAAATCAAGAACATTTGGTTGTATTAATATTTCAAAAGGTCTAAGAAATAAAAAATTGAAGAAATTTATATATATATATATATATATATATATATATATATATATATATATATATATATTTCTGTTTCGAAAAGTCGAAACTTCAAAATTCATCTTTCTTTTAAAAACTATCAAAAAAAAACTATGAATATTTCCATTCTCTCGACTCTTGACTCTCGACAAATATAAAATAAACACATTTTTACTAATCGTTGAGACAGTTGATTTGTTAAAACAGCCAAATTATCAATAAAAATGTAGAAACAACTGTAGTTAAAAATCTCTATGTAAGTAATAGTTTATACATTGGTTAAATAACAAATAGAGGAGTTTAATTACTACAAGAATATGTGTTCTTGTGAAGAAAAATTATTCGAAAAGAATATACCAATTCGCAACAATGGATTACTGTGAGCGGGAGCGTTTATAAAATTCTTCGTGGAAACAAATATAGTAATGACCAATTTAATATCAATCAATAATTAGAATCAACTAAGATCGTTCGCCGGTATTTCTTGGATTGAATCCTTAGCAAACAAATCTTCTAAATTTTCGAAAGCATCCACATTAAATGGTCAATTATTATAACGATTAATTCGTTAACTGCTATAAATAACGAATTAATAGTAAAATACGACCTTCATGAATAACAAATATAGGTATATATGTATAGTGTTTCAGATTGGGTTTTTATAAAAGCATTTAATTGTCAGTGGTCACTGTCTATAGTGGAATAAAATAAAATCGAAATTAGTCAGATACATTACTGGTACTTAAGTATTCGAATTCAAGCTCAAGCAATTGCAGAATTTTAGAAATTCAATTAGAAAATTAACAAATCATATTCAGATACAGGTAAATGCTGCACGCTTGAAAAAGCAACAATCAATAGTACAGGGACAAGGCAGGTTTTCTAGTTCCAACACGCAAAAGATAGCTGCTTATAGTAACTCATATAGGTAATGATAGCAGAATTCGGGAGTGAAGTATCATGATTTTTAATATTTAAAGAAGAAGACTGCAAATAAAACACAAAACAATACTTTTGACAAAAACATTAAATTCATAGCTATGACAATACATATAAATCACCAATGGTTTAAAACAGAACAGAAGGATGGAAACCGACTATACTAAAATATATCTATGAGAAAGTGGTGATGATGAAACTATAAGGGACAGATATTTGGAAAAAATGGACAAAAGATACCAGGTACTAGAAAGGTCTTTTATGCTAGCTGTTACCAAAGTGTACAAGAATGCACTCACATCTGTGCTGCTGACGGAGGTGAAGTCATTAGAAAATGTTTTCGTTGTATAAATATGGAAAGAAAATAATTTCGACATTTGATGAAACATTATTTTTTAAATAAAAAACAATAGAATAATCCAAGTAGTAATCACTTTGATACTGTTATTATAATATAATATAATTTGTAAGTGATTCTTTTCTTTTAAAAGTAACTATATGAACACGGATGGTGCTTGATCTGACTCCCACCGATTACATAAAAAATTTGGTGGAAAGCGATTTCTAATGAATGGAGAGGTGAGGAGAGAGACAAACGCATATTTTGCAAAAATAGACTATTTTTCACATTATCTCATCTTTTAACCTTGACTCATTCTTTTCTTTGGCTTTTAACTGTTTAGTATTTATAACAAAAACTAATTTCTGTCAACTTATATTATAAATATGAAACAACTATTTGATATTATTAATATAAAACTTTTCTGTCAATAGCAGATTTCAATCATATTTTCACAAGTACATAAATTGCTCTATGATATTATTCTTTTCTTCATGTTGAATATTTGCAAAAATTAAAACTTAAAGAAGAGATTTTTCACCTTAGTGAAGTTCATAAATAATTAAATAAATCATTTTAGATCAATATAAAAAAATCCAGATTTGCGTATTTTCTACCCCAAACCATATCATTTGTTTCATCACTGACGCCGATAAATACATTAACAAGGGGAAAATTTAAATCTTATTTGTTTGTGGTGTCTTTATGCAAATTTGCTGCGTTAACAATTGTATTTTTCATCTTAAGTGCGTCTTTATAATGCTGTAAAACACCATCTTAAAATTATGCGGAGCTCCAAGTAAATGTTAAGGCAACGAAAACGAGACCCTTTTACTCGTTTCTTATGATGACGACAAATTTACGAAATCAAGGAGCACTTTATTCTAATTTTTAAATATACCTCTTCCGCTTTAGGGTAAATACACCCTACCTGCAGACGATAAGACATTAAAAGCAAATAAAGTTATCAAAAATTAGACAGAAGTTAAGAAAAACTGGAAATGTGGTTCTAGCCAACAAAAGATTTCATTTTTATGCCTTTAATTTGACAAAATTTTATGATCATTTTTAAGGACTTTTATTATCAATAATTTTAGAGACTGATCTTTATCTTATTTGTATACATTCTTATTCAAAATGGTACTACGCCATTAAAGTTTCCAAGAACAACTACGAAGAAAGTAATTTTGGCAGAATTTTCTGGTATATTTCGAATCTAGCAGAATTACTACCAAGCCAATTTTTTGAGTAATTCCAACCCAAGGAAAGATACAAAGTTTGTCGCTTAATGTCATCTCAAAATAGTATTTAACCTTTGATCCGTGTTGCCATAAGGAGCTAAGTCTATGTTATTATTCTTGGTACTTGAATCTTATGGTCTAACAGTTTGGAAGTTTACTATATGATAGCCATTCGCGAGGTAAATATATTCGGAATTGTTTTTGCTTACCGATAAAAAAGCCATGTTGACCTGAGGAGTTTGTTCTTGTTTTTTACTGTCATTAGAAAAGTATTTCACGTTTTAGAGAATACAAAATATTTGAGAAAATACGTTTGGCAAAGAAAAAACTTATGAATATGAATATGGGAAAATCCATATGTAGCAATTACGCTAATCAATAAATTCATTACTGCCTGGTATTTGAGCATAGATAAAATGATTTATGCATAATTATATGTTCCAGAGAATCTTCAATTTTTTCCAGACCGCACCACGACTAACTTTTCAATCTGTTTTTGTAAACATACCTGCTTATACCTAAAGCCCTTAGTTGTAAGATTAATAACATTTCGATGCAAAACATCACTTCATTTTATGGAATAGCAGGAACAAGACTGATTTTCCTATGGAACATCACAAAACCATGGGCGTACGTCTAGAATTTTGAGAATAAGCTCACATAATATTAACTCAGATAACATTTAATAAAAAAAAATAGAATTGAGTTATTGGTACTTATGAAAAATTCTTACGGTGAGTTAAATTTTTTAATAAAGAAACTATTCTACTTTTCTTGAACGACTATCATTACGAGTGTGAGTGATTTGAATACTCGAATAATTTAGTAACTCTAAAATACAAATATATTTCTGGAGACGAAAAAGTGTGAGAACATTTTCTCAATAACAGGTTATCCACTAGAAAGTAGAGTTATTTCCTAAGCAGTTTATGGAATTTTCCACGAAAACAATGAAAAAGTTTATAATTTTTTACTCATATCTAAGTATTCTAATAAAAACCATCAGGAGTGGGTAATAGAAAATTCATATGAGTTAATGACTGTAGATAGAGATAATAATATTTTTAGTGACACAAGTGTGAACGCGTTCCAAAAAATAAAGCCCCCATTTAAGACTAGATCTCAATCAATTTATGTACAATTAATGAAAACAACAAGAACAAAGAGAGTACTTAGTAGATTATCATAGGAAAATGCACTTTGTTAGCGAAATCGTATTTGATCAAAAAGGACACAAGTGCGCTGGAATCCACTGCTTTATGTGAATATCTTTTATTGACTTCTAGATTATGCAAAATTCATTTATCAATGAAGTTGTTTCCCCGATGTCTTAATCTTATTTAGAAGAATAGAATTTACAAATATTATATTTGGTAATCCGAAACTCTCAGCTTATGTATGAATATTACGCTATTTTTTATCATTATAAAATATTTTTCAAGAATTATAAAATCAGAACACACTTTCCAAGAAAAAGAGTATATTTTTCTTCCTAACCTTAACGCATATATGAAAATATTCTAAATTATGTGGAAAATTTATGACTACACCACTGACGCGAACAAAATATAACAGACACAAGCAAGCAAGACGTGTTCTTTGCCGAAGCTCTCGTAGAAAAGCTCTCGTCAAGAGTACATAAGATTAATAGTAGGCTTTGTTTATCCTATGTAAATGCTATTAGCGCATTTACTGCGCTTAAGTCTGTGCTCGAGCATTTATTTGCTACAACACGACATCCAAATACTACTGAGTGATTTATCATGCATTGCTAATCGACTATCTACATCATCCTTGGGCTGAATCTAGCTATGATATCGGAGAAATATGGTAACCGATGTTTTCATATTCAACATAATATGAGTATAATAAATGTACATCGACAGTAACTCCTGTCTGTAATGTTACGGTTAATGTATTCATTAACAAAGTTAGCTATAAGTGATTCGGAAATAACTCTTCGAATAACTACCAATAATTCTTTTTTTGATAATTGGACATTTGATAAGATTCATAATTCTGAATGGAAATATTTAGCTGCAAGATGCCATTCAGCCTGTTCCGTTTTCCTATAAAGTCTACTAATATTCCTTTGTTCGCTTATAGTGTGTCAATTCACTTTTAATTTATTTTATCGTTAATGTTTTGGAAAAATTTAATTTGTTGTCAGCGTCAATTCCAATACGTCTTTATCTACTTAGTTAATGTTGAAATCAAAGTAAATTTTAGAAAAGTTGTGATACTATTCTTCATAATTAAAAATTAAATAAAAAAACAAGATTATCTTTCATCCTTTTTATCCAGACCTATCTTATCTACTATTTTTGACTTTAGTCATTTCCACCTGTATTCGCGTTCCTTTCTTATTTCATCATCTACAATGTGGTCCATATTTATGGAATACATTCAATTTTAGCTTTATTATGTACTATGTAAAAAAACCTAAAACATGTCGATTTTTATTCTTTTTAAATTGACAATTTACACTCTGAAAATATTATCCTCCTCTGAATTATAAGTACCCCTCGAAAAATTTAAATAAGAAAGGGTGTCGTATTTCACCTTATTGGTTAGGGGTTATAGTCCTCTGTTCAGCAATATAAAGTTTTTTAAAATTTGGTACAATAATTGGAAAAATTAATTTTTAACATGTAAAATTTTGAAAATGTCTCTATCAAAAACTTTATGTAGAATGAATATAATAATGTTGCATAATATTAAGAATGTATTTTTCAATGTACTTTACAATTGAATTAACTTCTTGACCATAACCGAGGCGATTTTGGAATTCTCGTACAACATTTTGCATGACCTCACGGGTTATTTTGTTAATTTCTTTCTTTTCTTTTTGAACATTTAATTTAATTGTTAAGTACATTGAAAAATACATTCTAAGTATTATGCGACATTATTATTTTCATTCTATGTAAAATTTGTGATAGAGACATTATAAAAGTTTCATATCTTAAAAATTAATTTTCTCATTTATGATTGCACCAAATTTAAAAAAATTCATATTGTTGGAAAGGGATTCTAGACCTTTGCCACACGACCCCCTTTATTATTTCAAATTTTCGAGGCGGTGCTTATAATTCATAGAGGGTGCTGGAGGGGGATAATACTGTAAATTATCAATTTGAGAATAAAAATCGACCTGTTTCAGGTATACTCGTATACCAAGACGGGTAGTCTTCGCTGATTAGTTAGACCAAGAAACTAATACCCAAATGGGAATTGCAGCAAATTTTGAAACTTTTTATTAAACTACAAGGATATATTGATATCTAGTTAGCGTAGACCAGTTCCACGCATAAGCAAAATATTGCGTTACTATAGCAACTAACAATAACTTATTAGAAGTGTAAGTGTGAGGTTTGACGTCAAAAAAGTAAACCAGAGTTACGCAATAAATTGAAAGAAAAAAGATGTCCACCGAAATTGTGAAAATTGTAAAATTGGAGTATCGAGCCACTATCTATTACCTGTATTTAAAAGGGTTGAGAGGTAAGCAGATTTACGAAGATATGCTTAATACCCAATGTCCTTCGTATGCTACCGTGAAAAATTGAACTGCAAGCTTCAAAAGAGGTAAATTTTCCATTGAAAAGATAATGATCGATCGGGAAGGCCAGCTTCTGTGTCAATCCCTGAAAATATCGATGCAGTTCATGACGGATATCTGAAGCACTGAATATTTCATACGAACGCTTTCATCATATAGTTCACGGCAATTTGGAAATGAGAAAAATTGCTGCAAAATGGATTCCCAAATGTTTTAATGTTGACAAAAGCGTTCAAGGGTAAAAGCATGGCGTTGGATTTGTGCTTGATTTGAAAACGATGTAGACTTCTTAAACCGAATTGTTACTATGGATGAGACACTCTGGTTCTCCAAGACCTAAGTAGTTTCGTGTCCAGAAATCTGCTGGAAAAGCTCTTGCTTCAGATAAATATTCGACATTACTGACCACTCTATGGGAAAAAAATAAAGAGAAAAGATGCGGAAAGCTCAGTCCGACTATCATCTCATTCCTCAACTGCAAAAAGTTTAAGAGGTCGTAAATTTTCTTCCAACGGGGAGGTGATAAAAGCTGTGGAGGTCTGGTTTGCAGATCAAGAAGAAACATTTTTTTGAAAGGTCTAGAGACGTTGCAAGTTCGCTGCAATTAATATATCCAATTAAGAGGAGAATATGTTGAGTAATAAAATATTTTGAAATTGAAATTTTGTTTGGTCCCATAGTAGGCTAAGAATTTTTCAATATATTCTCGTATAAATCCACTCTGTCGAGAAGTGTTCTTCCCATCATCAGGGAAACTGATGAAGGTTATAAATAGAAAGGAGTATAGACTGATAGAGATTGATAATTAGAAAATTATCATATCATATATACTCTTTTCTTATCCTTATAAGTGTTGAGTATGATATGTATCGAAGTTTCTAGACTTTATCTTTTTAAGCAACATTGTCTTAAAAGGAACAGGAAAAAATGAAAGTATTGGATATCATTTGGATAAAAAATCATTCAATATAATGAATGTAGAAATAGACTCACATATTTTTGCATTTGTAATTTTTTAGAGAGCACTAGAGGGGAACCTCTTGATAAATTTTATTTTTAAGAGTTCTGTAGTGAGCCCAATGTTAAATCAAGTGTCAACAATAAAAGTAGTTTATAACTATAACCAGAATATAGTCGCGATATATAGAAATACATTTTTCCTATACAAAGAAATGTTTAGTGGTTAAACCTGGACTAAGATTGGAATTTAGACATTATTTTAGATTTAGATAATCCTTAGATAATACTTGAAAAATATCATTCAAACCAAATTTGGGATTTAAAAAAGGGCCAAGTCAAGTCAAGGATTAGACTGAAACCTTTTTCTTATATTAGACATCATTATTGGTTCAAAATCCTATGTTATTCAGAGCATATTATAGTGTAACAATTTTTTTTTCTCCCATATATTGTTCAATAATTCAAAAAATATTTTTACTCAAGAACTTAGTATAGATACGAATAAAATAAGTAGTTGAGAACGAGAAGTTTGCATCAAGCATAAAATTAGGGAAAATCAGATGTGGAATGTTGTATTTGAGTGTTTTGGGCTTTGGAAACATTTGGTGTCGACTGTCGAGGGTTTGAAATTTCTTAATAAACACAAACGTTCGGCAATTACGACGCAGCTAGTGGCAGAGACATGTATAATGACAGATATCTAAGTAATCATCAATTTAATCGTACATCTGTCGAAGTCATCAACAAAACAGCAGGTGTCGTAGATTTTGTTTGGAACTATTCATAGTCATTTTAGAATCGTACTTATTTCGTGTATACCAACAATATTATTACTAATTACCGATGCTATGAAAGATAGTATTATTATTTATTAAATGAAACAACAAAAAATAGCAAAGGAAAAGTCGTAGAAATATCTAATTATTATATATTAAACAATGTTAATATGGACTGGAGAAGTAATTTGGCATTATGAATAAATAAGTGCAAATAAAAAGAAACAAAATAGAGGGTCTAATGGCGTGTATAATATATACAATATGTAAGGGTGCAATGATTCAAAACAATATAAATCAAATGAAATAATCAGAAGCTGAGACTACCACATGAATTAATCACATAGTGATTTGATCGTAATCTCTTCAGAAGATAAGTTTTTAGCGCGTTACCTAGCATTCACCTTTCAATTTTAGTAAATCCTCGTAATCTGAACTCTTTTACCTGTATAGTTTGTTAAGAATTGCATTATTTTTTCTTTTTTTTTTGTCTACTCTATACCTTTTTTCATTAGCATTACATCTTCTAGCTCACGTTTATAAACTGATTTACTCTAGTAGCTTATTCTGTTTTTGGAAAGTTACAACTGCTTCAGACTGATCGAAATAAACTTCGATGTACCTTGAGCTGGATCAGATAAACTGCGAGAGAATAATTTCTTGTTTATTCTTATACAGGAATCAATTGTATTCGTTATCAAAATCGTTTTAGAAATGGGGACTAAGATAGTTACTGCTGCAGATTTATTTGACGCCACTGTTGTGAAAACTATTCTATAAAAATGTCGGTAGGTGGGATAGTCACTACTGCGGTGCTAGGAAGAGGATTGTGGGTTATCGACGAGACAATAAAAATTGTTTTTTGGAAAAAAAAAACAGATTTCTGCGTCAAAATTCCAGTTTTTCATACCATTACCGGCTGTCGATATCATAGTTGTTTGAATGTGGCGTGACCAGAGAAATCAGTTACTTAAGGCATTGTTATTACAATTTCTAGATGCCTATGTGTGAATATGTGTACTATGTCCATGAAATAATAATAGTATTGATTGAATAACAAACACAGGTGTTGAAAGCTTGCTTAAACCATTCCCAACGACATCAGTCAAACAAATTCCTTACATACTCACCAATCGCGTGATGGAGCATTCAATATCAATTCGGGATTTATTATTTTCCCTGAGAAAACAATCGTTGGGATGTATACCTTCTTTTCTTACTCAATTAATGTGTTTCAATTTTTTTTTAACTCTTCTTCGCTTCTATTAGTTTGTTTTACTAAAAACATTTTTGCAAAGAACATAATACATCTTATTTTCTATACACCTCTTACATATTTTGTAGCCTATCAGTTTTTCTTTTATTATTTCTCATCATCCTTAACAAATTCAAAATTAAATAAACAAATGACTATAGAGAATTAAATACAAATCAAATTTTAAATTGGTTCGGTAGCATACCTCATAATCACTTGTGTGATACTTTAAACTGCTAATGGTATACAACCATTTCCAAAAATGAGATTTTTGTTATTATATTGCAAATTTTTCTCAAATGGTTTGTTCTAGCATCCACTACTGAAGATGAGAACGTCAAATAAAAATAAAGAATACGGGAGCATCAAGCTTCATAAGATACTATAATTTGCCAGATTCTAAGTTTAATAGTATAATAAAAAAAAGTATTTTCGATTAAATTCTAGTAATACTATTCACATTCCTTGAGCAAATTCTGTAGACGAGACTAAAAATTATTAAAGAATTTAATGATTTGCCTTCGAAAACGCTGTCCCTGCTGTCTCCCAAACTATTATATGTAACGCAATTTTGTATAATCAACAATCTTTAATAGTTATAAGAACATCAAATAAACGGAAGGTAAAAGCGACTCAACCTATAGCGATCATTACATCGAAAATCGAGTTCCGAGGTATCTAGAATCAAATCAAGTAACAAACTAAAGAAGTTTGTCCTGAAGGGAAGATATGTTTGTTGAGGGAAACCTTTACGGTGAGGATATTTATATATATTTGTCGGTTCGACGCTCAGGGGAAGCTAGAAAGTTTATATATTGTTCCTCTCTAGAGAAGTTTCTCCAACATGATTTGTCAAAAAGATGAATTTAAGTCAACAAAAATATATAATCATACAGTTTCAAAAAATATCTTATTATCATATTTATTTTTCATTAATAATTTTTAATCACAAGTTGAATTTTACTTAACACATCAATATAATATAATCAGAACAATTCCTTGCTCTAATATGAGTTACATAACGTAGATATAAGAAAATTAAGTACTCGAATATAAAACCACGTAGCCACTAGACAAAACAACACGTAATGTTAAAAGCAGGCTTGCAACATAATGTGCGGCTTGTTTATTTCCGTGCATTTGAACATCAAATGTTGTCGAGTGAAGATGTGAGGTGGTTTAATGAGTTCTGCAATTAATTTATATATGATACTACCATGAGAAGCCCCTGTAGCCTTCTGAAGTTTTATATCTTGCTTCAATATTACAAATTTATTTCTTCGTAACAGTATGTTGAAGTCTGGTTTTCATTTGTAAGTTCTTAAAGATCTATTAGCGGCAGATAAAGCGTTGAATAGTTTTCTTTATTTTGTAACTAAATCATAGCATATCAAGGGGGTTTTTCCTTTCTTATAATATTTAATATGAATTTTAATAAAATAATAAACAAGCAATTGTGAGCAATTAGATGTACTGCTGACGACTGATCATGTACGGATAGACAAAAAAGTTTTAAAAAAAAAGTATTTTCTATTGATTTGTTAGGAAATGAATAGACAGGATTTTACTTTAACGAGTTTTTGTTACAATTCAGATCACATCACAACATGTAACAAACGAATAGTTCTTTTATATCACCAAGCTTTTCTCTACTCATACGTTTCATTAATCCGGATTAATAAGCTTACTTGTAAGTTATGTCATAGATGAATATTTAATAAATGGAACATTCCAACTCTTTTTGTAATTTAATTTTCAAACATGAACAAATAATCGGTTTATCAAGGCAGTTAATGTAAGTGTTTAAGTAAAAATATAAATAGGTATCTACTTAGAAACGATAAGTTTTGTAAGAAGTGACAGAATTGAATTTCGAAAATAATTAGTTTCTGTGTCGAATGAAATCACCATTTGAAATCCGTGGAAAAGAGGTGCTGAGTCAGACGCGGCCCAATTTTGAATTCACTCCTCATGAAAACTTAATAAAACAAGTTGGATCAGGTTGTTTTACGCCCCAGTGTCTGGGGATTCAGTAAATGGGTTACGACACCACCGGTAACTGTACAAGGTGATTTGGTTAACAGCTTCGTTTGTAAAGAACAAAAATTGGAAAATTTCTTGAAACTTTCGCAAATCAAAGTTTAAAATAAAATCTAAGAAATTTATATTGTATATATATATATATATATATATATATATATATATATATATATATATATATATATTAGGGTGTTTCATTTTTAATGGTAAAAAATAAAATGTAAAATTCTTGCTGACTTTGCTTTTGCCCTGAGTCTAGGTAATGTTTAAGTTGTCTGTGTAGGAGATGATTGGATAATATTTGGAGGTTGCACACTTTGAACATATTTGGGTAAGTATTTACAAAATACAAATTTTCAACTTAAATTGATTTTATTTCTGAAATTATGAATCATAAACTTAAGATAATGATTGATATAAACAATAAGTATAAGTAATAAGTAATAAAATCACATATTATATCAATTATTCAACTATGTACGATGCAATAGCATTTTTAGTTCGTTTAGTGACGGCTTTTCTGTGATGTTCGATGATCCTCAATAAGAATTGTTTTTGTTGTTCGTCTCTTGCTGATTCATTGAACTGTTTTATTAATGCAATACCTCTCTCTGCAGTATCATTAACAACCTTAAGGGCATCAACATGACTTCGTAGAGGTTCCATACAGGATTCTGTGATATCGGTAATTCCAAACATTTTAAAGAAAAGTTTTGTTTTTTTAGTAACAAAGTCACTGATGTCCTTCCCTTCAAAATCAAAGGTTTTGCTTTCTAATCTTTTTGTTTCTTTTTTCTTTGCAGGTTTTTGGTCTAAATTCAAGAACATTTTTTCCTTCACAGTCTTAGGAATACGTTCATCCACAAAAGCCAGTCCCACGTTATTTTCGGATTAATACCACAGATGCCTCTTGAAGTTTAGTACTGGTGAATTTAGCTGCTTCAGAAAGTGTTTCGTCCAGTTTCTTATGATGGTGAATGAATACTAAGAGTACTTGTTCCTTTGAAGGAAGCCGAGCTCCTAAAAACTCACTAATAGGCACTTTTTCTAACAGCCAAATTCCTGCCATTTTATATATTAATTACCTGAAACACAAGAAAACAAAGTCCATTAAAACATAGTGTTTCCGAACTCAAAATTAGAAATACGCAAACCAGGTTAAAAACTGTTCATGTTCAAAGAGTGCAACCTCTAAATGTTGTCCGATCGTCCTGAAACTCGAGACAGTTAACGTTTGCATCACTTGGACGCAGGGCAAGAGTAAAGTCATTTGAAACTCAAACTTTTGGAAATTTAAAACACTCTAATATATATATATATATATATATATATATATATATATATCGCGGAATAAAAATATTGATAAAACTATATCAAGTCAAAATGAAATGAAACATTTATCTTATTAATCTTAATACCTACCGTTACTAATAAGTGAAAAGAAGTGGTTCTATACTAGACTTGCAACTGAGTAAGACACAAATTTCTTCTTAATATTATTTTAATTTTTGTTATTTCAAATAGTTATATATTTTTTATTTACTACGACAAATCCATTTTCCTATGATAAATAAATTACTTAACACAAGTTAAGAAGAAAAATTGAATTTTTGTTATTGACAACTTCCTGACAACAAGTAATCCCAAATGGACTATACTCCAAAGTGAATCTCAATACTTTTACTTTTTTCATCTCAAATGGATACCAAACTTTAGAAAAGACTTTATTTCGTTTTAAGTTTCAAATATTGAATTAAGCATATACTCAGGAACATTATGTTACATCCAAAAGGAGTATTTTTCGATCTTGATATTTGAATAATGTTATAGCCTTACACCACGAATGAAATGATTTAATAATTAATTCTATTAACATGTATTAAAGCGAGTGATAATGTGTTTGGTGACCCCGTAGTAGAATACACTTATGTGAACATATGGGCATCGACAAAAGAGATTTAAATCTGGGTACTAACTAGCCACGACAAACCATTGGGATCAGCGTTTCGAAGAAACTCCATAGTTTGATATGCAGTTTGTGGACATACGTTGTCTTGAATAGCCTATGAAATGAAGCAGTAGAATGGTTATTATGAGATCAGCGACATGACGCTCAGCTGTCAATTGCCTCGAATAAACGAACGTAGAGATCGGCTACCATAAGCGAAACATTATTGGAAGTTCTGTGCATTTACCTTTCGACAATAAATCCAATGTCACGTCGTTCTCTGTATACAGAAATCTTGAGCACCTAACGCTTTAACGATTTTATACATTTCCGTGCCTCAGTGCTACCTACCATTGTCTGCTTCTGCTCAAACGTTGATGACATTGATTCGCTGTAGCAATAAGTCTACATTACTGTGTCCAAAGACGATGCAAACAAATGACCGTAATTATAGTTCATTTAACACGAAGAAAAGTTGTTTGGAAATCGAATAAAATAACAACTGGATATGGTACAATTCTATCCATGTAATAACTGGTAACATGGTCATAATTTTAATCGTCTTAATTGAAACATTTGCTAACGTTTAACAGAGTAAGAACTCGGAATAACTAACAATATCTAAACTATTTGACTTTCTCAAACAAGAATATTGAGAAACAAATTGTTTTCATAAACATGTTCGAAGGAATAACGTTCATAATATTTATCATATGATCATAATATTGCCAAAATTAAGTTCGATAAATTATTCTTTCTCGGTGTAACACCCTTTATGTTACTAATTGTATTTATGCATCAAGAAAAAGTAGATTTTCCAATAACAGTATAGCACTTTTTTTCGAAACATATCGTTATCAATTGAAACATTCAAGGATAGAAAACGCGAATATGCACGTGGAAAGTGTTTAATTCGGAGAATCATCGTGAAATGATACTAATCAGCACATTCTCGCCTCAATAAATCCTTTTAAATCCACACCTATACTGTGTTTCTGCGATTTGGATGATTCGTGATATATCTTTCTGAGCTACACCTACTTCAGACACCTTCCCATATTATTTTTCACTGGTTTGCAATATATCCCTTCTTCCATTCATTTTCAGCTATATCCGTTTTTTGTACTTCATTCGCCGTTTGTAATCCAATTTTCTTCCGAAATCAAATTCTAGCAAATAACATAATTCAATAGAAAAATGACGAAGTTCGAAATGAAATACAATTTTTCAATTTTAACCTTTGTGAGAAACAATAAACAAAATTCTTACAATCATTATAATTGTGTGTTAATTCCGTTATGTTTACTAGAGTACGTGAAAATAGTTGTGATATAGGTGTTGATTGCCTGGTCTAAGTTATCTGCCTTTAATTCGAACTTTATAAGTGATTTTATTCTTTTGGTGTATTTCTCCGTTTTCCATTAACTGCACGATATCTCCATTAGGTAATTGATTATACGCTCATTTGCTGCATATAGCTTAATGCCATCCATGTAGAGATAATGCAGTTTGTATTTCTGTCAGCTTTGACGTTAAAATTGTACTTCGTATTATTGAGCATGGTAAATAAAGGATTCATCACATTCAAGGCAGAACCACAGCGATATCAAAGAATCACCTTGCGAATATATATTTCGTCAGTACTGATTTAGAGCGATTTGTAGATGATTTGTAGATATAGGTTTCCTCGCCATCCTATCATCGTTGTTGAAAGGAAGCTGACAACAGTTAAGTGAACTTTGTAGTCATGCAAGATGTTCACAAGCCAGAAATGTTTTGTCTGTTTCTCCGTTAAGACTTTATTTCCCTTAACGTGCCTATAAATTCTGTTGGTGATACAAGCTGTTAGTATCTTATATAATGTGGGTAGGCACGTGATAGGTCTGTACTGCGTGGGTACATCCGTCTGAGAGAGCTTTGGGAGCAAATGAGTGGAACCCAGTGCTAAAAACGTTGGGTTCTGTAGAAGGTGAGAAAAAAATTCCAGAAATTTTAAATATTATCAACTCCCGGTCCTTTCCAGTTGTTGGCATTTTGTATTACGTTTGTGATTGATTTCCTGATGATATATATATATATATATATATATATATATATGCGAATTATTTGTAACAATTTTTATAATAGAGAACAATCAAATCACTTTCAAAATTCATATTTGATTAAATCCTTAATTTTTTAACTTCGTGGTAATGTTAAACTGGTTGTAAATATTCAAAACGTCACTCTTGGACATCACTTAAGGACACCTTTTCTAGAAATTTTTTAGATCAAAGAGACGAGGCCTGCTTAAATCTTAATCTAATTATGATGGGACAGGAAAATAAGTAACGACCCCAACATTTCTATGACAAAATTTTGAAAATTTTAAATTTGATTGGTTACGTTAAGTTACATGAAACAACACATCATAATAAATTGTTAAATGACTTTTATAACAATTTACCATTGAAAACCTTGTCAGGTATTAGGGAGCCGCTTGGAACAACAATACGCTGTATGAAGCCTGAATACAATATGTTTTGGATGAAGACAATATTCAATATTTTCAAAACTTTCAGAATAAAAATGTGAGTAAACAAAATAATAACTTCAACAATAGGAATAAATTTAATAATCGAAGAAATTTTAGTAATAGAAATATCTTCTACAATCAAGGTCATAATGTACAAACTACAAGTAATAATAATTTCCCAAATAATAATTATTTTCAGACCCAAAACTCTTTTCCCACGAGACCCGTAAACATTTAACTACAGCCCTCAAAAAACAAAAATTTCCCAACCAATTAAGAAACTTTCAATAAAAATAGAAACGTCAACGTTTCTAGACCTGTACTAATCCTCTAAAAATTTACCGAATCCAACGCCAATGTCCGTTTCTCCCAAATATATTTCAATATATTTCAGGTAGGTACATCAATGGGTACTAAAACCAGGAATGGTACAAATTTCGCAAATTATTCAAAATCAAGCTCGAAAAAATTTTGTATCCAAAGAATTATTCAATGCAGAATATCAGAATAATGATTTTTATCCTAAAAATTCTAATTCAGATGCCTATAATACACATGTTGATAATTCTGGAAATGATCTAATTAATTTTAAAGATACCGAAATAAATGCTCAAGGCTAACCTCACAACAGTTCCACCACATAGAAACATAAATAATATCTCTAAATAATGTACATAAAAGTAAATCGTTCTATATATATATCTTCCTGAATACAAATTAAAATTTTTAGTAGATTCCGGATTTTGAAAGTCCTTCGTTGACCCAAATGTAGCACTTAAATTATTTTCTAAGCTTATTAAAAACGAAAATCTGCTCATAGATATAGTACCTTAATACCAATTTCAAAATAAATCTTGCAAAATTATTTCAAATATTCTTCCATAAAATTTAAAATGTGTACCAAAAAATTAACAGATATTACAAACGAAAATAAAAAAACCGTAACAATTAAAATTAACCAAACCCCAACAGCAATGAAACCATTTCAATAATTATATTTGGATACGTTTGCTCTTGAAGGAAATAAATTCTTCACATCATTGACACAATTCAAAAATATGCTCAAGCAGACCCGTTAAATAATTTATCTATCACCGAAATCGTCAATAATATTGTTGTGTACGATAGCATTTAGTATTTAAGGAAGCTTGTACCCTGATACGGGGCTCTTAATAAGTTGATATTCATCGAAAACCCTAGTCAAATGATTGAAACCACTTTATTTATTAATTTGTTTTGCCTAAAAAATAGTTTTTAACAAAGTTGTAAGCTAAATTATTTAACTTGAGTGATGTTTCTGAGTTCGATATATAAAGCTACAAATCCATAAATATAATTATTCAAGTTATTTGAACAAAATGCGATATTGAAATACATTAGCTTTAAAATTAATATGTAAGCGTTATAAAAGTCTCTCCAACCTCTATACGGTGTTTCCTTTATATTGAAATATATTATTTGGAAACTTCTGGGCGGCCTTTACTTTTAAATAAAAAATTATCTTGTTAGAGGTGTAAACAACAGCTCTTATTGGCCCAAACAGAGTACAGTTTCCTGAGAGGAAATCCATTCAATGTTTTCTGCTTTCACCAAACAACCAAACAAATCTTATTTGTAAAGGTAGGAAGATTTATTCAACCTACAACGTAAAAATAACTCGATATCAAGGACGTCAAATTGTTACACGTAGCGCACTTCATTCAGGGCAAAGGCGTACCGAATATTTTATTTTTGGAATATCTTAAAAGGATTTACATTAAAATGAACAAAAAAGTCTATTGTAGTAATATAAATTAGCAACTTCCAATATATTTGCAGCATATTAAGTTATTATCATAATTTTATAATTGTTTTCGTACAAAAATTGATAAGGGAAATTCCAAAAAATTATATATTCCTCATATCTAGACATATAAATTTCAAAGTACAAAAAAAAAATAATAGATGTACGTTGAAAAAATTATATGAGGACAAGACAGTGCATGATAAATAACATGATAGGTGAAGAAACTGAAATTCTTAATTTCAATTTTTACTTAATTATAGGAATTTTTAGATAGACACATGCACGCCAAAATCCCAAATCCTAAACTCTTAATAAATATAATTCTCCCAGCGACATTTTCAACATAAATATTAGTAAAAAAACGTTAGTTAATAATATTTTATCTATAATTTCTTCTTTCTTTTTCACTCTCTAATTTAGACAAATATCTGGTCCTTTTTCTTCATTTTTCTATCTCTATTAGTCGTCCAATACTTTAAAACATTTGTGCTTGTCCCATTCAATTCTTTTACTCTGTATCCATAGGTTCACATCATCCATTTAACTTGCTCTTCTCAAAGAGATCAAAGATCCATAACCAAGCCTTGGAGCAGAATTCATTTTGGGATAATGGACCAGCAAGGATAAGGATAAATACAAAAATAAATACAAAAATCTCCCAGTTATATACAGTTTCGTCGAAAAATGGAAGACATTACAACTCCGGCATAATATCGGTAAGTGCTGTTATATATTCTCTAAAATTCCCGACCTGGGTTTGAATCAGCAAATGATTATATACCCGTAAAAAACAAACCCACGAATGAATAATTGATGTATTATTCGCAATTATACATCCGAATAATGTAAATAATTCTTTCTGATTTCAGTTAATAAGTGAATGTCATTCGATTTAACCAACATGGATTTATTAGCCCATTCAATAAGTTTTCTAATTATTTTTGCGTACTATTCGTACAGTAATAGTTCTGATATAAGAAATACTACAAACAAAAACTCCGCTTCGTTGATTCTGATTTAGACATACATTATCTATAAATTGTGTTGAATCTACTTTATCAACAAAAGGATTCATTATATGAGCCATTGTATGAAAGAAGTATTATAGTCAAAAAACTTGGTATTACAACGAAAAGTTATATATCAAAAAAGAACTAATTTTAAAACAGAAGAGACCTAAAATCAAAAACATTTAGATGCATTAATATATCAAAAGGTCTAAGGAATAAGAAATTAAAGTAATTATATATATATATATATATATATATATATATATATATCCCTTTCACCTTCCCCAGAACACACCGATCTCTGACATAAAGTTGTTCTTCTCGTTCTCGTGATTTATGGTTGTACTTACCACATATCAATGCTGTTTATAAAACAAATTGCTCGGAGAAGGGCTATTTATTTCAGAGCTCTTATTCAAAAATTGACTGTTTACACGATGTGGGAAAAACCGGCTTTGTAAGAGGCCAGACCCAGCGGAAAGAGTGAATTTAGTGAGTTGTGAAGTGTTTATAATCTCTTGAATTTTATCATATTCATCATATTGCGATGTCGTGTCTATAAGGTTTGAAGAATGTTGTCCGCAGACGTTTGCTTATTTTACTTTTTTATTAAATATATGTTATCAAATTCCTATAAAATAGAAATACGCTATGATGTGAAAATGTCCAAATTTTAATAGTATTTGCATGAATTGATAATATAAGCCATAATTTTATGTAGAACTTACACTAATACGTTGATAATAACAAATTAGTTAGTAAGTTTCTTTTTGTTTTGCCTCAACCTTAAATAATTTATTTATTAGTTATTTTTTCGAAAATATCATATTAAATTTTCTAAAAAATAATGCTTATATCTATGAGAAAATAACAATGACAATACTACTAGAAGAAAACTAACCTAACCTCAACATTTGGGAAAGAATTGCTAATAGAAAATATGATTTCTTCTAAGCTGTTCATATTTTCACAGGCAGTTGGTTAGTAAGTTAAGTAAACTAGGCATTGAATATAAAAAATATATATAGCATCTCATAAGGTGGCGCACGTATTAAAAATTTCTATAAGTTTATTTTAATAAAAAAAAATTATCAACAATACCTATATCAAAACAAAAATTGTGAACAGTAAACAGTTTACCTTCATGGTAAACAGTTTACCTTCAGTCTCTGAAGACGATCACTTGGTTATCTAAAAGCGCGTTAGACAGTGTAATTGTGAGTGTTGGTGTAGTGGTAATGTAAACAGTGTGTTCAGTAAGAATATCACCAACGGTTCCAGAAACTCCAACTTAATGGAACTTCAAGTATCCAAGAGACATTTGGAATCACTTAACTACGAGGATGGTTCCTATTAGGAGTGGTCAGTGCACAACTTGCCTCAAGTAATAAATCTTATCGTATACAATAAAAGCTATAAATATCTGGTAGACAAAGGACATGTATGGTCTTTCACAGTTACACTAATTTATGACAAAAATTGGGTAATCCGAGACGAACCGTAAGTGGAGGGTAAAATAAGGGATACTTTGTATCAATCAACTTTATGATTAATAGATCCTAATGGTTTCCACAGGAGTAGTGAGATAATTCTTTCAAATGATCTAGGTTCTAAGACAATAACCTTTGGATGCCAAGTGAAATCATACAGCATATACAGACTCCTGGAGAACTACAAACTAAGTCAACCAAACCAGAAAATATCTTAGCATCCACACCAAACGTTATCCACACTATGGACAATCCACACTAAATACATGTTAATTTATTAATTTATCTATCTTTTACCAGAACTGCTCAATTTTGTAGATAAATTCATGCAACATTACAAAGTACAATGAGAATGACCTAGTTAGTTCTTAATATAATCCATTGTAAAACCGTAATTCTACAAAAGAGTAGAAGAATTTTTTAACTCCTGTACGCAGTTGTTCCAGTTATTGACGTGACTTCCACTTACTATCCTATACCTTCACACACCATAGATTATGGATTTTTCCATTAATTATCTCGCCACTACCGATGGAAACCGCTTAAGATCGGTTAACCCTATATTAAATTATTTAAGATGTCTCTTATTTTATGCTCCATTAACGTATCGTCTCGGATTACCTAATTTCTGTCTTATATTAATGTGACTGTGAAGAATCATAAATCAACCTATTTAACTTCTACTTACTATTGTGTTTGTTAAGATTTATTGTAAACTGACCGTTTATAACTCAAGACTCAAGTAAGACTCAATGTCTTACTTAAGCGGTTCCACATGTCCCTTAGACACTTGAGGTTCCATTAACTTATCGAATTATTTACCCTTATTTTTATATTGATGTGACTCTGACGACCATAAATATAATTAATTATAGCTTTTGTATACAATAGGATTAGTATTTAAGAGAGCATAAACATGCATAGTGTGTTCTTAATAGTTTGGACATCCAACGAGAGCAGTAGGCAGATTATTTAAACCACTTTATTTATTTATATTTTATGTTAATAAATAGTTTTTAAAAAGTTGTGCATTAAGTTATTTAACTCATTCTAAAATATATAATTAATTCTAATGATTCTATTATTTGTATGACAGTTAAATAGTTATTTATTATTTGTACATCAGTCTTTAATCGTTTTTGTGCAAGTATATTTTGTAATATCTAGAGTTCTAGATTCATTACTTGGGTATAGTTATTAGTTTTGCGCTTTTGTAATGTATGAATTGCTCTTTAACGTTATCTAATGATGTGATAGAGATTAATATTAGAACAATTGCTCATTATTCTTGTTTGGGCAGAGGAATAATTGGTATAAAAGTTATTTTGGTATGCTCCTCTCGAAGCAATTATTTCGTCACTTATTAGACTATAACAAAAACCATAATATATGATTTTGAATGTTTTTTTTTTGCCTATATTAGTGGACATTTCACTAAAAATAGAAGTTAGGAATCTGGTGTCACTTATATGATATTTCATATGTTTTTCTTATTTTAAATTAGAATCAAAAAAATACACCCAAGTAGTAAAATCAGTCTATCTATTTGTTCATTATTAATTGTAATATTCACCATGTGATTCCTACAATTCCTCAATGTTAAGAATAATATTTTTTGTATATTCAAAGTAAGTTTACCTAGCATTAGCCATATAGGCTACCTACCTATTCATATTATTTTCAACCTATTTTCGAAATTTACCACTGTCTATGACTGCTGTATCGTCAGCATATGACGTGAGTTTTCTGTCATCATTGTAAGATCATTCACATACAGTCAAAAAAGCAGTGGTCCTAATAAAGTCTCTGGTAGTACATCTATGTTAATTGTTTCCAAGACACTATAACATGTTTCAATCTTAGTTTCTTGGAATCTATCATGCAAATACTATTGAAATAGTTTATGTCCATTACCTCTCATACCATAATTTGTCAAGTAATATGGAATTATTTACCGTATCAAAAGTTTTTGCAAATTCCGGGAAATTAATTAGCTTATATATAGATTATATGTATTATGGAAGTGATACATTAAATTATACCATTTTCAGCCTATGAGGTGAAAAAATTGATCCTTTCCAAGATTAAGTATGAGAATTAATAGAGATTAAAATATTCTGTCACAAAACAAGTCTGAAAAAGGAGAAAATCTGTGCGAAGATAAAATGAGCGTTGTTTTTAATTATTGTCGGGAGATTAAAACGTGCGGCCAAAATGCAAAAGGATATTACCTCATTTATAACGTTATAAAAGAAGAAAAGTTTAGTCGTAGTCTCAACAGCCCCACAAATGCTACAGCATCGCCAGCTTAAAATTTTTGATCTTGTTCAGATTGAAATCCACCGGATAAGAAATTCCATCAATGTATTTGACAAAAAAAAATAATATGCACATCCACAGTGTCCTATAATCCTGTAAACGGATACACATGATAACTTAGATAATGACAACAGAACTTAAAAATATGTGTTTCAATACATTTCAATTGCAATACAAAAATACTTCTATTTATCAGGTACTTTCAGTAGCAAGCTCAATCTCAAAAGGTTTTTTGAAATTTAATTATTGACGAGCAATATTCATACTTACCTGTATTATTTATAGATCAAAAAATAATACCTATTTCAGTATTATTAAGCATTATTAAGCTCTGTATGGGTTTCAAGGGAAAAATTAAGATACCATGTAGATTTATCTCATAAATAACTAGCCGTTCAAATCGATTGCTGAATCAATCTCAAAAGGTTTCTTCAAATTTAATTATTGACGAAACAATATTCATACTCACTTATATTATTTATAGACCAAAAATAATACCTATTTCAGTAGTATTAAACATTATTAAGCTCTGTACGGGTTTCAAATGAAAAATTAAGGTACCATGTAGATTTATTTCATAAATAACTATCCGTTCAAATTAAATGCTGAATATGAAGCAATTGTTAAAGTAGACAATAAAGGAATGATAGAACTGATAAAACATATATTAGGGTTGATAGTGAGGTCAGACAAGGTGGAAAATCTACGGAAACGTTTTATAAGTAAAAGGATAATAACAGTGGAGATCAAACTGAATAACACGAATCCAAACACTATACTAGGACAAAAACAAGACTTTTATTCATTAGATAGTCAGATGATTCGATAAGATTAAAAAATCTATATATTAGTATGAAGTATGTCCGCCTATGGCAGAAACAATCTCAGCAAGATGTCTTGGAATTGAATACACTAATTTAGCGCACATGTCCTTGACTCCATCATTATGGAACTTGTTTTTTCTTTGCCTAGTGCAATCCATCCATCTAAGTCTAAACCAATTTCAAATTGTAAAAAGGAGCTAAGTCACGTTGAAATATTTCAATGTGTTTCACAGAATAAATCATGCCTTCAAAAGGAACCAAGCTTTCAGGATCATTTGTTGTGAAAAAAAAATCCAAAACATATGTCTAGAAGGGTGCTCAACAGTCTCGTCGCAGAGGTTCACCACACTTGATACTGGATAAATATGTTTTAGCTCATATTAAGCGTTTTGTCATCATTTTCATGATTTCAAAATTAAAACTTTTTGTATAATTGAGGAAGTCAATCTAACAGCATAATTCAGCAAATTTTTTGAATCTAGATGGCTATTTCTTATTAACATGTTGTCACTTCTTGGAATTGTTTCCCGTTTTCACCCACGTGTTTCTTTTCATTCTGGAGACAATGATCCGGAATTTTGAAATATTTTTCAAATTCTTGCATACTTTATTTTCTCACACCACTACACAACTGACATCACCTAATAATGTTTTCACGAGTATAAAAGACTTACATAAAAATAAGTCCACGTTTTAAAATGATGCCCAGTGTAAAATGGGAATACACACAGAAAAAATAACAACGGCAACAAAAGAGGATCAACAGTATGAAGATGCTCCTGAGCGAGTATAAGGAGATTGAGTGGTATACGTACTTAATCAACGAAGAAAAAGAGAGGAAGCTAGTCATAAAAAGACTGGCTGTAAACGCCCTCAAAAAAAGTATGGCAACTGACAAGCCGTACAAAAAGAAACGAGGACAACATCCGAAAATTACTACCTATATACAAGGTAGTAATAGAGCCAGCAAAGGAACAAACATACAAGAAGCAGAGATACCTATGCCACACAAAAATATGTGTGGTAGAACAAAAAAGGCATGAGGGACCAGTACAATGTTACAGATGCCAGGGATTTCACCAAGGACAGAGCACGTGCAACATGGACGTGCACTGCTTGAGATGCGTGGGAGCGCACAGAGTGGCGGAATGCACACTTAACAGGACGGTAAAACAAAATTGTAGAAATTGCGGAGGAGAGCACCCCGCAAACTACAGGGGGTGCCCGAAGCACCCAAAGAAGACGGAAAACAAACCAGCCACGAGCACCACACAAACAGGATGGAACTACGCACTAGCTGCTAAGAAAACGACAGGAGAAAGAACGCCCGAGCTACTGAGTGTGCTGCAGAACATGCAGACACTCATAACAACACTCATCGCCCAACAGGTAAAAAAAACGGAGGACCAGGATCATTAGGTTAAGTTAGGTTAGTAAAAAATTTTCAACACACAAAAAAACACAAAAACAAAAAAAAATACATTTTACAAGATTCTAGGTTTCACCGAAGCAACCCACAAGAGGACACCCTCCGACACGGTAACTCCGCATTAAACAAGCAAGTGCAGAGTTATACATCGAGAACAGCTATAGAGAAGGCGAAGGACGACTCGGATTAGATCTTTTCTTGCCGAAAAAGGTTGGAAGAGGATTACCCGAGGCAGCGAAACACACACACACATTAAGATGTCCAGAACAAGAAGCCAAGAGTATATAGCCAACAGGTTAATCTCTTAACAAAAAGATAAGATATCCCAGAATCTCCCATAGAACTCAGGGGAGAGGAAGGAGTCTACGCGCGAAACTGCGACGCGAATGAGGATGAGGATCTGTCGAAAAGACAGGGGGAGGTTGGAATGTCCCACTCGTGGATTTATCCGGGAGTGGATGCTTAGAGGAACGGGATTTCTCACTAGCTCGTGTGTGTGTGTGTGTGTGAGTCCGTGTTTGAAGAATCTAAGGCCGAATCATAGTTCACGTAAAATGAAGAAAAGCTATATTCAACACCCAGTACAAATGATTATTTGGACAGAGATTGTAGGAAATCAAGTTTTAGAATCAATATTCTTAACCAAAATTCTCAATGAAGTACGATATCTGGAATTCTTGTAAGAAGAATTATTACCAAAATTGGCTAATCTGTACAGTCTAATAAATAGATTAATTTCTCTTCAAGTCGTTAGAAATGTTCAAAACAAATTTCTATATCGTTTGGGTTGTTGTTAAATAGTAAATGGACAACACTATGAGCATTTACCTTATTGAAAAAATTGAATTCAATTATTTGATTATTTCTTTCAAGCGTTTCCAAAGTTTTTTTATTCTGCTTATATGAATTTCTATCATCAACTGTTTCATTATAAAACAATAATTTTAACCCTCCTCGCTAGAATTATAGCAAAACTTAAATATTCAAGAATTAAATAAATATGATCTCGTTCAGTAAAAAGTTGAGAATTTGTGTTCGTTCAAGTGCTTCAGGTGATCGCAGTTTGTGTGAAACAAGCACGAAGAAACAAACGTAGCGGATCGTTGCGTGCCAAACTTCTTAATCGAGCCGTAGCGTAGCGGCAACCTCATACACTCCTTCAACACAGGGCTGAATTTAGTGATGGCTAAAGTAAACATACTCTGCGACACAATTTGGAAATTACAGAGGGAACATTTAAGTCGAACGATTAACGCTAATGGCGTGATTGAAAAATGGTATATTACACTACATGGGCCGAAAGTTGAAATCTCCCTGTGCGTCATGAGATTTCAACTTTCGGCCAGTGTAGTGTAAATGCTAAACTTTCGTCCCTGCTATTAATATGAAGTAAAACACATGTATACATAGACTGTTACACCACAAGAAATAGTATAGTCATATTAAGGTGCATAGCTCGATAACATAAAAGGAAATCTAGGGTGAAAAACCTAGATGTAAATAAACATAAGAAATATGGTCAGAATGGTAGATAACTTGATAAAACAATCATAACTAATTGTTATTAAAACAAAAATTTATTGTGTAAAGAAATGTATTGAATTTAGCAACAAGTAGATGGATAGCAAAAAGACAAGTGAATTATACAGGATCTGGCAAACGCTCTAACCAGAAAGAGCTATTGAATAAACGTAGAATAGTCCTAAAACAATTCTACCAAGGCATCTGCCTCCTGCAAATTCTTTGTCTCAGTATAACTTCGTAAAAATACATGCAGAGTATACTCTATGTCTTTCCAAATATGACAAAGCATCTATTTAGTATTTTTCTCTTTCCTTCGACAGTCGAGCACACTAAATCGACACTCATTGATACAATTGATTCCTCTGTCTCAGAAAACGTTGCACAAATTGCAAAGCTTGCACTTCATAACATTTTACTGTTTCACTCGCTTTATCTTACTTTACTGTACGTGTTCTTAATAGAATAAATTTCTATTATTATTTAATTATGAATTTAGTATGTACACAAGTGTACTTTATTATCATTACAAAAATAAGAGTGAAGTAGTGTAGGTGATTGTTATAGAGGTGGAGCATTGGAAAAGTATACTTAACAATGACAAAAAAATATGTAAGAGAGGAGGAAACGAATATAGATTAGCATGATATATTACTAAAATGGCCTGAATATAATAGAAATAAATATATAAATACAATTTCATATCTAATTTAACACATATAAACTCAAAATAAATAACCATACGAATACTACAATTGAAGAAAAAACAGGATAAATATGGTAAAGAAATGAAATATCAGTTTAACATTTTTGAGGGTTGGAGTTCAACTCTGTATCTGATGCATCACATTTACGAGTCGCACTCTTATGCTATTGCACCCTTGTGTACAATTCCCCCGCAATCATTCTCATTTAAACACTAACTTGAGAAAGTACTTATGTACACGTTAATTTTTATGTTATGTGCCTCTTATTTCTTCCAAACAACTTTTACTTTAACCGCAAAATTAACCTGGGAGAGAAACAGCTCGGTTGGCTTCTGGAGTCAGTATAAATTAAGTCCCTTCGAAATTGCCTATTTTGACACCTTTTACGCGATTACGGGAAATTTAGAAGTGGGTTTTGTTTCATACACTTTTAATTAGACTTGTAAATATTTTGTACGACCAATCAAAAGTTATGATCGTAAATGTCTGTCTATAAAATGGACACAAAAGATGTTCTTACGTTGTTTACAAATTTTAAAATGGGATTGAAATGAAATAAAAAATTTGTTTAACAAGAATAAAAAAGATGTTTAGTAAAAATTAAATCTACTACTAGCAGTTACTCGCTAACTATTTACTAACACTAAACTATTCACTAACAATATCTAATTTATTTGAATTCATCATTTGGTAATGTGTTCAATAAGACATCAAATTGTTTAATAACTTCGTCCAGCTGTTAGAGACTGTTTTTGTATCATCACTTTCCACAATCTTAGATTTTCTGGAAATCTCTAATTTACCGTAAAGAAACAAAAAGGTCTCTTTAGTCTATATGAAAGGATATATTAACATATTAGAACAGGTCTATATTAATGGACGAGTTCGTAGATGCCAATATTCAGCAGAGCATTGCAAAACAAAGACGCTGTCTAAAGGCCTCGACACACCTATCTTGCATCCTACCGATCCGGTCATATAGTGCGACGAGAGGGAAATTATACTAGAGTTTGAACAGCGTGTTTCACATCTTTTGGACAATTCCAATTCTACACGATTCCGATCTGTATTCTATCTTCTCCCGATCGTAAAGTCTATTTGTTTAACGGCTGCAGGACGCGTGTCGGTTGGAATTTAATAATATCAATATTTTTGAGTTTTTCAGTGTTGGTTTTTTTTTCTAAATTGGCAAGCATGTCCGGTACGAAAAGTGAGGAAGTATTCAATACTGTATGACAAACAAACAAGACAAACGAGCAGTACCGAAACGCCGACTATAAAGTCATGATCTGGAAAAAATTGGAACTGAATGTCAAAGGTACAAACTTATTACATGCAAAGTGAACTCATAATCAGAAATAATTAATTAAGAATAGTATATTCTCCACGAATATATAATTATTCACGAGGTGAAGTCATTATACGAGAGTAGAATTCTATACTTTATCCACGACTACCAAATATTTTTGTTGAAGTTTTTTTTTAGAAAGTTTTGTTACATTATTAGTAACAGTATTATTTTATCTTAACAAATATTTTATACAATATATTATTGGTATAGGGCAAGAGTAATAACAAAAAACGGACCATCTGAGGAATTTGAAATGAATGCTGTGGTGAGACAGGGTGACGGACTCTCAGCGGTATTGTTTAACATTGCAGTTGAAGGTATAATAAAAGAATGTAATATCAATGAGAGAATCATTAATAAATCACTACAAGTAATAGCATATGCTGATGATTTAACTCTATTAGCAAGAGACCGAAAGAGTCTAGAGAACACCTTAGAAAAAATTGTAAGAGGGGCAGGAAAATGAGGATTGAAAATAAATCATAAAAAGACAAAATATATGGAAATTGAAAGAAAAAAGGTTCCCAAACAAGAAACAATGAATGATAAATGACTTAGGAACAATGATTATCAAAAAATGACACAGAAAACACAAATTAGAAAAGACAAAGAATTCATTCTTTGTCATTTAGGGCATATAATAGGAACAAAGTTATAATGCAGAGCAAGAGAATGAGCCAAGCCACCAAATTAAGAGGCTATAAGACTGCGATATAACCAGTAGTTATATACGCCGCTGAAACTATGAGACTAACAAATATTGACCAAGAGCAACTAAGTATATATGAGAGGGGAATAATTAAGAAAATTCATGGACCAGTAAAAGTTGGAAATGAGTATAAAGGACTATAAAATTAAGAATTTATTAGAAAATATATAGGATATAATAAATACAATTACCACAAAAACAATATAATGGTACGGACACATTAAGAGAATGGAAAATTGGTAGGATACAAGGAAAATTACAGAATGGAGATCAAATGAGAAAAGATTCCTCGGTAGACCAAACAATAGATCAGATTGTGCAATATTTGCAAAATCTGGGAGTACTTGACTAGAAAAAACATGTGCAGGACAGAGAAAAATAGAAAACAAAAGCTTCAAAAATATGTGATAAGCTGTAATTAAATAGGAATATATATGTTGGCTGACTACCCATAAAAAAATATTATTGCTCATTGAAACATAGTACACAGTTATCGAAAATTCTAATAATCGTATAACATCTCCATGATAATCAATACAGAATATTTGTATTAGTTTAACAAATATTCTATATCTACATATTACAAGAAGATGGTATGTATTTATAGTTATTTATAACCCCTTATACCAGTTCAAAATTCTTATACCATATTTTATGCATCTTCTCTCATTTCTTATGGTGTTAGAGAAAAGTTAACATAATTTGACCTTAAATATTCAAAAATTGAGAAATCTAAACAATCAAAATATGTTGACAGGTTTGAGTCAAATTTTATATTGCTTCAAATAAATTTTTTCCAAAACAAAAACAGATATACGACAAACACATTCAATGTCGCCGATAGCTCAATGTTAATGCTCTATGCCCTCAAACTGCAGTTCCGGGTTCGAATCTGGTTTAAGAAAATCTATTTTTTCTTTTCTTTATGTAAACAGAACTAAATTGGAAGTATATAGTAATGTTTCACATGATGAAATTATAAAAACCGATTTTTTGTTGCAGAGAAATAGTTGAAAAAGAAAGCATCTGACAGCAGTGATTAATAGATTCATTAATCACTGCCGTGATCAATAGGTATTATTAAGGTCGAGCAAACAAATGGGTACATTATGCAACAGCTGGCGACAAACAATTTTATTGAATAGGAAGTACATTACATACCTGTAATAAATCAAGACGATAATCAGATAATCATAACAAATTAAATCATGAGGGTTTTGGCACTCTACACTGCCCTCTGGATAATTGCAGAATTGTTTAAACTGGTCCCCCAAATTAAATGCTTTGCGTAATTTTCTCCACGGCGACGAGGAAAGTGCTGAAGACGACATCTCTCTTCTCGAGTCGTATTATCAGTACTGTCAGGTAGCTCACGCACATTGTAGCCTTCATTATATCGAATTAAATTGTGCAAGATGCATGCCGCGAGTACAGCGCCCGTTATGTTGTCAAGATTTCCCTGGAAAAGTCCGAAATTTTTGCACCAAAATTCCAAACATATTTTCAGTCATCCTTCTGGCTCTACTCAATCAGTAGTTAAAAATTCTCTGCTCGTCGGTCAAATTTTTCTCCAGAGAGTTCAGTGACTGATAAAAGAGTTCAAAATACCACCATCTAAATTTCTTCCGTAGTTTTCATGTCCACACTTTCCTCTGTATAGGTTTTTCAGTACATAGAGTTGCCATCAGAAACGCGCAAATTTTAGCATGTTTTTTTTGAAACTTGTAAATAATTTTTATTGGTAAATTTTTGATTGCCCCGTGGGGCTACCAAGGGTAAACAAAATCCTTGAATTCTTAATTCCTTATGTCGTTGAGCTGAAAGGTTTAAGTAACATTCCAGATTGAAAGAACGGTTGATACTGATCCTAAATCTGGTAATGAATTGCAACTCTCAATTCGCTTCATGCTGCTAATGTAGTGCAAGAGTACGAATTGCAGCAACTTCAGCGAATAACCAACAAAGAACTACCATGACCTATATGTATCCGTCAATATTAGCAAAAACGTTCTCTGCCCATACCTGCGCGCATAACATCATCAGAAAAAAATGAACCCTTTGCAGTTTTATATGATCCTCCACATTTTCCAAACCATGTTGCACCAACAACAATGCCGACCTTCCATTTTTGAATTGATAATTAGGTTTTCTGCTTGTAATATACCGTTCCATTTTTTGTTTTCCGTTTTTTAAGTGAATATCAAATTCGTGGAATTGAAAAATAAATGAAAGTAAGAAAAGTGAATTAGTAATTATCTCAAAAAAGATACCGTACAGTGTAAAGAATGGAGTGCTTGTTTAAAATAAATGTCTTGCTTAGACAAAGTTTCTTGGAATTTATATCCTAACATATTAAACCCATCGAAATTCGAAATATTAATAAAAATTGTGGCGAATCTATCGATATCGAAAAGATCTGGGAAGCGTGTCCTTATCCTTCAGTTCTTTTGAGTAAAATCGAACCGGAGTCGCATCCGAGTGGTGTATGACAAGTGTGTCCCGGTCTTGAGCAAGTATGTATAAAAAAGCTTGTATTGTTATGAGCAAATATAAAATTATTCTACTTCACCGCAGCCTAAAACACGAGGAAAATTATTATTAAAAAGTATAAAAACTGTAATGTTGTTTTTTTTTCACTTACAGTTTATTCTTATTGGTAGGATAAATACCCTGTATTAAGGCCTACACAAATAAGTGTAGTATTTTTTATTTTAAGTTTTATTATAAGTTGTAAATCTATGTTTAAATACGGTGATTAATTTTGAAATCGATCATTCCATAATTGTCTAAAGCATAATTTCCTAACCATTTGCTAAAGAAGAAATATTTCGAAAATTTCTTATTTAATGTGTGATAGAATTCACTTAGAAACTCAGTTTTTTACAATATATTTCTACCTATCTAGTGGCACCAAGGTTTTGAGGAAACGTTTCCAGAAAATCATTGCGTCTCCCTATAAATTGAGAACTACACTTTAAATCAAACTCTTAAAAAGTAAAATTTTTGACGTGAATCTCACTACAATTGTTCTTAAGAATCATTTAAATAATAGATGCTGATGATGATGAAGTTTAACAAGTATATTACTCGTATGAACAAAAAGTTAACGAAAATGTGAAGGAAGTTTGGCCATATAGGAAATATACTTTTTTATAATTATATGAAAAATTGAGTTCATTGTCATTGTTATTGTCATGGATACTAATGTAAAATGTAATATAGTTGAAATTATCAGAAAATGAACTCATTGTATAGGTACATCAAAAGTCGAAACTTTGTGGTATTACTATGTTCATTAAATCATTAATTATTTTTTCATACTTTAGAACCATTTTTTAAAATTATTTCCACATTATCACAGTAAACCTACGTATTTACAATATACTTTTTCATCAATTGTTACAATTTTTAGTGCATTTTAAATAAGGAATCGTTCTTAAAACAAATTATTTTTATATAAAAGACTACAAATAATTTTAGATTAAACATTTTTAAAGAAAAATTGACCTTTTTATTAACGTTCCCAATGAGATTCGATCTTCCATAAGATCTTAAGTCGCGTTCAGGAACTATTGAGCTATCGAAGGTATTTTACTTTTGAAACCTCTTTTATCTAGACTTCTATGAATGATTCATTTCACAAGATATCGTTATGAAATTTGTAAAATCAAGTTAATTTAATTAGAAATAATATTATAGAAAAACAAAAATTCAAAATAGAACATTTTGTTCCATATAAAAATTGAGTTAATTATTTAAATATTTCAGAAATTTTTCTATCGAATAAAAACTATGAAAACTGAGAAAGTATGCAAAATCTCAAGTCAATTTGTTGATTAATAGTTAGTGAAAATTTGATTGGAACATTCCATCTAAACAGAATAATATACAAACTAACAAAGAAAGTTTAATAAAGTGTAGTAAAAATACTTAGATATGTGGCATTATTCTAAAATTCGGGTCTTTAAAATACACTGATACTTTTCTTTTATAAAACTGGAAAGTCCATGCTAAAGTTCCAAATGCTCCTTTATCCATAGATCGTCGACCTCTATTCTCATAAAAATACAAAATATTTTATGGATAATTCCAGTTCTCGCCTAAGATATCTCCACTCTATAATATTTAATTAGAAACTGATTAAATCGTACTTTGTTTGAGCCGATTCATTATCCCTTTACAAAATACTTTGCCTTCAGATAAAATTGAACTGAAAATGATAATCTAGGTCTTTAGCAAGAAATAATCAGATGGAGGCCGAGAGCAAAATCACCCTTCAAAGACCCAATCTAAACAAAGCCAGTTGACCGAGAAAGTGGCCGTCTGACTATCGCCACCCGATAAAGAGATAATTAGGGGTCGAAAGAGCTCCCAACAGGTGTATACAAACCACAAAGCACGACGGGATCGTTTGATCCCCCCTTACAACGGACAACTAGTGCCGAATGCGGATATTTTTAATGAAAATTTTATTTATGAGAAATCGCTCCAAGCAACACTCGTTGTTTGGAAATTAAGTAAAAGTGACTAAAGCATCAAATGTCTCGCCTTTTTTGTGTCGTGCAAAAGTTAAAGCAGATAATTATAAATCAATTTTTGAAAATTATATACAGGATGTTTCTAGAATAATGCCACAAAATTCAAGAGATGATTACTCGTATGAAATTAAGATGGATCTTTTCTATAACAAAATTTTCTCAGCCAACCCTTTTCCAAGATATCACCCTTAAAAAAAATAAACGTAATCTCGTTCTAGCTCCATACACTTCCAGCAATGTTCAATAAGTTCGATACACTTTTTATAAGAAAAATTATCCAACTTCTCAAAATAGTCATTAACTGCACACATCACCTCATCATTGTTGGAAAAATCTTTGACCATCGATCTATTTTTTCAAGTCTGGGAGCAAAAAATAATCCGAGGGGGCTAAATCTGGCGAGTAGGGTGCATGAGGTTGCTATTCAAACTTTAATTTAATAATTTTGGTCATTGCAAGAACGGATGTGTGAGCTGATGCATTGTCTTGATGAACCAACACTTTTTTTTTGTCGAATGCGGCCATTTTTGCTTGATTTTTTCGCTCAAACGTCGCCGTTGATATTTTTCTCTTCTTCCAGATAGTCAATGCCTGCATATGGAGCAGTCTTTGTCTTTGCCTTCTTTGAAGCCGGTTTGTCAGTCCATTATTTTGATTGTCTTTTTGTTTCGGGTGTGAAGTGATGGACCCATATTTCATCCATTGTTATGAAACGGCGCAGGAATTCGGCTTTATTTCTATGAAACATTGCCAAACAGTCGATGGAAACATCTTCACGTCGCTGTTTTTGTTTCACTGTGATCAAATGCGGCACCCATCTTAAGAAAAGTTTTCTCATATTCAAATTTTCAGTTAATATGCGATGTATCTTTATGAAATGTCTACTATGTCTGCTAGCTCACTCACTTTCAGTCGACGATCATCCAGTACAGCTTTGTGGATTTTCTTCAATATTTCTGTCCTCACATCATTTGATTGACCGCTGCGATGTTGGTCTTCGCAGCTCGTACGGTCTTGCTTAAACCCAATATTTTACTTTTGATAACGAAAGGGCAGTCTCGCCCAGAGTAGAACCTAGTTCAGCTTTGATATTGTTTGGACTAATGCCTTTTAAATCAAATGACATAAGGATTACAAATTTTTTCCATGTTTACAAATTCACGGAAAACGTTCACTATTGATGGCTTTCGCATCTGCTATTAGCTCCGATTTTTTCTTGTTTAAGCTTAAGCTCAATTTTTTTGTCCGATAATTAATTTTATTATTGATGTCTGTAAGTTGATTGCTGCTTCTTCCTGGAAATCACCTAGGGTCAAAATGTCGTCTGCAAATGTGACGACAGTTGTCTAATTGAGGGATGTCACTAGTAATATAAGAGGTGACGGACCGGCCCAAAAACACTATCTTGTGGTACACCCGCGTTGATTTCCATTAAGTCTGAGTAAGCATCTTCTTGCGTTATTCTGAAGGCTGGTTGTTTCATATACGACTCTAACAGTTTTGCATATCAGTTAGGCAAGAGTATGTACAGATTGTAGTTGACCCTTCATTCCAAGCTTTGTCGAATGCCTGAGCACACATTTTCTAGTAAATGTGTGCTAAATGGTCAGCAAAACTATTTGCTCAAATTTTTTAAATGTAATAGAAAGTGTTGTATTAGTTAAAATTATCATTATCTAGGTATGTAATTATTTTTGTTGGTTCTTACCTTTTTCTGAGAGGTCTACAGCGCTTATGCACTAGCCACCCCTGTCAGGATAACAAGTACTTGTCGATTTCAAGTCAAATGATCCTAATGTGTCTCTTTATAATTGACGTTACTACAGAAATAATAGAGCTGCTCCATGTCGAGAATATTTATATAGTGACACTATTAAATGTTCTATGGGGTACTTATATATTTTATCATGCCTACTATTTGTATTTGTACCTCTTTTCAATTGAAGTGAAAAATTGAAAAATTTTTGAAGATTTCTAGTAAATTATACTCATTGAAATCTATTAACTTTAATAGAAAATATATGTCACATAAAATATCGTTATTACTCATATTCAAAGTATTGATAAATTAAGGCATGAAAAAATGCGAATAGCATCAAATGATTTTTAACAGGGTTATTTTAATATGTAGATTCTTCAAAACAAGTAGATAAATGGCAAATTTCTCCGCCCGAATGATCTAAAGGCGTCCTGACACTCTGTGCAATAGGTTAACATCTTGAGAGGGGAATCTGAAATAAATCCCTGCAGCTCGGCCGACGCTATACCCTTAATTGATTTAATTACATTTTGTTAATTAGGGTAGCTGTTTGGAGGCAATTGAATATAACCCTATGCCGCACTTCCAACTAAACCAAGCCGAGTCGTATTCAAAGAAACGGCCAGCCATCAATGCCAAAATCCCAGCTAGATCCATTACTATTATTATTAGTTGGTAATTGTTCCATTTACAAGCTTATACACAGAGGATTTCTGATTTTAATTAACAAAATTGTGCGTATATTATTTGATTTTAAAATAAAAAATACTTGTAATTTAACTAGTTTAAGTATAAAACTCACTAGAAATGTCTTTTTAAATTGATATCTTGCATATAATACATAAACTCATCTTATCAAAGAAGAAAATGATAATTCTTTGAAATTTCAGACTTGTTCACGATCAGATATTTTCAATCATGTTTTCAATGTCTATGATAAATGAGTTTTTACAAAAACAACAGATCACTTCAATTTGTGGTCAATTTTGTATTAATTTACTCAATCACGATCACTTAATTTTCATTGTCTTCATTCCTGAATCCTCTACAAACAATGAATTCCTTGCTATGCGTCAAACATTGTTACAGAATGTTCTCTCTCTATTACAGCAGACACCGTCTTGGAATAGTTCAACAGAAATAAGCCCAATAACAAAGGAAACAGAAAGATGAGTAAGGGTCCTCATCTGGGATTGGATACTACTATAGATGGAGCAGTGAGACAAAAAAGTGATAAGTAAACAGTAATGAATAATTAGAATGTGTAACAATGTAATGGAAGAATATGAGATTAGTCCTGCCGAACGAGGTGTTAGATCGCCCTAAAAAGATCCAAAAATATTGAAAATAATCAGTGGGCTAAGCTTCCCTTCTTGCAGTTGCAATCCATTACAAAATGGATATCTACATACCGTCTTTCTTTTATGTCTCTTCTGTTATAAAATTAGTTTTCTTAATATTTTTTTTTTAATTTTTGAAAGAAATAAAATTAAATTATTTGTATTTGTATTAGAATTTACAAAATAGAGCTATAAATTTTATTCAAATTATTTAGGTCTTTTTTAACATTTATAGCTTCTAGTTCTTATGAATGTGAACCATTTCTAAAAATTATCTTTTTCGTGTATTAGATTCCGTTCCAAGAATTTTTGAATCTTTATAATTGAATTGATCTTTTTTGTTATTTCGTGGTTCGTAAATGCTGTTTTATCTTTTTTATCGTATTGATGACCTACTTCCTAAATACTGAGATTTCTGCCCTATGTAGACAGCCTCATCAGCACAAGGTACTTGGTGTTTCAGATTTTATCATAGTCCTTTATGACTTATTATAATATCATATTTATCGAAATAATTCGATAGTAAGTCCTTGTACATATGGTAAGGAGAAATGTTTTATAATTTGATGTTTCGTTTCTGTTTTGTTCTTAATTGATTATAGTATATGTTTCTCCTTTTCTTGAATATATTGTTATGTACATTATTATCTTTCAATGCAGATTTTGCTTTTTGAATAGCACGTTTTTGTTAATTTTATATAATGTGACATCAAGAAAATTGATTTTATTATTTTGTTCGATTTCAATTCTGAATTGAAGTTTTCTATGATGAGAATTGAATTTTTAATTCATGTTTTCAAATTTTTATCTGTCTTCAAAAATTAATCAAGACGATTTAGAATCATAATATAATAATAATGTATATACAGAGTGTTTCAAAAACAGGTGATCCCGTCTGTAGGATAGATACCAAACTGAAAAATATTTGGGGTTTGCTCAGTAAAAAAATTTCGTAACGCCATCCGTATTCAAGATAAAGTGCGTTGAAGAATACAAAATTATACATACTTTTTGCGATTTTGCCGCAACTACAGGCAACATTGTATTGAAATTTTATACGAATATGTTTCGGAAGCTGATACATCTAATGAATTTATTTTCGTGTCTGACTCTCATAGAAGGCGCTAGTTACACGGTATGTACCAAGTAGTATTGAACATAACTAACTAGATTTATCAAGCAAAATTTCAAATTAACTTAAAAGTCATTTAATTCTACATCAAAAGGGCTTTCGTTTTTTCACGCTTTACAAAAATCCAATCTATTCAGTATAGGATCTTTTTTTCAAAGTTAAATAAGCATGGGCACTGAGCTATTGGAAGCCTTAGTGTGAAACAAACAGTTTGAATCCCAGATCCGCAATACTTAAAATTTTACGCGAAAATGTATGTTCAACTCCCATAATGCACACTACTGGTGTGATGAAAATCCACATGTCAAAAGGTTATCCCATTACCAACACCCATTTAAAGTTAATGTTTTGGCAGTAGCTTTACGTAAATGGTGATATGTAACTGAATTTTTTAAGGAATAACTTAATCAAGATACTAGAAGATTTAACGCTAAACAAGCAAATATCTCTATTCCTTATGCACGATGGAGCTTCACCGCACTTGGTAGATTGGTAGAGGTGCAGAAGCTCGGATTCGTTGGCCTCCTCGGTCATAAGATTTTAATCTCTTGGATTAGATGGTGTGGTCGTATCTTGAAGAATTTTATACTAAAGAGATAAATTCACCTAAAGAATAAAAAGACAGAATTCAACGCCACTTTAATGACCTCATAGCTGACTCCCAGCCCTTTTATTAATGGATCTTTTAGAAAAAAGGTCGTGAAAACGGAAGACTCCTTCTCTAATTATATTTTATGTTATTAGCTTTTTTTTAATTTTTATCCGGTGATTAATACATTTATCATTATTTCATATCAGCATCGGTTATTACTTCATAATTTTCAAGTTAAAATATTTCGAAAACGTACACAGTATCGAGTTTTTTTATCAAGTGTACCTTTTTGGTGGAAAATTAAATTATGTTTAAGTTGACTTGAAATTTTGCTCAATAAATCTAATATTGAAAAAGTTATGTTCAATACTACTTTACACGAATCGTGTAACTAGCGCCATCTATGAGAGTCCTTGGGTGTATCAGCTTCCAAATAGCTTTGTTTTTGTTTTTTATTTGGCTGACTTCTTGTTGTTTAAAATGTGCATTTGATGTTATTTTTCAATTCGACACCAACTTCTCTTTGATTGGAACTATCCATATTCGCTTTCCGGAAACCTTGTCAATAGTTTATAAAAATTTATAACTCCAAGGTACACTCCTTCTTCTTCTTTTTTTCGGAAGCCACTTTGAGATTCATCTAACAGATTTTCTACTATTTTCCTTAGTCGCTCCTCTAAGACACTTTCTTAGATTTTCAGTACTTCCCTAAAGAAATTTTAAATGCAAATGTATAATTAATGTATTATACAATTAATTAATGATCATCATCAATCATTTGTGCTTTGATTTATAATTATTCCAACTCTATTTTGATGTCAATTGTGAACAAGGTATATATTAAATGGATAATAAGAAGACAGCATTTATAAAGTCCACTTCTTGAGAAATCTCGAAAGTTTTCGAGCGTGCCAAGCACAAAATAAAGTGATCTGCACTTGATAAGTGGTTTTGGATGTAGGTCCGATATCCATTTGTAGCAATTGATCGGTAAAAGCAAAAGGAAAAGCACGAAATCCACATGCAACACCAATGGACCATGAAAGGGTCAGACGCTGGGCCCTTAATGCCTTGAGCAGTATCGATTGACCGCTTCCCGTTAACATATTCATAAATCTTAAATTTAAAAATAACATCAATACTACCTTTTTTGTTTTGATGACTAGATTGGATATGCCTCTGGGTAGGTTGAGAAGTTTAAGAATTTCATTTCATTTCATTTAAAAAAAAACATATGGAAATTATTTTAATAGATTATATAATAGATATAATTTGTATTAATTGATTTAAAATTATAGAAAAACGTAGGATTCAAGGTAGAATTTGAACATAAAGATAAAATAACGTAGTTAATAGTAGACAATAAATTTTTTCAATTAATGTAGTAAATTTTCGACGGCGTGCTACTGTTTAAGAGAAGTGTAACTTTTCATAGGTTAACAATACTTTCGTTATAGTGATTATATCCTCAGCTTTCGTCTCGTATCATACATGTATCCCAACCATTTGATAGAGAATTAGAAATAGAAGAAAATGATGAATTAATGAATATCCCTGAAAAAAACCCTCTCAAATATAATTACCAATCCAAAATCTCACATTTAAGAAACTAGAACTAGTTATTTTCAATGAAATTGATCCAAGAAAAGCTCCAGATTAGAACCTGGTGCTACCAATTTGAAGACATATAATGCCAGCCATTTCCTAAACTAGTGGAAGATAGTTCAAATAACAATGATACCGAAACCAGAGAAACAACCAAATGATGTAAGTTCGTAAATACCCTTAAGCCTTCTTCGAAATGATACTAGTTAAAAGAATAAATTCAATAATAAAAGAAAAACCATCCATACCTAATTACAAATTTTGATTCCGTCAACAGCATGGAACTATCGAACAAGTTCACAGAGTTATTAAGCAAACAAAGATATTGTTCGGCTCAAATTGCCTTTATTGAAAAAGGGATACACGATTTCCGACAATTCCAAAATATTGCGTATGCTCTTTTCTTATCCAGTGAGTCTCATTAGACCAATAGTGGCAATGTTGACGGCTAACATTACCGTGAAGTGTAAATGTGCTCTCATCAGAAAAGGAAACATCTTCTAATTGGATCACCATTGCCATGATTTTTTCACAAAAAATCAATTTTATGTTCCTTTAATATTCAAAAAATGTATGTGTGGCTAACGTAGAAATATGTGGGTTTTCTTAAAACTCAAGCCTAATAGTCAATTTCTGTCAACATTTACTGCCTTGGCAGGTACTGTTTTACTCGTATCTGTCTTACATGACAAAGCCCACAAAACTACTTTCCTATTTTGCTAATTGTTGGGATATAAGCGGAAAATTTGGAAATTTTTGGTGAAATAAGCAAGCAGCTTCCATTTGTGTCCATGTGTTGTCTCCATAACCAATCATTTGTAGAATGGTCGTTTTCTGATAAATAAACCATTTTTCGAATATTATTACATGCTGTTAACGAAATTTAAACGACAAAAACATTTACTACTGTCATGCAAATGAGTTACTAAGGCTATGAATTTTAAATGAAAATAAATGTTTTTTGTATTTTTTTTAAATTTATATCAATAAAAAAGAACGCTGGAATGGTTTTTGCTTATCTTCTCAATCTCAAGAGCGAAATGGGAAATATGTATATATGAGTGAAATGTAGCGAATTTGTGAAATAAAATAATTCACGTTTTCAATTTTTGTAATAAATCTGAGAGCACTTCAAAATAGGTATAAGACATTTTACATAAATTGTGTCTAGAATTTGTGACGAAAACCAAAAAATAAATAATATGCAGAGGGTTTCATTTAAAATAAGAAATTTGGTATTGGCCACTGGCACATGACACACCCTGTATATTTTTTTATCAATTCGAATTTGAAAATACAAATCGACGTAAGTTCCTTGTAATAATTGTGATGCTGATAAATAATGTCAACAATGTTTCGATGAAGGCCAATTATTATTTCAAGATGTTAATAGTTTTTTTTTTATAAAAAACATGTGCTATTAATTATCCTGTTCACAATTGTTTCTTCTTGTTTGACTTCTACTTAAGATTTCTTCCATTAAATAATATCAGGAATCTGAAAACTCGGGAAACACCAAAGAACTATTGATATTTTCAAGAAATCCTAGTATGCTTCCAGAAATACTCATTTGAATAAAGGAGAAATAGAATTACCTACATGATGGAGGTTTGCTGAACAATGTAAATTATCATAACAATTACGGATAGGTAATTCGAATTTGGCAAGACGTGAAAAAAATATCTACAACGAAGAAGGAGTGAATACTAGGCAATATATAAATTATGGAGCAATACATTCACAGAAAAAAAAGAAGATTTTTTGTATTTTGTAGTCCAGAAGATATTTTCATTAAAAATGAAATGACTTCTTAGAAGTCTGATAGAGGAGATTCAATAAAATAATTGGAATATACATCAGAAATATTATATATTTATTTTGTTTAATATTTAATACTCAACTGAATATTAAGAGGATCTGTCATAAGGAATAGCGGATTTGAAAATTTTATTTCTTAATAAGAAGAGAGCTTATATATTTATATATTTTTATTGTTCTAAGTTATTTTAACAGTATTTAACATATTAACTGGTTTTAGTGAATTTCCACGTAGATGAAATTAAAACAGAATGCTATTCGTATTTCGTATTTATATACCAAGGAACAAGAAAGGTGACAATCGGAAATTTGTTTAAGTAACGATAGTAGGCGTGCCAATATATCCCATTTGTTTCCTCGGGGACAGAGTAGAACAAGTGAAAGGCGGCCACTGGTTTTCTTCGAATACCCTCCGATCTTCATTTACCTAATCGAAGTCCGTTGTTCTGACGACATTTCCGAGGAACATTTTCAATCGGAGAGGACAGTCACGGACCCTAAATATATTATGTCGATTCAACTGCACCCATTACAACCATAAAATAATCTTTTCCCAACGCTCAAAAAATGGATGGTTGTGCTATGGAAGCATCCATATCAAGTGCTTAAGCACAATGAGGAATGGAAGATATTAAGGAAACTGAAGCAAATTTAATATTCTTTTTTCGTTATATAGGTGATTGCATTGCTGTTCTACCAAAAAATAAAATTGAGAACATAAACCAAAAATTTAATTCTTATTATAAAATACATCCATTCACAATCGAAATCGAATAATATATTAAAATTAATTTTCTTGATGTGACATTATAAAAAATTAACAATAATATAAGAACAGGATGGTATACGAAACCAACTTGGTACTCAAGATATTTGAACTTCAATTCATGATAAAAAATAAAAGTGCATTAACACATCATAGAATATCAAAGAAGAGCATACGTTTAATTATAAATATTCAAAAATTGAAACGGAATCAAATCCAAAAAAAAGATTTTTAGAGATTTTTCATATACATAGGAACGACAGAGCTTATAAATTTTAACGACACGAATAATTTGATAAATATCTGCTATATATTTTTGAAATGTAACAATTGAGAAAATATTATTTTTGTTTTTGTTTAAACAGATTTTTATTATGATATTCATGTTAAGGGTAACCTATTAATTATTATAATTACTTGAGTTGTCACATTTTGATAAAGACCGAGTTATGTGGAAAGATCAATTTTTCACATGTTTTAGAAACTAATTTCACAATCAGAAGAGATATAAAATCGAGAGTATTTAACAACAATATGTAAATCCACCACGTTTCTACCCCGCTTCAAACTTAATAAAAATATTGCCCGTCATTAATAACTCTGATGTATAAATTAATAGATAACTACCACATAAATATCAAAATACAATCGGCATCAGACTTTCTGACTTTAATTTTAAGTTCTAAATCATGAAAAAAAAACTATCATCTATTTTGATTATTTCATATAATCTTGAAATTTATGGAATAGAATTATAAATTTTGCAAATTCCCCATGTTACAAATATTGAGACATTTGTCGTTTATAGGTATCATTGCTCTTATTGGGAGAAAGTTCATATTTTCATGATTACGTAGAGTTTGGGATCATTTAGAATCGTTTATAAGGCTAAATACACAATAAACACGTTGGGTTCCGGATGAGTTCAATGCACGAAATTTAATTAACGTATCAAAATATGCAATACTTTGTTAAAACGTAAAACGTATTAGAGTAATTTCTCAAAAGATAAATAAAGGCGGGGAAATGGATAAAATACGAGTTTATTAAATGCCAAAAATCGCAATCAGAGTGTGGTGAAGTGACACAAAAGATTGTAAAACCCGGATTTACGGTCTATTAGGTATGTGTGTATGGTGGGACGGGAAAGGAAGAATATACTATAAAATTCTAGAACCTGGTCAAACGATCAATTCATTACTATACTAGCAACAATTGATGAAGTTATTCACAGAAGTGTCAATAGAACGGACATTGTTCTCCACCACGACTCATCAGGTCACAACCATTTAGACGCGCCGAGTTACACCAGAAAACTCACTGTCTACAACAAAGAAATAAGAAAAACAAAGCGACAAAGTTTTAAAAAATTCCGCGAAGAAATTGACTCTACACCTGCGGCTTCAATACTTTACAAAGTCTTGGAGAAAGGTAAAATCAATACAACCATGGCACTGAGGAAACCGGATGGGAGCTTCACGGAGAGTAAGGAGGACAAAGCACATCTCTTGCTAAAGAGTCACTTCCGAGAAAGCGGCAATCCAGCCTCAGTACACAAAAGAATAGAATATAGTAAAATTATAAGAGAAACTGCAGCAATTGCAAAACAAGTATGCAGCAGTGAACCAATTACATGTTTTAACCGTTCAATTCGCCAGGAGTGGTCGGAATCCTCCTAGCCTTCCTTCAAATGGGACAGGAGGATATCTTGTCACACCTGATCCGCCTCAGTAGAAGCAGTCTAGAGATGAGTTACATACCAGAGCCATGGAGAAGGGCCAAAGTAACTTTCATACCAAAACATACACCACACATCCCAAATCCTTTAGACCAATCAGACTCATCTCGTTTCTAGTCAAAACGATGGAAAAAGCTGTCAACAATTATATTAGAACAGAGATTATGAAGTAGAAACCTGTCCATCCATGTCAATTTGCATACCAAAAAGGCAAATCTACGGACACTGCTTTAGTAGCATTCACAACTGGAATTCAGAGTTCTCGGACGAACAAAGAAACCGTAGCCATCTTAGACATAGAAGGCGACTTTGACAATACTCCACACGACGCTGTCAAAAGAGCATTGGATGCGAGATGAAGTTATTCACAGAAGTGTCAATAGAACGGACCTTGTACTGCACCACGACTCATCAGGTCACAACCATTTTGACGTGCCAAAAATTGATTGTACTTTACCACCGGATGGCAAGGATATTGATTGCACCATCTGAATATCATTTGTTTCAGTATTTGCAAAACTTTAGAGATAAAATAAAATCGAACAATAACTGAGACATCCAAAAGTTATGCCACTGAATTTTTTGTCACTCTAATTTGACAATGTAGCACGTCCTTTATGTATTATTTCTAAATTTATGGATACTTAATGAAAATAACAACTAAGAAATTCTTAGTAAATACGGTAAGGATATTTTTTTACGTTTTATTGTCTAAGATTTGTTTTGTTTGTTAGTTAATCATAATTTGCTTATGCTTCTTTTTAATATGTTATTAACTGCTTTTTCTGGTTCATTATGTTATAGCAATACAGTTTTTTCATCAGCTGTATCTAAATTATAAATTCCAATTCTAAATTATAAATTCGGAATCTGATAGGTGGGTAGCGCTATCAATCAAATTAATAATTTTGTAAGAAAGGATAACAGGAATTGTGTTTGGATATATTGAGTAGGTACCAAGTCTGTTTTGTTTATGTTATTGTTGTTTTTATTGTTGTGTGACAAAATTAATTTTGTCATTTTGTTCAATCTCGATTGTGAAGTGAAATGTTTTCGTGATGAGAATTGAATATTTGGCACATATTTTCAATTTCTGTTTTTGATACAGCAGCAATGCCACACAACACAGAATGGAATATTCACGTTATGTTTCTAAAGATGGTTTTCTCAACATCTTCTATTATAATTGTAATAGGAAAGAATTGTCGGTCCTAGTTACATGGATAATCGCTTTGCAGTCCACATGATCGCCCTTGACCTAGTCCATTGAGGCTCTCCAGGTATGGAGAATTATCAGTTGCAGAGGATGTGAATCGTAGTTTCTTCCTCTATTCCATAGAGCCGGTAGTCTGGTTCGACGGCTCGGTCTGTATTGTATCTGATAATAGCGACTTCCGCATGCCCCCTGTTTAGAGATACCAAAGTCTCTGCCTGTCGTCGACTTAACTGCAATACTTACACCGCTCAAACTGAGGGATTTGTCTCTCCTATGAATGTTTTGGTTTTTCTGAGCCATATGGCTGTATCAATCTGCGACGAACAGAGTCGCACTGTAGGTTCGAGTCCAATCAGCGGTTTAGTTTAAACATTGTCGGCAATTTCGGTGCCTCAGAATCTCCTATGCTCAAGAATTCAGAGCAGCTCTCTTGTCCTTTTGCCAGCCAGCTTATTAAGTACTTTGTAACATTCCATTACCTTTGGTTTGATGGCCACGCTTTTTAAAGCCTTTAGTACCGCTTCATTGTCTCAAGGGATGAGCACACAAATGTCTGTTGGTACAAAATAAAAAGTTTCACTTACCAAGATCAAATTAATTTATTATTTTTTATGTGTGATTTTTTTGTAATGAAAATGGAATATTTGACTGATATTTGCAATTTTAAATAACTACAGAAGTAATATCCATATGCTGGAAAAATAATAGAATATTATTGGAGTTGGTTCATAATGATTTTCTCCAGACACATGTCTATTACATTTTTTCTCGTTTTGACTGAAAATCGCCACATAAATTTGCTAAAGGCTGACTAAAATTCGTACCATTTTAACCGATTTTTTGGTTACGGCGATACCGCTCAATCTAATCTCAAGTCTATCATTGTCTTTCAATAAAAAACTACTTCGTTGCTTTCATATTATCTAAATGTTCACTCTATGTATGCTTAATAACCAACGAATATAATATCAGTGGAAAATATGTTCAGTGTAGTTTATTTTCACGGTATTACTAGCGACATCTTTCATGTAGTAGAGTAAATAAATTTAGTTTTAAAAAGAAACTGACTAGATTCTGCAATTACAGAATTTATATCAATTCAGAGTTAGTAATCTATGACAATGTAATATCTGTTAGTCCTTAGATGTCTCACAAACCATATATGTAGTTAATTAAAAATTGTTTCTGGTTTATTTGTTATTTTAATTGATATTAAGTTTTAAGTATTTTAATTTTTCTTATTTTCCAGCACTTAATAATTATATACCATTCATGTTATCTAGATCCAATCATAGGGTGCGTTTTAAAATTTGCACGTATATTATTGTTATATATTTCTTTCTATAAATGAATAACTAGTTCAAGTCATAGAGAAAACCAAAATTTTCAAAATGTTGTTAATTTGTTATAAAGACATAAATCTCGATGTTACTTATCACAGAATCAATCATGGTGTTGAGAAACTCTGTTTCATACCGGTTGCTTCTAAGGGTGATCGCTGCCTTCATAATCAAACATCCTTTTCTTTTTGGCTACTCTTTTATTTTTAAAATCTTTTGGCAAATCATAACTGCTTTTCTCAAGAAACTGACGAGCATCAGACAAGCATTTTTTGAATCCAGTTTTTCGATATTGTTTGATCCAGTCACAAAATGTACCCAAATGTTCAAGAGTAATGCTTAAATGGATTTGTACAGATGGCCATAATTTGCTTATGGTATTGACACGCGTTAATAACTCATAGTATATATGTAATATGATAAATTCCAAACTAAACATTTCGTTTAAAACGGAATCGCAATCACTGAGTGTGCCCGATTGTTGCGTATAGCAATTTAACTTTTCTATGCATTCAACATCATCAAATTGTAATAATACAGCCTTCACCGCCTGATTCTGTTTTCCCATCTTGTGTCTGATAAAGGCTTCATAGTAAGCTTTAATTCATCTTTGATTATTTTCCAGCGTCTGCTGGAACTTGAATTATTTTTTTACAGTAAATCGAAAACTTATTTTCGATATTGATTACCTGTAAAATATGAACGTATAATATACAGTACATATGGAGATTTTGGGATCCAAAAATTTTCTAATGACGTCACACAAGATTATTCCCATATATAGTGGTCTGGTGGCTCGGCGGACACAGGAGGTAGTGCTAGTGCGGTAGTAGGGCGAATGTGTACTTAGCGAAGAATATCTACCAGATACTCTAGAAGAAGAAACCTTGTGGAGTGTACTTTTGAATTTTTCATGCATTTTTAAATTTCTTTTCGACTGTGAGGCGGTGTGGGCCACCGCCCACGCCTTACGCCACCTCTAGTTTTACTTTTCCTTTCTTTTATTCCTGACCAAACTGAGAAGCTGAGACTACGTCTGGTTGTGAACCATATATAACTTACTTTTTTCCGTGTATAGAAATATTATTTAAAGATGATTGCTGTTGTGTAGTAGCAATAAAATATCGAAGTATACTCTCTTCAATATATAAAGATTAAATTAAATAGAAAAATGACATGTCTATTGTCATTTTGAGAGATGTTTTAATCATATGAATTTAATATTTTATCAAATATTGAAAGTACTACTTTTCTAGGATAAAGAATACATAGTTAGTTCACAATATACATATATTAAAAAGAGTATACTTGTTATTTTATTGCCAAACACCACATCAATCATATTTACTACCATTTTTAACAGTAATTATTTTTACGACAGATAATCCTGACGTTTGAACCTAATTTCAATGTCAAAAAATAATTTGACATTAACAACTTACATAATTATAACAATCATATACCCTTGTGTATATCAAAAGAAAAACTGGTTCTCAGTACAATAAATTTTTTTAATCGGTTGTAAAGTGAAACATTAATGACAATTGGCCGATAGAAATCGCTTTTTAGTGCCTAGGCACCTTAGACTAGAAAAAAGGTAGGACCTTCAAAGTTTGCCTTTTAGCATTTGGCTCAAAGCCAGTAGCGCGCAGTGGCGTATCAAGGTATTACATTTTGGAACGAAAATATTAATAGTTAATTATGTTTTTAGTTTGAAACATCAATACTTTTTACGAATTGTCTTCTTCGATTGTTCCGATATATATTTTTGAGCGATCTTATTATTTACTTAACTCTATTCAGAGGACAGATCTTTTAGAGATGTTTTCAGTTTTCGACTCATTTATAAAGTTTTTATTAACTATGTTGAAAGCTTTGTAACATCAACTCCTCAGGATTTTTCGAATCTTAACTAGTCAAAAAAAAATGTTTTTTCCTATCTCACTTATATGGCCGCATCCATAAAAATTCATTTGGTTTTATGCTCAACGGTCACTACCCGTGGATTGATTTGATTTATATATATATATATATATATATATATATATATATATATATATATATATATATATATATATATATATATATATATATGTATATATATTTCAATAGAACCCCAACTATAGCTTCACCTTAGTTAGGTTAGGTTAGTTTCACTTGGCCCCAAACTGTCTGGAGACAAGGGACGACAGCCAGAGATGATTACCGTCAACCTGGAAACACCTTCTTTATTTCTATTTTAATCATTTTATAGTTTTTTGCTTCAGCTTAACATTTCCTCAGTGAAATTCCAAAAAATAGGCAGATTGAGGCCTTGGAGTCAAACAAAAAAGGGGTGATTCGTTGCATGAAGTAGGCAGATCGAGACCGTAGAATTGGATTCTGTCACTTTATATACATATATATATATATATATATATATATATATATATATATATATATATATATATATATATATGGATTATAAAATGACTTTTCAAAAATATTTAGTTATATAAGAAAATGACTCACGTTAAATTTGAGGAGGGTTACCTAGATGTTGTATTACTACGGTAGCCCATGATTTAAAAAAGGAGGGATTCATTGTAAGAGGTATGCAGATTGAGACTACGGAATCGGATCACTTCTTAACAAAGACAAATAACCACCCTATTCAAACCCTTCTCCTGATAATGGCTTCAAAGTAGAAGACGAAACGTCGAAAATATCCAAAATTAATTCCAACGCGGTTCGACCCATGAATTTATCCCGTGTCTCGCGACGTTATTCAAAAGTCCCGATTGTTAGAATTAAGTTAAATTTCCAATAATTTGGCTAGAGTTTCTACAAAATCAAACTGCTCTCTTTCAAAACGTTATAAAACTTATTGAAGGTGACAAAATGTCGGCAATCAAAGTAGCAAATGAAGTTAATAATTTAAAATATCAAGGTCAAGAGAGGTTAGAAAATAATTTTCTACCGTTAACAATCCGCAATAGTATAAACCATTTCGAAGAGCAAGGTGCAATAAATCGTAGAGATATCATGAACCACGTCAGTTTTATAGTAACTGCAAAGACAACGGTACAATATAATGATATTGATCATTTTCGTTGGTTTACATTAAAACCAAAACTTAATTGGACGATGTACAAAAATAATTTGATTGTTTTTCTCAAAAATTCGCAATAATAATATTTCCGAAAACGATCTTTTTAATGAAGTGTCATTAGTAAGAAAATATATTGATAAGAAAAAGCTCAAATATTGGGCATTAGAAAAAACACAGTAGGAACCAAATGGTTAGAAATATTTCATCATTTGGAAACAAACCATGTTTCATACAATAATGTATTAAACAAATGCACCATCTTTACCTAGAACTAACGCTGCGATTAAACGCGTTTTTTCTACAGTAAATCAAGTGTGGACATCAGAAAAATCAAAATTAAGTGTTTAAACTTTGAAAGCCATTTTTATGTGTCAAATATAATTTGACAAATTCTTGTGAAGATTTTTGCAATATTTTAAAATATGAAACAATCTACTGAAACAAATTCACTCAAATAAAAAATATGATAAGAAATAAAATATTACACATTTTTTTATATTTATAAATTGTACTTATATTTTCTAGCGCTTTGATGATTGCTTAAGCACTCTAATTTTTCTCGATTTTTCTTTGTTCCTAATTTTTCTCACGGAAGAGCTTTCTCTTCAACATCTTTTTTTGTGTTTTTGGAGATGTTGCTACAATTGAAGGTGCTGTTGAAGATCCAGGCTCTGGAGAAAGAGATTATTTCCTTTTAGAAGCCTGGAATGTGAAAATGTTTATTGATTTCAACATCCATTTTCATTGAAACCTAAGTGCAATACATTTCTTATTAGAATTGTTTTAAAACTAATCAGATGGTTTAGATGATTTAGGCAGTTCAGAAAACATGGTGAGGACTGCCTCATTGAGCAAAACAATGTTTGACAAAATAGCAGTTGTAGAGCTAAATTCGATCAAAATTTTCGATCGTTTTCTATTGGTTTTCAAAACTTTTTTTCCAAATCTTTAGGAAAGCTGTAAGATTAAATAATATTATATTGAAACATCATATTTATTATAGGGTTTTTTTAAAATAAAAAATATACATTATTATCTATATAACTCACAATAAACTGCTACTGGTCTAATTAGAATCATAATAAAAGTATTTTATGCAACGAGGATATGACTTGTGTCGTAATGGATTTATTGAATGAATTGGAATAGAAAAATATATATTCTACAAAAAAAAATATTTATCATGAATTACATTATCTACTTCACTGGTTAACTTCTTTAATACCACAAGATAAATATAAAGTGTTGAGTCAAAATTATTGAAATAACAAATGAAAGTAGCTTCAATATTTTCATATGTTTAATAGGTATAATATATCTGTGTCACAGTTCAAATAATTTTTATACAATAAAAATCATGATTACCTACTAATAATCTAAGGAAGCATAAACTTGACTTTCCATTTGCCGTTTTGCTGTTACAAAATTAAAAACATTGAAATGTGAAGACCATTCATAAACGAATTTTTTCTTTTCCCGTCGTTCGTTCATAGCATTAGAAAAGAGCCAATCACATCCGTTTGCGTCTGTCACATTCCTGGCTCCTCTTTCTGGTTGTGACTTTTATAGCCGAAAGCACAACAATTTACCATGTAATAAGTGTAAAATACACTCAAATAATAAAACTTTTCAGTTAAAAAATCATTATCGATTCATATCGTGTATTAGCTTTACCACAAATAAAATGGCGGACTGATCAGTTTTCGGTAACAAAAGAAAATCACTGCCAGCATATATGTAATATTCCTATAAGTTCAGTTTCTATAAGTGGAACGTGTTCCGACTAATTGAAACAAATAGTGTATCGTTCTCTCTTTCCTCCGAACACATCAGTAAGTTATTATTTTCCCACTACTGATATTTTAGAGAATTTTTTCAAGCATGCGCAGTATAGATAAAGTGTCTCGAACGAGAGAGAAAATGAATACTGTCAGCACCGTAACGTAGAGACGGTTTTTCTCATAAGAGCTGTCCATATAGGAGTATTACATATATGACTGCCAGAAATACATGTTCCCTTCCCTTCTAATCTAGGCACTGAAGTAACTGAACTGTCATCCGCTTTATGTTTGACAGCAGTCAATTACATGTCAACCAGCTTACAATCTTTTAGCATTACGAATATTTCAAACGGTTCTATTACCATTTATTTGAATGAATGTTAAAATAAGATTTTCATGCCAATTTTCAAAACATAATCATGTAATTCAGCAGTGTAGCTAAACGCCGCACTAATAACCTATTTTACTCGCCTCAATTCCAAATATTTTCCCAGGTATTTTTGAATCTAGGTGATTTCGATAAAAAAAATATAATATGTGACGTGACACTAAAGGCTCATTTTATCACTCAGCAACCAATCTCCAGCCTCGTGACAAAAAGACTTTAGTGGCTTGACACATAACCATTACCCTTAGCTGTCATATGTCAATTAAATTATTCATACTTACATTGTTCAGGTCTCGTTTAGCTTTCATATTATTTCTATGTATGTGATCATTTCTAAAAATTCTCTTTTTCTTGTAATTTAATGTTTTAAGGATTTTAAAATTTTTATAATTGAAAGTATGTTTTATTTTTATATTTTATGATTTGCTGATGCAGTTTTATTTCACTTGATTATATTGATGAATTATTACACTATTTTTTAAATAGGTATTGATATGTCTGTCCCAAATCAACAGCGTCACAATTGTTATAAAACACTAGATTTAGAATTACTTCTTTTATTTTTTTTTTTTTGTTTTAGATTTGACTTAACTAAATTTTAAAACAACAAAATTATAGTTTTCATGTACGATCTGATGACAGTATCGATCAGTTAATATGATCAGCGCCGAAACTGTTAATAGTGAAACGTTTACCATAAAAGTTTCTGTGTAATTATGGAAATAAGTACTACAAATTTTTTATGTTAAGATATTTGTAATACAATATTTTAGAAAATAAATTTTGTCAACAAAACAGATTTTTAATTTCTCAGCTGCGATTGTCACAGATTGTTCTGTGGTGATTCTATTTGATGTATGAATGTCAATCTGTATGCGTTTTTTAGATGACTTTTAATCTCTTTTCTTATTAAAGGTGATCGTTTGCTAATAACATAGCCAGCTATATCTAAAATCGCCTTTAGTTCGTAGACATAAACACTCCAGTTCACCTTTTCGGTCTCTGAAGACGACGATATTATTAACAAAGTGCGTGTCAGACAGTATAGTGTGTATTTCTGAGTGTTAGTGTAGTCATAGTAACTCAATCGAAGTTCATAATTATGTAGCTGGATAAAAGTTAACAGCCAGAGCATTCTTCTACACCTTTTGTGCCAAAGAAAAAGTAGAAGAAGTAATAAACATTCAAATGAAAGTTGGTATGGCAGCGAGTGACAAACAAAACAACGTCAAAGATGTTTAAAGCACAACATACATTTTCCGAAGAGCCAAATCTTTATTCTACAAGTAATTACACCATGGAAAATTCTTATTGTCTTTGTGGTCAGCCTTATAACCCGAACATTTTCATGATACAATGTGATGCTTGTAAAGATTGGTTCCATAGCATGTAAGTTTCACTATATATTATCTCTTAAACAGTTAATAATTTTTAATGTTTCAGTTGTTGTAATTTCTCGGAGTATACAGCAATAGAAATAGACAAATATCACTGTCCAAGGTGTGTCCCAGCCTTTGGGCCATCTATAAGTAAGAAATTCATTTTTAAAGAATATCATATTGTATAACTCCAATTCAATTCAATAAATCAATTGGAAAATCTCTCTTTTTTTCTACTAAGGAGGTTATTTCAGTTTATTATTATAAAAGTTTATTATAATTTTGATATATATTTAAAGTATATATAAATATGATGAACAATGCCTTTGTATAGATTGTGTAAATTATAGACATTCCTTTTAATGTTGAAATTGATATGGCATATGATTATTATTAGCATCACTCAAAAAGGTACACTAAATTTGACATTAATGTTTGGATGTATTATTTATTTAAACAAAATTAAATTTGTGATGTAAAATGATGAACTGATATAATGTTTTTTTAGATAAACCTATTTGTAACTGGCATAGACATGATTACTGGGATGATAATGCTTCAACAAAACCTGTCCAAACTGGTACACCTGTGTTCATAAAAGAACTATGTGCTAGACATTTTACACCAGAAACAGATGTAGTTATGCATATGAGGGGACAGCAGCTAACAGAAACGTTTTTGAAGACACATGGCTTTAATAAACCTATATCCATAGATACAAAAGATGGACTAGATTTAACTGTACCTCCAGAAAACTTTAGTGTTTATGATGTAGAATCGTTTATAGGTGGTGATATGGAGATTGACGTTATTGATGTTTGTCGCCAAACAAATATTAAAATGAAGCTGAGGGAATTTGTTGAGTATTTTAATAATTTGAACCGTACCAGAGTGTTCAATGTGGTTAGTTTGGAGTTTTCAGGCACTGGGTAGGTATTAATATTTAGCATTGATAAATAGTTTATGAACGTTTTAGTTGTGGGATTATGTAATTAAAAATAAAAATTTAATGTTATTCATAATCTTATCAATAAAAATACACATTCATTTCAAATGCCTTATCAGAACCTATTCCAAAATTTGATGTATTGAAAAAAAATTTGAAGAGCATTAAGAATTGACAAACTCCATATTTATGTTACATGTAATTTTGAATTTCATTAAATTAACAATAAAAAAAAATTTAATACACCACAGATCTCAATTAACTCAAGTAATTCTAATATTGTTATACTTATATACATATTTTTACATTGTACTTTGACCATATTTTTACTTCCCGATGATAATTACATAAATATTTGAAAGCTTGAAATATATATATTAGAAATAGTACACTTTGTTTAATTTCACAATCTCACTATGAAAACGCTCTTAATCTATATATATATATATATATATATATATATATATATATATATATATATATATATATATATATATATATATATATATTCATATTTGTAGCCTCTCGGAGCTAGTTGATGCACCAAGTATAGCTCGGGCTTTAGATTGGGCAAACTATGTATGGCCAATAAATTATCCTGGAAAGCCACAGGTTCAAAAATATTGTTTAATGAGTGTAAAAGATTCCTATACTGATTTTCATATAGACTTTGGTGGAACCAGTGTGTGGTATCATGTGTTGAAAGGTGAAAAAATATTTTATTTTGTTAAACCCACTCCAGCAAATTTAACACTTTATTCACAGTGGATGACATCTACTAGCCAAAGTGAGACATTCTTTGGAGATCAGGTAAATACAAAAATCTTATATATTGTAATCAGAGTGGAAACTAATTGGAATAAATTCTGTAAACCAATAAAAATCAATTTTTATTTTATATAGAATATAAAACAAGAAAGTTTATTCATTTTCTCAATCTACTTTCATTTAGTAAGTGGGTAGGCATATTATCTTTATATTTGAAAACTTTTAATTATAAGACGGGCAAGTACATTTTTGTTTTCCCTTTTTACAGTAAACCTATTGAAAAAAAAATTAAATTCTCACATAATTTGTGAAAATTGCAAATATTAATATTATTTATCATTTCTGTATCATCGAATATATAGCTCACATGTTTTATATAGCATTTTCTGACATTCACTTCAAAAATTGGATTCTTTACTGTATGAGTCCCTGGATTTTGTTGACCTTTCGACCTTTTTTGCAATTTCATCGGGAATTTCAAAGTCTTGTTCCATTTTTGATTGTTGACTTTAACACAATCAATATTTTAACACTTATCTCCCTTGCACCAAAAACGCAGTTTATAACAATATATATTACAGGTAAAAATAAAAAATTGGTAAATCTAATAAATTTGAAAAAAAAATTTAGAAGGAATTGGTTCGTATGAGATAAAAGTTTCATGAAAAAACAGCATAAAATCCAAAACAATTCGCTAACATTCAATAGAATCCATATTTGTTTTGTCATATTCTAATGATAATGTGAGTTTACACAGTTTCTTCTTTATGCTCGTAGTTTTGCATAGCTTTCTCAGTAAAATTAATGATCTCAAAAATAAATCTTTATATGGTACTGATGGACTTACATAAAAATGTTTTCGAGTCTGCCAGAATGCACATAGAAAGATTGATCAAAAAGATGTTTTTATCATTTCTGTCTAAATATAAAATGTTTACTCCAGCCTAAACAACCATCACTCCACTGCAACAACTTTTTGTAATTTACCAACAAAAGTCCACTTGTAAGGGTTGATGTCAATGTCTTCTTACAAGCCAATAGAATGTGGAGTACCTTAAGGCTCAGTACTAGGCCATATTTTGTTTCTTCTGATTATCAATGACATTGCCTATCTAGACATTAGTAGTAAAATCTGTCTTTTTACAGACGATACTAATTTCTCTTGGAGGTATCTTGATCTCATGTATCTAGTAACCTTATCAACCTTAAATCATGGTGCAATTCTGTAATTTCGTTATTCATTGTAGTATTCTTGTGTATAATTTATATTTTGATTTTATTTTATTTGTGTTTGTTTTTACGAGCTTTTGTCTACAAATTGTTAAGAATTTTTTAACAATAAGCATTTCTCTCTCTCTCTCTCTCTCACACGCACCATATTTGCTAATCTTGTATAGATTAAGCATCTGGATGACTTTTGCCATCTTTTAAAAATTTGTGCGACTGACACCATGAATGTCTATCCAGAGTAATAGAATTGTATCTTTGTCGCCTGTTTTTGCAGAACATCCGCTGCACGCTCTAAATTAAATATAGAGCTTAAATTTTGTTAATTGTACTTCGATTAATTAGATGACCAGGAAACAACCGAGCAATTTTTTTGTTTTTTATTTACTTGTTGAAATTTGAAACAAATACCTGCTGTCCAATCAATCATATTCAGTTCATTTATTAAGAAAAACATCCAAGTAGCCGGTTTGATAAGATATGTGGCTTATTAACTAGTGAGATAAAATTTTATATTGGCTACAAAATGTTTGAAATACTGTTTATTATCAATTAGGATATTTTCAGCAACAAGATGAAGACATTTGAGCACTTCTTACTCTAAAAAAGTTTCATAAATTGTCTGTAAAAAAATAAAAACCGTATATTTTGATTTGCAATTGAAAGTTTTCAAATGCAAAAATTACCAACTTTCTATAAAAAAAACTTGGAGGTTACAGCAACCTCTCAAATTCTTAAAGAAATAAATACATTTTTTAGTATAATGCCCTTTAGAAAATAAAAATTGATTTGTCCCAGAAAATTTGTGAAAAATCCATAAAACTGTACAACTAAACCTACATTATTTAGTATAAATATCTCCATATAAAAACTTGGAATTAAGTCATGAATATTTCACAATACAAAATATAATTTTAAAAAAAATTATTGATAAGTCGTCTAGAATTTAAGGTCTTTTGATAGAAAATTAGTTTGCAAACAAGGGAAACATTGAATTTTCCAACTATTTCGGTTTTTACCAAAATATATTTTTATAAAGACTGTCAATTTTTACTTATTTTTTGAAACTAATACTCTTCCAAAAGAGAGCTAAAATTATGAAAAACATATAAAAATGTCTAAAAAGTAAGAAGTCGAAGGAATTTAAAAGAATTTATATTCTGTTTTACCCTTATTGAAAGATCGTTATCAGCTGTTTTTTTAGGTTGATCAGTGTATTAAGTGTGTAATAAAACAAGGTCAAACAATGCTTATTCCAACAGGATGGATCCACGCAGTCTACACTCCAGTTGATTCTATAGTTTTTGGAGGAAATTTCCTACATTCTCTTAATATAGGAATGCAGTTAAGGTAAATATTAAAGTATATTCGTCTGATCAAATTTGCTTTCAAAGTATTTCCTTTCTAAATTCTAATATTTCCAATCAATCTGAATTCTAAATGGTGAAATGAGATTTTTTTTAGAATCCGTATATGAAATATCATTAGCTCCTTGTTGGATTCTTATATTGAGTCTGGGTCTGATTAATAAATAATCATAAGTCTCATCAAGAACATTTTCGATTATAATAATTTTCTCCAAGTATATAAAGTTATCCAAATTATTTATATTTTTTTTTTAATTCCAACATGACATTTAAGTTGTACCTATTTTATTGAACATCAAACACATCTTAATTAGTATACAAGTTACAATTATTGACTACGTAAACATTTTTTATGTTTGCAGTGTTTATGAAATAGAAAAGAAAATCAAGACAGAACACAAATTTCTATATCCAAATTTTGAAATGATAAACTGGTTTGCAGCTGTTTATTTATTGGAACAACTTGTTGGAATAAATATGCATGAAAGTAGGTGTCCTGAATACTTTTTGGCAGGAATGAAAGCATTATTACAAAGTCTTAAGCATTGGAATACAGAAAAAGATGTAAGTATTGCAGTATATTTTTATTGTTACATGAATGTCTGGTTGAAAGGTTTTATCTGTCTCATAAAATATTTTAATGAATATAATTATTTCAGTATTGAAAGATAAAAAAATTACTGAGTAATGTTTTTTAGGAATTGTATCTTGACAATAATTATTGTAAACATATTGATAATAGTTATTGTTATTGAATTTATTAAAATGCAATTATCTCGAGGGAACTGTAAGAAGTGATAAACTCTTAATATACATGACAAATAGTTTTCATTAATGGATAGAGCATTAAATTGGAAAGATTTTTGTTGTATTCCTCATAATTTCAGTTTCATATAAGAATGTTCATATATTTGGATGAAGGTGTGAGTACATTACAGGGACGTAGCTAGATTATATGACGCCCTGAAAGAGGGGGTTCGGAACATTTTTGTAATTTTAGATGAAAAATGCTATGTTTTGCATTCTTTAGCAAGTTTCATTTAAATATCTCATAGAAATTTTTAGGTAGCATAGCTGCGATTGAAGATTCAATGTTCCGCCAAGACGAACGACTATTTAAGTCTTAAAAAAGTAAAATAATTTACGAAAATATAGAGATATAACTGAAAGCCCTCTGCGGCATAATCTCTAGCGAGATGTACTTATAATAATATGTATAGTTTGAACTAGTACGACAGTGTTTAATCATTTTTAATGTGTTGGCAGTTGGCACTTATACTGTAGTGCAGCGTCGAAGCTGACCCTTGAGCGCACGATCTGTATGTACATTAAGAACAAAAATAACACAAAAATAAATAAAAGCTTCATAAATAATTGAATTGTATATAATATAGTGAATAATGGACAATAGTAGAAAAAATTTAAATTTCAATAGCAGTTTGTTATTAGTAATGTATTGGCACAAAATGTAACTAAAAACTTATTTTCCTAGCTTTGATTCGTGAGCTAATGTCACCAAAGTTCAGTTTTGAAGCAGCTTTATACTTTTTTGACAGAATCGTCAAACTTTTGAGGCGTGTTTGGCCTGTTTGTGAACAGAGTTGGTTGTTGATGAACTACATTCACAGCTTGCGACGTTCATTGGCATAGTGAGAAATATATTCAAACTTATGTCGATATTTGGGTACGCCTCTTCTACTTGATAATCATGTATAGCTTTTAGAATATTTAAATGTGAAGCTGATTCAATGTCCTCAATGAGATCCATCATCTGAAATTTAAATTTGCCAATTTCTTTCAACAGTTCACATCTTGATTAAACTTTGGGCCAAAGTCTTACACAATTTGCCAATGTAGTTAAATATAACTTTTTGGCAATTTCCTCATATGCTTTAGACCTAGTCGTCATTTCAGCAATCAGTCTGTTATACACACAAAAATATTCCGATTGAAAATCTTTCACTGTAATGAAGCACCCTTCATTTTCTGATTTTTCCGAATCCAAAGTCGTCTTTACTCTTTACGCCTGTTTTGGGGTATCTTGCTTAAAGTGCTTAGACTTTTGAATGCAGTGTGTAGAGATATGTCTTTCCTTTGCAACAACTTGTTTGTGCAGTGTAGGGAAACAAATATTTTAGACCACAAGTGGAGAAGACATATGAATTTATGTACCTTGACCAACAATGGAAAGGGAACAGTACTCTGAAGTCTGGTAATCTCAATTTCACTACTCAAAAAGCACTTGGTAAAAAAACTGAACAGACAACACTGTACAGGCGCATTGTACTATTGTTCAGTTGCAATCAGATAGCCAGACGGGAGCGCTGCCAACTGCAACAGACAATTCAACCGAAAACTCCCCTTCGTTAAGAATTGGTTAAGAGAGAATCTTTCTAACCCACAGCCAAAATAAGCAAACTAGAAATGAATGAGTTATTTAATCAAAAGTGTTTGTTCTACATTAATGTTAATTACATGCACGTGAATGAAGTTATTTCTACTTTTATACTTTTGTTATATATAAATATATATAAAAGTGCATTGCACGATAGGGTGGATCAAAAAATGTCAAAACCACATTTTCTAATACTATACAGATTTAAAAAATGACACTTTTCTTTGTATGACATTTTTTCAATGTTATTATCCTCAAATATTAGAAGTATTATAGCCTACCACTACATTTAAAGCATATATTCCGATCGTGCAAGGCAACTGAGTATTTGCAAAAATTGTAAATTTTTCAATTTCTTTCTATATTTTAGCTATGAGAGTTGGGCATCATCTTCATATAGTTTTAATTCAATCTTTGTTTATGTTCCTTCACCGAGAATTTATGTTATATTTTCTGTAATGAAATGGATACATCTATATTTAATATTTGTTCTGGATTGATTAGATAATGATCTCAAAACTAATTATAATGTGTTATCCAATAATTTTTATTTATTTTATTTATTATGCACTATACATCTAAGGAAACCTTTCCATAGTGAAGAGATTTGAAAATGTTTTATAATCTCAGGCCGCCCTACTTTGCAAATATAATTGACTTTTATATAAATACACTAAAGCTTCAGCTTTAAACTTGTTTATTTTATCAAAAAATCTGGAATATATATATATACATATAAAGATTTGATTTGATAAAGATTTGACTTAAAGAAACGTCGAAATGTCAAAACTTATCTTTCTTTTAAAAACCATAAAAGAACTAATTTTAAAATTGAAAAAATTGATATAGATATATATATATATATATATATATATATATATATATATATATATATATATATATATATATATATATATATATCACGTTCCCAATAAGGAACCGCTCATAATATAGCTAGCAAAGACTTCTTTACAATTCATATAACCTAATATAATTTGTTATGGACATTGCTAAGCACTTTTAAACCATTTCAATAATAATTAAGCTTATCATATTTTTAGTACAACATGTCTGTAAGAGAACAACTTCCAATTACGGTGAATATTCCAAAACTTTTGAAAGATATAGGTAAAGAAATTCGACATGCTGAAAGATATATAATTCAATTGAATCCTCCAAAGCCTGAAAGAGAATCCAAAAGGAAAAGGAAAAAACCAGTGAATAAAGACTTTGTTGACTATTCATTGTTACCGAAATCCACGTCCCAAGATGTAAGTATTGAGCAAAATTATAATATAGAATTCATCTTAAGAATATATAAGAAAAAAATTGGTGTTAAATTTTAAACAAACCAAAGGAATCAGGTGAAGTGAATAGTATATACTTTTATTTCAAATGACAAAAAAAACTTTTCTACATACATTCTTTAAGAATTCAGATTGCTTGCAGTTAATTATCCTTGCTAAAGATACAAATAAATTAAACATTTGAATATTTAATTTATTTCACTTAGAACATAGATACTACTAAGTTTGGTATATGATAATCTTTTTGATTGGAATTTTTCATCTAATTCCGCTTTGTATCCACCATTATTAAAAAAAACGTTTATTGGTTGAAATTGAAATCAAATTCGGTAGATGCCATATTTTCATTTATTCATTATAATGATCAATTATATACAGAAAATTTAGAATAAAAATATAATATATAAAGGCTATTTTTAGAAAAGACAAGACATATGTATATATAAATCGGAACTAAGTCTCTGCCTACCAATTTATTAACGTGATCGTCAACTTTTAAAATGACAACGAACGTAAATGTGTAATTTGTTTAATCGTCGAATCATTATGATGGTTAATACACGGGAAAGTCGTTAAAAACAGTAAGGTTAACTTTAGGCCACAATAAATCAATAAACGTGCATTTCGACTCAATAAAAACACACGCACCATTACAATATAACAACATAATAATTTAATACTTGTATCTATATAACGTTCATCTTATAAATAATAACATTAATATTTGTATAAATATATGATGTCTACAGTGACATTGCTATATATGTACTCACTGACCAACGTGTTGTCAGAAGTCAGTAATCGTAGGATATAGTGTAAGCATTATTAAATATGTGAGTGACGATCCTTCAATCACCTCGCATTAGGTAGTTACGAATTACATTAAATTTTTATAGGTCAAGTTACGTCGTTACCAATAATGTTAAATTTTTTAGAATTTCTTTTGTCAAAATTGAAAAGATATGCATAGATTACACTAAGGTTATTTAAATAACACATTAATCATATATCATGGAGAGATGTTTCTGAAAATAGGCATTTTTGTAGTTGGGAAAGTAATTCATGATACACATGTTCATAGTTTAAATATTTGTACTATACTTTGCAGTTTATGCCACTCCATGAACTACCTCCACCTCCAGCTAGTCCTGTAAAATACTCTCATCAATCGCCTTTAAAACTTACGCTCCCGAAACCTGCTATGTATCCTTACGAACGGTCAGTGACAGCTGCGGAATCGCAGCCTTCGGTAATTGATGAAACTAGAAGCCTAGGTACCCCTCAATGGTTAAATATGCCATTTGATAGACCTCAAGAAACTGTAGCTATTCATAGAGGTGGAACAGTAATGAAAATTAAATTAGGGTAACTATAATGAGATTTTCAGTAAAAATACAAAGTTTGTGGAATACCAAAATAATTTGCTTTTTTGTAATTATTCTAATTGTATATTTTAGATCGAAAGATATTTTACCACCACAAATTCCAAATGCACCACCAACAGACTATGTGTTCAGAGATGAATTGGGAAGCAATTCCCAAGATATTTATGACTTTCGAGATGATAGTGATAGAGATGAAGACTGTTTTAACTTTATGATAGACGAATCCCCTCAAAAAAAGCGTAAGAAATCAAGTGGAAAGGCACGTGTACCTGGTGAGTACTGTGATTTTTCCTCATACCTGATTAGTCTCCATTGGAGTAATGTAATTTTTATAATGTAGACAACAGAAGCTAAATTTAGCTGTTCCAATTATTTGCAGCTGAAGTATTGTTATTTTTCATTATAAAAGGTAGTTAGTTACTCTACTGAGCACACTGTTTACACTACCACTACACAACACTGACAAAAGCTCTCTATATCAGATGATACATCTCTTATTTGAAATTGGATATAATTTGTTTGTTTAGTGACAGGATTTTTATAGAATTTTCGAATGCTTGTAATAACTACATATTTTTTCATTTTATTTTGTAGCTAAGAAAGTAAAAACGCCCCCAGGAGAAGGATCAAATGGAATCGAATCTCTAATACAAGCATCTGCCTTGTCGGTACCGTAAGTTACATTTTTTTTAAGATTCACCAACTGATACTTTATTTAGACTTAGTTTCCTACTTTATTCAAAAATTACTGAAAATCTATATATGAAACATTTTATTTGTTGTAAAAATTGCAATACATTTAAGATGAATCAATTAAATGGATCGTTGCAAGTAATCTAATTGATTTTTTGAATTAATCATTCTTGGTACTTTTTGGTGGTTTCTAAGAAAAATGTGTTTTGTATGTACATCAACAAACGTGAATAATTCCTATTAGCTAACGTTTTCTAAATTTAGTTTGTGACTGGTGGTAGTCTGGCTACTTGTTTCTCATTTCTTCATAAGCAGACAAGATAAACAAGACCCACGATAATGTTCCTATTTGTTATCTGTAGATAACATTTTTCCATCACTATATATTTGCGCCAAACCCTTGATTATACATAGTGTAGTACTTTGACACCATTTATATATATTTCAATCTTCATCTATATGCATATCTTATCTTTTAATTTTCAGCTTTATGTATATTCTGTTTGAGCAGCTATTGTTGTCTATGTATTATAATCCAGTATTTGGTGTTACATAATTTTTATGTCTTATGATTATTTGTCATTTACTTCCTTTTTGATACTTTTGCTCTCCAAAGTCAAGTCTTTATTTTTTTTGCTCATATTTGTATGTTATTGTATGTCTGTCTTCTATTATTTTATCATATATATATATATATATATATATATATATATATATATATATATATATATATATTAAAATATTCGGAATTATATAAAATTTACTTTCCCTATTGTATACATGTACACTACTTTATTTTGTTTGTCATAACAAATACCACATTTTAATTTTCTCACTATGCATTTTTCAATAATTGCTTTGAACCTCCTTATTCAAATATCAGTAATATCACCACTACTTCTTATTTTATTATCATATTTTCCTTTAAATCCTCAGATTTTCATCCTTATTCATAAAAATAATTACATATTTTATTTAGATAAACTCATATAATAATACCTTATCAGTATATTATAATTTAGTATAACTCCTGAGGGTGGAACGTCGCCTTCTACACAAGAAGCAATAGCTGGTATGCTCTCTATTAGTCAAAATTGGTCACCAAACAAAACCCAAAGAAAAAGATATGTACAAAGTCCTATTGAAGAAAATGTTAATAATGTTCATCAAGATGATGATTATGGTAAGTCAAATTTTAGCTCCTTAACTTGATGGTCTGTGTTATAAGAATATTTGCTAATGTTGGACTAGGCGTTTGGCTATAACGTTAACATACGAATGAGCAAGTCTAAAGATAGATTGCATACTGTTTATTAAAAAAAAACTACAAATAATTTGTATCTAGAGCAGAATAACTTTTGAATCATAACATCAAGGCAAATCTTTGCGATTAGTACCAGGTGGAGCAGTTTTTAATTGCACTTGATTAGACGTTTTCCTTAGTTACAATATATGCTTTTTTTCAAAAAGGAAAGCTCATAGAAGAGAACTGTTTTTCATTTCACGATCATCTGAAACCAAAAATACTAGCAATGTTTAAAATATTACCAAATGACACTCTACTCAACAATACACTGTTAAATAGTTGAAGTAAAATAATTATAATTCATAATTTAAACAGATACTAGGACGTTTATAGTTATATATTTAATGTTTGACAGTATATCCATCTTTAGACAATTCCGATGATGAGGAAGTACAAATTTTTAAGACCCGAGGTAAATCGAAAATTGACGAGGCGTGGAGTCCAAAGGCAAGAGTTGGTCCATTGTTGCCGAAAATGAATCGACCTGCAAGAGAGGGTACTAAGAAACAATCAGTAGAGAAAGTTCTTGAAGCTGCAGCAGCCAGAAGGTTACATGAGATACCTGATAAAAATAAGGTAAAATAGTATATATGCATATAAATGTGGTTTTAATCATATTTCATATTTTCAATTATTTTTTATCTTAAAACCCTCAAATCTGTCATGAGAATGAGGAAAATGAATTGGAACTTCATGAATGATCAATAATTTAGTTTTGAATTATAATGTCCATATTTATATACATATTAAAGTGAGTGATTGTTGGATACACGTCGTAATTCTTTAAAAATAAACTAGAAAAAGTGCCATCATGTAATGTGAAGTTTAATAAAAATAACTTCGTTTGAATAAACTGAATAAAAAGCATCCAATATTATATATAATATGTCTAAAAATTGACAGAAATCAAAAACACTTTGCACTTTGTATACAAACGAACTTCTCGTGTATACAGGGTGATTCATTAAGAATGTCCAATCTCTGAACTATAGATTCTAGACCTCAAAATATGATGATTCTGCTCAACATGCCTTATGCATATATTGCTAGTTTCCGAGATACGGGGTGTTCAAAGTTTAAATTTTGATTTCCGCAATATTTTTTTGTTTTCACAATTTCTCTTTGAAAATTGGCAATTTCACGTTTTTTGGCATGAGGAATCATAATTTGCACTCTAATTTAACATTGCTAATAGAGGACGCTAGTTACACTTGTTTGTGTTACTTAAATCAAAGTAAACTTTTTTTGGACTAAACTTACAACTAAAATAATAAAAAAATATTAAAAAGCGTTAAATTGTACAAAAAAAGTTACTCTTCTTTGACTCGTGACTCAATCGGTTATCAAGTTATTTGCTTCTATAAAGTTCAATAAATTTTAATTTTTTCATAAAAAAATGTTATTATTCCTTAAATATGTAACAGTATCAAATTTGTAAATAAAATAAAAAAACATCAAAGCAAATGCTCAAAATGCCCACCATTTATTTCAATACACTTTATGATCCGTGGTTTAATTTTTCGTTTTCTTTTCATTCATTTGTGTAGAAGCAAAAATTGGATAATAATAAGAATAAGTAATACATTAGTATACCATTTATTAACAATTTAGTAATTAACAAGTGTAATAGTTATTTATCAAATAATGCCTAGGCATAACAATTTTTCCAATAATGAGATGCGCGTTATGATTTGTGTATTTGCTTAGTCAAATTATAGTGGTCCAGCTGCGGCTCAAAGATATTCACAATTATACCCAAATCAAAGGCAACCCAATTACAAACTGTACCGAAATCTTTACAACCTCTTAGGTGAAACGGGGTCTTTACGATCTAAAACTGAGCACGGTACTATAAAAAAATCACTGCCGATGAAGAAGATGAAATTTTAATTTGTGTTACGGAGAATCCAGATATCAGTACTTGCCGATTAAGTTTGCAGACAGGTATAAGCCAATCATTTATTTTTAGAATACTGAAGAGGGAAAAATCGCATCCATATCATTACACTCCTGTTCAGAATTTATTACCTCAAGATTGTGGGTATTTAATTGGTCCTTTTGAACTGCCAACCAATTTAAATGGACCTCTTTATTTAGATTTTCTTCAAGAACATTTACACGAATTACTAGAGGATATACCTCTCGCTTTAAGACAAAATATGTGGTTTTTGCATGACAGAGCACCACCACATTATTCTTTACAAGTTCGTCAATACTTAAACGAACAGTTTCCGCATCGATGGATTGGTTGTGGAAGTGAGTATCGCGGAAACTAGCAATATTTGCATAAGGCACGTTGAGCAGAATCATCATATTTTGAGGTCTAGAATCTACAGTTCAGAGATTGGATATTCTTAATGCTCATACATAATGCTCCAGATATAAATCAATTCTTTTCGATCCAAGAAATATTCGAAGTAAAGCTTTAAAATTTTATTGAAGTTGTTAGATAGTGTACAAAAAAGCTGTTAACTCGGTTATAGCTAAGATCCTATTTTTGGCTCTCCAGCATAAGCTGAGCTATTGGTGTAATTCTTAAACAACTCTATTCTAAATTAATGATGATGTGTGTAAATGTATAGTTGTACTTGTTTTAAAATGCCAAGATTTGTAAAATGGCAGTAATGATGAAAAATTAATACATTTGATAAAGATAGCTTTCCAAACTTTACTTTCGAAACTGCTATTTTCAGTTACAAATAAATTATTTTATTCTGTACTTTCTGTTGATCCTTGGCATTTACTTGTGATTACATCTGTTAAATAATTGACTACTTACTGGTTTGTTTTCAGGTTTCATTTTCGACATTAACTTTGTTGCTTTATATTTCTTTTGATGCAGGTAAAATTTTTGGTTTTGCTCTACAAAACAGAATTACGTTTGTATAATATACTTAATCAAAATATAAAATCAAATCAAAATATGAAAAAGGTAAAATTTGCTTCCCAATTATGGTTATACAAAAGGTTGGAAGGAATTTTTAACAAAGTGACAAAAAGATTTAAAATTGGTTTATAAATCTAGTCTTGCATTAAAACTATTGTTGGGTAATCCCAAGGATCAAATATCAGAATTGAAAGAGTGCTATATATAAAATGAGCTGTTAGGATTGTGACAAAAAGTATGTTGGGCAGACTTAGATAACCTGTTTAAAGAGCACATAGCTCATTTGAAATATAGACGGACAGAAAAAGCGGGTATTGCAAAGCACACTACCAGTCATAATCATGAAATAAATATATAAAAAAATACTTAAACTAGTTTACTAATACTTAGTCTAGTTTATTAAGATAATATATATTCTATTTATAGTCTCCTAAAAGGCAGTACCGCCGTAGGAAAATTAAACCAAAATTAGATATACGCAGTCCATCCTCTAGTGCCACCGCAATACCTAGTACATCAATGTCGAATCCCGTCATCCCATCTAGTAGTGGTATAACACCTAAACCTCGAAAGGGTATGAAGACTGTTAAACAGCGATTAGGTAAAATATTGAAGATTCACAAAATGATTCACTAATTTAATTTATAGTTTATTATTGGTTGATTGTTTATAAGGTACTCCTGTTTTCATTTATCTAGACAATACACATACTCCGGTATGCTAATACGCAGACAATCGCGATCTCTCCCGCACAATGTAACGACACTGATACAAAGACATGTCTTAAACATAAATATGGTTATTGAATTTAATAGTTAAATTCTTGATACAGTTCCCCAGGAATATAATTTCTTCCCTATTCTGTGAAATAAGCGACTATTTAAAATATGATTAACAAAATTATGGAATAATTCGATTCAATAATATTATAATATTGAATATATTATGGGTATATTTTATTTATTTCTTCATTAAGCGAATTGTATTTGGATAAATAAACAATGTTTTAATCGTAGATACTTTGCATTATATGGAGCTATCCTCTTCGAAATGAATGGAATAAAATGAAACCGGTTTTATTTATAATTTTACAAGAGAATCGACAACAACACAAAATGGATTTAATTATTGGGCAAAAATAGGAATTATATAATCTAACTTTCAAAATCCGTGTGTTATTTGATAATTTACGACATTTATATACCATATTTTTAGTTAATTTTATTCTCTTGATGACAGGCTAACTGCTTCGCCAAGTCTTTTTTTTTGGATATTCGAAGTATTTAATACCCGATTCTTAGTGTTTTTGCATGTAGCTACGGTACAACCCGACATTATGATCTTATATTAAAATATCACAACACATAAAAAACCGTTAACTGTAATGTAATATTTATGGCCAAAAAAAATTTCGATTCCAGTGTGACATCATGCGAGTGGCATGTCAAATTTGAACCGACAATTCAACATACCGGTGTATGTGTATCTTGTTTATTTATATAATTTCACCAACTACCACACAGTGGCTCAGACATGTACAAATCGATCGAAAATATAATTTACAAACAGTTATACGAATTTATGAACATATGCTAAGTCATAAAACAAAAGTTAGATACATTTTATGTATGTATTGATAGGTTAAAATCTAGTACAAAAACTTAAAACTCGAAAAAACTATGTTACTACTAAACTTTGTGTAAATCTTTAATGTATATCTGAATATTCTTGGTGTTATTTATGTTATCATAAACTGGTCTGATTTATGAAGTTTCTTGATGCAAGGTAATTGTATGCATATTAATTTCTAGAGCTGATAGTACATCCAAAAAATAAGGGTACTTTTTCATAATGTAATAATGAAGGAGAGTAAAATTGTGAATAGAATATATTTTTCCAAATATCTGCTAAACGGTTTTGATTGTGGAAATCACATTTTAAGAGTAATATTAGGATAATTCATTTCATTCCACCACTCACCCCATCTCATATAAATACAGGGTGGTTTTTTAGAGCTATTACGTTATATTTTTCCAATTTTTAAATATCGGAAGAAAATATTCTAGAAATGATTTTCTTATACTATTTAAAAAATTTTATAATTTGGTAGATCACATTTTTCAATTAATTTGTATTATTATCTTATTGTTGCAGAAATGTAACAATTCTAGTAAAATACATTTGATAAATCGTCGAATTGAATTAAATCAACAGAGATCTATCAAATTATTAAAATAGTGTAAAAAAGTCAAAGAAAATAATTTGTTTAACACAATCATGGGCAATTATTATACAGATGATTTTGAATCTACTCAGTACATCACCTATTTTTTTTTTTGAAAAATAATTTTTTGGGTGAAAATAAGTCAGCATCTTGAACAGAAATTTTGATTGTTTTTACGGCAAAAAATCGACTATCTGCTATTAAATTCATGTACCTAAATATTGAAAATTTGTGTGTAAAGGGACGCACGAATGCTACTGCAGACATGTAGTAGTAAGAACAAATGTTGACTAACAAAACTACGGACGTTTTTATAAACTTATTATAAAATTATTTTTTTAATAAACAAGGTACATTTTCTTTGGAAAACTTAAAAAAACATGCAAAAATAGAACGTCGACTCACAGAGAAAGAAATTTGTGAAAAAACATATGTACGAGTGGAAAACAAATTCAAACGCATAATGGTTGCTTATTTTCGCAAGCAGAACACCCCCATAATGTTTGTCGCATTCTTACGTTTCTTGAACATTGACGACAAAGGAACTTTTCATATTATAACATTAAGACAAGGGAATTTTTTCGTCTAAATCATTTCTAGATGGAATTTTATGATAATCATCAATACCTCCCGCTTATCTTTCCATTTGGACACTTTTCCCTTTCGCAACCATTTATGCTCTCTTTACAAGTAATTTGTTGACTACAGGAAGGCTATTATAATAATTGTCCATATGAGCGTGAGGTCCCTTGTCTAGAAAAAGTGGAAAAATCCTGAATACGAGAGACTCTTAACTTATTAATATTTGCTGCCTCTGTCTTCATATTAATCAGAGATGTGCAAAATAGGTTATAAAATGTATTTAAATGCAAAATGCAAATACTTTTTGTATTTTGTTATTTCAAATACAAAATACAAAATAGTTTTTCATTTTATATTTAAAATACTAAATGCAAAATACGTATTTACAAAATGCTTTATTAAAATAAAATACTTTTAGTTTTAAATTATCTTTATTTTGTTGAAAAGTTTATTTATTTTAGCCAGCTAACAGGCTGGTAAATTTACTTTGATAACTTACTTAAATTAAATTTATTTAACAGATTTTAATAAAATAATTTGCTCAAATACACTGTCGCTCATCTTTCTCCTGTGTGGTCTCATAATCATGCCACCATAAGAAAAAAGCCTCTACTGGCGCAGAACTAGGCAAGCAGGTATTATATTTCAAGAATAACATCTTTACTGTAGGATATTTATTTAATGATTGCAGGCTGACATCATTATCCTTCAAATATTGCAATGATTCCAGGTCAATAGTGGTGTTTGCATTTGCACTATCACTAGCTAGTGAGGAATCCGAATCATCATAGAACATGTAGTAGGATTCATTTTTTTCTTTCTTGTGTGATGATTGGGATGTATTATTTAGATCTTTTTGATCATTTTTAAGTTTTCTCACTTCTGCAAGGAACAATTCCTTTATATGTTCTCTATTTCCTTTTGGCACCCATTTTAATTTAAAAAAAGGATATGACACCGATGCCAAAATTGCATCTTTAGCTTTAGGATCCTTCAAATCATGAAATTTTCCAAACCTCTTTTCTAAGCTTTTTTTTATTGTCTCTATCAGTACTCCACAGTATATGGGATTGTCCATTTGTAATGAATGCAAGATTTTTTGTATTCTTATTAACTCAGGTAGCAGGCATCCATAAAATGTTTCTTTATCTCCCTCTAAGCTTTTGATAGCTTCTGCTATGGGTTTTGTACAGTTGGTATATTCAATTAGAAACTGCAATTCAATTTCTTTAAAAACCGACAATCCTAGTTTTTTTAAGGTTTCATTTAAAGTTTCCTGAACTTTTAAAATATCCATAATACAGTTATAATATGAATTCCATCTTGTTGGACATGGACTTGTCGGAGATTTCCCGGTAGTTTCACAATATATTTCAGACGCTTTGGGGGACCTTGAACACAAATTCCAAATTGCTTGGCATTTAGCCATAGCTGCATCATGCAGCTTTTTATATGAAATATTTTGAGATTTTGCCTGAATAATATCACGAGAGGTAATTAAATGCAATGTGTGGGTGGTACATCTTTCATGGTTAGGCAGTTGATATGTTTCTTCAGGTTTTTGAGATTCAGGAAATTCTTTTAAGAGAAATGTCTCATCATCATCGTCGTCATGTTCATTATTATTATTATGGTCGTCATCATTTTTATTTACTGAAATGTTTTCTATGTCAGATGATGAAAAAAAAATTCCATCAGTAGCGTCCATTCCCAATTCAGATTTTCCATAAATTTTAAATGCTTTTAACATATTTGAGCCATTATCAGTTACAGTTTTTGTTATTTTTGGTACCCTCAAATGATACTCTGTGTGTATGTCAATGATCAGTTCGGCCACTTTGTCAAAGGTATGAGTTCCTTTAAATCTTCTACAAGCAAGAGTAAAACTATTTCTCTCAAATGTGTGAGGATCAATCCAGTGAACAGTCATACCTAGGTAACTTCTCCTTGATGATGACCAAACATCTGCTGTCGTACACACATAATCAACGGGTTTTAATTTTATTTTTAGATTTTCCTTATATTCTGCGCACATATCAGCAATTCTCTTGTTACATGTGCGACGGCACATAAATTTTGGTGGGTTTTGTAGTTTTTGAGCACCTTCAATTAGAGTCCTAAATGATTTATTTTCGACAATAGATATTGGTGACATTGTATCAATTATAAAATCTATAACCAACTTGTCTAAATTAATTGACACTGGCAAAGTAGTTGGAAGAGTGCTTTGTATCAGTTTTTTCGAAGTACTTGCACTATTTTCATCAGTGTGTGTGCCACATTTTTTCTTTTTGGAGGTTTTGGTTTGGGATTTTAAATTTTCATACTCTGTCAATAGATCACCATGACCTTTTCTCTGAAAAAAAAAGTAATATCATTATACATTCACACATACACAACCAGAATCAGCTATTGCAGTTTGTTTATTTATATACACCTATTGTCTATGTAATTGTAACAAATGAAAAAATATCAAGTTTGATTAGGAAATAAAATTAACATGTTACTCACTTTTATATGATTTAAAAAATTTGTAGTTGAAATTAGACTTCCTTTTAATGTTTTAGAGCATTTCTTGCAAACAGCCGATATATTATTATTCTCACTTCCAGCATCCTTTTTTATATCTTTAAAACAATACTTTAATATCAATGGTAGAGAAATATTATCATCCCTGAAACAAAATAGAAAATATCATGGGGATTAAGCATAAAAACAACATGTATGCATTTTGTAGGTATAGATAAATCAATGTATTAATTAAAGTATTTAACAATCGTTGTTTGTTTTAATATGAAAACATAGGTAATTGTTTATAAATTGGGTTTGGTGGGTAGCGGGTAGCTAATTAAAAATAACATGAGATATAATTATTCATTTTGTGTACTTACATGTTTTCAAATTTAATTCACTGAAAAGATAGTTACCAAGTAATTTATTCAGTAGGTTAGGTTAGGTTACCGGTTAACCGAATTTATGATCAACTTGCAAACAAACTCGAAACAGTTCAATAATTATTTGGTTCAGTTTTTTGGTTTCGTTATTATTTTATCGGAAAGCAAGATAACTTTATTAAAAGTGTAAAAAGAGATAATTCGTTCGTTCGGTTCAACACATTTGGCAACCTAAGTGGCTTGCACAGATTACTACTATTAGCGTTTTCGGGAACGAAAACTCACCGCACGGTAAGGTGACCGAATAATCCCGAATTCATACGAAAAGAGTCGATAATAAACGAAGCTGATCAGACCAAGTTACATAGTGTTTTATTTACAGTGCTCTTTTATTGTAACAAGATTTTAATTGAAGATTGTAACACATTAATTATTAATTCTTCGATGTTTACAAAACTTAGCAAAAAGTATTTTGCATTTTGCAAATACAAAATATGTCCTAAAAGGTATTTCAAATAAAATATAAAATGCTTTTCTAAAAAAAGTATTTAAATACAAAATGGAAATAGGTATTTTGTATTTTGCATTTCAAATACTGTTATTTTTAAAATGTCACATCTCTGATATTAATGTTGCAAGTATAAAATGTTTTCGTGCACAGCTCGTAGAACTTAATTCCACATTGTAGTTTCTTTCCCTTGATATATTGCTTAAAGCTCAGTCTCCCTCTATGTAGTAATAGTGACTCATCTAGTGACAAGGCTTCTTTGGGAGTGTAAGTACTCTGATAATTACCAAGTGAAATCTCCAGTAATTCACCTACTTTATTAAGTCTATCAGTATTGTCTCTTTTGTTGGTGCAATTTCTGATCATATCCATTTGAACAACAGATCTATTACTTAGCCAGTCCAAAGTGACTTGAAAACTTCTAGAGGTAAAAGTTCATTGTCAAAATGTAATTTTACCTCCGAAGCAGCATGATCAAACTGGAAGGCGAGTATATCGTAATAAGTTGCTTCCTACTCATCACTTTCGTCAGAACTAGGGCCTTCTGCATCTGTTACAGTTTAATTTACGACAGTTGGTGGAGTAAGATTGAAGCTAGACTCGTCAGATGAATCATAACTATCATCATTTGTCAGAGAATAATCTAAGTCTCTGATCCATCATATGGATTTTCATCACTAAAACTGCCGGTTTCGTTTTCATCATTGTTATCTTCTATTTCAGTTTCAACTGCATCACAAATCCTTATTAATCTCGCTTCCTCTTTCGGGTCAATTTTTTCCGGGCATAGAAGAATTATTAGTCTACAATGGAAATATGTGCAGTTCTTGAAAACAATGAATAAATAAACAGCTAGATGTACTTAATGCTGCTTCCAAAAATAATAATACTACGTGGAATATTCGAACGTACTCGAAATGTATAGAATTATTTACATACGAATTGTTTGTTTTCGCATACGTTACACATACAAAGAGAAAGTAAGTGGGGGTACCACAGTGGACTGAAGGTCAACTTAAATTCATTCATGAACACTTCCGTGATAACAAACTCGATATATATGAACATCTCCCTACGCTTTTAATGTATTCCTTATGGGCATTGCGACTACTATACCAGATGCGGCATTTTTAGTGGTCTAGTAATCATCTGCTATCGCAGTCCTGTCCTTACGCATGTGTCTGCAATTGCAGACACGTTCGTGTTCAATAATTTAGAGTAGAAGAAAGAATACAATCAGTTTCGTAATCAAAACCATTTGACAGGTATTTGAAAAAAGAATATTCTCATTTTTCTCCTTTAAGCAGTTGTATCCTTTATGATAATCAGTTATAGAAACTAATGTACAAAATTATAGATCACATTGTATATTTAAAAATGTAATAATTAACTGATATTTGAATAATGCACACAGTCTTTGTTAACCCGCTTAATTTTTGTGTTAACCGAGGTTTTTGTTTGTTTTCTTGATAATAACTAATATTCATAATATAGTGGGTAGAATTCGACTTTCATAAGAAGTATGGTTCATTGTTGGATATTAGATGACTTTTTCTACATCTACTGTAACGATTGAAGTTTTTCAAAAAAATATCAACTTGCGGTTTATTGATATATTTATACTTCTGTGTACTTTTAATGTCGTCTCCAGAATAAAATAGTTTCAACTATTCAATAATTAATTCTCAAAAATGGACTCAATAAATAGTTGATTTTAGAAGGTGTAACAAGATAAGTTATTGTGAATCGGCCCCCAATGATAACTTCTCTTCAAATTCCTTTTTTTGATATCTCATGGTTCGTGAATACAGTTCTATTTTTTTTATCGCATTGATGACCTCTTAGTCTATTTTCTAAATATTGAGATGTTTGCCCTATGTAGACAGCCTCACAATTAGTACAAGGCACTTGATATATAATATTACTTCTTTTGTTTTTTGGTGTTTTAGATTTTAATTTAGTGAAATATATTTATTCAAACGAAATCTAATACACGTAAAAGGGAATTTATAGAAATGGTAAAAAAGACCTAATTAATTTAAGTAAAATATATAGCTCTGTTTTGTAAATTCTAACAAATTTTATTGATATTACCGATCAAAAAATATAATATTAATCGAAACGTGAATTTATTTCTTTTAAAAATTATTTTAAAAAAAACTTATTTTGAAACAGAAGAGACCTAAAATCAATAATATTAAGAAGAATATATATTATAATATATATTTATTAATATCTTCAACCATTTGAGTATAAATGTATTTTTTTCCTCTTTCTAATTTATTGGGTTCGTTATATATATATATATATATATATATATATATATATATATATATATATATATATATATATATATATATATATATATATATCTTCTAGCCGTTTTCTATCCTTTGGATATAGGCCTCTCTCATATTTTTCCAGTTTTCCCTGTTCTGTGCCACTTGGTACCAGTTAAGTCCGGCTGTTCTCTTGATATCATCATACCATCTTTGTTGTGGTCTGCCGGTGCTTCTTTTCTCCCCCCAAGGTCTCCATCTTGTTATTTTTCCGCTCCAGTTGGTGTTATTTCGAGCAACATGTCCGGCCCAGTTCCATTTAAGACTACCTATTCGCCTCACTATGTCCTCGATTTTGGTTCTATTTCTTATCCACTCATTGGTTTTATGGTCTTTAAGCGTTATTCCTATCATTTTCCGTTCTATTGATCTTTGATGTACCTTTAATTTATTCAAGATTTTCTTTGTTAGGACCCATGTTTCACATCCGTGGGTTGTTACTGGGAGAATGCATTCCATGTAAACCTTGGTTTTTAGTTTGAGGGGTAGGTTGGAGTTGAAGACGTGTCGCATCTTCCCGTAGGCCGCCCATCCTAGATGTATTCTGTGGTTAATTTCAAGTTCTTGATTGGTTTTACCCAATGTTAATTCTTGACCTAGGTAGATATAAGAGTTCACTTTCTTTATCTGTTGTCCTCGCACATTTATACTCTCTTTGTTTGTCCGTTGGTTTGTCATGAATTTGGTTTTAGAAATGTTCATTTCTAGGCCTACTTTTCTTGCTTCTTGTTGTAGTTCTATAAGCATGTATTCTAATTCTTCACTGTTTGGGGCAAAAATGGCAATGTCATCGGCAAATCTTAGGTTACTTAGTTTTTCTCCCGATATATCAATTCCTCTGTCTTCCCAATGTAGGCTCTTAAAAACGTCTTCTAGCACCAGTGTAAACAATTTGGGTGACACAATGTCTCCTTGTCTAACGCCTCTTTTAATTATGATTTCCTCAGTGTCTTCATATAGCCTTACTTTCATTTTTGAGTTATCATTTAGTGTCTGTATAATGTCAATATATCGTTGGTCTATTCTTGCATTTTTCATTGACCTGATAATTGCCCAAAATTCAACTGTGTCGAAGGCCTTTCTAAAATCTATGAAGGCGATCCATAATGGGATGTTATATTCCGTTACTTTTTCGTTCAGTGTCCTTACGGTGTGGAGATGTTCTATTGTGCTCATGCTTTTTCTGAAGCCCGCCTGCTCATAGGGTTGGTATGCGTCGAGTTTGAATTCAAGGCGGTTTGCTATTATTCTCATAAAAAGCTTGTAGATCTGTGATAGCAGGCTGATTGGTCTATAGTTTTCTAGGTTGCTTGGATCACCTTTCTTATATATCAGTATGACTATCGCGGTGTTCCAATCCTGTGGTATTCTTCCCTCGGTTAGGCATGTATTAAATAATGATTTAAGCTCTCTTATCAGTAGGCTTCCACCTTCCTTCAACATTTCCGGTATGATGTTATCGTCACCTGCCGCCTTTCCGTTTTTTAGTTGATTTAAAGCTTTTACAATTTCTTCCTCTTCAATCTCAGGTAGATCCTCGGAGCCAACGTTACATATCCTGTTTTTATGGTCACTGTTTGCTTTTCTAACATCCTCATTGTCTATTTTGGACTCGTACAGACCTGTGTAGAACTTCTCTGTTACCTTGAGTATCTCTCTTCGATCTTCTGTTATGTTACCTTGTCCGTCTCTCAATTTGATCATTTCTTTTTTATGTGCGTTTTCTTTTTTAAAGATGTTCAGACCTCTGTTTTGCTGTATCAACTCCTCTATTCGATTTTCTTGATACTTTCGTATGTCCTGCTTGGCCATTTTCCTTGCTGTTTTGTTTAGTTCGGCATACTCTACTGTATTCCTTTTGTTGTCTTTAATGAGCTCTCTCCTTCTTTCCAGTAGCTGTTTGGTTTGTGTTGTAAACTTTTCTATTCTTTTAGTTTTTGATGATACTAAACTTGTAGTTGTTTCTTTCAGTTCTTTTACCAGTCTATTGTTTGTTTCGTCCAAGCTCTCGTGTGATGATGTTGTTTCCTTTGTTAGTCGTTCTGTCAATCTTTTGCTATATATTGACTTGTTGTCTCTTATTGTATCAGGGTCTATACGGTATTGCGTGCTGTTGAATTTTTTTGCTCTTTCACATTTTGTGTTTAATACGATCCTGCACCGGACTAATCTGTGGTCACTGCCCGTATTAAAGGAATTAAGAACGTCAACTTCTTGGACGATATGTTTATTTGGTGTTAGCACGTAGTCTATTTCGTTTTTTGTAATTCCATCCGGGCTGGCCCAGGTCCATTTTTTGTGAGGTCTTTTTTTGAAAAATGTATTCATTATGTATAGTTGTTCTTTTTCCAGGAAATTTGCAAGCATCGTCCCTCTTTCATTTCGTTTCCCCGGTCCAAATTGTCCAACATACTGTGAGCTATTACACTGCTCTCCTATTCTTGCGTTGAAGTCTCCTATTATCAGCGTGTATCTTGTCTTATTTTCTGTTAGGCTCTGTGTGATTTCATCATACAGCACCTCGATCTCTTCGTCCTCATGACTACTTGTTGGGGCATAGATTTGAACGACTTTAATTGTTATATTGGAGTTAATCTTAAGTGTTATGTATATTACTCTATCTGATATGGCTTTGAGTATTTGAAGATTTGGGGAGATTCGTTTGTTGACAAGAAAACCCACACCACCCAAACTATTATCTTCTCTTCCTTTGTAGAATAGGATATGTCCTGATCTTAGTCTAATGGATTCTTCACCTCTTCTCCTTGTTTCTGATATTCCCAGAATATCCCAGTTTATTCTGTCCAGTTCGTACTGTAGTTCCGTTAACCTTTCCTCATTTCCAATTGACCTAGCGTTATAAGTTGCAATGTGAAGTTGGCAGCCTTGTTTTACCCAGGGATTTTTAGCACCCCCTGCTCTACGACTGGTCTGACCGCTACCTTGGCCAGGGTCGTTCGAGCCGCTGGGCACTGGGGGCCATTGTTTTTGGTATGTCTTCATATGAGAGGGGTTTAGCCATAAAACACCACGTTGGCCAGACGTCTTGGTGAGTGTAGGTTCAGCCGCCCCTAACCTGGGGAACCGTCGCTGTTTGCAGCCGCCCACTCTGGGTCAGACGCTGCAGATTTTTCCTGTTGGTCCACGGGGCGTATTTGATTTCCGCCCTACCACCCAAATCTGGGAAGCATTCCCCTATCCGCCACCCGGGGACGCGCTCTCTAGGAGTTACAGGCTCTCCCGAGATATATATATATATATATATATATATATATATATATATATATATATATATATATATATATATATATATATATATATATAGGATTCGAGGGCAAAGAGTCCTCGAGAAAGAGTCTCCAGTCGAGGGCAAAAGGTTACAAAAGAATAAAAAAAACGTTTGTATCAGAATATACATGACTACACAAAATAACAAAAATATCAAATTTAAGAAATTGTCAATCAATCAATTTTTTTAGTCTACATTAATGAAAATGGGGAGAACAAAATATTCTACAAAACCTTGTGCTGAGAATATTGCACATTACGTTATTAATTGAAAAAAAAGCTGTTTTGAATACTATGTATGAAGTAATTTCAGAACGATATTTTTATTATAATCAAACTTCAATACAAATGTCTGCCAATTTTAATTGGCCTTATATTAGTTGTTTTCTCATTGTTGAACAAATTTTATATACGTTTGAAAACAGGTGTTCCTTTTCTTAATTTATTATTGTTATGGAAATCTCAGTATTCTTTTAATAATTGTGAATTTTTTGATTGTTTTTATTAAATAACATTCCATTCGAATTGGTATTTTATTTATAACATCATTGACGAATCAAGTAACCCAAATATATTTTTAAAAATGTATGCCACTTTCCTGCAGAAGAGACATCCTATATTTAGCAGGAAGTTGTTTTTCATGAGCAATATATTGATTTGGATATCTTCTGTTATTAATTGACTTGGCTTAATTGACTAATTGAAAACAACAGCAAAAATTGATCAACAAAAAAGGTGTTGTTTTCCATCACGACAACGCACATGTCTTTAGTAACTCGTTAGACCAAATTTTTTTCATGTATATGCAAAATGATGTAAAGCTGGCTTCTCCAGAAACTTGTGAAAATTCCTTGGGTTCAGTTTTTCATCCAGAAATCTCTACAAAAATGGAATTAAGGGTTTTACTGGAAAAGCATCAAAAGATCCATCGATTAGAATGGTACATATCGTTGATGAAGATTTAGAATTAATATAAATAAATTCACTTTGATATAGAAGTAAAACTCGCATGAACTGAATAAAAAAATATTAATGATATTTAAGACAGCTATCTCTCATTACATACTTCAAGATAATCTGAGCGAAAATGAATATGAAATGTGTTAGTCAAATAATTTTCATATTTTCATTAATTGCTAATTTTACAATGGACAATAAAAGATTGTTTGGTTGCCTAGGCTTTTTATCCACTCTGCACCTAAACCTAGAAGATATTTTGTATAAAACTCTACATCTCATTGTTCTGCTTTCAAAATACGTATACTTCTTTAAAAGGAGGCTATATTTCTGGGGTTTTTGTATCTCATTTCCCTTGGCTTTAGCATTTCTCAACAAATTTTTTTAATGAAATGGGCAAAACATTTGCATAATAGATGATGTTGTTTCCATAGCTTGCTTGCAGAATCTACAGTTGTCATCTTCTACTATGCCTATCGTCTTAAGGTGGTTTATGACGAGGTAGTAAACTGTCACAAGACTGACCACCAGTTCAATGTAGTTTCAGACTTCTTAGCTGACATGTGTATGAATCTCTTGTCTTGTTACTGGAGTGTTTCTCTAGCAGGACCCCATCTGATTATTTAGTCATCCATACAGTTCGTTGTTGATGTGACATCTCATAGTGCCTCAGTAAGGTTTTTTTTTTCTGTTGAAAGTATAAAGTAGGCAATATTGGTGAGAGCCAGGAGTCTGAAGAAAGGTGCTTGTTTGATGCGCTATACCGTTGTGGTTCATATATGTACCGGGTGTCCCAATAAGAATGACTCTCGGCCATATCTCGGAAACCGTTTATAGTACAGCTTCGGGGAAAAAAATTATCACAAAAGTGATCTCAAGAATAACCTGGAAATTATTTACAAAGTTGTAGGTCCACCGCCAGAGGGCGTAATAAAATACCAAAAATTATAAAATGAATAATTTACAAATTTTACCTAATTAAGATGCATGCAAACTATGATTATCGTTATCTTCAAGAAATTCAGCGTATATTTGATTTTACAAGTTTTAGTCTATCTCTTTAAATACGAGGTATGGGGAAGCGGGAACTTTATTGTGAAAAAACGGCTGTAAGTCCAGTTCTACTTAATCTATCTATACAAACTTAGTCTTTTTGAAGAGAGCTCCTTTCTGCCAATGTAAAGTTATAATTTCGAAACAACCTACGACTAACGTCTACGCTAGAGGGCGATATTTATTTATTTTTTTAAATCTAACTATCCTTGAAAAATATTGAATGGAAACATGCAGTTTTAATTAACGTATTACGAGATATCCTAATAAATGTGTAAATTTTAAGCATTTTCCTTTAAACATAAATTACTCCAGGTTGACTGAACGGATTTTAACATTTTTTGACTCCTCAATATTGTATTTCCTTGTTCTATGTATAATATAGCAGCTATAATTTGGAACCTCAGCAAGAGGTTCAATCGTAATCAGCTGATCGATATGTGCAAGTTTCAAGCAGAAATCATTATTATATGCGACATCTGGGAGTGAGGCTAAAAAGAGGTATTGATCCATCCAATTTAGTTTTGATTTGGAATTATAGCGATGTTGAATAAAAACATTTAATGTCGATAACTCTTCACAGTGCTGTGATAGGAAACGTTGTATTCCTTTTATTCTATTATTCAGGAAATTTCTGTTAGCATTAATGCTTTTAGCATAATATTATTTTGTACTGAATGGTCGTAGTAAGGTTAGCTTCTCATTCATTGAGGTTGTTTTAACATTGGTGATATTTTATCCAATTACTATTTTGTCATATTACAAAATAGAGAGAGAAGAGATGAAAATAATGTAAAAGGGCTACTACAAACTTAATGCGTATGTCAAGGGTTTTTCCGCAGTTTTATAAGAATTGCAACTACGAATCGGGTAATGCCGAAATAGTGTTACGGAATACGGTAAAACGCAATTGCGAATAGAAATGCAGTCAACCTCTCACGCAGAGGAGGCTGTTACCGATTTTGAGGAGTTATATTATAAATGCAAATGCACTTTTATCAAATAGAGTTCAAAACAGAGTTACTCCGCTTCCTCCTCAAATGGTCATCGTGTTCGTCCGTTGCCAGTGGTGTTGGGTCGCAGACATCGTTGACTCCAAGTGTAAAGTTTCCGCCATTTAATTTACCTATATTCAGTGGAAGCTATGAAGAGCTCATGAGCTATTTTTATTATCTTCGAAGTGCTCTGAAGTTTGAAGCTACTCAGAAAATTGATTATATACAACCATGTTTTATGCGTTGCATGAAATTTCTCTATTAACAAAAAAGTTATATACTAATTTAAAGCAACTCCTAGACAATGTGAACAAACACATGTGAGCTTTGGATACTCTGGGTGAACCTATTCAACATTGGGACACACTATTGATATTTTTAATATTTTTCCAAATTTGATAGCTCAACAAGACGTAAATTGGAACTGCATACTGAACCTTTTAACATCTCGTATCATGTCTGATCAGACTAATTTTATTTATAAACGTTGCAATTTATTACAAACAATTAATTGTAAAAACCAAGAGAATAATCAGGAATCAATTAGGCCTTGAACATTTTCAAAAATAAAGATAATTCTATAACCGCTCAAAAAAGGAATATTTCCAAAATTATGTAGCCATATTTTATTCGTTGGCTAATCAGAATTACATTACATTTTTAATGCAATAATCACAAGAGCAAGAAATTAATTGTTCACAATATCTAAGATGTAATTGATATGAGAAAAGTAAATTGTTTCAAGTTAAAAACGTCGTATTTAATCCCTTAACCATTAAATCTGAATCAGACCAATTATTACAAACGCGTATCAACCAGCATTTCGCGAGTACTTAGTTTAAATTTTTTCTAAAATTTGCATTTTTTGCTATTCTATTATTAGACCGTGTATTTATTGTTCAGATTAATTTTTGTTTCAACAGTGATACAAAATCAATCAATTGCACTCGTTTTTAAAATTAATCCTAACATTAAAATTTGATAAATATAAAAGAAATTAATTTTCTTTTCAGTGGTCTGTGAGTAGTGGGCTAAGCTAACTAAATTGGTCATTTTAAAATCTAATATTTATTTATACTCTCAATCAAAGTGCATTTTGGCTTTATTACATACAAAAAACAATGTTGTTCTTTCAGGTAAAGCTATGAAAATTAAGGACATATATTACTTACCCTAAACAGATAAAGTTCTTCTTCTATCTTTTCAATAGGCAATTCTGCCTGTTTCTTTCTTTTGTTGTGCTTTTAAGTTATATTATCGCTCCATCTTTTCTGGGGTCGACCTCCCAGCCGGCGATTTGTCTCTTGCGATCTTTACTACCCTATCATCTGTCATTCTACTTATATGTTTGTTCCATTCTTTTTTTCTATTCAATAACCACTCGTTAATCTTCTCCACATTACATGTTGTTCTAATGTAGTCGCTACTTACTCGATCTCTCAGATTGTTCCCCGTGATTCTCCTCAGTATTCTCATCTCGGCTGTTTCCAGCATTTTTGTGTTTTGGACGTGTCCGGTCGCGCTTCTGCTGTGTTTGTCATTATTGGTCTTATAACAACTTCCTAAATTCTAGTTCCCGTTCTAATATGTTTGTTTCTCCATATTGTATTATTGAGGCATCCTGCTGCTATATTGGCTTTCTGTATTTGTTTTTTTTACTTCTGATTTTACATCTCCATAGCTTGATAGTGTGATGCCTAAGTAGTTAGTTTCCATAATCTGTTCATTGCTGGTACCATCAATTTCTATCTTACATCTAATCGGTTCTTTGCTAATGACCAGTTGGGTTGAAATTACCATGTTTAGCTTCTTTGCTACTATGTTAAACTTGTGGACCAATCTTTGAACGTCGTCTTCACTTTCTGCTACGAGGATAACATCATCTGCATAGCAGAGAATTTTTATTTCTCTATTTCCCATCTTATAACCTTTCCTCTTTTTCACTGCCTTTATTATTTCATCTATTATGAGATTGTTTATTTTCTCTGTAAGTTGTCCGTCTATTCTGGCCTGTATTTTGTTGTACTTTTATATGTCTTCGATTGTTTTGATGATGTCTAACGGTATTTGTCTATTGTATAAAAGGTGAACCACGTCTTTTAATCTAACTCTGTCAAAGTCTTTTGTCAAGTCAATTAAGCAAATGAACGCCGGTCGATTATATTCTAGAGTTTTCTCTGTGAGATGTCTTGTTACAAATACTGCGTCTGTACATGATCTCCCACTTCTAAAACCTTGTTGTTCGTCCTCAAAAGATATTCTTTGATTTATTAGTTGGATTAAAATTTTTGTTATCGTTATATCATAGTGTTTAAAAGATTGATACTTCTATAGCTTCCGGTTCTTTTCTGTCACCTTTTTTAAACACTGGAATTAGTATACTTGTTTTCCATTCTTCAGGTATTTTTTTATGTTTTAATGTTTTGCTAATGAACAGTGCCAACTGCTCAGTCATTGCTTTCCCACAATTTCTTAAAAGTTCATTTGCTATTCCATCTCTGTCTGTAGCCTTTCGCTTTTTTAGTTTTCTCTGAGCTTCCTCCACTTCCTTTGTACTTATCTGGTTTCTTCATCACTTGTGATTTCTGGTGTTTCCGGTTCTTCTGTTGTGAGTTGGTTTTGTGAGCACAATCTTTTTAGGTAGTCTATCCAGGTTTTTATTCCTATACGTTTTACTTCTACTATTTTTTTCTCCTTATAAATCTTCACACTTCCTTTTGCAATCCGTAGAAGTCATGTTCTAGATCTTTTTAGAAGCGTTCCCAGTGGTTATTTTCAATCATTCTGACGAGCCTATGCATCTCCTTGCGAATCCTCTCATAGTTCTCATATGAGGGTGGTGTTTTGTTTGTCATATTTTCCAGATACGCTTTTTTCTTTTCTTTACATTTTTCTTTTATTTCCCTACAGAATCATAGCGTTTTTTATTTTGGTCCACTGTTTTCTCGCTGAGAGATTCCTTTGCGGCTTTTAGAATGTGAGGTTTTATTTTTAGCCAGCTATTCTCTAGTCCATCCTTATCCGTGATTCGATCGCTTCCTTAAGTCTGCTTTCATATAGGTACTTGGTTGAATCATCTTGTAGGCTGTCAATTCGTATTTTTGTGATGTATTGTGATGGTGCGTTCTTATTGTAAATTGATTTTACCATTCTTATTTTTCCCATGATTAATTTGTGGTCACTCCCTACTTCTGCCGAAGTTAGTGCTCTTACATCGAAGATTTTGGACGGGTGTATTTCTCTATTAGTAAGTATATAATCGATCATGGATCTATGACCTCTTGTGTTTTCAAAGGTATATTTGTACTGGTCTTTATGTGGGAAAAATGTATTATTTATGCGTAATTCATTTGTATTGCATAGATCTATTAAAAGATCCCCATTTTCGTTCTTGACATCCTCGTTGAATCGTTCTTTTATTCCTGGGATGATGTCATTTCCAATTCGAACATTGAAATCACCCAAAACAATCATGCATATCCATTTATTGTTGTCTGTAGGTCTTCGAAAAATCTCTCTCTGATGTTTTCTTCTCTATTATTTTCCAGCGCATATATTCTTATGATATTGAGTAGCTCTTCTCCTAATCTCATTCTAATTGCAACAATTCTCTCTGATATGTATTTTCACTCTTCAATCTGGGTAGTTAATCTTTTCTGAACTAATATGGCGACCCCTTTCTTGGCTCTTGTTTCCTTTGGTACGCCACTATATATCATTATGTAGTTATCTAATATGGTTTGACCCTTGCCTTTTTTCCTCGTTTCTTGAAGAGCGCACATGTCTACCTTTGCATCCGTGAGTTCCTTAGTAAGTTCCTGTTCTCTTGTATTTAAGGATTTAATATTCCAAGTGACTTAATATATTTTTTGTTTTCCATTGGTGCGTTGCTTGGTTCCTTATTGTTAAAGCCGTCCTGTTTATCCGAGGCACAACCTTGGTTCTATGAGCGGTAATGTATTTAAAGTCCTCAAATAGGGTGCTAACCTGGTCTGAAAACTCCCGCCTCCTTTTTCCGGGCTTGGAACCGGCAACAGAGTCATTGAGCTACTCAATCCACCCGATTATATATATATATATATATATATATATATATATATATATATATATATATATATATATATTCAAGATATAAATTACATTCTAGTTCAACTTAGTAGGACATTGAATTTAATTAGAAAAGGAATATAAGCAGCATTAGAAATGTTACACTAAGATGGAATAATTTTCATATTTTGGTAATTTGATTTCCTTACATCAAGAATTCGATAAGTAAGAAAGAAGTTTCATGGACATGTACCTACTTAAAAAACTAATAAAGTGTTTTGCGACCCCATAGCTGGATATACTAGAATATACATGTGGGTATCGGCAAAAGAAAATGGTCGATGTGTTATCTCGTTTCAAATAACTTTAACTATAGTGTACGCATAGTAACATCTATTTTCCTTTTCAAATCGTTAGTCAGCAATTTGGTGTGCAGTAATAAAGCGGTCTCGCGCAGCTACTTTTCTAAAGCCTTTATCCTAACGGTCAGTGATACTTCTCTGTTGACCAGTTAGTATTGCTTTTCCTTCTTCTGTTCACTTCCGTATGACCGTTACTACTATACAGTTTACATGACGGATAATTTCTTGACTAATTCTGTCAAAATCGTTAACGTGGTGATAATTTTGGCGTCTTAGAACTTGTGGGTTTTTGTTAGCTTAAAGAGATTAACTCGCAATAACTAACAAAATCTTTACTATTCGCCTCTCGTCAACAGGTTACTTTAGAAAAAAGTTATGCTTCTTAATATGACCGTGACATTTCTTTAAATGTGTTAATCAAATACTGTTTTCATCCTCTTGGACTGGACAAATAGTTTCACCAACTTGTTTTATAACCTCACACTTAAACAGTCCATTACTACATGTCCACCAATACCATTCTTTGTGAAAATCGAATCCTCATCAAATTTTACGAAGTTGAATATGTCAGTATTAACAATTTTTCCATCTTTTGTATTCAAGGTTCCACACAATAATAAATACTCTATCATACAGTCTATTATTATTAAAAATTTTGTATTTTTGACTTTGTAATTATGGTAGCTTACTTTACTTTGACACCGACAACAGTAACAATGGAATTAAATAACATCGATGTTTCATTAGCGGAAGAATTTCAATTTGGTGTTAGGGACTGGCTTTAGTATCATTTTTCATTTTATTAATAATATAGCAATATATGAATAAACATTCATGTTATAAAATAACCGGCGTCGCGAAGGCATTTTGATGGGGGGGGGGAGGTTGAAGAAGTAAATTTTCCCAACTGGTACTCAAACATTCCCAACTAGCATGTTACTTCCTATTTACTAAAGATGATTAAATTTTTTTATGAATATGAGTTATTGAAACAAAACGGGTAATTCACATAACGTTTAATTAAAAGAGTCTGACAAAATTTAATTGTAGAAATATTAAAATACAAGACTAGGTCAGTTGTTTAAGGTTTTCGCGGCCATCGTCTTATGAAAATTGGATTCTCAGGTTTTTAGGCCGCCGTCGTTGGTTTACTTAGTACTTGACGTTTCGCCTGGTCCAGTGCCTGTCATTTTCAAGAGAGATGTTGACTGTTGCTCGTTTTACAGTCGAGTACTAAAGTAAACTAACGACGACGGCCTAAAAGCCCGAGAATCCAATTTTCATAAGACTAGGTCAATTAAAATTAAACTTAAATTTGAAGGCGCCTCTCTTTTAATTTGGCCCATCTTGCAGCCATTTCCTTTATAATCATCTTGTCGACCAAGTCATTCTCGCTTTTCATCAGCATCAAAAAATTTAGCCTTTCTTTGGCTATTGTCGTCCTGTAGGCCTTTTTTAATTACATAAAGGGCATGGTTTACTTCTTATGGATTTCTTACACCGTATTTACAAAAAATCAGTATTCTATTGAGGAAGTTAAAATAAGCATTGAATTTATCAAAAAACTAGACATGACATAATGTAATTTTCTTTTAGCATCTTTTATTAGTATTGAAGAGAATAGTAAACCTAGAAGGACATAGTGGATGTGTATCGTTACACGATTACACCAGTAATTTTTTACCTATCCTAAATTTCCCAACTCGCCAGTGAACTGCCCACTGCGAGGCTCCCCCTACCCCCCATTGCGACGCCGGTGTATAAAATGATACACAACAAGTGAATGATTTCCCAACAAATATTTATATTGAGAAGCTTTCTTCTCCAGAGCTCATTTAGAAGAAAAATAGTAATTTTGGTAAAAGTTTCCCATAGAGTAGGGTGTTTTGTTTTAGGATATATTATCTCCAGCTAGAGAGAAAAGAATTTCTGAGAAAAACATTCCATCCCAAATTTTTCCCCTGAATTTGGGGGAAAAAATTTAAGCTGTGAACCTTGCATTTTGGATACTGGCGTTTACAAAGCCTGAAATACTTATTTAGCAATCTTACAGAGCGATTACAATCGTTGGGGTCGCAGAAACATTACTAATGTGGCTAACGTTTGCGCAAAGCCATGTCGATCTATGTCAATAAGTGGGTCGAAATGAGCGTTAAGAGAATTTTCAATACTCCCATAAATAAAGATAGTAACTGTGGAAATTTCATTATTTGATGCCGTAAAGGATATTGTCATTCTTAATGTACTGTCACAGGTAAATATAATTATGTGGAACTATTCCACAAACAGTGAATGTAAATCATAATTAATTATTATGCATAAAATTTTTCTTTATTGTCAGTAACAGTAAGACAGGTGGAAGGGGAAAAACGGTGAAATGAGGTATTTAATCACGTGTCATTAAACACCAATCAGAAAAGCGTGACGTCACCCGTCGCGAAACACTATGTTGTAGCTGTCATTTTCGTATAAAGTGGCCAGGTTATTTCAAGTTTTCAGCAATTATTGTGTTATTAAGTTCGTTTTTAGTTCAATCTTTAAAGACAGGTATACATGGCCATGGAATCAGGATTTAACAAAACAAACTGCAGTAATTTGCCCAAAATTGACGCCGTTATGCTTGACTAATTTTTTGCAATGATAATCAATTTTTGTTTGATACTTACACCAAAATGATCTTCACAGAAATAATTTGTGGAATTAGTTGATAAAGTAAGAGCATCTTGCCTCCTTGCCATTTTTAACCACTTTCTTCGTATTTCTTTATTGTTTGGAACGTATATGAATAATTTGTCTGGCGTTTTTATCCCATTGGGGCACTATACAGTATTTATAATACGAGGAATTCATTATTTATTTAAAAACACAATTGACTGCCATAAACAAACACAGCTGCTTCGCGAGGTGTGACGTCATTTAAGACGCCATGACAGTCTTGGCATTTTTCGCGGTCAATTTCAAGTTCATTTCTCAAAACTCAAAATACTAATGTAAAAAACCTATTTTTCTTAAAATAGTATATGTTTGGGGTGAAATAGATGCTGAGCTATAATTTCAAACCAATTCCCAAATTTTGTCAACTAACCTATTGTTGATTCAACCGTGTAAATGTGCATCCAATTATAAGACAATGGATTGCTCTTGTGAGAAATTACATATTAAGTGTATTTCTTTATGTAAGTGCATAAAAAACGGATTGTCAGTATAAAAAATTTGATAATTATAATTTTTTCTTTCGTGATATGTTCAAATCTGGTTTTTTGAATCAAATAATTTTTGTTTTTATTTTTAATTTACCGGTTATTTTTTCAATTGACTAGCTGTAAGTATGTTTAATCACAAAAATCAATTGGATATTCTCACTAAAACAATCTTTATAATGATACCAAAGCATGTGTTTAGTCCATTTACTGGATGTTTAAGGGGGAGGGGTGTAAAACAAAAATAGACCAATACGACTTCTGGCAATATTCAGGATTATGATCTACATGCTTTTCTGAGTTCAAAACCATACACCGAATGCGGTCCTCACATTTTGCATCCTCAACTCCATCCAACATCCGGTCTAATTCGACGTATCGTTGTCTTACAATATTGATATAAACATGAATAGTTTCAGTTTTAATCCATCGATATTAGCAAAAGTTCTATATGCACTTCAGTGCTATCCCTATAAGCAGGATTAATGTGACGTAGAAAGTCAATATTATACATATTAATTTGAATTACATTTACTAATCACGAGCCTTTAAGCCAATCTATTTTGAAATTTAATCTGATACACAATCTTTGAAACGATTTAACAACAAAAGAAATGTATTTTAGTACTTTGTTATGCTTGAAACCCGGATATTTAAAAATAGCGATAAGACGTCATCATTAATGCGGCGTATCAAGCATTGGATATTAACAAGAAAACAAGTTTGAGTTTTTCAATGTGAATTACATATTATAAATATAAAAAAGTATATTCATTTACACTCTTTAAGAAAGCTATAAAGGGACAAAATTGCTTCAGTATTGTTAATTGAATGAAAATGACTGACATTTTTATTGATGGGTGCAGCTTCAGATTTTTTAATGAGAATCTTTTCATTTGATGTGAACGTGTATTTATTGAGTGCAGATTTTCGCATCACCACTTCTTAATGAAAGCAGTTGGATTGTGCTCTCAATGAGAAAAATAAACGGAGCTATCTTTCAAGAGAAATTTCATTAGCTACCGTAACTGTAAATAACAAAAATTGAAAACAATCAATTCGACACATTCGATTTTGCGGTCTTCGCAAAAAACGTACCAGAGTAATTTTTAATTTTGTAGAGATTGATTTTGTATGTCTGGTCTTATTTTCTTTATATTTGCCCCACTTAGATTTTACTATCTATGTCGGTATAAAACTTTGAATATTCATATTGTTGGTACAGTCTGTATTTGTGATCTGTTATCTAGACTAGTTGTATTTCTTAACGGGTAGGTGTCAACATGCAGGAAGTCTAGTGTTTTGTGAAATTATCTATAATGTGCTTAAGTGACTTGTGATAGGAAATCGAAACTTAAAACCATGGAAATAGTAGCTTAAAATGTGTCCAATATTTGAATTATATAGGGACCAATTCTCAGATAAAAAGAAATAAAAGTTTGAAATTCCATCGATTTAACATATTTTCTGAAAAAAACTACCAAGTATTGTTATTCAAATAGATCCAGAAATACTAAGTTATAATTATAAATTGTCTAATTATACAATAATTCTAACTCTTATTCAGTTATTCTATTATTATTCTATTCTATTATTCTATTTTACGTGGAAATAAATATGATATTAGTTTATGATTTTTCAGACCAAAAAGGGGGTCATAATCAATGAATGAAAGCAAAATATATGCTACAACAATTATTGTAACTGACTTCTCATTACTATTATTTCTTTGACAGGGCTAATTTACCGGGCTCAATTTAACTGGAATTTCATTATATATTTTTTATAAATTGATTTCAGATTAATATGGAGAATTATAAATATATATTTGGTAAATGACAATGGCATAGAGATTAAACACATTTAGCTGTCATGCAAATATAAGTTCACGAAATAAAAGTTAGTTACTGAAAAGCTCTCCTTTTTTTAAACACGTTATATCATTCATTTTTCTCTGAGTTATACACTGTTACTATTATAAAACTTGTTTATTTGCTTTCCCTCCGTTGAAAGGTTTTTTTGATCTAATTTATGATGATAAAAATAAATTATTAAAATAAAAAAAATTATCTTAAAATTAATTTTATTAAATATTAATATTTTTCAGCCAAGGACATGATATGGGTGCTGTTTCTTGCTTCTGCCTTAAGTAAGTAAAAAATAAGTTGTATAGACAGAAAACTAAATGAAATAAAATAAAATAAGTGTCAATTGTGAATAACTTTCACTGAGATAAAAGTAATTGAACAAAAGAAATTATTCATAAATATACTTTACGTTAAGCACGGTAACAGATAGATGACACAATGCTTTTGAATTTCATAGTTTCTGTATATTTGATGAAAACAGAGGAATTTCTTTAAATAGTATTAGAATTATTTCTTATACAAGATTTGTGATATAATTCATATATGTTGAATAATTTCTTCAATCAATTTTCATTTATATTAGGTGGGCTAAGTTTCTTCTCTATTATTGAATTTACTTCCAACTTCTACTGTACTTTAATATCTGAAGTGTTGTTTATCTTCAGGACAGTATTTGGAGGAGGGTATCTGGGGTCTCCTCAAAAAAGGGCCCCGCAATAAGAATAAGATTTCATTCGTTAACATTAAAATTTGATTTTAGATAATTCTTTTTTCAGAATATATATATATATATATATATATATATATATATATATATATATGTGTGTGTGTGTGTGTGTGTGTGTGTGTGTGTGTGTGTGTGTGTGTGTGTGTGTATGTGTGTGTGCCTGTGTGTGTGTGTTTGTCAGTAGATACTAAAAAGATCTACTTGATGTCACAATAAATGATTTATTAAAAAACTTAGGTAAAAAAATGTGACCCTGTTTATCTCCATAAAAGTTTCCATTCTATGACTCAAACTTATCACCACGCTTACACTATCTTTGTATGTATGTAACGGAATCTTTGAACTCAATTTCTGAACACTTCAAACGTCCGATTTATTTGTAATTTTCTTATTAATGAACAATGACAATATAAAAATTTCACAAATTCGTGCCATGATCTTGATTAGCTTGGTATATATGTATATATTGAAAATATGTACTCGATATTCATCAATTTTTGGATATTAAATTAATTCGAAATTTCACACAATTATCAAAGATCGATGAAAATATACGTATAGTATCTAACCAAACTAAAAATGAGAAAATAATTTTTTAACACCTCAAATAAGAGTAGAATTATTGATAAAATATATGAGTAGAGTAATTTAATGCTATAAAGGACCCCACGCTTTTCTACATTTATTTATAATTATATCTTTTATTAATCACTACGACTATAAGTATTGATCATTATTATTACATATGTAAAATTTTTGTTTCTCTTTTTATTTCAATTATTCATTTTATGGTGAGTAGTTGAATTTTAGCACATACATCAAAATTTCGCAGGTGATCAAATGCATTTTTTAAGGGAATGAAAAAAATACTTTTTCATCGCTCTATCTATATTTAATCCTTTTCTGTTGACTTTATATATATATATATATATATATATATATATATATATATATATAAACATATATATATATATATATATGTATATATATTTAAGTTTTTTTAAATGATAGAACTACGTCCTTACAAAAAGCTAGAATGTTTGCTCATATTAAACTGTAGTGCTTTCACTATTTAATAAGAAACAGTTTCGAAAATATTAGTAAATACTTCAATGGAAATTAAACAAAATATCACGGTTTTGTAACAGCATCAACGCGTAAAAAATGTCATTCTCATTTTTAATTGTTGCCATTCTTAATTCTAATAATAGTTGTTTCAATTGAGTTGTTTACATAATTTTCAATGTTACACTTCATTTCATATCTAAAAAGTGTGACAAATTATCAATCACTTCTAAAAACATCTTAACAGAATTGGTCCATTGACTCTTCTTATTTTCTCTATAATTTAAAATGTTTGAAATGTAATCTATTGGAAACGAATGTTACCGTTCATTAATCGATAATAAATCTGTATTATTACTCTCATAAAAAAAACAAGAAATGGTGAAATTTATCATGTTTTTACAACCGGTTACACAAAATAAACGTCAGCTACCAAATAAATAATAATGAGGATTTTTTGACTCGAAACAACTACAGTGAGTGGACTACAGATAACAGTTCAGCCCGATATTTGGCAGCATTTATTATATTTCAAGAAAGTTGCACATCGATTTTTGTTCAACAGTCACTTGTCAACTCCCTCGTTTTCATTTCCCTTATTTCTCTTATTTTTAATTAGGTAATATACCATGTGCATTCGGATGAGGTATTTATACATCATGATAGTCATTGATTGTTCTATAATATTTATAGTGCCTAAAAATTACATGCTATATCTTTGGTTTGATAATGTGTCATCTTGTCTGCTACGAGTACAAGTAAATTTACACAAACATTTAACATTGGGTTGAGTTGATAAATTTCAACATTATTTCAATACATTCAAAATAGTATATTCTATTTCCGAATGAGTTGAAATTATTTCTATTTTTAAAAATTGGAAGTGTGCGAGAACAGTAAATTCATTCAATCAAAAACACAAAATTTCATCACTCATAAGTATTGGAGCTAGTGAAAAAAGTAGCTAATCAAATTAAGAACTTTGTAAAAGTAGTGTTAGAATTGAAGCGAGAAAGAGGGTGTGAATATCGAAAAAAATCGTTGACGATTTTAACTCGGAAATATTTATTTAAATTACTTTCTGATTATATGCCATATATGATATATTGTGGGAAGGGAAAAATGGGCCCACTTTATATTAGAATACTCAGTTCCAGACACTTAAAAAATGAAAATTTCTTGGGCTTGAACATAATACGAATACTATATGGTTACGATACTTGTTATTCATGTGAACCAGGTGTTGCTCTCGGCCTCATATTTGAAATCGGGAAATACCTGGAAATTATTTTTAATTTGTATACCTAAATAAATAAATTATGAAAAAAATTTATAAAATTAACCTAACTGAGAGAAATAATAAAAACATTCATCGTATATTTCATAAAATTCGACGAATATTTCATATCCCAAGTTTCAGTCAATCTACTCAGATAAGGAGTTTCTTATCGCCGGCGCCGTTTATCGATAACATTAGCAGTAATTATTGAAATAGTCATTGAAATCATAATAAAAAGGGTGAGGAGAGTCAATTATAATTTGTTTGTACAGAATTGTACTGTACCGTATCTACAACCATAGTAGGTCTAATTTACATTTGAAGGAAAATGTTGAAACATTTTTAAAAATATCTCGGGATAGAAAATGGACATTTTCGCGTTTTAAATAGCGTGCATGTTGCTTATTGGTGAAGTCGAAATTATTACTGCTATAATGTTGAAAAAGAAGTATTTTTAACAAAAACAAAGTTTGAAATATCGATTAAGTAGAACCGAAGCTATGGACATTCTACACTCCCTCACCCCTTACTTGATAGTAGTTGAAGCTTTTAATTAGAAATATGCGAATAATTTGTTAAAAATGAAATGATTGTTTTTGTTATGCCTATAATTAGGTTGTTTTTAAAAAAAATTAGCATTTTTAATTTTTATACAGAGAAACTTACCTAAAAATAATGTTCAGCTTCGTGTCAAAACAACATTGATATTTTTTTTCAGCAGGTGTACTATCGAGGGTCTCTGATATATTGCAGAGCCGTTCTTATAATTCTGATAGCAGAAATTCTTCAATAAGTCCCCTCAATTAAATAAAATGTTCTTTTTTGATAGATATATCTAAGTCGTCAGCTCTCCATTTCCAGTGTTTAGATTTGGGTTGATTCTTATAACTACGGTTATTGTAGCTTTCTAGCAATGCTAACTGTTCAAATTTACATATATTGGGTGGAAAATTTTGATTAGTCTACCCTATGAAATTGTGAAACTAGCTTTAATATTGGAGTGATTTAAAATGCCTCCTATAAATAACCGACATATCTTCAGATACAGGTACCTGTAGGTATTCAATACAAATTGAGTTGGTAACACCAAACAGTACTCACAACTTCTCGATTTTTATATAAAGAATTTTCAGATACAGTGAGTTGTAGAGTATTAATTATAAATTAAGATGCATGATTAATATAGTATTATTATTTGAAATCCATATTCAAATACACTTATTCCCCGATTTGGTATATTCCTGAGTAAAACGTGTAAATCGAAAATTAAATATTTTCAAGTCAAAACTGTGTAAATCGAAAAGTTGTTTTAATTCACCATAACTAGACTGTTTAACAAAAGTTTAATAATTAATTTTTATTCCAAATTAACATGTTTTAACTTTTTTATTTTAATTAAACCTATTTGGTAAATTACCAACCTTTCCCTCCAAAATTTCCCGCATTTTTTCCTCTGAATTTTACTTTAATCACAACCGTTAATTTATAATAATCTAAATTATGCACTCACTTGTAATTTACGAATATGGAAAATTAAATCTTTCTGAAACTGTGAAACTTTCACTCAAATACAATTTTCCGTAGATAAAACTTCAATTTTATGCAAAGAAATACAGACACAGTGTGCGTGTGCAGCAAGTCAGCACATGAGCTGGGGATTTCCCGTGAGATATGTACACAGCGCGCGTGTTCAATCACAGTAGCATTTAGTAGAGTGCGATAAAAACAAAAAAAAACCTTTTTGGAAAACCGTGTAGAAGCGAAACCGTGTAAATCGGGGGATAGGGGTATATATATATATATATATATATATATATATATATATATATATATATATATATATATATATATATATATATATATATATGGAGTCTGATGGACAGAAAAGATTACCTAGGCGATGGTGGGCCAAGTCCTGACATAGAAACATAGAAATCCTTGGTAAGACACGTAATATCAGCACTCAAAAAGTCGAATTTATTCGAAATTTCGCACACTTATTAGGGACGTGCTCAGACATGTCTATTTCTTAATTTCATGATTAAAGGAAAACGCGGTATTTTCAGGAAGGAAGCTTAATAACTACTTATAAAAGGAAAGTAAGAGACGCACAATTTATCCACTTCTTGGATAATTTACCAACTTTATTAAAAAATAAATGATAGTTTCAATGACTAGAAAAAACGCTTTAATAGCAAACCAAATATAATGACTATTTATATCAGTATCTACCGACATAAAATATTTACATAAAAGGTCATCAAGTACCGCACGATTAAAATGATATCACTCTATCCTCATTTAAAGTGTTCCAAAAATTATTATCAAATTTTCAGTTGGATTTGCTATTAAAGTGTGCTTTTTTTAGTTTTTTTCTTAAACTTAAACACTTATATAGTGAAATGTCAAATTCTATAATAGAGAAATTATTTAATACTTCAACTTGTGATTCTGTAGAATAACTAATCAATATATCTGAAATACCCTATGATAGACCGTTAAAGTATAAAATACATAGTTTAAAAGTTTATTCATTTAAATGTCAATGATCTTAAGGAAAATACAGTTTGTTTCTATATTTACAGTAGATTAGGGAAGAACGGTATTCTAATTCAATCATTTCGTTTTCAATTGATAGAGACACGTTTTTCAGTATTAGTAAATCAAAATTCATATAAAATTGGAATTAAAATGTGAGAAATGTGGTTCTCAGATGAAATTACGGATCAAAGTATAGAATTTTCATGCTTCGAATAAATTCAAAGGAATACATTTTAAACAATTTTTAATCGATTGTTCGCCTTTCTCTGCCCGATCTTGCACTATTTACAATAAAGATCTCCACTAATAGTTTTTCCAGGTTTCAGCTGTTCAAAATGAATAATTCTACGTACAATCCACTACAAACACCGAGGCGTCTTTTGGGATGTAAACTCGACTTCGCCGTACTTCGAGGGGATTGATTTGGAGACAGCCACTGCCTTTTGCATCCTCCGGTAATCAAGCGATCAAATAACGGTTGTGTGTGATGGATCGATTGGCTTTGTTCTCTTCCAAACATCTGCTATCCTCATTTTTCCAATCTCTTTACTCCTTGGAATTCGACCTATAAAAGGGAGGCTGTAAAAATTAAAATAATAATTAAAATTAAAATACGCTTACCAGTGAGAACACCTAGATATACATATATACTCCAAAACATGATCATAAGTCATTACATCTCATTAAAAGAAAAAAACAGGAAATAACAAACTACGTGAAAATAAGTTATAAGAACAAATGCGGAAAAATTCAAGAGGATATAGAAGTATGGAAGTCGTTGGAAACTTAGAATGTATTTTTTGCCGACCATTGTTCGAAAAAGAGATAAAACTTAATTAGAAACTTAATAAATAAAAAGAACTTAGAAGCAGATATTAATAATAAGATACATGAATATACATTTAGAGAAAATAAAAATAGTTTCAATATTTAGACTACAAAAAGATACAGTGAGAGAGGGCTAAAAACAATAACCTGTAATAAAAACAATTCAGAAAAAAAAACTTAGATGGTAAATAAAATAAAATTTCCCACATTTTTCAAGAATTACATGGATAGATACTACAAAACAGCTAAAAATAAAAAATAGTAACGATCTTAATTTTGATTCTTTCGAATGATGTGGGAGAAGAATAGGTGCTTCTATTTCATGCGAAAAAATTCAGCAAGTGATTGCCCGTATTCTAATTTGTCTTTTCTATGAGAAAATTTCCTCTGTTCACTATAATAAGATGGTAAATGACCCAAATTCAAAGGAAGATGTAGACTTGAAATTTTATAAATTCTATTCAATCGCAAAGGACTAACCATAGGTATTTTTTCAACATTCCTGTTACTTTTTAAGAGGATGATAAATAAGATAAGGGATGTTACTTTTTATCTGTAATATAACAGGAATTTTGAAAAAAATGGTAGATAATTCCTTGAAAATTCAAGTTTCTATTTTCATTAAAGATTAATGAAAACTTTTAAGTTTGATTCTCCATCTTAAAGTGTAGGTTTCTTTGAATATTCGAATATGATATGGCAGAGAAAATTTTGATATAGAATAAATCCATCATAATTTCATAAGCACAATATAATCCCCTGAATTTAGTCGCATAAATTGACGCCTTGAATGTGGAAAACAATTGAGTCACGATAACTATCAAGACAACAATTAGTCTTAAGTAGATTCTGATAGAGTATGACACCTAGACGTATTTAACATATTGTGGTGTTATATTCGAATTATCAAAAAAAATAATTGAATATTAATATTATTATGTATATATTATTTAATCATTACAATATTTGTATCTGGGACCATTATAAATGTTTCATTTCTCTTTATTATGACGACATACACCATATTGATTCGAAAACTATTCTTGGGAGAGGGCTAGTTTGTGTTATCTTATTTGCCTTGAAAATAATACATAACAACAGGGAGTCAAGGCATATTCCAGATTTTTAATCAATTTCTCTTTTCGTATTTTTCCAGTTCCAATTCAGCAATCACTACAGTACAATGATATAGATATATTAACTAACTATGACGTCCAATTTACAAATTTGCAAGTAGCGAATAATCAAGTCCCTAAGCAGAAACAAGGTTTCAGTGCTGGTAGTAGTTTAAGGAGTATAGCGGAAGGTTCATCAAATGCTGCTGACGATGCTGTAAATAATCAAGACACTGCTGGTCATCAAGCAGCTTATGTTGCCAAAAATACCTTGGCACAATCGGCGGCAGCAGTAAGTTTATATTTTCAAGTTAATACGTTCTTCACTCATTTTTCCATGTCAACAAATATCTTTATTATTAAGACTAAGGTAACTGATTGAAAATCTTTGTTGTCTGTTTTTTTTTTCTCTACATACATTTGTAAGAAAAAACTTACAAATATCGAAATTAATTTATAAACAATTAGAATTAATGGTTGTCATCATGTAGTGAAATAGTTGCATTGGGTTTGTTTAGGTTCTGTTCATTAACCAAGTCGGCACAAGCTCAAACCCAGGTCAATATAATATCAATATATGGCAATTAAACATATAACACCTGTTGAAAGGTAATGCCATATAGCTTCTAAATACGGACCATAGATAAAATGTAGGTCGTTTCTATTTGTTGGCAACAGGCAGAAGTGAGAAGTCATCTACATTCGATAACGAACATAACCTAAGCAAAGAAAATAAATCGGGAATGAATTATTATTTTATTATTACTAGAATAAATAGACCACCACCAAATCAGTTGAACAGCAGATAATACTCGCAAAGTTTCATCACATCACTTATATGTTTGGATAATTTCGGAATTAGCACTATTACATAATTAGAAATTTATTGAATTCTCTCAAGAGATACTACAGAAATTGATATTATATTGTTTTTTTCTATTTACCAAATAGACGAATAGGAATACATTTCGAAACACCTTTTTTATGAAACATCTCCAACTTTTAATAATAAAAATAGTTTAGATATGAAGTACAATGTAATCGAATTCCTGAGTTATATTATGACATTGGTTTTGAAACTTTTTCGTCTAAAACCAAAAGTTGTATTTATTTATTGTACAAAGAAACATAAACAATGTGCTCCTGAATACTTCTTTTAGCTAAAAAAGAGAACACCAAAGAGGTTAGATAAAAAATTTGACCAAAGTAGGCCATAGTATAAAAAATTAAAAATGACATTTATCAGCTACATTTCTATGTACCAAAACTTTCCAATTCAACCGCCAGTGGCGAAGGAATTTGAATTATTTATAACAATATAATATAAATATAATATTATTCTTGTTTGTTTACGCTAGTTTCCACTATTCATTTCGCCGTTGTCTTGCAACCAATATCTTGTTGACAACCAGGATTTATGGATCAAAATAAAAATATGTGTTATTCATCTCGTTAATATCGTAAAATTCAAGAAATTTTTGTCCTTGTAAATTTGCCTTGGTATCTAATCATAACGTTATTTTTGAAGCACAATTCTATAAATGCTGGACACCTGTCACACATATAAACCAATGTTATTAACCTAACCTAACCATTGAGTAAATTTTATTGGAATAATTATGAAATATATATTGATAGATACTTTTGTGAATAATATAAACTATATAAAATAGTGAAGCGACTAATTTCACTTTTCATTTGTTATAATTTAATAATATTTGAGGCTTGAAAAAATAATAGCTTACATGTAGCAATTAAATGACTGGAAATATTCCAATCATATTAATGATATGTCTGTCATTAATTATATTTCGTTTTTTGACTTTTTTCATGTTCATTGATATAATTTGAGAGTTTCGAAAAATTTATTAAAATATAAATCTAAGAATTAAATAACAAATAATATTTATTATATATTTTAGGCTTCAGCTACAGCCCAAGCTGCATTAGCAGGAAAGCAGATTCTTCTTCAGGGGCTCGAACAACAACATAGAGATGCTCAAACTGCTCTTATGGGAGAGAAACAGCAGTTAATGCAGGTATCATTTGCAAAATTTCGTCAATCTTAATTTGTTGTTGATAATAAAAATATTCGAAAACTTGAACCAAGATAATAAACGAAGCAAATAATCACATAGCTTTACAAGAACTGCTTCTTAAAGTAATCACTCTACTCTACAATTCGAACCAATATCATAATGGAAAATCTGAGAAGCTAACAAATAATAACTCTGAAATATTGCTGATACAGATCGAAAAATAATTTTCCTAGCCAAGAGAATTTTCGATGATTTGACTTTTGAACATGAGGAGCTATAACAAAGACATGACATGACATGAATATACTCTATGTTTTGTTTTAAGGTTATGAATACTGTATTACTGATATATACTGGTGCTAATACTGTTTATTCTATAAAAATTCTCACTTTTTCAGGCACAAAGAGCAGCCGATCAAACAAACCGAGCAGCACAGGAAGCAAGAACACACGTCCAGGTCCTTCAAAATACCTTAAATGCTGCCCAAGCTGCAGCAGATCACGTTACCCAGGCAGCTAATGAAGCTGCTGGGGAGTTAGCTGCTCAGCAAGCTATGGTTGGTTCTGCAAAGGATAGATTAGAGAATATAGGTAAGCAGTTAGCCGCTGTCAGGATAGATTTTCAAGCTACACAAGCTGCTGCACAGAAAGCTCAAGCTGCAGCACAGCTGGCCGCAGCTAATGCTGCCGCGGCAGCCGCTGCGGCTGCAGCTGGCTTAGCTAAAAATTCCGGGAAAAATCCTCTTCCTCCACTCCCGCCCCCACCCAAGCCTGATCAAAACGGTGGAAATGGTGGTGGAAACGGCGGTGGTAAAGGAGGAAATGGAGGAGGGGGTGGAGCAAAGAAGGCAGGAGGTGCATCCGGAGGGGGTGGAGGTAAATCTTCAAAATACAGCGCGGATGTTGATTATGATCAGGATTCTTTTTATCACCCTTTGTTCTATGGAGAAAGTTAACAAGTGTAGTACGTGATGTTGTTAATTTTTTTACTGTTTCTAAAAAATAAATTTATAAATATCAACATTTGTATTATTTTATTTATTAAGAAATAGGTTTTATAATTAATTTATTCTCACATCGAACAATCCCAATACTTTCAAATGCATCCAACAATCTATTGTGAATCAGTTCCTAGCAATTTTACATACTCATTGCATGATTATATCAGGCAGCGTGCTTAGCAATAAGAGATTTTTCTGCCCGGTAATAGTCCGACCTTATTTTAAATGAGCTTGGTGCCCTTTAAGGCGTACATTAACAGACCTCCTAGTTTTCCCAACATACTTCCAATTAGAATCATTGGAGCGAATTCATATAAAAATAAGCAAAGTGAAAGGTGCTACTACTAAACCTCCTGTTTTTCCTATGAAAAAAAGACAATGAATCAGCTTACCTCCTTTTCTTTTTCATAACCGTTATGTACAGCTATAGGCATATTCAACCAAATTCTTTTCTATATTATCCACAAAAAGAAATATTGTGTGAACACTGTCTAAAACCGTGTTTTCGTTCAACTTCTGTATTGAACTGAATAGAAATCTTTTTTCGGCAGTTATACTAGTTTGTTACAGCACTACACTGTTAGACGATTAACAATTCAATTTGTAGAATTTTGCTAGCGCCGAGAAACTCAAGGGTAATACAACATCTTGGAAACACCTGATAATCTCGATAGTCCAAATAATATGATTTAGAGTTAAACCTCTTCTGAGTAGATTTCAAATTTGTAATTCAACCGATTTACCGTTTTAAGTGATTTTGGTCTATCCTTACTGTTTTGTCATTATCGGAATATGTATTAGCATACGATTCTAATCAGGTTCCAATAATAAAAGTCTTTTTAATGAATAGTTCAAAGTAATACATAAATCTAAAATGATGTCATTTTAATAATAGTCAACCATTACCTAAAACAGTAGGTCCAGGTTTCCAATTTTTCTTTTTTTAAGATGGTTCTTAATAAAAGCAAGACAATTTTGGTGATAATAGGGTGCGGCTAGAAAAAAATCTACATTTGAAAGTGAACTGTTATGAATGATAAAATAACATATACATGATGTTCGAATGAAAATTTGACCCTCCATGTGGCTCTTCATAATGTAAATCAAAACGTCAAATTTTAATGGGAGAGAAAAAAATTTTTATAGAAAATTTATACTCAAAAATGTAACCCCAGCAACTCCGCATCAATTTCCTATTCTTGGTATAACGAAACATCTTTTAAAAGGTAATTTATTTGTATAATTGTTTCCAATTTATGAAATAACTTTGAGGATCTTTTGGATTCAACTAATTTAGTTTTTGAATATTTTGATTTATGAAATAAATTTTCTTCGATTTTACTAATTTCAGTATTAATGCAAAAAACTTAAAATGAAAATTCTGATTACTGACACCGGAGGTACGTACAAATATAGGATTTTTTTTAAATACGGTGTCATTGTACTGAGTTCAATGGAGTTCATTTCGAACATTTTATTCATTCATTTGAAGAAATCTCAACTTTTCGATTCGCTAAATTCATTTGTATGGCAACTAAAGCTATTCATATCGAGGTTATAAGTGATCTGTCCGCTGACGCTTCTCTTGCCACATGAAATCGGTTTATTGCTCACAGGGGAAATCCGCATGACATTGATACCAATTTTGTGAGCACTAGCAATAAACTAAAAGAGTTTTATCATTTCTCCAAATCTAAGTCCGCTTCTGATAATTTTAAAACGTATTTGGAGCAAAATGAAACTCAAGGGAAATTTATTCCCCCTCGATACCCGCACTGTGGTGGACTATGGGAATCCACTGTGAAAGGCGCTAAATATCATTTGGTTCGATTATTGGATAATTCGTGATTGTACATAGTTCTCACGCAGATAGAAGCTACCCTAAATTCTGAAATATCATTTAGAACACTACTCATTCAAAGCATTTTAACAGAAACAAAATGTTGAAAAGTTTGTTGTTAATGAAAAGTAGATATATAAATACAGATGATGATGATGATATACGCTTTATTGTCATAAGAAAATTTCACAAAGTGATACAATTTTTTGTGCGATAATATAAAATAACAATTTGGATTAATAATAATAATTATAATACATATAATATCTTACTCAATACTAAATTGAATTATGCCAGTCTATTGAGTCTAAGGTAGAATGTAAAATTTTACCACGGAATAAAAGGTCTTTCAAATCTTTGTCAATTTCCAGAACTTATTGAATGTATTTTCCATTTTGAGTTCTGAAAGTGGCTGATTGAATCATTTTTTGGCACTGCAGATGATGGAATTTTTGTGCAGATCAGAAGTGGGTATTATACTAAGGTGGCTTGTGGCCTATTCCACTGCATGTTCAGGTCTATTGTGATCCTTCATATCTAGATCACCTGTTTCAGCTTTATTTTCCTTATAAAGGTGAGACACTAAATCTTTCGTGTATCTATTTCTTGGCTTTCCTAAGCAAACTGCAGGCTTATCAAACTGTGCAGTATGTTAAAGTATGCGCTCTGAAATTCCTTCCTCTGATTGACAGAATATGACCAAGGACTAGTCTGTCAACTCCTATAATTATAGGTGTATTAATCTGTACAATACAGATCTAGCCTTGCCTTGTACGAAGTTATGTAGAGGTGGTGGTTTAAGGAAGACTTCCTTTACAGTTGTGGAGATAGTTAAAGTTAAAGGATAACCTTTATGGGTTGATTGATAATATCTTTATAATTTTTATCTGCTTCGTGTTTCTCCGCCATGCCATCGAAACATGAGATATCTTTAACTTACCTACACCTGTGTAATACTTACTCCATCTGTTGCGTTATGCCGTAACTAAGTATGCAAGATATCAACTAATTTACAGAAACCAATATTACTTATACATGTATAATTGGAAATTCCCCAAAATAGGATCCCATTTCGCGCTCATTAAAAAACATTTAAAATTATAATTACATTTAGCAACCAAGAAATCAATAAAGCTGTAGAACAGTGTCTGAAAAATATAAATAGCTTTGCTGGAGATGTTGACATATGCTTGACTCACCCGGTATTTTGAAAAATCATCAAATTATTTATTTAGCCTCGAAGGTTATATTTTAATGTAATATTCGCCAATGTAACCCAATACAAACGTAAACATCAAATTATAATATAATTTAGCTCTTTCTTTTATCGATACCGTTAACCGTAAGAGTGAGACTGGGTCACGTTTGCTTCAGTCAGATACCAACAGTTGGAGTACGGATATTGATTGACCACGGTATTAATGGTCAGTTCTTTTCGTATTATATCAAAATAGTATAAAAACTTGATAATTGTGGTGAATTAGAAAGTGATAATGAGGTGTACATGTGTCCTTTTGTTTATTACAATATTAGGTAAGGACTTCATCATTCTCATAGTGTAAATATCTTGTACAGTATCCAATTTATTAACAGTCTATTGGGGACAAGTGGATTTAACATTTTTTGTAGAATGAGGTTATTTATGTAGTTCCGGAATTTTTAAAAAGTTCTCTTTCGAATTTTTGGAAACTACTTTCACAAATTGATTCAGAATATTAATTTGGGAGGTATACGTTAAAATATATAAGTTTGAAATGAATTATGCATAAATTGTACATTGAAAATGATTAGTAGTAAATATAAAAAAATGAACTGGAGTCTAATAAAATGGTTTGAAAAGTGTCAACAAAACTAAAATTCTACTATTTTATTTATATTATATTCGACTAGGTTTACTATATGATGAAATTTTAAGTTTTAAAATTACCTCGAAGCTTTCGTATTTGTTTATTTTACATTCCAACTGCTCTAGGAAGATCTTACGCATAACATTCTTCAACTGAAATGTTCTTTTTTCCAAGATGTTCTCCATAATTGTATTATTTTAGGGCCATTAATCCTATTAATTTTGAAGAAAACATCCAATATAAAAAACGTACTAACAAGTCTGTGTGTTCTAATATTTTTAGGACATCATACATTTTAGTCTTTTTTCTCACAAAATTATCAACTATCTATCTGTATAGAATGTGAGTTTCCAAGGTACAATTTTCTCCATCGAAACAATTAATGTTTTAAGATGAATATTGTAGCCCATCCATTTATAGTTCGCAATGTGTATTATCCCGTTATTTGAACATTTTGAATGTTCTTTCTGAAGTGTTTTTAATTCTAATGTTATCGTCTGTAAAATGGGCCTAATTTTTATCAACAGCAAGATATTGATAAGAGTTAGATATTGCAAGCCACTTAAGTTTTTTCCTTCACTTATCTATAAATGTCATTTCAAACTATTATTTGGGTAAGAGATGGACGACAAGATTTTTTTACAAAAACCCAATTGAAAAAGCCGACCACTATAAGGGCGCCGTTACCGTCCATTACGATAAAACCGAATTTGTTATCGTCCGCTAATAGAGTAGGTAGAGCTTCCGTGTGGAACTTATTGTCGCATAGATACAACGAGGTATTTCTGGTTTGAACGGTTCGAAATCTATGTTTACTTTATTTTCTTTGCCTTCGTCCATGACAATCTTTCCACAGTATATTACCAAACCGTTCGGGGTTACTTTTGTATACAATTTTAAACGATGTTGCACAGAAGTAATGGCACCAAGTACTGAAAGCCTATTTACCCTAGACTTTATATTAGAAGCAGAAACAAATTCGTCGGCTACTATAAGAATCAAATTCCATGAAATATATGTCTATGAATAAATAAACTTTAGAATGCCGTCTTCAACTTGAGCGAATGTGAAGGTAATGCTCACAGTTTCTTTCTAGTGTTGTGCATTTGGAACTTGCCAAAGAGTTGAACAAGCTATTAGGAATAAAACATAAGGGCTAAGAGATTGAAAGAACAGATTTTTTAGAAAAGTCGAATATTTTGCTGCGTAATAACGCACTATCATGTTTATCTGATATCTTTCAATAATTAAAAGACGTAAAAGCACGTAGCAGGGGCTTATTTCGAAGGTGAAACCTCATTTTTCTCATATTTTCTCATATTTGTTGACACTAAAATTATTCATCCACTATTAATAATATGTCATGCAAACAATAATTTATTGGAAGTCAAGTGTGAAATATTCTTCTTATGATATTCAGAACACATTTTCATTTGAGTAAATTTTGGAACGCTAAAATCGTCATTTCTGTAAAAGCGTTGGTCTCGTGAGACGTATGACGTCACACGCTGGAAAGTTAACTGCACAACTGAAGTAAATTTCATACTTTGTTTCTGGATTAACAGGGTTGTAGTTCCACGAAGTGAATACAAATACGTCTTTAAATAAATCAAACGTTCTGCTCGTTTCTGTAACAACGAGTGGCAAAAAAATTAATATTGTGGTTAACATTACCTCGAAAAAACTCAAAAAAACATTCAAATGTTTCTATGTGTCAAGTTCACTGTTATATAAATAATATTAAACTTAAATGTACCTAAATATTTAATACCTCAGCTCTTAAAAAAAGACATATTCTTGCATAGGCAATTGTTTTGTCTATATATACACTACCGGTCAAAAGTTTTTGCCCAGCCGATAATACATCCATTATATTTCAAAATAATACACTTTAACAAATTCCTTTTTCATATTGTCAATTGAAGGTCGGAAGGTATAAACCAATGATAATAGTGTCCGTTATTTGTTCACTTTATATGAGCAAATGTTTGTATACACATCTCCAAAAGTCTTGGCCCCCCTTGGTAATTTTTCGCAAGTTTATTTTAATTTGAGGATTTTTTGTTTGCAAATACTTGTTTATCTTATCATACAAATAAAAACAATTATAAAGTAAAAACTTAAAAATAAGCAGAATTTTGTAAAATAAATTCGAAAAAAAAACAAAATAAAATCTTTTTTTTTTAAGAAAAAAATGTGAATACTGGAAATAACATAACTTAATAACTTATGTTTCCACCTCTTCTTGTAATTAATTATCCAACGCGTCTTGGCATGCTACGAATTAGCTCATCAATAACATTATTGGGCATATTGTTCCAATCTTTTTGAACAGCTGCAGTTATGTCCCGGAGAGTTAGAGGGGGGTTTTCTCTATTGGATATTGCTTTGCCAAGATAATCCTATACATGTTCGATGGGATTCATGTCTGGCGAGTTTGCTGGCCAGTTTAATCTTTGGATATCTCCCTCTTGTAGCATATTCTGTACACTTGGTTCGCGATGTGGTCTGGCATTATCATCTTGAAAAATGAAATTTGCGCCATATTAGTTACGCAAAGGTTGCACGATTGCTTGGATGTTTTCAGCGTATATGGCATCGGTCATTGTTCGCTCAATAAGAATAAGTGGAGTGCGGCGACCATACATTATACCCCCCCCCCCAAAACATAACTGATCCACCTTGATAAGAGACAACGCTTCTTGCGTCTACCTGGGCCTCTCCAAATTCTTTCCCGGTGACTATCACTCTTAAGCCAAATCGTGACTCGTCAGAAAATAAGACGTTGCGCCATTGGGGTAAAAGACAATTTCGATGCTCTTCGGCCCATTGGCGACGTTCAGCTCTATGTCGAGGTAGAAGTCTAGGTTCCCTTAAAGGTCTTCTTGCCCTGAGATTTAAAGAATGTAACCTCCTTTTTATGGTACTTCTCGAAATTACTCTTCGGTAGATATGCAAAAAATGACTTCGAAGGGCTGTTACCGTTATTCTTCGGTATCTTCGAGTGAAATTAGCCATATACTGATCTTCCCTCTCTGAAGTCACTCTAGGTCGACCAGACACCGGCCTTCGTGCAACGCCACCAGTTTCTTGAAAAAGTGTCACTACCCGCCTTATCGAGGTTCGCGGCATATTTAAACGCCTAGCAATCTCATGATTTCAGAAACCCTCTTGCTCAGTTAGCCCTGTGAGGCGTAAGAACGTGCTGTGATTTATACTTTGTGTTAAGTTCTTATACGAATTGTTTTCGTTTTCGTACATTCAGACTTGTCAGTTTTAAAATGGGTAAAACCAAGAAGTTATCGGTCTAAGCTGGTGCATTAATCGCAAATCTTCATGGCCAAGGCAAAACTAACTGTACGGTTGCTGCCGAATTGAAAACACCTCGGACATATCGTGATCTACAACGTGAAAAAATATGCATCTACCAGGAGAAGGAGATTTAGAGAAGCTGGTCTTTTTGGAAAGGTGGCAGTGGAAAAATCTCTTTTAAGACGTCAAAATAAAATTAAGAGGCTGCAGTGAGCTAAGAAATATAAAAATTCGACATATGAAGAGTGGGAGAGAGTTTTTTAGAGTGATGAATCAAAGTTTGAGATTTTTGGGTATAAGAGAAAAGAGAGTCATATTGAATATTTTGAATACATCTTGTTTCCACAACAGTTATTAGTCATATTTATTATATTTATATACTAAGTAATCTAGAAAAGTACCGTAGAAAGCCATCTTATCATAGTACGGTTACTATCTAGACAACGTTTTATAGAATGGCAGTAAAGTTTCAAAATTTTACTTTAATCTAAGATACTAACATAATAATTTTTTACGTGACACTACAATGTATGTAGTAATCGGTATATTTTCTACTTTTTATTTTTACACATATGTTTCTTGACGTATGTTTCTAATTAATCTATTATCATGAAATGCTACTCAATTTTTTTTGTACCTTTGGCGTAACCAGCAAGATGTTTTTTAAAAATTTATTTTACGATGTATTCCGTTGATTTCAAGGTCTTATATGAAATATTTTTTATTTTTCTTTTTACAAAATTTCGAATTCTTTTGGCTAGGTTTTTCTCTAATCTTAAACCTATTCAATAAACTAAGTAACTCCATCGCACTCATATTCATACATTATGATCACATCTGTAAATCTCTCCAGTTTACTATTCACACAATGTTTTGAATATGTGAAAATTATTTTCATTAAGCCGAAATTATCTTCATTATAATTCAAATAGAAATATAGCTGTTCATTTTAAATAGCACTCTATGTCTGTCCTCATTGAATAATTTCGAAATTTAAGGAAAATATGTTTTGTTTTGTTCATAAAAAAGTGGGGAATTTTTGACTGTTTAGAAATTACTTTATATTAAATACTCATCAGAATATTTAATAGGTTTTACCAGCTTGACCGATCATTAAAATTTATTGAATAGGATATAGAAAAAAACTTTCTCAATAAAGAAACATTATTACCGTTTAGCAGTCTTACTTAAATATTACGAGGTCAAAAAATAGTATCCTTCAAATTCTTAGAATCTAAATTAAAAACTATTTTTTATTTATCTACAAATTAGAGCTAAGTGGCAGTTGAAGAGCTCTGATCCAATTAGCTGGTTTGAAATTGCAATTTCATAAAATGAATGCCAAACCAGATCTAAAAGCCTCTAAATCGAAAGAATTTAAGTTTTACAAGGAATGATTTCTTCTATTTCTTCTCTAATCTATTCTAATAATCACCTAATATAATTAATCCATGTATTAACAATTAAATATAAATTTATAGTTATATAATTATGTTATAAAAAAAAATATCATTTTTAACTGTAGTAAATTTAAGAAAAATAGCTAAGATAAAAGTCTCACAAAAACTTGTTCTCAAAGGATTATTGGAATTTTATTCTTCCTTTGGCTTCCAAAATGATGGAATGGAAATGGGAAATGATTGTCAAATTTAAATAAAATATGATTCCAATCTCAAAAAATCTACTCATCTTATATTTGAGATAATTCTTCTAACATGATTCTCTTGGGTTTCTTCCTTTAGTTGTGCTCATCATTTTACTTTTCCAAATATTTCAAAATGTTCTGTATCTCTCAACTTGTTTCTACTATTTCATTCAACTTTGCAACTGTTTCTCTTTAAATATTTTTCTGAAACTTTTCTTTACTCCGACTATTCTCCCCCCTCAAATCTGAAAACACAATATCCCAGAATAGGTTAATTACCTACATATACTGTAATCAATCAACATAAAGTATTTTGATTTTTGTGTCCGCTCCGTTTATCTAGTTTCATTGAAATAATTGCGCCCTATCGAAAATGCTCTTATAGTGGGTCACAAAATTTGCCCCCGTTCAACCCCTTCCTCCCAAATAAAATTCTATATCCGCCACTGACATGAATTAATCCTAATTATAGTAGTGAGGTATTATTTCATCTTAATTTTCACAAATAAATTTATCCACAGTACACAAAATTTATCTAATGAATGCTTAATCCATTCTATTGACGATTCACGTTTTAACGAAAAATCCCGGAATTCTAAATTTCCTAATTTGTTGTCAGTTATTATTGATGTTTAAATGGTATTGAATATCTGAAGTTAATTAATTTTGTAAGACCATGAACAAACTAAAAATAACTATAAGCTAGATATGAAAGTACCAAAACTTTATTTTACGACTAATTGTTTGTTATTAGGTTGGAATAATATGACAAAACTTTCAATATTATATGATATATATAAAAAACAATCAGGGCCGAATTAAGCTAGGGGCTTGGGGGGTTATATCCCCGGACCCCAGGTCCAAGAGGGCCCCATCATTTGGAAATCATTCTGTATTTTTTGATGTGTTGATACCACAAATCTAACGTATTAATATTATTTTGTGAATTTTTCCGGGTTTCCGTCATTATTTTAGCCCCGGGCCTTATAAATCGTAATTCGGCCCTGAAAGCAATTCACTTTCATTTAGCAAAAATGATGAAATTTGCATCTGAGAATATGAGAAAAGTTTAAAGTAGAAGAACTTCCCACGTGAATATTTGAAGGTTTTTGTAGATTGTCTAATAGGAACATAAACTAAATATGTAAAGATCCAGTTGTTTCAAGTTGGTTTTTCCTAATTTCAAATTATAAAAATACGTATTTTTCAATTATTGTACGAGGTTTGGTTATTAAATAACGAGACTGACCCTGTAAAATATTTTATTTCAAATCATGTATTTTACTTAGCGTACTTACAACATTGATTTATTAATTCGAGTTTTTTTATTCTCGATGAAAATTAGCTATTGTTGCATAGATTGGCGCTTCGTTTCAAGTAAATATACAAAAACGTGAATCGTCACCTGCCATCATCCTTTCCAATAAGTGTCGTTTTCAAAATATAAATAGAAACATTTTTGGAAGCTTTTAGTTCAGAAGTAAGGCACCAATTTAACTTTTTGCATGATAAACTTTTGTAAAATTCGCCCTACGGATTTTTGTATTGAACTTCAGCAATCGTACGAATACTTAATCATTTCAAAAACACTAGAACCATCCAAAAAACTCGTGCACATGATTAATTGTCATACATTTGTTCCAATAAATTATAATTTAATATCGCAATTCCTAAATATTCATCACCACAATTAGTTGATATTTCCGGAGAAATAAAAAAAGCAACTCGGATCTAGATGAAGCCTAATGTTATGCTGATTTAGGTACAGTAGCGAAAGTCTTGGCCTTCGTAACTTGAGGTTTCGTGGTAACAGTTGTCGGTTGCTGGCATTTGGCACATCCGCATTTCTTTAATGTCACCGTCAGACTTATATAGGCAAATTTTTTAAGTAAGTACCGTTTTGCGATTCCGCCGCCGCAACCCCAAGGTTGGCGTTCCGCACATGCGCGTTGGTTACCTACATCTCTTGTTTACACACTGACGCCAATACAGTCTGTTTCTTCATTGTGTACGTTGTTTACTGAGTGTTTAAGATCCCTCCGACAATCGTGAATCCCGCCGATTGTGAAGTACGTGCTGTTATACGATTTCTTAGTGCTAAAGGCGTAAAACCAATCGATATTCATCGTGAGATCTGTGAAGTTTACGGACAAAACATTATGTGTGATGGAATGGTGAGAGCATTTAAAGATGATTGCACAAATGTGCATGATGAAGAACCGAGTGGGCGTACTTCGGTCGTTAATGAAGATTTGGTGCAGAAAGTGGACGAAAAGGTGAGAGAAAACAGACGCTTTACAATTTCATCATTGTGCGACTACTTTCCTCAATATTCTCGTAGTGTTTTGTATCGCATTGTGACCTGGAACTTGAAATACCAGAAATTGTGTTCACGTTGGGTTCCAAAAATGTTGACGGATTTGCACAAAACCCAACGTTTAGGCAGTGCATTGACTTTCCTTGAGCGGTACCACAATGAAGGTGAAGATTTTTTAGACCAAATTGTTACTGGTGACGAAACATGGGTAGCCTACGTCACACCAGAATCGAAACAACAATCCATGAAATGGCGACATTCATCATCACCCAAAAAAGCAAAGTTTAAGCAAACAATTTCTGCCCGGAATATCATGTGCACAGTTTTTTGGGACAGAAAAGTTTCGGCCTCGCAATGCAGCGCCTTATTGTGAGACATTGAACAATCTACGTCGTGCAATCCAGAACAAAAGACGTGGCAAGTTGAGTAAGGGTATCGTTTTGCTGCATGACAATGCCCGTCCACATGGGGCTAATCACACCAAAGATCTCATCAAATCTTTCTTTCTTCTTTTTTTAATTCCAAATCGGTACTTACTTAAAAAATATGCCTCATATTTAATAGCTTTATCTTGTATATCAACATACTGTAAAAATTATTCGAACGTTTGTAATTTTTTAAGGTTAAATTTGAATATTTTACATCACATTTATATCATAAATTATCTATTAGGTCATCCAAACACCACTTTGTTACCTTGATATCTCCATTTCATCATCATAATGTATGGAGACGAATGTTTTTTTCTGTAGTTCACTTAGTGCACAAAAAATCTCTGTGAATGAGCCTATATTGAAAAATAACTTCTGAAGTTAACCATAAATTGGAAATGGAATCAAGATTTATTTTCGATACATGTGTAATCATTGACTCCCTTGAATAATGACAAAGCAACTGTTGCAACGTAGATAATAATTGATATTGAATTCCACTACACTTTTAAGGTTTTAAACAAAGCTTCTTCCGCAATCTACAGCTCGCCTCCCAGCTATAGACTTATAATCTACATTCAAATGTTTGTGTTGAATCAAAGCAGCTACATCTTCTCTCTACATGTTTTTTACGTATGCTTGCAATGAAAAGGTATTTTGAAACTACTCGTAAGTGAACTGAAACTTTTCCTCTTCCTTATAAATTCTATACTTGTCCACGATTATTCAATTATTCCTGGTTACTTTTGAGTAGAATTGTCGATCATCATATGTATGTTCTATGGTCCCGGATATTGATTGATATAAGGTTAGAATCTTTTCCTTCATTTTCTATTATAATCACTCCAGTTTGCTGGAAAACATCGTGGTAGATATAGAGATACTCATGCTACATTTTAAATTTTATGATTTTCTGTTATCCTCTACTTTATGATTCCCTAGAAAAATTTCTACCATTTGAAAAAATGAACAGAAAACGTTATACATATTGAGTCTCATGGATTGATATAAAGAAAGTCTTGAACAAGTTTTCTTGTAAAGGCCATCAAATAATCTGGTTATTAGTTTTAATAGGATAGTCACAAAGAACTTACCTGACCAGTACCCCAAAAAATAGTAATATTTTTACCGACAGAAACAAAACTTCTTCAATAAAATTTGGGTTATTCTTTCTGAAAGTGCTTTGGTAGATCTATTGAATAGCATTAGAGACGTGAAAAGCCAACGATGTAAAAAAACTATATAGTTTTATATAAAAATATTTAGAAAACTTTTTTTGAAAACTAGATTCTATTCAAAATAAATAAATTATTTCTTAGCTGAAAATCTGCTAATATGTGAAGTTAAAATTTATTGTCAAACTGTAGGCGTTCGATGTATACAATGCCCACACTTTATACAATTACATTTCTGTACCTATATGTTCACAATATGATTTGTCAATTTTATCATCATAAGCATCCATTATATAAATCATTTTTAAAGACCAATTGTATCTAGACTTACACCAAAAATTCTATTTTTTATTTAATCAATTTTTAACTTTCCGTCAATCCAAATTCAATCTGCTGAACTTAACTTATTGTATGATTTAGAATGTTAGTTTCTTGCAATTTAACTATCATTTAATTTTAATTTTAATCGATGGTGTCCGAAGATTTTAAGTACTTTTTAGAAGAGATCTCGCCGATGCTAAATACCAGTTTATAAAAATACCTAATCAAGATATTTTTCTAGCATCCTTAGCTATAATAGAACACATTTTAAACATTTCGACTTACTTACGGCGCTTTTGATGAATATAAGCAAATTTACAACTAGATTTATGAATGAACAAATCACCTACCATAGAAATACTGAAATAGGATCTTGTGTCCTTCAGTGTCAATCCTTCAGCACTATACCAACTCTCACAATTGCACTGTCTGATATTTTAACAAACGGAGAATAGACTCTTAATTATCAAAACTCACATTTCAATATACGAAAGAGAAGCAATTATCAATCAAGTTCATTCCATGTAAATTCATAGAATATAACTATAAATTTCAATGTAACTATGAATAATTTGCACTGATCAATGAAATTTCGATTAGGTAATAAAAAATTGAGATCGAGCGAGAGAAGATTGCCTGGTAGACCAAAAAATAGATTGTAGATAGTTCAGATTGTACAAGAAATGGAAAATCTGGGAGTACATGACTGGAACAAACTGATGCAGGACAGAGAAAAATGGAGAACAATAGTCGAAGTTGCAAAAATATGCGATAAATTGTAATTAAATAGGGTAAAATGTTAGCTGACCACCCACAAAAATACAATAGAATCTATAGTCTTGTATATATATAAAGAATAGCAAATCTAGAATATTGTAAAAGTTTAGAATTAAAAAATAATAAGTCAGAGTCCTAATAATTGGGAGGGGGGAGGGTATTCAACCATAAGAGCGTTTGAAGAAAGTTATGAATATAACATTAAATAGTTATAGTATTCTGAAAGTTTATAGTTAGATCCAAAAACAATCGTATTTTTATTGTCGAAATTTGAAAGGAAACATAAATAACCTAATTCTCAAAAAGAATGTATAAACATAGTGTCTATATTTTCCTTGTTCCTACGCTGTAAAATATATTCTTTTATAAATATGATTTTTTCTTATTTTCTTACTTTGAACGTATTGGAATGATTGTGTGATATATTTATTCTAGTAAAAAAATTTAAAATACACCTTATTTCAAATTTTGTTTATATATGTATAAAAATCTATTATTTTGGCAAAAATCTTATCTTATTTATAATCTTCACTAGAAGGCTGCCGCTGTAAATATATAGTTGGCCAAGTTTTCTATATGGGTCTATCTTGTGAAAATAACTATTAGGAAGTCCTCTCATTGTAGGCCCTCCTTATATCGAGAAAAATCGTTTCTCCATATTCCCCTCGAGTGGTATATTCCGCTTCTAAGTAGATTTTTTGTCGATACTGTGTTCTCTTCTAAAACCAAAGTTCTTTCAAGCAATTAACTATCGCTTTTGAAGATTTGTTAATTTATTTTGCTCATTAAAGATGGCAAAATTATCGTTTAATAGTTCTGTGGTGAGTTGGGTGTAATCTGGATTTTTTCAACAATATTATATCTGCTTGTTCTCACCTTGTCAGGGGGTGTACCTATTCTTCTCAAAAAAAAGATCGAAACAGGAACGGAGAAGAAATTTGAATCAATATTTACCTAAAATAAAGGTATACAAAAATGGAGGACAGTTCTTGATTGGATTTTCATTAAATATTAATATTACCTAGTGAATACAGGTCAATATACAAATAAGAGGAGGAAGTGAAATAGTAGTTGGTAACCGACCTCATAACCATTTAGAAAGCAGTCTGTTCTTTCATTGTATTTATCCATTTGAGATAGAAGAAAACAACATTATTAATGTGCAATATATGTGTTGTTTATTTGTTTGAACAGACAATTAATTCGTTGTACCTTTTTTTAGTAACTTTCCCTTTCCGTAGATATTTGTGGACTACTACTATTCATTTTGCTTCTTTCTAAGACTGATTTTTGCAAGGTTTCATACCCGAACAAACTTTTTTTTTTCAACTTTTGGAATGCTATAATTTTTTATAATTTTGTGTGTCCACAATCATCAATTTTTTCACGATCTATTTATAATTGAAAAATACGTTTTCGTCAATAAAATTGAGATTTTTATATATACATTTGGAATTTGAAAATTTTGCCATGATAATCTAGATGATTTACTGATTGAATGTATATTGCAAGATGTAAGGAAAGTAAAAATTAATGGCATGGTAATTGTTCAGTAAAAGCTTAATTTTCCTTACAGGCGGGACTTGGAGGTTAGGTCGACCGACCTGTGTATTGGAATCAGATTTTGGATTTAGCATCAACTGTGCTTTTAAGAAATCAGGGCTGTTTCGAGTTAGAAATCTTGGTGGCGTTAAAGCTCACATAGGCCTGGGTAAATTCTATCTTCCTTTTCTGTGATTCATTTCTTCGAAAATTTACTTTTTAAGTGATAGAATATAAAGAATAAAAATAATTATATGAACTACAAAGTTAATGGTTACAAATGGTTGAACACAATTAAACACTCTCTAAAATATTGAAAGTCGTAATCCACTATATAATTTTTTTTCAAATTATTAATCTCATTAATTCATTAAGACAAAATGTTTGTTATCTGAAGAGTATATTTTGAGTAAAAAAATGGAAGTATATTTCTTCTTCTATATTCGCATTTTTTTTTGTATTTTATATTAACATATAAATCGAACCGATCTTAATAAGCATGATTTTCGAAGAAATGTGTCTTTTAGTCTGCAGTACGTTGTATAAGTAGGTTTTTACAATGCTCTCCTAACATTAACTTGTATCTTAAAAATACTAGTCTATCAAGTAGTGTAGAAATTATAACAAATCTACTATTGCAAGGGTGAGTTTCACTGGCACATAATTCAATTAACAAATGCAAGGGGATTCATTAAAGGAGGCCATCAGCAGTTGGTTAAAAAATTATTATACTATAATTTTGGAAGAGAAGAAAATACTTCATAGTAATGAGACCAGGAAATGCCTTAAAACATTTTCATTTGCAAAATTTCATTCCAACGGTTTTCGCAAAGTATTAATTTAAGAGATTACCGAAACTTCAATTTTCCTGAAATGTATCTCACGAAACCCAAATTCAAGAAAATTGAATGTGAACTTCAGAAACAATTTTTTCCGGAACATTTCACATGCAATGCTATACTAAAAAGTTTGCGAAGGGTAATTAGTAACACTTATTGGTTTTTTAAATCTACCTTCTCTTGTTGATCTAGAAAGTTTTCCAGTATTGATAAATACTGACTCTCTAATGAAAATTTATTTGAATTAATGGATTCCTATAACCAATAGGTAGAAACGCATTAACATTCAATAACATTACAATGAAACGTCTACTGTTTACTGGAATTCACATACCGCACAAAAGCCACGTAGTACCTCTGGTAAATTGTAGTCAATTAAATACGTCGTTGGAGATTATATTTTACTTATTAATCCGACGGCGCACTCAATCAATCAAATGACTAAATTTCATAAGTGCATTTAATTTTAATTGAAGATTGAATATTTATTTTTATTTTTTGTATACTCATCGCCAATACTACTACAATTGGTACTATTATACTAGATTATTGAGTCATTCGTACAAGTTGTTTTCCTTTATAATATAATTATTTGAAAATTTGTGCTTAGTTTACTTTTCAATTTATTTGTCGCTTAGTATAGGTTTAATATGAATATATAATGATTAACACAAATAATTCGACATATTGTCTGTATAGAATAATCCAAAAAATAATATTTAATTTTTAACCCACTGACTACCCTAATAACTTAATTTTTCATCTCTTGATAATAGAATGAAATCCTAAACTTGTGCTAACACAGAAATGAAGAAAAAAATGATATCCACGATATATGAATGAATGTATTACTAATTATTATAGAAAATATAGTACGGAGCCATTGTGTGTTGGTCCTGTACGAGAAAGGGAAACAAGATTACAACTGAACGAAGTGACAGCATTTTAGCTAGTACTGTTATTAATGTATTTTTTTTTGTCGCCAAATAGTTGAGAATATTAACTGATACTTTCGTTAACTTCAAACTGTTTTCTTTTACGGTATCTAGTATCTATCTGTTATTTGTTGTACCTTGCAGTTTGGGCTCTTTTCCTATACAGTCAATAGTAGTGATTGAGGGAATGTCGGATAGATCGTCTCCTTAATTCGCAGCTTTTTCTTGCATTCCATAATGTTAGCTACTGCTTTAGAAATTTACGTGGTCATTATTGTTCCAAATTTTTTTCTTACACTCAAGTCATCCATTTTCCATTTTATAAACTAATTTTCCCATATGTTAAATTGTCATTTTATATCTAGTATTTCCCAAAATATGTGTAATAATTATTATGAAGTTTCTAATGAGTTTGATTTATTTAATTGCATATTAAAGATAAAAAAATATCATGAATATTATAACCTTTAGTCTAAGAAACTTAAAATAAAATTAGTCAGCTACATTATCAGTATAAAATAAATTCCAATTCAAGCACCAGTAGCGGAGGGATCTGAAATATTTATAATATTCTAATACGGTGTGGAGCAGCCAAATGGAGAAAATTCTTTGATAAATAAATGAGGGCGTGGTGAGAAAAACGTTTAGACACATTGATTTGTATTTTTAAACAGACATTTTTTTCAAAAAAATACATACGACTTTTCAAATTTAAAAGCAGCCCCCTGTACATTATTCATTTTGAATTAATATTAAAGAAATAAAATTATTTCATTTCACAAATTATACTGAAAATCATATACATAAATGCTCGCGTCTTGACAACATGCTATATGATATGGAAATGTCTTCTCAAGTTATTTAACATCTCAAGTTGAGGGGTTTAGTTTTGTATACAATACTGTTGACATATCGTCACTAAAAGATATCTAATCGCGATAGATCGGGAGATCGAGCGGATCATTCTATCGATCCGCGCCTCACTATGCACCGATTATTCCAAACCTAACCAAATTATTCCAAATTTGGTTGAGTTATTGCCGAACATTGATTTAATAATAGAGCTCCATCTTACTGAAACCATATTATTTTCGCAGGAACTTGTAGATTTGCTAAATCAGGATATAAGTATGTCAAAAATAGGACGACATTCTTTTGGAGCAGTTCTAAATATTTATCTCCATTAAAGTTGCCATTTATAACAGTAAAAAGGAACGCTAGAATGCTTTTGCTCACTTTCTCAATATCATGAGCTAAGTGAAAAAAAAAGTATAGCTTGTAATGTAGCGAATTTGTGAAATAAAATAAATTCCTTTTTTTAATATATATTGGATACAGTTACATAGGTAGAAGGTAGGTATAAAAATTATTAACGAATTTATTCCATTTGGCTGTTCCAGGCTGTATAATGTTTGATATTTGAGGAAAACAATATTTTTATAGTAACGTAGTACAAGTACCTCACCGAAACCATTTAGTCTGCCTCTTTTGATATGGAATGTTACTGTTGTTTCTACTACTATCAGTCCCATACATAAATAACGACTTGTCCAATAACCGTATCCACTGGAAAATCTAATTTCCCATAAAGTTTTTCTCAGGTTGAATGGGATTTACAGCGTTCCTTCATGCTAATTCTCTATTTAATTACGAAGTAAATGGTCCACGTCTGCAATTTTAAATTGCTCACTATGTAACTCTTTGTATGTACCCAAATATGTTGAGAGGGTTGAACTCACAATGATATAGTAATAAAATTATGAAACCGTGTATACGAAGCATTTAATCTGAAACGAATTTAATTTATTTGGCTAGACTATTGAAAAAATATTTCAACACGTTGCAGGACGAACTCAATCCACAATTCGAATCGATCTGCGTTTTGCGTCGTCTCAATAGTCACCAGATTGTTTAGATCCAAAAATCCTACTTTTCTGGGCTTGATTAAAAAATACACCACTTTCTATTGATGTACTCAATCTCTATTCAATTGCGTCTGGTTTTTTGCGACTATTTTAAATTAGTACGGTCTGTTATCCGGTTTCTTTCTTCTAAAGGTATAGAAATGATCGATATTTTTTATAAAATAGGTGTAGTTGGTTAGATCCTGTAGAAATTACACTACAATGTGCAAAACAAAGAGGAACGCATTGGCCGCTCTTCTGTAATTACTGATGATTTAGTGAGAAAAGATGATCAGAAAATTCAAGGCGTTTCTCATGAATTTCCTTGAGTGTACGAATTTGTGATGGAACGTTTAAACCGGGGATGGGAAAACTTTTTTCTTCGCGTGCCAATTTTTGTTAACGAAATATATAGCGGGCCAAGTTGTAGCATTACATTATTTACTAGAATAAAAGTATTACTTCAATTTTTCTGAAACACTAATTTATTGTGCAATATTAAAAAATAACATTTTCAATTGCAATTAATTGAACTCAAGTTAGCCGCGAAGTAAAAGGTTGAGGAGCGCTGGTCTTTGTGGGAACATGTGACATGTGAAACTGTTTTTGTTTCTGTAGGACTTCACCATAAGCCAGCTCCATTGTGATGCTGAATTGTTAACAATGAAAAAAGGAGGTCATCCGAAAGCCAATTACGAAGACAATTTTTTCTTAGTTTCATTATTGAAAACGTTTGTCCGCACAAATTGCTTGTACCAAACATAGCCATTTTTTTCTGGGCGTGGGTAACTATATTTGGGTATGTGACCTAGATAAGGACTTATAAAATTCGAAGACAGTGATAAGCGTTGTGCTATTAAAAACACAAGGTGTGAAATGCTGAGAAAAGTTATAATTTTGTTTCGTGGTAATGCTCGTCCACTTGCAATCAATCGAACCCAACATCTGATCAGAGTATTTAGTTTACAAGAACTAGATAATCCTTCCCACAATCTCAGTATCAATTGAATAAACACTCAGGTGGTAAGTGCCATATGATTGTCTAGACAGGTGGCAAAATTTTTTAAGACGAAATTAAAAGATAATTGGATCATATGACAAGTACTTCAAATTTGATGTAAATTTAAATTGAATTGAAAAGTTAATGTCAGTACAAGCTCTACATAAAAATAAAATTAGTTAACAAACTCTGCTCTTCTCTACTTTAAAGCAAGGCAAGTAATCATGTCTCGAATTTGGTGTAAGTGATTGAACTTTGAACGTCTTCAATGAATGTACATGTTTTTATAAATAGAAAAATTTCATGAACCAATTTTTAAAAAGTGCTGCCGTTATCTACACTTTTTTTAGTAGTCGCACAATCTAAGGGAAATGATTTGCCCAAATTATGTACACATAGTAGAAACAGAGCAAGATACGACATTTCTAGTTATAAAAACATATTGTATTGATGGAAGCCTAATTTTGTAAGTGTAATAAAAATCCCTTTTACGAAAGAATGTATTAATCTTCGAAACTGTAGGGCATTAGCTATGAAGATATTATATCTTACAAGTATTGACGTGTCTTTACCTCTGTGGCATGAAATTTTATCTTACATTCGACGAAACTATGTAGTCCAAAGAATTGAAATCGTGTGAACGTGGTTAATGAATTGAGATTCTCCACATCTACCAATAAATAAATCAATAGTTACTGAATCAATTAGGAGTCCTTCTATCAACTTAGAGGGAGCTTCATCATGTATATATAAAAGGAACTGACGCCTATTGAGTGTTTGAACGTTATAATATTTTGTTAATTGCTCAACCTCGATTGTCATGACATATCTCTTTTAAGTTTCGTTAACTATTCACCATACATAAATCTAACTGTTGTCAGCAGTTTTAACTGTATAGTGTTCTATAGAAGTTTCAATTAATAGCTCATATCCGTATTCTAATCCTATATACCTAAATATCCATGAAATAATAATGAATTATGGTGTATCTTCATCTACTGAATACACTGTTTGCACTACCACTCAGTCAGTGTAATTGTGTTAGTGTAGAGGTAGTGTAAACAGTATTCAGTATAAATATCAACGGTTCCAGAAATACCAATTAGCTAATATCCCAACTATATTTTGTACTTGCTAAAATAGGAAAAATGTTAACCTACTCAATTACTCTTGGTTGAAATTTTTGTTATGCAATATGAGAAATTTTTTTATTTCCAAATTTTTAACTAATGTTAGTAAAAATTCATTATCGATTACGGTTTGCCACGTAATTTTGTTGATTAATTATCAACACTTTTGCTTAAACTATTTCATAAAAAGTGAAAATGAACATCAGTAGCGTACATAACTATTTCCATCAGAACATTTCTGTATTATTTTTAGACAACTACCCTCTGAAATTCTTATTATTATATATTTTACACAAGGTGTGAAACGAACAATCTTAAACGGTAATTATTGAGAGAAATTTTAAGAGACATATCCCTTTAAGTTGAAGAACTATATTTACTCATACTTGTCTCTATATTAGCGAAGTTCAGTTGATAGGTTATGATATAATAAGTTTGTAAATTACTGTTTCTTGTTACAGAAACAAAAAATAAAATATTTATAGAAAAACGATGAGAAAAAATCACTAGATCACGATATTTATCAGTAAATTGAAATACGAATATGGTCTAAGCCTCAGCACCAACGTTTTATTTTGGCGGTACTATTGTGTTAAAAATCTAGCTTTAAATTTACACCTAGGAATATTTCACTTATTGTTTGCATGTAAAAGCCGATTAAATATCTGGCCTTTGAATGAACCGGAAAAACAAAATAGCTCATTAAAGGATTGCAGCTAATATTAATAAGGTACCGGTAAACTCAAGGTAGAAATATTATTAGAATACTAGTACTACTTATAATTACAAACTCTAAATTGAAATTCGGAATCACTTCAACAAATACAATACTGAAAATATCACGCTTAAACTCTGTAATGAATGACAAGTTTAGTTTAGTTTAGTTTAGTTTAGTTTTATACCAAACAACTTGCAACGGTGCAGAACTTTCGCGATATTCGAACTGTAATACGATTTTATACTAAACAGAGCCAATTGATCCTTTAAACACCAGATATTCACTATATTGTTGAATACTATCCATTTTCCCTTATTTCAATGCGAAACAAAGAAATCTATCTATCTTGATCCTATTCACCGTAAGGATAATTAATATATTGATATTATTTATTTTTATGGTATAAACCAAATCAGTTTTAAGAACACACAACATAGAACTGTCATTTCCATTGAATTTCCTTACGTGTAGATAAACAAAATACATATTGATACGTTTATTGAATTCATAAAAGACATAAACATTATTACCTATTCTATATTTCATATTTTATTTGCAAAGGTATCAGTATTTAGTGACATACTGTAATCTGAAGAGAAAACAATACTAATTAATCATTGATTGATTTTTACGAGCAACATTGATATATACCTAGAGGGTATCTTAATTTGAATAAACGACGTCATCATTATTAAAAGTTGATATTTTGAAGGATGTTTTCATGAGTTATAAATAACTGACAAATATCATATTTTAATTCCTTGCCAATTTCGAGATAATAAAAAGTAACAGAGTTATAAAAAAAGTAATCAAATAATCTAATTCAATTATTTTAATTAAGCAAATACTCATATTTTTGTTCTTTGAGTATATTTTGTGATATTCTAAAAGCAATAAAAATTCGTCTTGAACATTTATAATAACTTTCAATATATCTCCTTCTACCTATCCATCTAACTGGGTGTTATGAGATTGGAAGGCATTCCATCTTGTTGGAACCAAAGGTTTCTATCTGATACATCAGCATCTATAAGGCTAGGAAATGAATTAGCTAACTCCTCTTGCAATAATTTCAAATATCGTACTCGCCTAAGAATATTACTTGATTTGCAAAAATTCCTGTGCAAACATTCATTTTTTCAGGGTTTGAGTATGGCCTTCTCTTATCCAGGTTGAATTTTCATCCGCCGAATATCAACAATTTTATTTTTATTTTATTTTATATTAAGTTGTCTCAAGTGATGATTTAAGAAATTAGTCAGTGGTCACGAAGAGCACTGACTAATTTCAAAATCATTACATATCTACCTGGTAGAGATATTAGGATGATGAGTCATTGTTCTATAATGCCGTTTTCCCTAAATTGTATTTTTTATTTTAATTTGTATTGTATTTTACTTGAAATATTTTTCTGACTCAATAGATGCGTAACTTTAATTCATGTTCTTGCTCTACCTCAATATCCAATCATTTGTAAAATTTCAATTTTATGCATTGCAGTTGAATAAACTATATCCAAAGATTTCTCCGACAGAACTGACTTTGCTTACAATCAATACATTTGTTGACTTATCAAAACTTACATGAACTTAACATTTTCCAATATTTTTTCTTGTAATTAGTAAAGAATGAAAATTTCATAATAGATACCCTATAAAAATAGCCATCACAAAGACAGTGTTGCCCTTTAAAAACAATCATCAAACGAACTATATTTCAGTAACTTGTACAAATCCCTTATTAACATTATTATTGCCATTTTTTATAATTGGATTCATTCAAGAGATTGTACTATATACAAGATGATTCATGTGACAATGGAAATAAATTATAACATATCAGTCAATGTGAAGTGGTTATAGTGCCTCTTATTTGTGATTCGGTGTTAGGTAATACGATTTGTGGTCAAATTTAATACTTTCTAACTCGTATAATAGATAGGGGTCAACAATTTAATTGTCACGATTTTATATTTTTACTATACTATTGAGTAATTATGAAATTGGTATTGTAATACGTCGTAAAATACAATTTTGTCACTAATGACAGTGTAAATTCAATAAGCAGACAATATACGAGAGAAAGCTGTGGAAAATCATACCAATAATAAAGACGATATGTAGAAGAAACGATTGTCCCAATTGAATATATTAATTGAGAGATTATTAAATACGACATGTTTATAGTTTGATGATATTCAGTACCAGAAACCATTATATAATTATGAAACCACTTGCAAATTTATTAAACAAAATAATTCAATTTAATTTAAAGAAATTTTATAAAATTCACTAACGGTACTAGAATATTTGATTAGCAATTTTACTATATAATTTTGTAATTTCAATAAAAGATTTATCATAAGGATACTCAGTAAATTTACTACACAGTGTAACTTTTCAATCTTCAAAATTGTTATTGAAAAATAATAAAATAACAAAATAAAATTACTCAAATTGTATTATAATTTGAATTCACACACACTGTTTATTAATTATCATATGTTTCGCAAAACAATGATAATTTTACAAAAAATTTTTACAGAGATAAGTCATTGAATTTGTGAACCGAAACTTCTTACCACTCAGCCATTTTTCATTTAAAATCTTATATTGATTTGATTTACATAAAAATTGGATATGTACAAAAATAAGTATATATATATATATATATATATATATATATATATATATATATATATATATATGGTGTTAGTTGTGTACTCTAGCTTTATTTCCAAATCTGTTAGTATGTGATTAATAATAGTGGCAAATAGGAATTAATTATATATTTAGCGAAAATATATATAAAACTATGCACGTAACAAATAAGTATGATCCCTTTAGAGATTTTGGTTGATTTATACCGTAACACACGCACTTCCGAAAAAAGTGAGATCATCACATTTTTGACCTATAGGCATCACTCAATCATTTTATAGACCTCGTACACTATTAGGATTTAAGTTGATTGATCTCGTTTTCTTTGAACTATTTGTTAAATCATATAGGAATTGGCTTAATTTGGACCGACGGAGCAGTAAACCAACCCTTTTTATCGTGTTGTTTTTGGTATTTATTACTTAATCAGCACATGGAACAATTCGAAATAACATATGACAGATTAATACTTTAATTTAATTTAAATTGAAGATATTTGGTAAATAATATTCCCATATTTTCTGTACACAGATTATGGACATTTATTTGACTTGAAAATCGATAATTTGATGTGTAATAAGAGCGTTATTTTGTTGAAAAAGTACTCGTGGACATTCATTTAAAAGCCATTAGAGCGGTTTTTAAGACAACATAATGGCCGTACAAATAGTTATGGAATACTACATGCAATAGCCTCTTAAACCATTAATCCAACATTCTTCTGCACATGCCTTTGACATATCACCTTATACAGTCATTATTAGCATCTAAATAGACACGCGCTACCGAATATTGTGCTCCACCATAATGCCTTCCAATCCATAATTCTTCATCATTAATTTCAATGTAACTGTAAATTATTTCAATTGCTAATTGTTTATTTTTCATATACTAAAATTTGATTTAGTAATTGAAGATTTAAAATATTTTGATAATTGAAACAAATTGTATTTCTATGATCATTTGGTAAGTGATCCATTAACTCATGTGATGATTCAAGTAGGTATGCCAGGTAATACTTTGATATAAACTGAATGCCAATTATCTATTCCATGAAAAATATGTTATTTATTGAAATAGATCTACAATCAAAATTTCTCCATATGTTCTACTTCTGAAATATATCTAGACTTAATCTCAACGAATCCATATTACTGTTAAAGTAGCATAGCTTTAATGTGAACTGTGATGTCTACAACATAGGAATGATAGACAACAACGATATACAACTTAAAAATTAGTTTTAGCTCTTTAGTTTTATTTATTGTTTTAGATATTTTTTGAGAGGTTGTTTTTGTTAAATTTTATTTTAAGCTTAGGCACGTCGTCTTAAGTAAGCGATAAACATTTTGATATAATGCGAAATCTTTTGCATCTCACACAGGACTTTCAATAACGAATTTTTGGAGTGTAAAAACACTGCTCCTCCGAGTTCTTATTTACCCGACTTGAGTATTAGGAACAAAATGGTCTCTGGTTCCAGCATTTACTATCATAATGCGTTTTCCTTAAGTATTAAATAATTAAACATCATGACTGTGGAACTACTTTTAGTCAAAACAACAACTATTGGGTCTCTCAGAATGTCTGCAGATGATACGGTAATCATCATGGTTTTGTGTTTTAAACTACAAATTATTAGATACCTTCACGATGATATAAGTATATATAAATACATCTCTCGCGTAAATTTTTAATTTTATTATCATTTTCTCTGATCTAAGTATAACTTATTTCGTGAAAATTCGATAAATTTTTGGCCCATTCTGCAATTCTTGCCATGATTGCGTTATAAAATTTCTAAATATTTTTCTTTTTGAGACAATCAAACATATTTAAAATAACTTGGGTTTTTTACATGCAATTAGTTAAATTCATATGGAATAATATTCTGACTCACCTGTGCATTTTCCCATGATGGAAAACATATATATTTTCCATCAAAACACATCATAACTAAGCAAAATGTGTCATGTAATTCCGTATATATTTATACGTATACGTATATGAATATATACAGGTAGTAGACAGTATTTTTCGTTTTGTTGGCGAAGAGAGTTTTTGATTGCTCTTTATAAAAACAGCTCCAGCCATCTTTTCATCTATAGTTTCTTCCAGTACGTGTAACAACCCTATAAAAACAAAATATATTAGAATATGTTTATGGTTTGTATCTGATATAATAAGCTAAATACGTAAAATTCATACTTTAAAATTTGTTCAAACTTTTTATTGCGAGATGTTGGTATTGATTTATGTATGATTGCTGTATCAATGCTACCATATTGTATTTCTTTCTTCACTCTGAAAATAATTACTACCAAAAAATGTATATCATTATTATCATCTCTAAAAGAGGTAGGCAAATACCTATTTAAGATAATCATCCTTCAGTTACATAAATTTGTTTATATTCATCTCCTTTATATACTTCTCATCATTTTCTTTATTTCCTTTTTCATTTCATTTCTTATATTATTTTGTTTGTTCACGTACCTCCTCTGTATATTCTAATTCTTAATAATGTGCCACATACAAAATAATCTTCTTGGTTTTTCTTCTTCTCACATAATCATGGTCCATGCATTGTGGTAGTATCTTTAATAAAGTTTTCCTTATTGATTGATCTGCTCAGTCTTATTTGGAGAATACTTACTCCTAATTCATTGTTATGTTCCACATGTGTTCCATTAATTGTCACTTTAACTGAACCTGATTTATGAAATAATAAATAAAACATAATATTTCTTTAATGTTTCGCTAATTCCTACTTTCCATTTACATCAACTTAACAATAAACCGAGAAGGGCATTCCCCGTATATATGAATACTGCCTACTTTTGAATTTCATTTTTGATTAGTACTGGTATATCCTTAGAGAATGAAAACAAAACGAGTCGTCTGCAAAAATAATGATGGCATATAACTTTATAATTACTTAAATTATATATTTTAATAGATATTCTCATTTCCATTGGGTAATTTGTTTTTCTTTTGACATGCATGATTTACTTCTCTATTTCCTTGTGATCTCCATGTTTCCAATTCTTTAATGTTCCTAAAATTAAAAACAGATTGTTTTATTATTATGTTATGCCTATTTGTTAAATGTCCATTGAGCGAATCATTGTTGAAGAAAATATTTTGACATGTGTTTATTTATAGTACTGATGGTCGAAGACTTTTTGTTGAATATTCACATATGTTTTTTTCTTTTTTCTACATGCACATTTGTGCATTATATAACCAAGTAATTAAAAATTGCACTAGAAAATGGACAACTATTATTATCTGGTTACCGAATCTTTATTATTTCTTTAATTTTCTCCCCACCCCCATTATGATGTAACTACTACATACCTCTCAAGATCCATGATGTTGCTTCATTGATGATAGGATGAACAATAAAACCATACAATATAACAATAAAATCTTAGAAAATTTGTTTAAAATGTTCTTAAAAAAGTTATTAAAACATACACTAAATCACATAAAAGTTTTATGCAGCTAAAATAAGTCAACAATCGTAAAGCTCAAGAAAAACCAAATTCTAATAACAAAAGTTGAAAAAATTGAGTTATCTCTAAATTTCGGCGCCGTAGTTGTGGTTCAAGGTGTTGGGTAAAGTTGGTATCAGTTGGGTAAGCACTTTTTCTGATTGGCATGGAATGTGTTCGATTTAGCGTATGCTCAGGCAACTCACCTATAAGCCGAATCTTCAAAATTTGGAAAATAGATTGAAGTAACTTAAACGTTACTTAAAGAGGATTTGGTCAGAGACAAATGTAATGCACATATTTTACTGAAGAATTCTAAAGAATAATTGTCATGAACTGTAATATAACCCAGGAAACTTTAATTTATATTATAATTATTAGGTTAGGTTATTAATGCATCTAAATGTTCTTGATTTTAGGTCTCTTCTGTTTTAAAATTAGTTTTTTTTTCAATAACTTTTGGAAAGAAGATAAAATTTGATGCTTCGATTTTTCTTTAAGTCTTTCTCAAAATATTATATTGACACTGACAATTTGCGTATTTATATTAATCAATAGATTACCTACATCATCAACATCAAATTAAGAATTAAATCAAAATAGAAAATCTAATAAAAAAAATAAAGTTTTCCTTAGTCCTTACATCTCAAATATGTAGCAGTACTTAATCAATCAAATTATTTATAGTTTTATTAGAATTTACAAAATAGAGCTATGAATTTTACTTAAATTATTTAGGTCTTTTTTATCATATATAGTTTTTTCTTTTTTATGAATGTGGACCGTAAATTAGATCCCGTTCCAAGAATTTTTGAATCTCTATAATTGAATTTATGTTTTTTTTTTATATTTCATGGTTCGTTAATGCAGTTCTATTTTTTTCTTCGTATTGATGACCTCTTAGTCTATTTTCTAAATACTGAGATGTTTGCCCTATGTAGACAGCTTCACAATTAGTACAAGACACTTGATATATAATATTACTTCTTTTGGATTTTGGTGTTTTAGATTTTAATTTAGTGAAATATTTGTATAATATATTATGTCCTCTATGACTTATACTAATATCATATTTATTGAAATAATTCATCAAAATTGTGGGGAAAGTCCTTGTACATATAGTAAGGAAAAATGTTTTATGTTTTGATGTTTCGTTTCAGTTTTGTTTTTAAATTGATTGTAGTATCTGTATATCCTTTTTTTGAATATGTTATTACTTATTATCACTGATCTTTTTTGTGACATAGGATGACACGAATTGAAGTTTAAATATCTATTTTGTAAATTCTAATATATTTAATTGATTACCGCTATATATTTGAGATGTGGGAACCAAAGAAAAAATTCATTTTTTCTTGTTGAAGTTCTAAGTATCTAAGGCTTCCAATTGCTTGCTGATTGCGATTTTAAATGTAATTAGTAACTAAACCCGTAATATACTTTGAAATTACTCATGCAAAATTTTGTAGAGGCCCTACACTTTCACTCTTATAATGATCCATAAATATCATACATTATATTCATTTAAGCTACACATAAATTTTGTAAACGGGTAGTTTAACTCAAGTCTTGTAACTTATAATCATTTTTATTCGGTACATGAATTTGTGATTACGTCATCAACACTGAACATTTCCTCTAGTTTCTTACAAACAGTTGCACGCAAGAATTTTACAAAAATATTTTATTTAAATTTATTACGCAGTGTCGCGATAGAATTTTGAGGTACTTGAACACTACGAATAATTTTTAAAGTTAAAATAGTTACTAAAAATGGATATAAATTTATTTCTCATATACTATTTTTAATAAAAAAACACACTTTGTGCATAATAATTAATAAAAATAAACAGTTTAATTTCAGTGAAAATGAATATTTTTAGCACAAATATATAGGGTGTCCCGACACAGAGCAGAGACGTATAGGGAAGTCGAAAATATGATAGATGGGGGCAATTTACGTCTATACCAAGTTGCATCAAAGTAGGGACCAAAATTTCTTTGCAACCCTTAAACTTAAAAATACCAAATTTGGTACACTGTATGAGACGGTTAAGGGCGTTAAAGGAGTCGAAGGCAATCGAACCTTAAAATTTTATAGAAATTGTTCATCTATCACTTGAAACAAAAAAAAAATTATTCCATTTTATGGATCATTCAATTCTTAAACCTTTTTTACTCCTGTAGTTTCTCATAAAATTTTTTCATTTTCAAGGAAAAGTTATATAACCAAGGACATGTTTTCTTATTTAAAAAGTTACAAAAAAATCAAGTGTTGACAATGAATTTATATATAGATTTGACAATTTTCAAATCATTTCTTCTAATTAAATTTTTATAATTTATTTAGAATGAGTGGAAAATTCTCATTTAGCTAACAAGTAGATATGTTATTGATGTTGGGTTTTTATGAAGGAAACTGGAAGAAGCGTAGAAGAATATCAGAGGAGGTTTGTCACAGAGAAACATTTTCTAAAGACGGGCTCTAGAAACAGGAAAGTTTTTATGTTAATAGAATGGATACCTTTGATGATCGGCGGCATATTAGTACTAGAACTTTACCTAGTATAGACAACGAGCCATATTAAGATCATCTGTACACCAGACTATTAGATTTAACTGAATTGCAAATTGTCCAACTTGATGTATAAATTTATAGCCATATCTTGACTTTTCAAATAACATTGTTGAAAAAATGTCTTTGGTTATTCGAAAAAGTTTTGTGAAAAATTACAAGATTAAAGAAAGTTCATGAATGAGATTATCCGTGGTATGAAAATAATTTTTCAAATCAAGTGACAGATAAAATATTTCTATGGAATTTCAAGTTTAGGTTACTCTTAATTAACCTAATGCCCTTCACAGTCTTATACAGGGTACCAAATTTGGATTTTTAAGCTATAGTGTTATAAATTTTCTTAGAAATTTTGAGTCCTACTTTGAGGCCTAATAACTCGTCTGGTATGCACCTTGGTATAGTCAATTGCTTGCAATCGTCATATTTTACGCTCCCCTGCACGCCTCTACACTTTTTCAATTCTTATGCGGGACACCCTATATACTTTTGAGGATATAAGGCTTTTTACACTTGACACTTGATATTTATCATATATTTAGGACATACTTTACCCAGATACCTTTCTTTTCGACTATATTTAATTAATTATCTTTTCACTACGCAGACGAATTGAAACAGACCGATAATTTTTAGAGTGTGCAATTAAATTGTATGTAACTTATTACCTGAACTTTTATATTGGATAATATATCACTTCCATGAACAGTCATTATGTTTCTTCGATGACCAGAATTTTTTCGTCTGATATTATGAAATCATCAATAGATTTTCTATATAAAAGGCAAATTTATTTAACTGACTTATTCAAAGAGATACATTTTCAAAAATTCATTTTTATATAGAATTATTTTATTATTTTTATCGGTACTTCAAGATTGCCTCTCCACTTATTGCCACATATTTTTGTTGTTTTCCAAGCATGATTTTCGGCAAAATGTCAAAAGTGCTGTTGATGTTTGATACGGCCATTCTGTTGATGATAAATTGGATTTTAGTTTTATACATAAAATGGTGTTTTTTTTCTTATAATCGTGATTTCTGGAAAACGTAACGGTATTCATGAATTGTACAGTTTCTCAGATACCCGTTGAACTTGACTTCGTTAGTTGTTTTTTGAATCAAATTAGCTATTTTAAAACACACTTAGTAAACTTTCCATTCTTAAAACTATTAAGGTTAAAAGCCACGTAAAAAAGCAAATTCTAAAAACAGAACAAGGATTTAATGATCGTAAAAAAATCAACTGAAATCTAATCGACTGTTATTTGTACAAAATATTTAGAAAATATCTTCTCAAATTTTGCAATGTGTTCATATAGATAATTATATGAAATATGACTCTTTAATGAGTGTAAATAATTTAGACAGAAACCCTGAGCCTAAAATATTTAAACCGAAACACTTGAATATAAAAACGCTCTGTTTTGTGACATATTATTTTAAACAAACTTATATTTGAAATCGATATTCAAAACATCGAACTTATTTGAAATTTCGCACATTTATTAATCGATTACAATACAATAATGTAATGTTTTTCTTATTTATTTAAACAGCATTTAACAATGGAGTGAACACACGATGTTTCTTACTTTCTTATTTCATTTATACACTTATATTAAATACACTAAACTAATTCATTTTATTTTATTTAAACACACCGCTTACGTGTCTTTACCGATGTATCCGAGATGACATCAGATTATTCACTGACTTCTCGCTGATAAATAAGCCCCTATTTATAAAAAATGGATTTCTCGATAATTCGGCTCTAGAATAAACAAAAATGCATTCGTAAAAACTGATTCTATAAAAACGGCCATGACTTTCTGTAAATAAGTTATAAAAAACAACATCACAGGTTTCAGCTTCATTTCTTGGTACGTCCACCAAATTTTCAATTCAATTAAGATAATCAAACAGAAACGGCTTCACGGTCCATGTTTGATGAGGAAGTTCCTCATGAAACTTATCTATAGCCAGAACTGAACAGGGGGAGATTTTTCCTTCTTACATTGTACACAACTGTGAGAATTGTCGTTTTAATAGCATTTTTCGATTTTGTGCCGATTTAGGTTAAAATTAGCGAAATAATCACAGTTGAACGAAAAATCATGAAATTGTTAATTAATTAATTAATAATTAATTAATTAATAGTATATTATAGTTCTCTATTTTAGGTTCAAAATCAATAAATACAATTTGATCATATAAAACGCTAAATAAAAATGTGATATAAATTCGATTAATCTGTTTCAAGTATATATCCTACTGGTGAATGACCACACTCCAGGTATTGTTATAATGAATTTTTAATGTTTTTTTCCATCAATTTCTGACGTCATACGTCCTATCCTTGTTTACCCTGACCGCTTTTTAATCTTTATGAAGTATGGTAGTTAAAAAATTCTGTTATTCCACAAATTCGACGTCTTTTTTATAATTTTTAACGGCTGAACTGTGAATTGAACCGAAGGAATGAAGTAAGAAATTGCGCAACGCTTACCACCCGTCTATTGAGAGCATCTATTGGTGAAATCATGAACAACAATATGCTCCATATGAAATATATATTAAATTAATTAATTGCTATTATTTGACTAGTGCATTTTTTAATTGATTCATGTATTGTCAAAGGAGTAATGGTTGTTATATTGATTATAAAATACCAAGAGATATAGAGAATTGAATAAAGTGTAGTAGAAATAATGAATAATGCTTCAATATCAAAATATGCAATATATTGATTGATTTCACAGCGTATAGCGGATATTAATTTCTTAGGAAAATTCTAAGGATTTTATGTCTACAAAAATCTAAATTACTCTCTGAGTCTCACACCTTCCACGAAAATTCGCTTCCTTTGCCAATTCCACAATGTTGAAATTGATCGTTTGAATAGTAACATATAATTGAAGAATAATGATTGGTGTCCTTTCCTGCATGAACCATATATCGCGTTTAACATTAATTAGAAATGATTCCATCTCATCCAAAAAGTGTTGTCTATAAAAACTGAAAATAGGAGTGACTATTCAAATTGTATGGTAAGTTGTAAGGAACTAAGGAAGAGTTTCAAGCACTAAACTCATGTTGAAAATGAGTGAAAACGATTTTCAATGCCCCAACTATGGCTTCAAAGAAACACTCTTCTTCGAGTTATAGATAAAAGAATATTTTTGATATATTGGGGATTTTTATTTTCCATTTCAAAATCCACTACACAAAATTCTATCTTTAACAATATATAGTATATTGTTAACAATTGCAAAATGGTTTGGTCGAGGTTTGTTTTTTGTTTGTTCAATATTCGAAAGATTGACAGTATTAGAACTTCATTAATCTGATCATCTTATAGAAACTTTTCTTTGATACCACTCTTTGTTTAGAAATTAAATATCCAGTCTTTCCTAACCTTCTATAAATATTGCGGAAAGCCTGGTGAATTGTTCTTATTTTATTAGAATATATTACTGCAAATTTAAGTTTTCGCACTGACAGATTAGACCAATTTTTCTTCACCTAACCGACTACATAGCATTGGTTTTATTATTACCTTAAACAGCAGAATACAATGATTACCAATATATTCTACTATGAAACATATGTGATTTGAATACAAGGGAGTTAATTTCTAATTTTCAGCTTCAAATATCCCGTAAAATGTTGCATAAAACAACACAAAGCAAGAATACGTTATTTATAAAAAAAACATTGGAAATCGACAAAAATTATGTGAAATATTCTCATTACTAATGAATCACGCCATCAATATTATTAATTTGATTTTACCGTTTCTAAGTTTTATATAGAGATATCAAATATAACACAAACAATAATTCCGCTACAAAAGTAAAATTCCCATCAGTGCAAAGAAACATTTGTTGTCTATCAATTCCAACATTCCCTCCACCCTTGTCCAACATCGTGTCTATAGAAAACCTGAAAACACCTTCTCCATCCACTTCGCTCCAATACCACTTATGCCAATATTAACATCTCTAAAATATCCCAAGAAGCCGATCTCTATGCATTTATTACCCCTTCCGCCAATATTATACTTCCCACGTGCGCCCAAAAACCCAAAACCTCTCTATAATTACAAGGTCCAGGCGGCTAGCACACCACAGCTCAAGACCAGCTGTGATTGGGTTAGTGTTAACAGTGTTGTCGATGCTTTTCACTTCCTCGGTGAAAATCCAAGGAGTAGGCAGTTTGAGGCTTTGGAATTAACAAAAAAAAGGGTGATTCGTTGCGTGGAGAAGGCATATTGAGACCACGGAATCGGATCAGTTCTTACCAATAAACGACCACCCTATCTCTATCCGTCTCTTGATAATGACTCTAAAGATATATATATATATATATATATATATATATATATATATATATATACCAATAAAACCATTTTTAAATGTTACCGTAACAGCTACTAAACCTTTCCAAATTTTGCATTTAGACACGATAACCTTAGAAAATAATAAATTTCTTACGATAATAGATTCATTTTCCAAATATGGCCAAATGTATCAATTAACATCTAGACAAGGAATAGAGGTAGCTCATAGTCTAATTAAATATTATACACACCACTGTATTCCAGAACAAATAATTTCGGACAATGGAACTGAGTTAAAAAATTCTGTTGTAAAAAAACTATTAGAGACGCATAAAATTAGAATTCATTTCATAAGTTCCCAACATCCAGAATCGAATGGAATTGCTGAAAGATTCCACTCTACGATTATTGAACACGTCAGACTTTTGAATAATCAAAAAGATTTTAAAAATGGGACTATTGAAAATAAAATACTTTACCCATTATTATCCTATAATAATAGCGTTCATTCTTAAACAAAATTGAAACCAAACGAAATAATTACTGGACACATAAACAGTAACACACCTTTCGATATAGAAATTGATCAACAAGTAGTTAATAATTATATACAAAATCATAAAGATAAAATGAAAATTTTATACTTGAATTTAAATATAATATAATATAATATAATATATAATATAAAATAATCTCTAACGCAAATAAAAGTCGTGAAGAATTACCAGATACCCATTACCCATTAAAGTGTACGTACGTAATAAACAGGCACAAGGTAAAACCAAAAATAAATATAAAAGTGAAGAAATCAAAAGCAAAAATACCCGACTAAAAACAGCTAAAATCACTACTAGACACAAAAATACTTCAGAAAATATTCATCTTTCAAACATAAAACGTGCCAAAAAGACTCCCTATAAATTTATTTTAGGTTCGTCACCGCCGAAGACGCAACAGTCAATATAAAAGATGTTACCTATAACTTGGGAATACTTCCCATAAATCTTGGATATGCCAAGCTGCAGAAATCCAGTCATACCTTTGTTCATTTTTATAATTTAAGTCCACTACTCGTAGAATATAATAAGTTAAGTATACAATATAATCACATTAAATATAATATGTCTAATAATACATTTTTTCATTCTGAAACGGAAAATATTGTAAATATAATAGAGTACACTAGGAATAGTATAGAAGAAAAATTTGATAACATTTATATTCATTATACCTTAGATAGACGAAAGAGAGGTTTAATTAACGGTCTTGGATCAATAGTAAAAACAATTTCAGGAAATTTGGACTCTGAAGATGGAGAAAGAATTAATTCAATTATGGAACATTTAAAACAAAACCAAGAAAACTTGCAAAATCAAATAAGAATGCTATATTCTGTTAGTCGCCAAATAATTGATAATTTTGATAGGACAATTCAGGACATTTACTTTCCTAGCTATTGCCTCCACAAATATTGAATTACAACTCCTATGAAGAGCGTGATGTCAATCGACCTTTTTATCGATATCAACATCCCCAATGGCTCGCAATTTTAAGAAGAGCTTTGACGTTATTACGGCTCATCAGAGCAGTTTAACAGCCCTCGTTGGGGCTTGAGACTCGAACTGAAGATGTCAAAGAGCGTCGCTATATAGTACATGTAGTTAAACATTCTTGGAATTCTTGGAAGACAATATTTAAAATCAGTGTACTCAAATAAATTGTCTGCATCGCTCAGGTCAGGAATAGAAGAAAAAAGGATTAATATCACTCGAATTATAATCTTGTATTAAAAAATTATGAATATGTACGTACAATATTTCTCAAATAATGTTTGAGTTCCTATGTTCATATTTTTCAAAATTTACCAGCTTCTAATTCTTAGTTCGCTTTCAATATGAGATTGGGAGAATACTTCCGTTAGGATATAATAAAAATGATTAATTTTGCAAACGTTATTTTGTTTTAGAATCAGAGTTTCCTTATTACTACACATTTGTGGAACGATTTTTCAATGCCAGTGCACCTTTCACTAGTAAAAAATAGTTTTCATGGTCGAAATAATTTGCTTAATTTAATGAAGTATAATCAACAACTTATTTTACTTAGGTATAAATAATTAACTATTTTTTTCACAACTCATCTTGTTTATATTATTAGTATATCAAGAATATTTTGCTACTTAGCCAAAATTTGGGACATTTTTCTCTTCATTTCGGAACTAGTATCAAATTATAATAAAATAATACATTGATTAAATTTAAAAGAGCGTTTCATTTTTTTAACTATAATTTATTTTTTAGTTATTTTGGTTTTCAGTTTTATGAACAATAATTTATTTGTTGGACCGTATATGATTTGAATATCAGGTGTATAAATCATTTCGCAATTTAATGCTTAACCGTTGCATGGGTCAGTATGTTCTATCGTACACAATTGCATCTTGTGGATGATCGATGCCAAATTCAGGTGACAATTTTTAATCGAAAAAATTATCAAATCAAATTTGAATTTCATCCGTTTCCCAGGGCTCAAAAATTGTGTTAAGACATTCCGTTATTATACATATAATGAAGCTAATAGAAGCATAATGAAAACGTCTACACTTATAACAAGATAATCCATTCTCAGAATGATGTGACTTTTTATAGATGTATATTCTATCCCATTTTCTATAATAATTTCGCATTAAATAATTGATTCTCTTAAGTAAAAAACGCTTGTTATTCTAGAATAAACCATTACATTCTTTGCTGTATTGAATTGAAATTCACTTGGTTTATTATTCGCTTCATCGTCCCCAAGGTTATTCAATATGTTACTAGAAGAACAGCGCTACTTTTTAATTTTTCATAAACAGTAAACACAAAGTAATTTCCTCACTTTCATGAACAGCATTATATAATACTGTAGATTATAAAACTGTGGCAAAGTAACAAGTTTCAGAAATTAATTTTTTTTTAAATGTAAATATCAGAAAGTGTTCAAACTTTCACAGCGATAGTTTAATATTACCATACGGTTCGTCAATTCAAATAATATGGTAGAAAATATGTACATATTTCAATTCATTCAGTAATGAAACTGACTGACTGTAAAAATTATTCATTACAACATTATTCAGTGAGAATATAATCCCCTTCATGATAATTCCCACTATATATTATCCATTTTTCCAGAAGTTTTAACAGTTCCAGAAGTCTTTAACTGGAATCTCCGACTGCACACTCGTTACAATTATTTGGATGTCGTTAATTGGTTCAAAATGCATTCTTTTCACGAAGTTTTGGATTTTGGGGAAAAGAAAAAAGTCTTGGAGCCATAGATCCGGTGCGTTGAGTGGCTGTGATAATACTGGAAACTAAAAACAGCTTACACTCCATGCACAGAGGCATAATAATATACTTGTTTCACGGTCTGTCCAGATGGAACTTATGGACCACCCTAACGAGCTTTTTTTGGTCTTGGATCATTTTGTAATAGTTACTGTTGATTTAACGCCTCGTTTCGTGATCGTAGTTAAAAACAGCGTTCTTCTTCCATAATAATGTGATCCGGTAACATAGGATCATTTACCAATTTCTGGAGCCGTTAGTGATATTCATACTGCACATACTTTTTACATTATAAATACACCAATACTCACAATTACACTGTCTGACGCTTGTTTCGACGAGTTATCGTCTTTAAAGACTAAAGGTAATTTATACTAAAAGTATATCCAGTTTAAACAACATAGCTCATTTAAATATGGACGGATCGAAAAATCGGGAAATGCCGAGCACGCTGCCAGTTATTCTATGATATTCTATATTGTTTTTGCTCATCCGATAGGTTTTTCGACATCATTTTTGCACATAGCTCCCTCGTCGCAAAATTTGTAGTTAAAATCTGTCTAATAATTTCGTGTTGACATTTAGATCGTCTGCTATCATTTGAACTATCAACCTACGATCGTTCAAATTACGCGTTAGTGTCAATCCGCACCTTAACCGCTCTTACTTCTCGCACTTCGTCGTCCTCGTCTCACCGAATTCCTTGAGCATTTTATACCAACGAAATTCTTGTGAACGGTTAATAGAACATGATTAAGCAATTTTAATACTTTATTTTTCACTGGCTGAATCGCAAAATTTCGCACAAAATATGATGACGTCATGACGAGCACCTTTTACACACAGCTGGGAAAGAACTCTGAACTAATGAACCTAGTAAGATCTGAAACAATTGGAGTCCTACCATTTTTGTTACAATTAGACTAAGCTTTTAGCTCATTTGAAGATTAGAACTATAGTATCTACAACAATTCAACCCCTCTCATGATTATGACAAGAAATACTGAAAATTTAGTAAACTAGGATTATGGATACTGAAGGTTATAAAAAAAATTAATTAATTTTCTGTTACACAATAATATGCTAAAATTTACAAATTTGTTCGCATTGAGAATATATACAAACCAAGATCAATATAATCAATGTATCTCAAAATCAGTTGAACGAAATAACTGGAATAAAGATGAATAGTCGATGAACTCGTTAGAAAAGAAATCAAATCACTTGTACTGATTATAAGATATCACTAATTTTTGTCAACACAATAATGCGTAATAAAAAAAACTGAACAAAACTAAGCCACCTAATACAAATTATAAGATTTGCAACAGGCAAACTTTGAAATTACTACCACAATAAGAATGAATGATTATATGACATTATAAAAATGATTCCAATCACTTAATGTCGATTAGAAGAACTGAAAAAATGTACTACATGTACTGTACTACTTAACCCACTTGCTACATACTTAGGAAGCTTAGGAACAGACAGAAAAGGAGTGTATAGTACATTACTAATCTACTACAGAGATAAAAAAGCTACTATAATGCTCAAGTAATCTTAGCACCTTGAGAAAAAAGAGGCACATTGTTCTAAGATGCAAAACTGCTAAAATGAATATGTTTGTTTGAATACAAAAAACCAATAGGAAATAAACATGTCATTCTTGTGAAACTCAAATAAATATATTTCAACTTAACTTTATGATATAGTACAAAAATTAAAATAAGTAAATTGAATGATTCAATATATAATTATAAATAAATACCAAATTCTTTTGGGATTTAGTTACAACTATATATTTGTGTACTGCCATCTGTACTGCTTAAGTATAATACATGTGACGTTTACATTGTAAGGGTTTTACATTATAACACTGTATACCTTGTGTCCCAATAAAAAGTACTTATCTTAAATAATTGCAGAAGGAATGACTGATATTGAGATACTTTTTAGAATCGTTCAATTTTTCAAGAATTTTATCAGTAGACTTATGAAAATAACCGTTTGAATTCTAAAAATATAAACACGAATGATTCAGATTTTCTTTTGTAATGCTCAAAATTTTCTCTGTTGCCTTCCATACAATGATGAATTCTTCAAATGCTATGCGGACTTTTCTGAGCATATGTTTTTCTTCGATTTCAAATAACCTCAATGAAATAAATCTCGCACTTCTCCCAATTCATCGACTAGGAAAGTGATTATTTCGAAGTTGACGGACAGGTACAGTAAAATATGGCGCACCTTCTGTTGAAAAAACAGTTCGTGTTCCAAAAAGGGTCTGTTTGAGTGAGCTATTTTTAAGTCAACCAAAGGACACCACACGTAACAAATACGCGGAACCCCACAAACGCAACAACTCCATTAAGGAAATTCAAACGCAAGCTCAGCAGAAGAAAAGAATTAGTTATCAGGGCAAATCACAATCAACTAAATTCATATATGAAAAGATCTTTAACAGAATTAGAAACTCTACCTCACGAGAATCTAATCTAATTTTTATTTCATTATTTACATGACAACTAAATTTTCAAAAAATTTAAGGCAAGATATTACCTTGTATTATGCGACAATTCAAATTTTATCCTTCCTGTGTAATGCTTTCATAAACCAATTACTGAATTTTATGAAGGATTTAAAATGATTGTTCAGAGAATTCTGAGGTGTTTCAAATAAGATATTACTCGACCTTCTCGCAATTAAGGGGGTAACAGTAAAATATGGGAGCGAAATTACGTATACCAGTATTATAATGAAATATGTCCCCCTTAAAATCAAGGTCGACGTATTACCTTCGCAATTTTTTAGGATGTGTACTGAGATGCAGCTATAATGGGTTTAATCGATTCTTGTCGAAAATATATGTAGGTATTTTAATTGTTGTAAAATGATGATAATCAATAAACTATAAATAAGTATCTGATCTTGACTTTAGCAACAAAATGAAAATCTCACGAAACATCTTGTACAATAGTGACTAACGTTTTTTTTAATATAACTCATAAAAGATAATATAAATTTCGTGACGTCTTCTAGTGTTTTTCTTTAGGCATTCAATGAAATTTGTGATTATTGTCTAGTAATTAATTCTAAATATTTTTTCTTTCAGGATTTAGTCTAGGTGACGAATTGGGATTCAAAGAATCTCTTACCAATGTTGAAAATAGTAAACGAAGATCGGTATCAGCTTCCAAATTCACAGCGCAGTTGATTCAAGCTCAGCAAGAAGCAGCAAAAAAAGAGGTAATCCTGCACTCCTAATACCAGAATAACTTCATATAACAAGACATACTCAACCAATAAGCAGAAATTATAGTTACATATTACTAGGATATATTGAAAAATTCTTAGCCCGCTATACAAAATTTCTATGTTAAAATATTTTATTACTCAACATATTTTCCTCTTAATTGGATACATCTGTTACTGCGAACCTGCAACGTCTCTAGAACTTTTAAAAAATGTTTCTTCTTGCTCTGCAAACCAGACCTCCACAGCTTTTATTACCTCCTCGTTGGAAGAAAATTCTAGTAATTCAAACCCTAAATCACGAATTTTTTGCACGGCAACATGAGATTTGTGTGCAAGGGCGTTGTCCTGCAAAAGCAAAACACATTTCGATAGCTTTCCGCGTGTTTTCTCTTTAATTTTTTCCCGTAGAGTGGTCAGTAATGTCGAATTGTAATCTCCAGTTATTGTTCTACCTTTACTCGAAAATTCAATCATTATTACTCCATGGCAATCCCAAAAAACTGAAGCAAGAACTTTTCCAGCAGATTTTTGGACACGAAACTTCTTAAGTCTTGAAAACGAGAGTGTCACCATTACATCAATTGTTGCTTTGTTTCTGGATCATAGAAATGTACCCAAGTCTCACCCATAGTAACAATTTGGTGTAAGAAGTCTACATCGTTTTCAAATCAAGCACAGATCGAACGCGATGCTTCTACCCTTGCACGCCTTTGGTCAACATTCAAACATTTGGGGATCCATTTTGCAGCAATTTTTCTCATATCCAACTATATGATGAACGCGTTCGTATGAAATATTGAAATATTCAGCATACGAAGGACATCGATCACTAAGAGTATTAAGCATATCTTCGTAAATCTGTTTACCTCTTAACCCTTTTAAATACAGGTACTTGATGATGGCTCGATACTTCAATCTTCCGATTTTCACAATTTGGGTTGACATCTTTTTCCTTTTAATTTATTGCGTAATTCTGGTTTACTTTTTTGACGTCAAACTTTACACTAATACTTCTAATAAGTTATTGTTCGTTGCTATGGTAACGCAATATTTTGTTTATGCATGGAACTGGTCTACGCTAACTAGATATCAATACATCCTCGTAAAGTTTTAACTAGCTAAAAGTGTGTTTTCGAAAAACATATAAAATATCTTAATGTCTAATATGGTAGAGTCCCACTTGAATTAAATTATTTATTGTTGGTGTGAAGATATGTATATTTTTCAATTGAATATCGGTAAAGGAAACAGTTATTTTATAACGGAATTTTTTTGACTTTATACCACCATAAATTTGAGTGATAGATAGAATTTCTGATCCAATAATTTAAATATACATGGAAACTACGTGGATTTTCATTTTATCCTTGAAAACTTAATTTATCAAAATAGTGAAACTAATTATTATTGAAGTAATTTTTTATTGCGTTTTGTAAGAATACCTTGTAACGTTGGACTAAAAAATTATTCATTTTGCAATAAGCCTTTGTTATTAGTGATAAAATAAATGAAATGCAAATATACGCGTAGTGGCTTTCAACTGTGAATTTGTGATAAGTTACATTACGAAGGTCTTCACTTCGTGAAGCATTTATCTAGTTTGCCAATTATCTAGCTATTCTTAATACTAATAATTCATGTTGAATTTCATTTATTTAATTATATATTGTATAATTTATTATACACCTAATAGTAAAATCTTGTCTAATAGACAATCATTTCACAATCTTAGTAAAATACGATTACAAGTATATTAATATTTTCAATCTCGATTTTTTATATACGATAAATTATACAGAGTATTATAATTTGGATAAATGACGTCATCATTAATTTTTTTTTCCATTTTGATGACTAAAGGTCAAATACCAATTTTCGATTCCTTACTAATTACAAAATCAAATTGCATATTATTGTACTTACCTAACCATTCATAGACATTCTACAAAAAACTAGCAATCTAGATATTAAAAAAAAATTTATACTGACAAAGTCAATTCTTTCGGACAATTTTGTTTTCTGATTAATATATATATCTGTTTTAAATAATAAGTAAATCAACAAAACTATGTTGTCCGAATTAGCATCCACAGTGGATGAGCGAAGGCTATAATCAACGCCCCATGTGTATTTGGGAAGGGTTTACAGAAAATCAAGTCAGAGGACCTGTTCGTGAGTATCTCCATACTCTAACAACAACGGTTAGGTAGAAGAAATCCTATTAAATGACCATCGATACCCCCAGATTTCAATCCTTCTTTTCATGGGGATACTTGAAAAGCAAAGTCTTTGAGAGCAAACTAGTAAATGTTGAAGTGTTAAAAGAACAAATTAGAAATTTTTAAAACAAATTTTGATTACGTTTAGAATACTACCAAATAGTCAATGGACAACTTTAAGAGTATATGCTTAATTGAAGTTAAAAAATTCAAGCAATCAAAATGACATTGTTGCTGTTAGTCAAAATCAACAATGATGTTTCATTCTAAATTAGATGCCCTGTGTACAATATTTTATAATTAACGATGGTTAATATTTTTGACGTACAAATCCGATAGTTAAATGAATCAATAAATCACACACCACATTAATATAACAATAGAATCCGTTTTTACTCTATTTATTTCCATTCTTGATTGTCATATATTGATATGGGGTAAAGAAGGAAAAATCCATTTCAAATTATGGTTATATTTGATAGTTTTAACGAAATATATAAAATGTAAATATAAATTCAAATTAATTAGGTCCTTTTATTGTTGTTGGATTATATAGTATATATGAATTATTTATAAAAATTCTGGTTTTTGTATTCGATTCTGTTTAACAAATTTACGAATTTCTATAATCAAATTTGGGCTTTTCGCTATTTATATAATGAAATATCAGTATCTGCTAAGACAATCGGGTACGCATAAATATAATACTTGCAATAATTGAAAATATGCTAATATTATGCGTGCTAACCTCAAATGTGATGATAAAATGGTATTAATTACGTTTCAGAATACCTTTGTACCTAAGATGACTCAGGCAGATGCGAGAATGGGTCCTGCAGACGTGGTCACACCTTCATCATTAGGCGCAGCATCAAAAAAATCATCCATAGCTGTTCCTCCATTCAAACCGATTCCTCCCTCCGATGACAGATATGTAGCCAAACAACCACCCTCTATAGTTTCAGGTAACTGTTTCAAATCAAGTAGTTTGGATTAGAGAAGTAATTAATATGAATACCCATATGCTACACTCTATTTATTTCACTGATTCATATTTGATTTACTTTATTATTTTCCACCGAAAAAATTCATTGGATTATAACTTTTAAATAGCGGCAATTCATACCCTCGTGATTCTTACACGGGTCTTTAAGAACATTATATGGGTAAGAAGCAAGTGGCTGTTATTCGTAAACTCATGAAGTAGCTAATTTTTCTCGGCTACTAAAATACCTGATGTTTCAAACAAAAGTGATCTCGAAATTACAAAAACACACAGAGAAATAGATAACTGAAAAAAAGATCTTTGATAGTTTCAGAAACACAATCAGATTATTCCACAGACATCCATAAAATTGATAACAATAAATCAAAAAAAGATTATAGCTAGAGTTTACAAGGTGTTAATTGGCAAATTTTCCAGTTTATTTGGACTTCTATAAAAAATATAACAATATTCGAAGCCACATTACGCTCATTTTTAATGGAGACGTTTAAGGCTGGTTTCCAATAGAATCAAATGAAGCCTCTATCGAGAACGGACCATCAAAATTTGAAGGTTAACTGATAGCAGACTTTTTGTAGCAGTCCGCGAGTTATCTGGTGAACAGTGTGATTAAGTTTTCGGTATCAAAACCAGAAATCGTCAAAATAATAATAATTAAATGATAATGGTATTTACCTGAACTATATTGTTTTTAGTCGTAGATACATAAGATAGAAAAACAGATCCAAAGTACAGCTTTATTGAGATATTCTCGATTTATCATTCCCGACACCATGTCTTAAAGTCAATATGTCAATATTACTTTATAGAAAAATTAGTTTTGTTTTTTATTAAATGGCGTTTATACTTCAACAAAAAACTGTCAATATTCTTACATCGATAACAAAGTTTAATGGAAGACATCTGAAGATTGATTTAAATCATAAATATGTCCTGGAATTAGATGCCGAATTTGGAGAAACTGGTTCCGAAGCAAACAAAAAATCGCTGTGTTCTGGAGAAAACAACACAAATGGAAATTTTGAACCATTTTACTGCGAAGTCATTCACTCTTTTCGAAGGTATGCAAAGTAGGTCAAAGAAATTGGAACCGTTGGTGATATTCAAACTGAATACACTGTTTACACCAACACCACATTTAGACTGTCTGACGTGCGCTTCGATAACCAATTTATCGTCTTCAGAGACTGAGGTAAGCAGAATGTAAACAATTTACCTTCAGTCTCTGACGACGATAACTTGGTTATCGAAACGCACGTCAGACAGTATAATTGTGAGTCTTGATGTAGAGGTGATGTAAACGGTGTATTCAGCTCAAAGAGAAGCAATAGAGTGGCCACTATAATTGTTCAGCTTCTACCTCTAGATTTCTATCTATGTGGGCATCTAAATCGATTTTCGAAATTAAGCTAATCTTAGAATATTAAGCAACTTTTCGAAAATTTGATAAACTGAATTAATTTTATCATGTTTTCATGGTTTTACTTGATTTTTACAACAATACTGAAGACGCTTCTAGATTTCTTTCTATCTGGGCGTCTAAGTTCACAAAGCACATTGTCGAGATTTAGCCAATTTTTCGAGAATAACTGCTGCGAGTAGAATAATGGACAACATTTCGAAAATTTGATTATATTTTCATAGAATCACTTGATTTCCACAACAGTTCTGAATACAAACTATTTGCAATGCATAATGAAGAGGTAATCAAACGACGCTTACAATGAGATACCACTCAACCACCCAACCCATTTAAGTTTTAAAGGGTTGTATCCGTAACTGCTAGACAATTGGCTCCAAATCAACACCCATATAGCAATAATATCTACGATCGATAGTAAAGAGGAAGAAACAGTGCAGCCAATCAAATACAAGATTTTCAATTTTTACATAATATGAGATACATAAAATAAAGGAACGTTCTATTTGTGCAATGAAAAACAACCTCCACTAAGCCGAGATCAAAATTGTTCGTTCTGTATTTAAATCTGAATATATTTTTGGTCAGCATGGTCATACCTTTTGGATGTAACAATAACATAATTGCCTAGCAAACAAGCTTACAATTTCTTGTTTACAAATACTTATGGGTAGAAATATCATACAACAAAATATTTATAAAATTTATAGTGAAAACCTTGCATAATGGCTAGATTGAGAACAGTTTCGTATTTGATATTTTTGGAAAAAAGCTATAAATATCGAATACTGTTTTTCTCTTGAACTATACACTATTTAATATGACATATTCATTTCGGAATGATTTTTACATAGTAGAATACAAAGAATTTGTATATATAATAACAAAATTCACCCATCATTGCTGTTAGAAATGTTCATGAAGTATGTACGTACGTGCGCTAATTATTTTAGAATATTCGTAATATTTGTTCAAATCATCTGAAATCATGCACATAGTTCAAACCGTATTATCTACATTAAGATTTTCAAAAATGTCGCACATATCTAACTAGATTAAGAATGACGAAGATGGAGAGTTTAAATTGATAGCTAGAAAATGGACTCTTTTCGTGTTTGGTAGCGGGTGTTGGTGCTCTACCTGCATGTTTGTTTGTATACGAATGTCTATCACATTCACACACCACCTTTTCGCTATGTCATATGATACTGTAGATTTGTCTTGTCTTCCTTTTCTCTTAAGTTTTGTCAAAAAAATATATTTGCTTTCCTTCTTGTCAGAATTCTATCACCGTTCGAAAGTAAACTGTAAAATTAGAAGTGTTACAACCAGAAGGAATAATTGTAATCATTTAAGCTTAATTTTTTGCATTATCGTGACCTTGGTTAAAGAGTAGTCTGTGATACAAATTTTTTTCTGAATAATCCTATTCACAAAAGCCGAGTATAAAAATATTGTTGGTTACTGCAAGTTCCTATATACGTGGACTTGAAATTTTTCTATATGTTATTTAATATATTTAAAGTAGAAAAATCATCTTCTAACGAATAGAAAAAGTTTCAGCCTTGTGAAAGTACCTTAGTCGAAGTGGCGACCAGCTCTCCACTAGTAACAAAATACCGCAAATTCCGTCGATGCCTAGACGTGTACTAGTAGTAGGTAGTAGTAAGATTTATATGAATATGAATTTTTCTATTGATACCATTTTACAAACGATCATCTCCTACAATTTGAATTGTGATTATTTTAATGTCCCAATATTTTCTTTTCATATATGGTCGTTTTACTAATATCAGTATGTCTGAAACAAATCTCGAGCAAATCATTATATAGTTTTGTTAGGTGATCCTTGTACAAAGCTGCCATGTCTTCCTCTGCAAAATCTATTTTTCCAATAGATCTGAAACACCCCGGTATATTCATTTTATAATCAATAAAATTCGTACATAGATTAATAAACTCGTCACGAAACAATAATTTATTATAAATAGTAGAAAGCAAACGATTAGTATTTCGTGAATATATCAAGTTTTGTAGAAATAAGATGGTTCGAATAGATTAAAAAAAGTAGTTTTGTTTGATCTCTACAACTCTTCCTCTAACGGAATATATATCATGTTTACAAAGATAACATTTATATTGGTTTTCACTAAATACATTTGGAATAGAAATTTGACACATACTCTAAAATTTCCTGCCACTTGGTTAAATCAACATTTTTTATCAAACAAATTGCATTCATGTTGGAATAATAAAAATAAGTTTTAGATTTGTATCATTTGGGCTAGTTAACTCTAATCTGAGAGAACCATAGCAAATGTAGTGGTGATGCTTTTCTAAACACAGCAAATATTCTTAAGAATGTTGTAATCTCCAAAATAAATTGAATCGGCGCGGTGTAATGTTACACACATTTGTGAATATTGTTTAATTAAAACTTCTATTTTTTTTAATTAAATAATGATTGAATTTTGTGATAATTTCATTGCTTGATCAGGTAAGTAGAAATATATTGTTATTTTTATTAAATTATCAATCAAATGTTACTCACTCATTTGCTTTTCTTAAATTAGTCTTTTCTCAAATCCACAAAATGTCTTCAAAACCTTTTTTCGAATTGATTCGAATATAAACAACCTATCATTAACGATTTACTGGCAGAAAATAAAAAAAACAGTCAATTTCTTTTAACATGTTTTCAACAAAACTGAATGATAATGAGATAATTGTTTCATGACAGACTCTACAAACACGATTTCACTATATTGGTGTTATAGTAGCAGATCGGAACGGGCTAACACTTCTCAATACAGGTTTCAACAAGTGAGGGTGTATGACATTAATTACAATAGATACATCGTATGTAATTACTGCAATAATAATTCATTCAGTGTGATGTTAGTGAAATTTGCATTTTATATTTCAAATGACATTTTTTCCAAGTTTTTTTTAGGAATCTGTGTTTGGAAATTAAAAAGTATTTTGGATACCAATAATTCTGTTGTAAAATGAATATGAAGTAAAACAATAAAAAAACTATAAGAGTAGCACATGTTATTTATTATACATTGTATCAAATTTTGTTTAGGTTCTCTTTTGTTTTTTTTTTTTGAAAATTTCTTGTAAATTTATACAATTCATGAGTTTAGAAATGGGATTATTGTAATTACATCTACAATATTTTTTTCCAGATTTTATATCTGCCCTGAATTCATCTAGGATAGGCCAGAAAATGAACAGCAGAAACCCAATAATGTATTCAATTTTAAATAAAGCATTAGAAAGTTTGTAAAAAGAAAATTTGGAAAACTATTTTTACTGACCATCACAATTCCCATATATATTTATACCTTATTCTGAAGCCAAAACTAAAGAACGATTAAAAGACAAAATCAGACTTCGTACGTCACATCGCCAATTTCTGTGACATAACATAATTATGTTTTTCAGAATAATTTCCCACAACCTAATCTAACTTCGTGTGATGGTAATAAAAGTATATTTCCAAGCTTTCTTATTAGTTTTAATAAAATGGAAGTGCCACAGGTAATTTCCATTCCATTTTACTTGAGAATAGAATCAACAGTACCAACTGCAATGGAATTTTAAACAAAGAATTCATTTACATCAACGTTCTGTGTTTGTGCCACCGCTTCGGTCTAAAATAATAAAGCTAATCGTTAAAATACTTTGATACGAGCCGAAATATCAAATTATTTGGTGTGATTAATATCAAAAACCCTTACAGGTAATTTAAAAATAAATTTGATCAAAAATTATTATTTTCCAAGGTAAATAATGAGATTGGCCTGTGCTAGACTGGTTTGTTTTTGCCCACACTAACCCCATATAGCTAACACAGTATTTTTAACAGTGCCATCATTTATGTTGTGCTTTTTTTGGGTCAAGTTTTCCTCAAACAAATCATTTTTGGAAGAACGAGAAGACGTTTAGGATTAACCTCACTCAATATACAATATAGAAAAGCAAATTTTTGTGCCAAAATGTTGCCGAACAACCCAAGCTGTACAGAAGGGCAGTCAAAGAAACGTGTGCGTTAATATTGTCGAGAGAATTAACAATAAGCAAGAATTCTGATTTTCAATAATTTTCAACGTTTTTTTCTCTAGAATTTACAACAAGTCTTAAAAGGACATTTTGGAACGGTCCACCGCTGTATAACTGCCCAAAGAAACTACTTTGAGGGGAATAACTTTGTTGTGTGAAAAATAGTAAATCAGTATCATTACTTTTCTCACGCACCTCGTATAACAGATAGCAGTCACTATATTGAGATTGGTCAAATATATACACAAGTCTACCATGGAAACAAAAATTTATTCAGTTGATTAACCTTAGATATAATAATTGAAATAGAATCAGTAACAAAAACAACATTGAGATTGTTTCATTAAAATACGTAAAAAATGTTTTTATCATGAAGTTAATGGAAAGAATAAGATATACTGTATATAGAATAATCGGCAATACTACTCACTTCATAGTAAAGTCTAACTTGCTTTTTGATAATATCAAATTATAGTAACAATCAAACATATTCATTTTTTAATTCAGATTCAATATCTCTCGCTCACGAAACTGTATGGAACGAACTGGTAACTTGACACATAATGATATTTGACATTAAAAAATATAACTTTATATTGCTTACTTATATATGCCTAATTTAAAAACAAAGACTTGTAGACAATCTCTAGCGATTTTTGTTTGTATCTAGACCCCCACTGGATGTTAGCTATGATTGACTTATTTTCATAAGCCTAAAGAGCTTTTCGAAAACTGTGATCGAAAAACTGAACGATGTGATCGTGTCATAACCATGTGATAGGTTCTAATACGCCAGTGGGTAAATGATCAATATACCTATTGTGTTTTTTTTAATTTGTTAGCTACTTACTATGACATTTTTTCTATATCTAAAAATCATATGGAATAAGGCTATATTACGACATATGACAGAATTAAGATGAAATTGGAAAAATTACAAACTAGTGGATTGTTCTGTATAAATTTTTGGTGGTTGAATTATCGCCAAATCATACTCTTGAAATAGATAAACACATGGAAATTGATTAACAAATTGTTAATAATATACAGGCAGAAACAGTGAGTGTAAATTTTACACATTTCAAGTACCTAAATAAGTGGAAAGTGGATAAAAGAAATTGATGGAATAAAAATTGGAAGCTCTAACTAACTCAGTTACGATCGAAAATCTAATTATTATTAATTTTTGTATTTTTTTCAGATAATCATCTTCATAATTTTTATTTTGACAGTTCTCGTATATTATATTCATTTTTATTTCACTGGTTTATCACACAGGATTTTAAAAAATTCTGTCATATATATATATATGAACATTTTTTATACTTACTTTTCTTATCATAATAATTTTTTATCATTTTTTTGACTTAAAAAACATGATCACAGTGTTTTGTAATGGATATCAATTTTTTAAAAATAAAAAATATTGTTTTTCAATATGTCTTAAAATGCTATATTTATTAAAGGGTAACAATAGATATGACACACATCCATATGATTTTTAATATATACCTATATATTCGAGAGCGTGGAAATATTTTAGAGTTAGTACACTCAGATGTTTAATTTTGCCACATCAATCCCACTACGAAAACGCCGCTCGAAAACCAGCTGGCAAAGACTTCGTTCCACCGTTCCATATATATATATAGAATTACTTCTAGGTATGATTGATTTTCACCATATAACATTGGTACTAAATATACAACAAAATTATAATATTTATCAAATATGAAACGTTTCAATAAGCTTTCATCAAGAAGAAAAATATGATTCAATAATTAAAATAGCATATTGTAGAAACGAAACTATAGTGTAACTATTATATAACAATCAAGACAAATTTGCAACAAAAAAATTTGGCGCAGATATTTCTTCTATGAGCTGTTTCTCTAGTCATCTAGTCTATGAGTTTTTCTCATTGGAAAGTTCTTATCCATACTTTGCTGTCATACTTAGTTTTATCTGAAAGATATCCAAAAAGTTATTTATGATGTTGGTGTTTGATGTGGTATTGTGTAAAATTTTAGGTATACGAGATATGCTTATTAAATAATGCGCCTGACGCTAGACAATATTGTAAATTTTAAGTTTTACTATCACTTTAATATATATTTCAATGCTCTGGGTCAGTACCAGAAAAACGTACCAAATGATACTAACGATAACTTGGCAATTGTGCAGGGAAAAGCTTCTCAACAACAATCTTGATGTGTACAGCATAAATATTTATACAAGGTGATTAATTGTGAATATTCACTCTCTGAACATACCGAAAATATACATTACGATTGTTCCGACAATTATTTGTATTTTTGCTTAATGATGTAACGCTTTTCAAATTTATTTACACATTACTATCGGTGGGGTAAATTTCTTCTACTCACTTAATTTATTTAAACACTTTACACTACACTTAACTAAATTGTATAATAATTAACTTACTTATATAATTTATTTGAATTCTTCGGTAACTTTTCTATTTTGCTCTGTTCACTATGACTATTTATTATAAACTAAACTAACTGCACTACACAAACTCGTTTATATATCCAAACGAAGTTCTCAGAAATTCGAGGAAATAAAGAAACAAAATAAAAAAATAGACCTTTCTAGATATTAGTTCAAAATAAAGAATGTGGACAATTGCCTGCTACGATAAAAAAAACATCAAACGGGCCGCGATTTCGCCAAATGTTAAAATTCCATTATAACCGGACAGGACTGGCTTCATGTCGAGGAAGAGTTCGTAACATAACCTTAGATGGTTCTTCCTGGAACTTATGAATAGCCAGGACTGCATGCTTAAATCGGCAAATGAACCCTTTCGTGCATTTTACCCCGGTGTGTTCGAATATCACCTCTACCATGCTCCTGATGACTCACCAATTCAACTGGTTACTCGCTATCTTGGTCATAGCCAGTTTCATCAGGCTGGTTTCCATGGTCGCGGAGGTTTTGAAGCGTTTCTCATGCATAGCGGTAGGGGAATTTATCTTGAATTTCATTTTTGATTACCAAATATACGATGTACCGGAAATCGTCTTTGATTGTCGGCGTCTCGCCGGGAGCTGGGATCTGCTCTTTTAGTTTTGACCAAACTTATTCCGGCTGTTATTCATCGTGCGTTCTTGATACGAGCCGGGATGTTACAGGATAGCGATTAGTTTTCCGGCAGAGCGATCACTCTCATTCTCTCATTGTTGTTCGGTAATGACTCCATATCTTTGCCGGCAGCTCCATAAACAATCATGAATTCTTCTCGCAACTGGTTCACACTTCTTCCTGTAGGTCATGGTCTCCTTTGAACGGTGCTGATCGATTTTAATGGAGTACTTTTGGTATACCATTGCGAATCTTGCTTATGCGATAGATGATATCATAAATCCTTTTTCCGACTAAGTATGGACTTTCTCAGGATTTTTGTAATTTCGGAGAAAATTCATTTCTCCTCGTAGGGTTGTGCATCCAACTTTATCCCCCCCTTCAGAGACCCCAATCTCTCTGGAGACTGGAAGATACTTTGGACAGATATCTGCCAATGGTCCTGTTCATTCTCTCCACTATTCCATCGGATTATGTGTGTAATACTGAAGGGTCTCCTTCTCCTTCTGTACCTTGGCTACTTTTGTTCTCGGAATTACCAGCTGTGCTCTCTTCTCGCAACCATCATCGTTCTCAAGGATTCTTTTTAAAATGCCCTCTTCCAGGACAAGGGAGTCACCCTGAGCCCAATATGCCTTTAGTGCCGCTGAAAATCTTGACACTTCTTGCCATGTAAGTCGCTGATTTTCTTTCTTCCATTGCCGAATCATTTTTACGTGAGTATCATTCTCCTGATCCTTGATCCTTGTGAGTGACCAATCTTTATTTACCACTGTAGTTCTCGAAACTTCTGCTTCTTTATATTCGGCTTTATTGCGCCGGGTACAGTCTGCTGGGTACGGTCGTCCGACAAAGTATTGACTTTATGGTGACAACAGAAGTAGGAGGCAAGCTTATAATCCTGGTTCGGTCCTGCCCCCTTGTAGGCGAACCGTTTACTAAAACTCCGACAATTGCTCTTTCTTGGCTTCTTGTTAGCCATATCTCACAACAAGTTGATCTGGAATTGTTTGTCCTCGTCACCATCGTATAAGATTCTATTCTTGTTATGTGAAACCATCGTGGCTGCTTCATATTAAAAAGCAGCAGTCAGAGCATCATGATCGCGCAGACCATCAATGGATGGATGCCCAAACATTTCTTCATGTTCTTTGGTGCTGATGGATAAACAAATCGGACAAATCGGGCAATCTCTACCTCTTACTCTTGAAGAGTTTCATTTCACTTCTGCCTCCGGTCCTTCAGCTGCGATTGATACAAGTGTTCTAAATGTTCGTGACCATATCGCATGTCTAACCTCTTCTTCAGCTATTGGAAATCGTCAGTTTCAGAGGGATCGTCTGGAGTACATTTAAAGTAATTCCTTGCAGTGTTATGGTCAAATTCACTACCTTTTCTTTGTCGGACCAATTATTCACTCGGCTGCCTCAAACTGTTTAACGTAATTGGTCCATGACGTCTTACCGTGGAACATTAGAGCCTTAGATCGTGTAAAGCTGCCGTTGTCTTCGGTCTTGAGGATTTGCAGGAATTCATTTTTTTCGATATTCTTTTCTTCTACTGGAATATCTTCTGTTCTCGAATTTGCAATCTTTCTTTCTCCTCCTTGATTTTTCATCGTTGTCATTTCATGCTCAATATCTAATTTTAGAGATTTTGTTTTCCAAGTCAACGACAACGTTCATATTCAACGATAGAATATCGGCAGAAATATCGCTTTTCTTGGTCGAAATCTACTCATCCATATTGGCAGAAATATCGTATGCTACAAGGATTAGTCAAGTTTACAAATCAGTACATTCAACTTGAAGTAAGGGATCGGTTTGGCCGACAACGTGATGCAAATGATACGGACATGACCGAACTCAAAGTACTCTCGGGTACAGATGACACGGCATGGAAATATTTCAGCTTGTTATGAGTCTCAGAAGGGACAAGTTTCTTATGAGATACCTGCGTTTCGATGGCCGCATCACAAGAACTGAAAGAAAAGCTTTTGACAACATTGCGCAGATTCGTGATCTCTTCGACAATTTTGTTAAGAATTATAAACACAGCTGTTCACTAGGACAATGTATTACTATTGACGAAAAACAACTAAATTTTTTTTGCGAGCAAACAACTCCAGTGTGCACACCATGTCACTCAAGGTTGCAAGAAAAAGAATACTCGAGTGAAGACTAAATAAAAGATCGCCTCTCTAAATATTTTTATTTCAAATGTTTCTAAGATTACAAGTATATATTTTTTGTTTGTGTTACATAAGAATGCCAGATTTTATTTGTGTTGCCAATCTACAATGTAGGAAATAAAATTATTTTATATGAGTACCTAGCTACTTACGTTATATTTCTGTATGAGTTTCATAACATAAATATTTCAAATCATACTAAAAACATAAATATAAAAAACATAACAACTAAAACCAGACACTTCTCGTTAGTAAATTTTACAATCATGTATCAAACAAATACATTGCAAGCATCGCTGTCGATAATTTTTTACCCGTAAATCACCGAAATAACTTTTTTTTGTGATCACAACATACTTAAACAAGCAAATAAAAGGATGAGCAAAATTAATTATTGGATTTAATCTACAACTTAGCTTGATACAAGAACTAATGTTTTTAGTGTAATTCTAAGCAAAAATTAGATCTATCAATTTGACACATTGCGATATCTTTTTAATAGAAAAAGGTTCGACCGACGGAGGGTTAAACTAATAATTCATTGCATATGAGCCATTTATGTCTAAATTATCTGGTCGGGGTGTATTTGTAAATATTCCGACAAAATTGGTATTGAACTGTATTTCTGTTTTTATTGGTTTGATTCCTTCCACTACTTTTTTCGCAAACCATTGTTTTACAATAATAATATTGAGATGATTACGTTATACCCAAAGTTTTTTATAAAAAAAAGTTTGGAAAACAAATATATTTAACTGGTTATAATACTGAATATTTGTCACAGTTGTGAAAGTTAAATATAAATCAATTGGTTTTTTTTCTAAAAAACACAAAATTTCAAAACACTTTTCTTTTAGGAAAATTACCGAGTCCTGAACTCATGGCTGTGATTGCTGTACCCAAAAAGGACATGAATGTTCGTGCTCAAGATAAAAACATTAATGATAATTTCGCAGTAAAGATACTTCAAGGAACAGGAGCCAGTAATAACGAGGTTATATCACAATTATCACTTCCAGATAACAATTCTTTAATAGAAGACGACTTTGACATGGTAACTCATAGACCACTACCATTACCACCAATGAGGATTAAACCCATATCTACTACTCCTAGATATTCAAATAAATATGCTAATAGTGTAGGAAAAGTTATGAATGCTCCTAAGGAGTATTATCCTGTAGGTTATGATAAGAATTTTGATGACAATTTTGCCTCAAGAGTAGAATTACCTGAAACTTCATTTTATTGCGGGGATCAGAAACATTTCCCAGGATTATACGCTGACGAAGATTTAGGTTGTATGGTGAGTTGAAATATTTCTTGATTGTTTCTTATTAATTTGCATTTCTTCAGTTTTCAATTGTAATTGAAAGAAGAACAGTATGAGTTGAGATATTGTTGCTATTAATAGACACTATTTTTGTTTATTTTTAAGCCATCTTAGTTTTGGTTATATCTTCAGAATAGTTGAACTTAATCGAAAAAGAAACATACTATTCCCAAATCCATCTTTTTATACAAATATTTAAAACATATTGATTGATGCCTACTATCAGACAAATGAATTCTTCTCTCAATAGACTTGGACATTCAGCATCAGATAATGATCTTTCCGAAGAATCACAAATCGGTTTCAGATTAAAGTGTAAGAAAGTGGCGACAAGAAGATGAGATATACTTGAGTCGAGTGGCTTCTAGACCTTTTTTATATTGTTTTGTTGATAAATTTAATTTTAGGTGTCATTAAATTGAAATCTCATTTAAAAACTGATAATATCTTAACGTTTCGACCTATTGCGGTATAAGTTGTTATAAATGTCCTAAAATAAGTAGCAACAATCAATCAAATTATATATAGTTTAATTCATTCATTCATTAAAATTCATAAAATAAAATTATAAATTTTACTTTAATTGTCTTTTTTATCATTGATTACTGTTTTTTTATGTATATGACCATTTCGAAAAATTCCTTGTATTTGACTTTGCTTCAAGAGTTTTTGAATTTTTATAATTAAATTCATGTTTTTTTATATTACACCGTTTATTAATACAGTTTTTATATTGTGTTGATGACTTTTTAATCTATTTTCCAAATATTGAGATGTCTGCTATCTATAACTCATTCGTTAATTTAGTGAAAATGACTTTGTTGTTGTTTTCTTAAATAATTGATAGGTATTTGTTGCGATGGGAGGTTCCGCCCATACTCACAATACTGAAACGACATATCAAAGTGTTGTAATGTATGTATGTAATGTATGTAAGTAATGTATGTACGTAATGTATATATGTATGTAATGTATGTATGTATGTATGTAATGTATGTATGTATGTATGTATGTATGTATGTATGTATGTATGTATGTAATGGTAAAATGTTTTTGAGTCCTGGAAATCGCGAATTGGCATACATAATGAGTTTGATTTACTAGAATCAACCTTTCATAAAATTATAAAATCGAACGAGAAGAATGGATGAAACAAACCCTAAATAAAAATATTCCCATAGATGAACCTTTATTAAAACAAAAATTTAAAGACGTCGCTGGTTAGTTGGAAGGTTTTGAAAAGCGTAAGTTGTGGACTAAAGCGTGCTTAACCAATGGACCGAAGATCTGCCAAGTCTTTTAGAAGGGCATGATGCAGAAGATATTCACAACGCGGCTAAGCTGATTTATTCTTCAAGTGTCTTAGAACATTTACATTTGAAGGCGAAAAATGCCATCAAGGAAAACAAAACAAGGAAAGTTTGGCTATTCTTTAATGTGTAAATATGATGGGTGCAGACAAACTTCCTCTTTTCGTCATCGAAAAATCCAAGTGACCTAAATGTTTTAAGGGTGTCAAGACTGTACCTGTTGATTATGCTAGTATTATCAAAACTTAGGTAACAAAGATATTATTTGAAGATTGGCTAAAAAAAGTATTCCAAGACTTTCTGCCTAAAAAAAATATGGTTGAATTTGGAGCTAGCAACGAAGGAATGGGTCAAACTTGTGACTCACAAAACTACTGATAATATGTTAACGCTAAACTTGGAAAACTTTATACAGATTTACGACGACGTGGCAACCAGAATTGTGTGTGCTGACGGAAATGATAGTGAAGATTAAGGCAACCGATCACAGATTTTGAATATAGAAGTGAGGAACATTCCAAGAAGCAAAACGCTTTATATGAACTGGAGATGGCCCACAAGTTTTTTTAAATCCTTGACGGTAGTTAATAAAACAATATTTGATGAAATTTATAAACTCGAAAAACATATACAAAATGTAAAACTAGGAACTCAGAAGAAATCAACGAATTTCTTTAAATAAATATTGTTATTATTTTTAGTGTAAGTTTTTTTCGCAAGCATCTATATCACAATGAATAATACCTATACAATATACCTGTGGATCTCCCTCATTACGTATTGGCTGTATTTTTCATAAACCTGTTCTGTACCTCTATAAAGTAGAAACAGGGTTTAGTGAGAAACCTGTATAAGCGATCCCTTGAACTCTCGCTCATCCAGGTTCGACTGTATATAAATGATGAAAATGAAATAGACATAAATATTGAGTTGTATTTTGAATTATATGAATTTAGTATTCTATGTTAAAGATCTAATACCCTTATTCTCGGTTAATTAATTTCTGGTAAATGAAAGGCCAAAGAACAAAATATGAAAACCCTATATAAATATTATTATTATGGGATTATGGTAATAAAATACCAAATTGTAAAATTTTTAATATATGTTCCAAGCTTTGGAATAAATGTGTATTTATCTTCGGTGAAGTGATTAATACAAATTAGAAGTATGAAATTTTATAATAAAACATATCAAAATGTCTATATCCAATGTTATTCTCATATTCAATTCGACGATTCTCAATTTATTAGTTTCCCGTAGATAAATGCACAGTTATTCGAGAGCATGGAATATATATTATTAGGAGTACACTTTAACATTTTATTGTCCCAATAATCAAACATCATTCTTATTTCACACACAGTGGACAAAACCAGATTTCCAGATATATTATAATAAGATATGATAATTGAAAAAACATACATGATACACATACACAATTTTATATTCAATATTCTGAAACATTGCAATAATATACTAATTGACCGATTGTGTAATTCTGAAGCAACTAAGAAAACTGATTTTGAACCTTGAACTACAAATTATATAAACTTTTTTACATAACCAGAGTAATAATCAACATTTTTCCTATCATTAATTCTGTAATACAATTTAGTCTTCCATGGCCCAATTTTTATCCTTATTATTAAAATTCGATATATTGCAGAGTTTTGATGTATTTACTTTTATATTCTCAAGTTAACATGCTCATATGAGTGAATTCTTCACCTGTCAATATTAATGTTGCCTAATGGACTCTGTCAAATTAAAATATTCAAAAATGAAATGTGATTTAACTCAAGAACATAATATCAAAGAAATTTTGGCGATGAACCACCATTCAAGGCCACTATTTATCTATGATACAATAAATTCAAATACGATCCTAGTTTGCATACGCATGTAATGGAAAAACACCGTTTAGAGTCGGTGGTTGCGGCAGAAAACATAGATACCGCGCTTAAGCAAAGTAGAAGATTCTTACCTAGGAGCCATAACAATAGTTATGCTTATCCGTAGTTTATTTTAATATGGAGAAAATTAGGAACAGCATCTTGTTCTTGAATAATTAATAAGCAAATGGTGATATGTTTATTCAGAAAGATCGATCATGTGACAAATGTATCTCTAGAAAATTTAGAGAAGGTAATTCCAGCGTAATATATTGGTTCGTATACCAATTTATAAAGACCAATCCAAAACTTCAAATCTCCCTGCATAGCGAGAGTGTAAGTATCGCATGAAGCAAGCGATTATTTGGACACTCCTTACTTCAACCGGCTACACGGGCAGTATCTTTATAAACACGTGTTTTCATTTAAATATTTGTATCAAACGGTATATTTTAATGTGGCGCTATTTGATTTTGTTTATTGTTTCGCAACCGATATAACATCTTTGTAATTTGTGTTACTTTTTATACAATTAAAGATAAATAAGTTTCCCAAAAATCGAGTGCACTCATTCTAGTATAATTTGGAAAAGATATTCTAATATTTATGGCCAGATTTTTGTTTTAACTAGGTCGTACCCAAAACCTGTGCCTCATCTTATATTTTCTTGGTAGTAATTTTTAGGGCCACATGCACTAACAAACAAATTACCAACGTCAATCTTCCTTGTATGGAAAACAAGAGATCTACAAGTTGACACATTTGTCCCAACAATTTATGCCGGCGGCAAGGCCGAAAATGCTGCGCCCCGCTTGGTGCATTTACAGTCCTAATTTGGTAAACAGCAAGAGTAACAAGTATTTTAGCACAATTATTTTGTTACCAGTCTATCTCAAATGTGTTTTTTTCGGTTTCTGTAATGGAAACAAAACAAGAATATACTTTGCATTGCAAACAAATTTGATTGAAAATGACAGGCTGAAGATTTGCTTCAATTTGCATATTTATTTTGAGCCTCAACTGACTTAAACATTGGAAATAATCGTTGAATTCTATAAAATATAGTTGTTAAATTCCTTCCACAAATATATTTTTACTATTCTACTATTATTTGGGCACAGCACCATTTCACAAGACTATTATTCTCAAGGATTAACTTGTATATTAAACTAATATGGCTTCGGTAAAATTCACTTTTTTTAAATAACAAAACAACATCTTGAGGAATTGTTTTCAATCGATAGAAGAATAGAAAAAATTAAGTCGATTATTGATAATACGCCTAAGCAACGTTTTCGCAATTTCAATCGTCATAAGTGTATCTATCATTTCGGAAGATATACCTATACTTTATCATTTGACATCTTCTCATCTTCTTCTTCTCATACCGTCTTCTTATTGAAGGTTGGCGACCACGTTTTTAAATCTTCCCATCTACCGATTAATAATAGCAGTTGTAACTAAAAATAACAGGAACATGTACATACTTTCGAAATGTAGAAAACGCCAAGATAAAAATTAATCTCCATATTTAATTGATTAGTCTTCCCATATTGAACAATTGCTCAATCATATTTCTATCATTTTCGTAATAATATCTGTTTATAATAATTTTTAACCGTATCAAATGCAATTAATTGTCGGCCACGGATACTATCAAGGTCATTGTTGTAATTAGGAACACTTTTTGATGGCACCTACTTTCACATTCACTTACCTATTAACGTTTGAACTTTTGTATTGAACTTTTACTTCAATTTCTATATTTGAGAATAGAAATTCGTAAGCAATTTGATCATTTTTTAAATTGAGTCATCACCTGAAAGAATATTAAATATTATCACTTTTGCAACTCGAATTTGTAAGTCAGCTAATACATGAATATTTTCAGAATATAATCTATTCAGTTATAATCAGTGTAACTATGTCAATTTATGACAAACATTAATGAATAAATATACGTTTATTGCATGAGATTTATAATAAAACAAATTCGTTAAACGTGTATGTTTGTCTCTAGATATGTCTAAATGTCTAAATTTATATTTATTATTTGAAACTAGAAAACAAGTACTTATTTCTTGGTCCTTTTTAAAATCTCTTTCAGTTTGTAAAAATTTGTACACTTACACACCATTTGTTTAAAATAACTATAATGTAAATGTACGAGCCCCGTCCCATTTCAGTTGGCCCACTCGAAATTATTAAACTTTTTTTTAAAATGCCAAAAAGTAGCTGTTAGCAAAATGTTTTAAACTTTTAGTTTTACGTCTAAAATAGGTTTTGGATGAATATTGTCAAATATTTTGAATGATACTTGATATGATGGAAATAGATAGGTCTTGTTGATAATAATTTTTTATGCATATACAAGGGTTCATTGTTTCCAAAATTGTGTTCAAAATTTCATTAGGTCTAAAATACGCAAATAATAAAGTAGGCTGTGTAAGTCATATTGTCACAAAATGTTTTTTTAAGTAACACATATATTTTTGAAGTAATAATTTTTAAAATGGGTAGAGGAGAAATTATTGATGAAAAAATTCGATTAATCATAATAAACTTATTCAAAAATGGGAAAAAAGAACTCAGAAATCGCGACAGTTGTAAACATGTCAAAATACAGTGTTCGAAATATAGTTCGCTTGTATAAAGCAAAGCAAATGATTCGATTGTCCCTAAACGCCAGTACGTAAAAAAATCGAAATTGTCAGACAAAGATAAACGAGCGTTAAAAAGAATAATTCAACAAAACAGACGTGCTAACTATGGTCAACTAAGTGTACTTTGGAGTAATGCAGGGGGTAGGCGGATTTCAAGATCCACATGTCACAGAGAGGCTCAAAAATTAGGATTTCGGCCATACAAGGTGAATTTTGTAACACCTTAGTTTAATGCATATTTTTCTAAATTTAAATTTGCTTTACATAGGCCAAGGAAAAGCCATACTGTGGAGCTGTATACACTGGAGTGATGAGTCTCGTTATGAAGTTGCGTATGTGACGATCGAAGTAGAGTTATTCGACAAAAAAATGAAGCTTTTCATCCAGATTGTTTGAAGCGGAAAGTAAAATTTCCGGCATCTGTGATGGTGTGGAGCTCGATATCTGCAAGAGGAGTGGGAAAACTGCATTTCATAAACGGAATTGTCAATACTGAAAAGTACCTGGATATTTTAGAAGAATCATTGTTGCCAACAAGAGAAGTAACTCTAACCGCTGGGAAAACCTTTATTTCTCAGCAAGATGGAGCAGCATGCCATAAGTCAAAAAAGACCTTAAAATGGTTCTCAGACAACAATATTCCACTTTTAGAGTGGGTTTCAAGTAGTCCAGATTTATCACCAATAGAAACACTTTGGCATGAAATGAAAAGCAGTTGCCTGCAAATCCAGCTAGAACTGTCATGGAATTAAAAGAAAGACTACAAGAAATTTGCGATGATTTTACTCCCGAATACTGCCAAAATTTAATAAACACGATGCCTCAAAGAATTATGGCTGTTATTACAAAATAAAGGGAATGTTACGCAACGGTAACTTCTAAAAGTATGTTTAATATTTAAGCTTTTCTTATTACATTTGGTTTTTGTTTTTTTTTGGTTTGTAATTATAACACATGTTAAGACTTATAACTCCGGTAAAAGTATCTAAAATGTTTATAGAAAATATAAAGTGCTCGAAACGAAACAATTTGCCGAAAAAGCAATAATTAATAATTTTTCTCAATTGGGCCAACTCAAATGGAACGGGGCTCGTATAACAACTTTAGCATAGACAATTTTATAAATTTAGACGGATATATTCGTGGATTAGAGAAAAATACAAAATACAATAAAATCAAGAGATGCATAACATTATTTGAAAAATAAAATGTACTTACCTACATATTAATAAAAGCAATCGTCAAGGAGCGGACGTCCGTCCACCATATAAATACTAAATAAATCTAAATAATACTAATTTAATTTTTTCTCCAATAATGATTCTTTCGTCACTTTTTTTTATTAGTAATAATAATTTTTAGATAAAAAATAAATGTGTTTTTTAATATCTTAACTAGTGGGACTTCTATTTCCCTGGAATTACCAATTTTTATTTTGATTAGAATTGAACGTCATTTGGAAAATAACTAACGTAACCGTTAAGTGGAAAATTATTATTGATATTTAAACAATAATAATTGTTGCTTGCAGGATCGAAATGATGATTGTAGAATGAAAGGACAGATTATTTAGAAAATACTAGGAAACTAAGATCCGGAAAAAAGAGGAGAAACAACAAATAACACAAACTATAGTCTACAAGATTAAAAAATGGGGAAAAATAGAAACAAAAATTAATTAACTGAATATTAGCGGTAGTAACGGAACATATTATAGAAAAAGTGAATAAATCAACAAAAACAGATTATGTTGCCTTCTAATACAGAAAATAAAAGGAATCGTAAAAAGGATATAATTAGAGCATTTAGTCTAAGAAAACAAAATCAAAATATATGAAAAATACAGGTTTAATCAGCAACAACTTGAATCATTATTTCTTTTCAATACTATCTTAAAATAATAAAACGTTATATACTTACTGATCAGCAATATATTCAAACAGCTACTAAGTTTTTGAAAACAATTTTGCAATAAGACATTACATCACTACGTTTTTCTAGGTTTTTCAGTGGTAGAATGAAGTGGCCCAACAAATGACCAGTCGCCACCCACTAATATTTCGTAGTTACCATATTGGGTATTTGTGCATATCAAAAATTAGTTTTTGGGTGAAAATTGCAGAATTGTAGAGATTATTGGAAGTGATTTTGAGCAATGCATTAGTTAACTTCAAGGTTTTGTTGTTCTTACTAACTTCCATGATAAATTACACCTTGTTTTACATTGGTTCGATTCACATTCCGAAAAATCCTATTTTTTGTTTCATTAAAGACGATAATATCAATTAAGAATCCAAACATTGTTCAAGAAAATTATCGAAAAAAATATTTAGATTGCAGATATTTCAATTTATCTCATCCATTGTGACAACAATTTGAGAAATATTGGCAGACAATAGCTGTAAGTGTATATATAGTATGTTACTGCCCGGAACAAAAATATAGAAAAACTGTAACGGACGTTGGCATTGTATGTTTATGATGCAAATCACAGAAAGATTTTCTCATTTCAATTCAATGATGAAACTTTTTTTGTTAGTCATTAGGTGGTTTTCGGACTTCATATCTCGAAACAAAAGGGATGAACACTGATGTAGCAGCAGCGGCAACTTAACCTGAAAATTTTAAATTATTGCGCAAAAAAGCAACAGTCGTAAATCTCATATTTAATTTGTATGAAATCCAAGATTTTAAAAGTCTTGAAAAAGCCACCTGCCTATTTTTCAAAACAGCGAACAGATTTTCATAGCCAGTATAAAAATAATTTTGCGCTACTGTGCTTGAATTTTATGACACAAATAAAATTCTAAAGAAAGCAAATCTAGTATAATCACCACTGAACCTTAAATCTGAGCACCTACCCAAAGAACTTACCGTTAATATAATTTATATCCCATAACACAACTCCCGCAACCCATGGACAAGGAGGTAATTTCTACCTTAAAAGCCTATCACTTGCGTATAGAATTGAAGAAATTATTAAGGCAATAAACCCCAAATTTTATCTAAATTTATAGAATTTCCAAGTAACCAAACTGTTAAACACACATGACACTTACACTCTCTAATGAGGAACATGATATGGAAAACCTTAAAAGCGACTGATCTTACTGTTATCTTTCCCTCTATAAACAAGAAAGACATATAAGTTCTGTAAGATGATAAGGATCTTAATCGAATCACAAATATTAAAAGAAGCTTCATCAATACCACCTTATGGTATGATTTTGAAGCAACTATCCAAGGTATGCGAATTTAATTTCGTACCGACGACCTGGTTAAATACTATTATTTATTTTACATTTATTATATTAAGAAAATATATATTTTGTAAAATGATTCATTATTTATAACATTATAATTTATTAGATTAAATAATACTCGTATATTATCTGTTCTAACCTTTCCGGAATCTTTGAACATATTTAAATTGTGATGAAAAATAAATTCGTCAGTCTAAGAGGTCACACAGGAATCGGATAATCTCTCACAAAAGTGCTACCAAATTATGTGCTAGTTACCATCATATGTTTACTATGAAGATAATGCTATGAATTATGAATCTGTCTATTCTTAGAAATATCATATATTGTTCAAAATCATTAGAGTATTAATTAAAAAGCAACATGAAAAAAACATTGGGAAACATAAGGATTGGAGAAAGCTTCAAGGTGATGAAATTGAGAAATATTTATATTGGAGAGTGGCATATAAATCACTCAATAAATGCTCATAACAATTGTCAAATGCAGTAGACTAACTAAATTTTCATATAAGCTTTGTCATAGATATAATGCAGAAAGGAAATAGGTATAATTTTTGGATGAAATTAAATTATTTAGCCTTTTATACCCTTTGTAATATGAGTAACCTAATACTGTGATAAAGGAGATACATTATCTTCTAATTAACTGAAAAATGATGGAAAAATAAATATTATTTTTCTATCATCTCAGTAAATAAATTTAAAATTTATATATGTCATCTTCAAAAGTCATATAGTTTGTTGAACACAACAATATTATCTGGTTTATTAATCCAATTTCAAAAGACAGATATTCTTTGCAAACTGTATCATTTCCTTTTGTTTGCAGAACTGGGATACCAACAATGTTACTTAGGGTTGTTTGTTGCGTGAAATCGGAGATAATGGTTGGTTGGTTCTATGTGTACAATCAAATTTAGAATGTACACGAGTTCTGAGATATTTGCAGTTACCTGCTAGCTATTTAATATGATTTCTGGTGATGATATTCATTTCTAGTGACCCTTCATAAAATATATAAATATGGTTTTGTTCTTTAATTATAACTCTTGCGAAACAGATGAAGCAATTTTTTTTATAATTTTCAGGTATTTCACGTATGTGCTTTAACAGATGATGGACTCATTATGAAAAGCTTCCTGTGTCCGGAATCAACTTTGTTCGACCAAACAATTCTAAAATGTAATTGGTGGTTTTACGTGGACTGTAAAAACTCCAAAAAATTGTATGATTCTAATATTCCTATATCTAAAAGCTATCAACTAATGAAAGCCTTGACTTTTTTCTCAACATACAACAATGTTAACAGAAATAGTTCAAAAACAAATGATAAAGACTGATAGAGATTGATTGTAGAATTTAGATTTTAACCAATGAAACAAGGAGATATGGTATGTCAATTCTGGACTATGTAATTTTACTGGCAATTTTATATAATACGCAAATTACTCTAAAACTTACATGTGCCAAAAATATATTATCAATTCAAATTTTCTTGTAAACAAATGGTAGTATTAGATGCAAATCAAATCTCCTTGTTGGAAGCTCAATTTTCACATTCTAAGTCTTCGTTATATTTTATAAGTATTTTATTTTAAGTAGGTGATTTGACTTTTTATACGTGAATAATTTGACTATTTATTTTTTTTATCAATTAGCATGTGGATTAGGTATAGGTAAGTCACAAAAATAATACTTCCATTAAAAATAAAAAAAAATCAAATTTTTCTCTGTCACTTGGTCCATGTATTACATCGGGTCTTTCAAAACGTTCGCAAGCAAATTATATTACTGAATTAAGCCAAAAAAATCGATTAAAAATCACCAAACAATCACATGTCTATAACGCAAAGTTCAAAAATGCGCCAGCAGCTAAATACTTTTATAGCTCTCTCGACCGCTCGATAGGTTCCACAAGCTTTGATTGGCTAAACCTTATTGTTAATTTGCGATTAATCTATGCGTTATAGACATGTGATTGTTTTGTGATTTTTAATCGATTTGTTTCGCTTAATACACTGATATAACTCGCATGCAAACGTTTTAAAAAACCCTGTATATAGATTTGCACGATTTAATGAGCCGTAATTTGAATACAATAAACTGTAAGTTTAGTATTCGAAAACAAATGTTTAGTGTACAGTAAAAAAACTGTAGGATTTTTATAGGGCTATCATCAATAAATAACATTTGTCGACATTATATGAATCTACTGACCGAAATTTTGAAAATATATTTGTATTGGATTATATAAACATGGTGTTCCTGTAATAGGATATGGATAGTGGTTGGGTTGTAATATTTTATATTGTAAATAATTTTTTAACAATTATTCTGTTTGTCAAATATCTATCATGTTACAAATAAAATATCTACAAATAAAATATGAAGTGTTTACAATATTATTAATTTTCACAAACCATTAGCAAGTGACTTTATACCATTAAAACTTTTTTGGGAAGTGTTTTAACTGGCTGATTGGAGTTTTTCACTTTTCATCCTTTATTAATGTCTTACCTAGATCCGTTCATACTTCTGACGAATTCCAGAAGTACTATACTATAAGAAAAGAGCAAGAAGACTGTTACTATTATTCCATTCAAGATATGAACTAATATAAGGACTTTTCGGAAACTATGAACGGGTTAACCCGATGATCTGAACGGAAACTAACGCGGATCACGTCCATTGTTGTTAGGAAACTGATTGAGGTAATCGGGTCGTAGTCATATGTTCTGATCCTTTCTTCCCTGATAGACCGGTGGGTTAATGACACCAGCTGAAGGTTTGTTTCATTTCTAAATGGTTTTTTGAACTTAAAAAGTTATTTATACCCCTTAAATGGCTTAAATAAATACAATGGAAGATGGAATCTCGTTCTGAGGTAGGATCCTCAATCCGCTGATAGGTGATCTACCTGAACTATGGTTATAAGTACCGAAAAGTCCTAAGGAAGGTTTATTTCCCTATTTTAAAAACACAAATCATCTCAACCGATGACCGTTCCCACAGAAAGCCATGACCTGCTGTTTCCACGGAGTCACAGTGCGAAGACTTCAGCATTTTTCATTTATATAAAAGTATTTTCTCATACATTGTAACTTATTGTAAGTGTAAGAGGATGTGGTATATAAAAATAACAAAACATTTTTTTATTTTATTTATAATTTATTCCTTAAAATTATATATATCATCAATTAATTACAACAGTAATACAAACAATATCAATCTCTTAATGGCATAGCGTGCATAATATTTTTTGTTAGCCCATCTTTAGCTAACACAAAGAAACTGGATGGTTTGTTTACCCACTCGAGAGCATGCCGCGTATAATTGTCCGTGTGAAAAACATGGTCTGCTCAAATCTAAGCCACAAACAGACATCGTTTGGCATGGGACTTATTGATAGTCATTGCAAATGCCAATCTAATCGAAAACTGAATACGTTTAAATTGAATTGGCACATCTGTAGGTATAATAGGAATTCGTGGTATTAATATATGTATTTTCACCTCGGAACTTGCCATTTAAAATGCTGGCTTCGATAACGTTTTTCATTAATTTTTGAATGACTAATCGCGTACCATTGCACAGCCGTGGCAGGTTCAAATTACGAAGCAAAATAATCGGAAATCCAACCTTCAATTGTAAATTATGCGGTGGCATGCCTGGCAAATCCAGTGAGTTCAAAAACTCTGTTGGAAAATTTACATCTTCGCTGGCATCGCAAACTGTATCAATAGATTTGTATGATACCAAGTTCCCTGGCAACAACTGTTGTATCTTCAGATTTAAATCGTCGACGTCCACATTTTTTGCCACTAAAATTGCTCTTTCTGCAAGCCATTCATGATTTATATACTATGTGTGTACATCGGGAAATATTTGTTCAATGTGAACATCTTGCGAATCAATTATTGTGCAGAAATCGGTCGGTAATTTTACGCATCCAGTTTCATCTATAGTAACTGTTCTATCACCGATATCTAAGAGTTGTTTTGAAAATGTTTCAGAGGATGGATCTTGAAGCATTTGAACGCGCATATTTACTTTCACCTGTATTTTTTCAACATTACGCCAGAATGGCGATGATTTTAAGCAAACATTGATCTCATCAGCGTCTGTTGAACGTGGGTTGACGGGAAGTGCTTGTCTGAAATCACCTGAAAGGACTAACAGAGTGCCGCCAAATAGTTTGTCGTTATTTTTAATACCTTTCAATGTCTTGTTCAACGCCTCTAGCGAATGTTTGTGTGCCATAGTATATTCATCCCAGTTGATAATTTTACACTTTTTCAGCACTGTGGCCATGGATGATGGTTTTTTTATATTGCACACTGCGTCAGCGTTATTTTGAATATTTAGTGGTAGCTTAAATATTGAATAAGCTGTTCTACCTCCATCCAATAAAGTTGCCGCAATGCCCGATGATGTAACGGCCAATGTGATGTCATTATTTGATCGTAGTTACTACTACGCTTGATGCATGAACAATAATAATGGCCGAAAACTATGGAGGGAGTGAGAAAAGGCTTATTGTGTGAGAGAAACAGGAGACCGACAAGTTATGGAGATGCCAATATTTTACAGCTTTGGATCTAGCCTCAGGATTCCATCAACTCGAGATGGCAGAGAAAGGCAGAGACAACAGATTTTAGCACCGAATTCGGACACTGGTAATACCCTGTCTTCCTTGATGATATAATCGTTTTCTCCACTCCACTGCAAGCACATTTAGAGAGAATAAAAGGGGTATTTGATTGACTCATGGATTCCTCTTTCAAAATCCAGTTGGATAAATCGGAATTTCTGAAAAAACTTGCTTATCTTGGAAATGTAGTCACCCCTGATGATAAAAGGATTACTAGGACTGCTAGGATACTATGGACGCTTCATGAAAAAATTTGCTCACTTGACGAAACCATTGACAAAATGCCTAAAAATAGGCGCAAATATCCAACCCAATGCCGAATTCCTATAATGCTTCGAGACGTGAAAAAACTTCTTGACCAACGATCCCATTCTCCAATATCACGACTTCACACCTGATTACAGACTCCAGTATCGTAGCCCCCGTAGCAGTACTTCCTCAAGGGCCTATCTGAAAAGATCTTCCAATCGCTTACGCATCACGGACACTTAACGATTCTGAACGTAATTATGATACCACGGAAAAACAACTCTTCGCCATTGTTTGGTATTTTCGACCTTATTTATATGGTAGAAAATTTACCATTATTTGCGATCACAAACCACTCCAATGGCTCTTTTCTCTAAATGACCCAAATTCCAAACTCATTAAATGGCAAATCAAATTAGACGAATTCTACTACAAATTTGTATACAAACATGGAAATTCAATACTGATGCAGATGCATTATCTAGAATAGAAATTAATACTAATAAAACAAATAAAATTCTTAATCATCAAAATTTTTGGAAAAAAATTGGTGATACTATAGGTCGCGATTTAAATAAATGAACATGTGAACATATCGGATGAACAACAAGGATTCAGGAGAAATTGATCAACCATAGATGCCATCTTCACAATCAGACAAGTAGTTGAAAAAGCTATAGAATATGTCTATATATTCTAAAAAAGAAATACGATCCGAAAACCATAATAGACATCATAAGACATTAAAACTATAACACATCCACTCACATATCAGTTAACCAAAAACTGACACAGGAAATACACTAAATTAATCGAGAAAAGAAAATTGCGAGAACACTTAATAAGAACCGCGACAAACCAGAAATACTTATGCCTCGAAAGGTGTATATAAGAAAAGATATATAACAAAAACAAACGTATCAGCCAACCTTCAAATTAGAAATCATATAAATTGAAATGTATAACTATGCACTTGAATATTACTATGATTTGAACCCAATCATTTTAAAAATTGGTAAACTACAAACTCACGCTGCAAAAGTCTTTGCTGGCCAAAACAAATATTACACTAATAACCTATTAAGTTATTGTAAATTGCTAAAATTCACAGAAGCCAAGATTGAAAATAAATTAATAGAAATATTACCCCATCCCCCTAGAACAAAAAGAGGACTTATAAATGGCCTAGGATCAATTTTTAAATCTATCCCCGGAAACTTAGATTCGAACGATGGAGAAAGATTTGAAACCCTCATTAAAGAACTACAAAATAATCAGAATAATTTAGCAAGTAATATAAAAAATCAAAATTCATTGTGTGTCCCACTCGTTGATAAAATCAATAACACTGCTAGACAAATAACAAATAACGAAATAGGATGAAAACAAAAATAAAATTGATTCGAAATTTTGTCAACAAACTAGCAATGAACCTTACTAATTTACTTTCTAGCTTTAAATTTTGTATTTACAAGAATGGTTATCGATATTCTTAAACCTACCGAAGAGAATTATTTTCAGGTGGACCATTCTACGGTTCAAATTTATCACTAGCTGCGGACGTTGAATTTGCGAGGAAAGGAATTATATCTCTAGAGGACAATGCAATCTAGTATATACCAATATGGTTACTAGTAAGCAGTGAAATAATAAGAAAAATAAGAACTCTGAAATCAGCTCAGAAAAACTATGAAATCTCATTAAGTTCAAAGTAAGCACAAATGTAAATTTAGACAAATAAATCGAAATAATTATGATAAATTCCCACACGTCAATTTTATAGTTTGTGGTTAAAGCACAATTTTGAAGCTCATGGAGGATTTATCTATGCATGGAGCCCAAACATTTATCTGGTGTTTGAGGGCGAAAGGAAAAAACAACTGTGCTCGACGCACAGATCTTAGAAACGATAATTTAGAACAAGGGTATGAAGTATTGCACACTCATATGGTCGATTGGGAGTTCAAATTGTGTAATTGGAAAAGAACTATTAGTAGTTCAGGTTGAGTTCCCCAAGTCGACCACAGATCACCTATATTTAGATAGATCACGACAATGTTATTTGTTATAACCAAATTGACGTCAACTGGGACCTGAACTTGACATCTTTATAAAATACTGGCAAATTTAATTTTATTATTTTTATTTGAATTATATGAAGGTAGTTCATACTGCTACCTCAGAGCATTCTATTCCTATCTAAGGCTCTGAACCTAAATTTAAAAAAATGAATCAACCATTTGTGTGAAACGTAAATAGGGGGTTTGTGGTTCGAACAAATCACATTGATGTGATCCATCTAAATCTTGTAATAAGCAAGCAAAAGAGATTAAAACCTATTACAGGAAAACTGTCAAAAATTGAGGTCTTGCGGCCTAAAGTTCTATTTGAAAATTCTCTCACACGAGATTCAGTTAAATTGAGGCAAAATTTCAACATCCACAACAATTTTATCATAATATTTGGAGTAAAAAATAATTTTTCCGACCATTTTTTTAGCAAATCTCAAAGAACCCTTAGGTACAACAATCGAAGCTAATGCGACTCATTACTATGATTATTAATATGAAGTATATTCGAGAAGAAAATAATATCCAGTATGTACAAAGAGAGGCAACAGTCATATATCTCCCAACCCTTGTCTACATTTTGTCAATCTTCTTTTAGGCCACAATGGCAATCCTCTCAATAAAGACTGTTTCCTCAAATTCCAATTATTACAAATCCAAGATTATTATCCCCTTAACGATATTTCATAAACAAATTAGTTTTTAGCAAACCTTAAAGACCACAAAACGTTTGAGCAAATACACATCAATTAAGATGTAACACAAATGCATACATTGAATAGAAATACAAATTCCTAAACCCAGACTTATGAGTATACCACGCAGCCTTCCAGTTAAACGTTAAATTTCCATAATTTCAATAAATTAAACCGAATACATAAGCAAAATGAACAAAAATTCACTAAAAATGCTAATTATAATACTGAAAATTATTATGAAGAAAATTTTCAATTCAAATCCGAATCTAAATTCAAAGAATGGAAAGTAATATTTTTTCTGATAAAATAAAATAACCATTTATTGCCATTGGAATTCAATAATTAAAACTTATAGATACTAGTTCAACAAAATCATTTTTAAATCCTGAACACGAACCGTTCATAGTTATCTGAGATTTCAAACCCATTCTGAAGAATACTGTGTTCAGGCTTTATAAGATTTAAAACTAATCTTAATTAAGTTTGCGCTTTCATAATATTTTTGATGGACTAATAAGATGATTCGCTACTTGATAGCACGTCTCGATTTTCCAAAATACGTATTAATAAACAAAAATTCTGTGCAACTAATAATTAAATGTTATCAACCAGATTCTATTCAGATAGATCCATATTCAATAAACCCCATTTTTCCACCTGAGAAAATTAAGAAACAATATTTTTACCAAATACAAAATATTTGGTGCATATTTACGAAAAATGTTAGCCGAAAAACATGGAATGGCAAGGGTCCAATTAAGGAGAGTAACGAAGTATATGTCAATGACACTGACGCACTAAATTCAAAGTAACCTTTTAAATTAAAAAGATTATCTACTACCATGTGATCAAATTTGATCAGGCCTGACAAAAAACACATTTGTACATATAGGAAGCGTATCAACGCTTAATCCAATTGTCCATACTTGTGAGCTCCGGTTGGCAGGGCCGGATTTAGCTAGGGGCTTGGGGGGGCTATAGCCCCAGGCCCCAGGTCCAAGAGGGCCCCATTATTTGGAAATCATTCTGTATTTTTTGATGTGTTGATACCACAAATCTATCGTATTGATATTATTTTGTGAATTTTTCCGGGTTTTCGAATTCCTTAAGGGGGCCCCGTCATTATTTTAGCCCCAGGCCCTTTAATCCGGCCCTTATAAATCTTAATCCGGCCCTGCCGGTTGGGATGACCTTTAGTATCTTAAGCTTCTTATGGTTTCATGAAACGTAGTTAGAAGCGAGTTTTGGAGTTTAGAAAAGAGAAAATTGTCAAATCTGGCAAATACGGCGGCTAATGGGCCAAGAACTTACAATAATGCGCATTATCGTGGTGACATCATTTGTCGGCTCACAAATCAGGTAACGACGAAGTGCTTGACGTAGATGCCTCAAAGCGCCAAAACCACACACCACCAACCACACCACCTAATCGCAGAAAATAATGAGCATCATCTTCATTTTCCATAGAGTTTGATATAGTTTTTTTGGTTTCGGCTCCTTTTTGGAGCACTATTCGCTAGATTTTTGTGCAGTTTCGGCATTATATTCATAAACCCACGTCTCTTTACCAGTTATTATGCATGAATGTAGGGTTCTCAGCTACGTTGCTAAAAATGTTACCGATTGGATTTAAGTGTATATTTTATTGGCCCCATAAACCTCGTACCTTTGAAAATCGAATAAAACAGAATTAAATCAACACAACACCTAGATATCGTCATATAGACAAAGAAAAAGTTCAGAACAAATTGGATCAGTGTTGAACCTGGAATTAAGACATACGTCATTCACCGTGAACATCACCATTTTGGCTAGTACCAAAAAAAAACGTTTCAGGTAAAAGTAAATGAAGAATTGTAGTAGATTATCGAAAGTTGATCAGAAAAACTATAGATGACAAATATCCCATACCGAACATATCCGATCAATCAGGCAAATTAATCAGATATCAATATTTTACAACACTCGATTTAGCCAGTGGCATTGGGAAACTAAGATCTAGTTAATCCGAACATAATTTAAATTATCAGAAAATAAACCAGATTCCGTTCAAGGCTGTTTCGTCTGGGTTAGGATCCACCTAATACGTGATCTAACTTTTTAATAAAATCTAGTGTATTGAATGCTTGTTTTGAATAAAACACGTGATGTAACAAACAATTTTATTTGGTTTTAATTCAAATACATCATAGATAAATAAATGACAGATTAATATTGCACATGATTAAAAAAATGCCTATGTTAAAAATGGACGTAATTTGCAGAATAAAATGAAATAATTATGTGCAAATGATACAGCTAACATTAAGATGATGTCATACAACAAAATATGGCTATATATATACATATGTAGCTGGCTTTACCGTCCATTTAAAATCGAGGCTCAAAATTCAATGACTTAACATTAATTAACTAAAAGTATGATGACGAGAATATTTCCAATATAAAACAAATGTCAATGACATCAACTAAAACAATGACTATACCACGACCAAGAATATTTTTTTATTGGTGGTAGTTTTTAATTCACAACTTTTTTAACATATAAGAAGCAGTAACAGTACTCAAGTGCAGTGACACAAAAGCTATCAAAGAGATATCGTAAAAGGGGTTGAGAATAATAAGAAGGCACAAAGCAGCGGTAACCATTATCTGGTTAGTAAAAACGTGCCACCTAGTGTAAGGTGTAGAATGGCGTTATACCCTGTAATTATTAAAAATAAAACACTATCTCAAACTACGAGCCTCTACGTTTGTGAAACAAAACTTGTCAATCAAACTTATAACATTGTGAAATACTCATAAATATGCCAATCATGTCAAATTCAGTATTATTGAAAATTATACAATCGTTTATACGAGTATTTAGAAACTATTCTGTTTAATAGATAGAACATAAAATAACAGAGATATAAAGTTAAAATATTTGGGTACATAACAACTAGTCAATGATTTTTATTCACAACTACCATAAAAATATTGACACTAAAATATTTTTATCATATGCCTTTTCATTTTTAAAGAAAATTAACTAACAGATCTAAATACTATATATAATTACTTGAATTTCATAATTTAATTTCAACTTAACTCAAATCTTCTATCAATTTTTTCTCTTTTAATCGCATATAAAATCTCTTATAATACTTCCTAGAATCAATTGACTCAATCAATCATTTTCACAACTATATGTATTTTTGAAATCTAAGGCCACTTTCATGATCAATTGAAACCACTATATTATCATAGTTTCCTTTTAAATAAGGCATTTTAATTTTTCAAGCGATAGAGAATAGTCCTTTCCATTTCTTCGTACAAACTTAGAAAATCATAAAAGTGTAGTTTCTATGGAATATTTTCCGAAAATACAGAATAGTTATTTACAACAGTATTAACTGCCCTTATGCTTAGGAGTTAGGATTTTTTGTATCAAGCCTACTCTTCTTTAATATTAATATTAATATTTTAGTAATATAAACCACAAAACAAATATTTAAAGCAGAACTATATGGAGAGCTTGTAAAAATTTTCCATTATATTCGACTTATTTGTACAAAATATCTTCATATATATTGTACAAATAAAGAATAATAAATTGAATTGAAATAAACATGAAATTGTATAACAAATTTCTTGTACACAAAAAACAACTGGAAAAATTATTTTTAATCGCTTGAAAGAAAGAAAATTGTTTTCAAAGTAGAATGAAATGAGAAACTTTTTATCAATTTGATCCTTGGCAGTTTATTAGAAATTCATTATAAATGATAAATTTAAATAAAGGCAGGAAGACTTGAACAGAATATGAAAAGAAACATGAATATATCAACCTTCCACCAATTCTGTTATCACAAGCAAAACCGAAGCTTTATAACTAATACACCAAGATAACCAACTTTTAATCTACTCCATTTTTCCCACCTTTCTTAATTTTTTTTACATCTCTTATATTCATTCTAAGCTTTTTTTGGTCTGGCCATTCATTGTTCTTTACTACTCATTCAAGTAATTTTTTCCATTCCATTCTTACTATGTGTTTAGTTCAATTGCGTTATTTGCTCGTTTAATATTGTTATATATCACTCACAATCTCATTGTTATTTCCATCCCATTTGATTCAATTCAACTACACTACTCATACATCAATTTTAATAGTAACTTAATTTTTTCAATTACACAAAAACTTGAGGGGTATCTCATTTTTTCTACATTATATAATAAATCAAAACAATATGGACACAATGATCTATTTTGATGCAAAACTCTTCATTTGGAGCATATGATAAACAATCCCTAGAACTTTTTGAACGGGATAAATTTCAAATATCTTTTTTTACCGGCAATACGATTCAAAATGACCGTTTATTCCAAAAATCTAGCTTATACTTTATTGGGTAGACGCACTTTTGCATTTCCAATCAATTAATATAACTAATGATAAAACAAATCAATTGTTTGGCTTTGTAGAATTAATCAGAAAAAAATATATTTATAACAAAATATCGAAAAATAATGCGTCTGTAAATTGAGGATTAATTATGAATCGTACATTTGATAAGATTGGTGTGAAGGTTTTGTATTTAATGATTGCAATTCTTCATTATGAATCTGGTCTTATATAATTTTCACTTGAGATAAAATTGAACTTGATCGTCCAGGATTTAAATTAACCTGTCAACACATGCACATTCATCGTTTGGGAATGCATATATGTTTTAAATAACTTTGTCATTTGTTGAGATGATATGAAAAAGCGGATTGAAAACATGATTATTTAACACATAATCACTCATTCACGTAAACAGCAAATGGAAGAGCAAAGTTGTTTTTTTCCACCCAAACAATAATATGGTATAACTAATATTATCTGCAAATATAATTTAAAATGTTAGAGAAAGCTTAATTATTACAGATTGTAGATTATTAAGAACCACTGGGGTAGAGTAGCACTACAATAATGTCCAGTTCTTCAGTCATTCACCACAGATATACAATTACTTTTCCCCTAAAAGTGTGACATTGGTCGACTTTCGCAGTTTCTTTGAGTGCAAGGTATTTGATTTTGTCTTTAGATTCTCAAAGCTGTACATGAGATGACATGATCACAGTTGGTGTTTTTAATTTGTATCCCTATGGGAGGGAGCCATTACCACGCCTTATCAGAAAACTAAAGCTCAAATTTTCTAATATAGTTTAATTTAATTTGAAATCATTCAAGACTACTATTTCTCATAAATGTCAACGGATATTGTTACAATTTTTACCACAAAGCGTGATCGGTGAGAAGGTGGGGTGAGTAGCTGCCTGACATAACTGGAATAGATACTAGCTGTCAACATATCCTCTTTTAACTAGCTCAGAGATGCAAAATAATATAATTTCATTTTTATTTGATATTCTTTAAAATACTCAGCACATTTTATTTGATATTCATATGATAAACTAATTGCAAAAAATTACTCCTTTCAAGTGATGTGGAACTATACATTGCCACTTCATCTTTTTTATTGCAGAAACGATCGCAAGAATAGTAGTTTGAGATAGATATTACCGCAGCCGCTGTCAAACATTGGATATGAACATCGAAAAATGACTAATACAAGCCATTCATTATGTACTACACAAAAGATACGTACATACTGTCGAGGCACTGTGAGTAAGGCAATCCTACAATAGTTTAGTGGAAATAGGGTCAATTCATCTTTGCTGAAATACCAAGGACGATTTTTAAAAATATCCCAGTTCAAAAAAATATTTTGCATACTTTTCGTAGTTCGACCTAAAGCCTATTCGTTATCACAAGGATTTTTAATATTAATTAAACAAATGTACTTCAAACCTAGCACGATGATTTTAATATGAAACTCAATGGCACTAACGATTATTAGCTTACCTCAATATACAAGTTAAATTTAGTAAATTATAGAGAAACTAACAAAATTGAAGATATAATATTACTGGAAACTCTCAAAAGCAATATTGGATCTATGTATTTCATAATTTAGTAGAAACAATGCTCATTTACTATGGTAAAACTAGAAATGATCAAAAAATGCAAACTACATGTAAGATAATTTGAAAATGTGAATTAAAGAAAAATTATCTTATTACTTCAATATTTTTGATTCCGAAAATTAATCTTCGAACTATACTACTTTAAATTATAATAAATGTTTGATTGGTATAAAAATTGTGAATGAACTCAAAATAGCCCTATGTAGTTTCTAACATAATTGGTCGAAGGACGGGACGTTGGTCTTTCTCTGATAAAGTAAAATCTTCTATCTCTCAGATATATTGCAAATGTTATTAAGTATTTTCCAATATTTTGCATTTTCACATAGCATACATGAGTTGAATTGAAAAATATGTTAAAATATTGGATATTTCACAAAAATATAGGCAGGCAAATGAACGGACTAAGAAAAGAATGCAATCATCTATAATAAAATTTTATACTATGTGCAAGATTTGTGCACACAACAGTAGTAAAATATATATTATATGTATAATATAATAAAAATTTTATCATTCATATTTATTTATATTTTTTATTTTGTGTTAGGTCAATATACAGAATAGATGTACTTTGAAACCACAAACAAATTGAAAGGCTACAGCAATGAACACTCTAGGTTCCTCGGGAAAGCAGTACTGTACATACAGTGAACATCATGGTGTGGAGGAGGCACGGATAATACTCTCAGATAAATAAGTTGAAAAATTATATATATTAGACTTCGCAAATATTAGATAAAATTGGTGTAAAAATATTTAGGAACTAGACATGAAAAACAACAAATGAATGCTTGTTCTGACTAAGTTTTCTTACAAATATTATTCGAGTTATGGTTTACACCTTTTGATATAGATGTCTTACATAATACAGTTATAACTTTGAAATATATTTTGTAAGGAAACTAATGATTAAAATGTGTCAGATATATTCATATTACACCTTGCAAGTCTAATATGATTATGGGGTTGTGGAAATAAAATTCCAAAGTATATTCCCTTCGATATTTATTCCAAGATTTCAAATAACTATATTTTTCCTCGTGAACTGTATTTATGGTCATAATTATAAAACAAAAATATATAATTGATGTAATTTCAAATGTTTTCAGTTATTTGATATACACCATGTTCGTATTTTCATTCTATATTTATGATGAAATTATTTGAAAGTTTGGATTATATTAGAAGGAATACATTTGGGATTTTATTGTCACAACCTCACAATAATTATATACATAATATATATATATATATATATATATATATATATATATATATATATATATACATCCTTATTGGAAATTATCCGCGTAGCTGGGACACACCACATCAACAGCCAGTAAGTGTATAGTACATTTGATTGTAAATATAACAAAAACAGTATTGTTACAATTGTAGCTTTACATTTGAGAAAGTGCTAATGTGATACTAATGAGAAATTTAATTTTTTCCGTTTTTTTAATAAAAAATTTCAAACATCTATATAACAATAAAACTTTATACCTTTTAAGACCGAATTGGCACAAATGGAATATAAAATATTGAAAACTATACAATATAGACAACATTAATCTGGCAACAATGTAAACTTCAATATATAACACTGATGTGAACATTTGTATTCAATATGGCACAGCTTTACTTTTTATAAAAAACAATTAGTACATTGCTACCAACAATATACATATGATGATACCTTTTTTTAGAATTATCGTTCTAATCAAATATTTAAAAAACTACACTTCCAAAAGTATTACACCCCCTATTATCTAATATGGAAAAACTTTAAGGACTAGGATATAAAAAAATGAATGAATAAAGCAGATATCGCAAGGTAATCCCTTAAAAAAATGGAAAGTGGAAAACTAAAAGCAATGTAAAAATTTAAAATTCGTACAACATTAAATTCAAAAAAACCAGACAAATTAAATCAACATTGAATTAGTAATATGTGTTCCCCATTGCATATAATCGCAGCAACTTGTATTTGCAATGTTTGGTAATGTTCCTTAACTCTTCAATAGCTGCATTTAGAAGGTCTTCGGCATTCGCTGGTGAATTGCTTCGCCTAAAAAAGACTCTTAGTCTATAAGCACACAATGTTGAATGCGATTCATTTGATGATATTGTCGGCCAGTCTAACTTTCTGAAGTTTGCACTTCCCAATACTTCCCTTACTACTAGAGTGATTTGATTAATAATAAAAATGTTCACTTATAAGGAAAGAATCATAAGGTCTATTATATTTTGCAGATAATTTTGCCAAATATTGTCCCTGATATGTGCATTGATTATGTTTTTCAACTGTACATTACACCCTCTCAGAAGATTTCTGTTTCACTCAAGAAGAATAAAATTTGAACAGCATCTAGTCTATATTCACGCCCTGGTTCTCTTAAAACTCTTATTCAATAATTATCAGTCAACATACCAATTCTTGCCTTATCTATGGAAAGGCTGTATCCCCATTGGGCTAGTAACAAGTTTTTGAGAGCCTGCACCTACTGTAGCTGAGTGAGTGGACTAGGAAGTATTAAAGAGAGGCAGTTAAGATAAAAACACTGGAAATAATCCGGTAGTGAATCCTCTGATACTTCTCAGTTCAAAAAAGGTCATAAATCGATTTTTACGAGCTGATTGGATTATGTATTGATCTTGTCTTTCTGTGGAAATACAAGGATGGTCATTTCGATGCCCGCTCGCCACTGCTTCTGTTTCTTTAAAATGTATAAATAATTATAAAATTTACGTCGAAAAAAAATACCAGCGGTGTGTAAAATTTTTGAAAGTGTGTTTATCTAACCTTATAGGCTATGTGAAACCATTTGTAAATGTGAATTATCGGCAACTCCTATAAATTGTTGAGAGTTTATAGTTTATAAAATACCTGCCATTGTTCAAACGAAGAAGAAGATTGTATTAAGTTTAGCCATGAGCAAAAGTTCAAGAAAGAGGATAGTCTCAGAATTATTTAGAATTAACTTATGATACCAAAGACAAAGTATCATAAAGAAAAAAGAGCTGTTCTATGAATAGAATACACATCTTACATTAACACCGTGATATGGGGTGCATTACAGCAAATAATTTCAAAATTTGAATAGATAGGACATTGAAAAAGTTTTCTAACGTTTTCTTCTGTGCTCATGGAACAAATTTTCTGTCTCTTTTCTTGCGACCTAAAACTACGGCCCTGGTCAATTTATGTTTAGAAATGAATTGTTTTTAATATTGTTTCTATTGACGTTTTTTGTTTAATTTTCGCTATACTCTATTTATTATCTGCAAAGATTTCCATCAAAATTTTTTCATTAGTAATATTTTTTTCAAAATATGCACAAATTGCAGATGATTTTTTTTACTTTTAGTAAAATTATCTGAACAGTTGACTTAAATAAATAGATCGCAAAACGATTTTCAACCTTGAGATCGGTAGTTTTTGGTAGAGTAATCGGTAGAGCTTCAGGTTTTTCACTTATAAATGAGATGGAATATATGAAACAAATAGTATAGATTATATAGAGATATACTACTTTTGTTAAACATCGATGAAAATAATAAACAGAAAAAATTAACGTTCTCAGAGGGACACAAAAAGTGAATATTGTACTAACCACAGCTAAATTTCAATATCTTTGTTGCGTGATCGCAGACTGATATTCAACACTTTTAACAACAAATATAAATGATCTTTGGTTTTTGTTTACAAATGTACAATTTCTACTGCTCTATTAGAATGGGGAAAGCACCAATACAACACAACAAATACATTGTTATATAACAAAAGAAGTGTCCTGCATAGTACAAACAGCTCCAGATAAAAGTCTAACCAACATAAATAAGTCCAAAGTTGAGATAAATACATTTTTTGTAGTATCAACGAATGAAAATATTAATAACAATTCCTAAAAAGACCAGGCACTTGTTAGCAGCAGGTAAAAAAATTTCCATCTATGTCCATCTACTGTGGAGAAGATGTCTGGTCTTTCAAATATAATTTCTTATCACTATTACCTATTTTACAAAAGTTTTCTTGTTCAATAACTACATTCAGTAAACTTAAAAGTTAGAGATTTACTGTTTATGAATTATACAATGTAAAGTATTTAAACAATGAAAATGGTCTAACAATATGGTAATTAACACATGCTTATGAACAATATAAATATCACAATGAACTATCTACTGTTGTATATTGTTTGTCTTTTGTTTTGAAAATACTTAACCCCAGGACACCAAAGTATCTTTATGCTTACTGATTCATTCACTTGGAGCACTTGACTAGCAAGCAGAAACTAAATAATTAATGGAAATTAAGGTACTTCACGAATGTAAATTATATAGAAGTATTGGGTAACATTTTGCTGTTACTTTACACTGTAGTAAAACTACAAACATGATTCTTGAGTACAAAATGCCTTGATTACGTGAAATGTTAAGGCATATTTAAAATTTTAATAGACAGTATAAAATTTTAAGGCAACTATGGAAGGACCAGCAGTCTTTATAACATTGTTTCTACTCTGTGAATAGTTTCATGTATTTATCTCATCTTTTTTGAGAAGTTAGAAGACAACTTTTTCATCTGCTCTGTATGTTGTTAGTGGCTGCATCCTCACTAATATAACAAGTGTACATTTTAAATATTCTATTTTTCTAAAAACATTTATAAAAAAGACACTAACAATTACATGAAAATAATGGCACTATATATAGATATATCATCTCTTTCAAATAAGAACAAAATGTTAGTTTTATATAGGGTGCACTGTTAAACATTTATTTTATACACTGGCATTTTTTATGCACTTCAATCATCTTTTTCAGATCAAATCATACAATTTGATGGGTATTAATGAGTTTAACTCGTACTCATTGCACTTAATTTATCTGTAATGGCCATAAACCAAGACAAAAATCATTAGACATTTAGTACTTTCTAGAAAATTGTTCCTTGGTGAAATTTGTATCTGACAAAACCAACTCACCTATACAATAAGGGATTGTACTCCCATCCAAAAACATTTTAAAAAATTGGTTATTTTTACAAAGAATTCGCAGTAGGTGGAATAGGACATAAAATAGATATAGATATACAGAAAAGAACTATCTTATTGTATAATAAAAAATATCGAAGATACTCTAATCCTTTCTTTTCCTGAATTTAAAAAATTGATTTTTGTCAAGTTCATGAATCTGTTAGTCATTGAAGATAGGAATAAACAATATTAAAGTATAGTATCCTATTTTATTTGAAAGGAGTTTTAATAGTGCACCCTGTATCTGTTTTACTTAATGTATGAAACTCAATATATTTTTTATGATAGTAGTAATGTGAAAAAAGTTGTTACAATGAAATGACATTTCAATGAGGTAATAATATGAAACCAATTAAATATAACAACTTAATATTAACCAATTCACTGTTAAAAGTCTATAAACTAAACATTGCAAAAACACAAAAATATACTGGACTTCCATACATTATTTTTTTGTGGTGAAAATGTTGAAAACATTTTTAAAGAATATACATATTCCAGTTATGTACGTGTTATTATATACATACACATAATAAAGTACTAACAATCGAAACAGTTCAAATTAAAATAGATAATTAAAAGTTATCAGCTTAAAGAATTGTTTCTCTCTACATTATAATAAGTGTCTGTCAAAAGTTCAGTTTATCATATTCATTTTTTTAAATTCTAATCTGAGGAATCCATAAAAAAATTCTGTAAATAATAAAATTATGTAATTTTCTTGCATGATTTAGATTCATACTGTAATCAATCCAGGAAATATTTAGGGGAAATATTATTACATATCTTCAATACCTAAATATACCGCATGCATCATCATACTCCATTAACTCAAATGAAACTTGTTTGTTTTGTTACCAGTTGATATACTATACTTTCTTCAAATATGTATTATAAATATCGTTCATCAGCCTTTAGCAACTCCATTTCCAATTTTCTTACATTAATTTTTTCTAACTGCTACAACAATTTAATAGATCCCATATGTAATGTTTATAGTCAAACAAGATTTTTGACTTTGAAGAAGCTTTCTAAAAGGTATGTTAATATGTTATTTTATTAAAATTGATAAATAAAAAAACGAGAGAAAGAATTCTAAAGCATGTTCTGAAAGCATAAATAAAAAAAATATAGAAAGATGAATTTCATTTCCCAGTCCAATAACAAATTGGTGGCGAAAAAAATTTTTTTGCACCATGTGGTACACATGTTATTTTGAATCGAGAGTACAGTACTTTACTGATGCTTAACCTCAGTACACACACATTTCATTCTTTGTAAAAATCTTATATTCTTTTTACAAAATTTATCTGTTCACTTACAAAGTTTCCGCAGTTCAGTAATAATAATAATAGCTCTACAAGACTCGTAGTTTATCACATGGATGATAATTGGCAATTTAAACAGTAACACTATGTTTACAATCATCCACAATTATGTATCACTATGGCACTTAGTGTCCTACGTAGTTGAGAACAAATTATAGTGACTGCTCTAGGATGGCCAGTCTGTAAGTCTGGGCCGCTTATGCATCTGTACAGAATCACTGTATTCTGTACCGCTACTCGCAGCTCCGGTAGGTGAGGGGAGATTGGTAGGGGTCACACTGCCCGGCGTTGGTGTTATTTGTCCAGCAGAACTAGGCCGAGGGTGATGGCTACAAACAGATAATCAGTTAAGGAATAGCTCAACTCAATTTTCAACTCTTACTGTGAAAAATATATTAATTATATCAAATAATTGTGATTTATAAAAAGGAGTAGTTGATAGATCTGCGCAGAGAAAAGAAGAATTGAGTTAATACTTGTGCAACTATAAAATACTACAAATAAACGTGTTTTACACTGTTGGATATAGAAAACTCTTATCATTTATTTAAATAGCATTATCGCTCACCTGTGAGTCAAATTCAAAGTTTGAACATGTGAATGGTGGACGGCTGTACTCAAATGTGGATGATGCTCTCTTGGAGGGGAAATTGGTTCGCTCTTAATTTTAACAGGAAGTGGTGATGATGATGTGGGTGGTGGAGTACTACTGGAAACTGCAAGGTGCGGTAGGCATGGAGTGTTATGTGTTAAAGAAGTAGGTATCTGGTGGTTCCAAGACATTGACGCCAGTCCGATGTCTGAACCCATACTGAAATCTTGCGCTCCAAATGATGTCAAGGAACTGGGATAACTTGATAACCCAGAAGTCTACAATGATTCAATATATAAGGAAATTATTCGCAAAATATAATACACATAGGTTGTACTAAGAATATATTCTCATATTTCGTTATTTCAACAGATATAACTAGAAAATATGAATACACCCAGTTCCCTATTTCTTCAAATTTAACCAAACTTGCCTTTTCAAGTTAAGTAAATTTTTTGTTCAGAATTTCTTATATTTGTCTGGTCTTTACCATTTGATTTTTAGTTTATTAATCAATTGTTTCATAATTTTTGTACAAAGCTAAGCTAGTTTTTTTTATTATCATACAAAGAATTATAACTTACTTCTGTATATGAAACTTCGTCCGTTGTAATACTTGGTCCTAGAGGCGTGGGTATAACTACTCGTAAATTTGATCTTGGTCCTGGTGAGTGTTGCTTTGGATGTTGCTTAGATGTGCTGAGTCCAGGACCTGGAGAAGGTCCAGGAGAAGGTGATCCACCCATTGGAGATGCTGAATTTGGATATCCATTACTCATTTCCAGCATTCCTCCACTTGGATACACAGAGTCTGTTTCTGAAGAAGACGGTCGAGGACTGATACTAGTATGAGCCATCTGTGGACTAGATTGTAGGAGACCAGTATCACTGTAACTTATATTTACAGGTACGGAAACTGGCTGGGAATAATTTGATGAGCTCATACTACCCTATAAACATAACTCATATAAGAAAAATAATTATTTTTTCATTTCAGAAACAAGTAAACATAATATTCATAGATCAGGGAATATCCATGAAATGATATTCTATTAGAACCTCTACAGCAATGCTGATAATTACAGAAATTTCAGTGTATAGAATGAATATTAGAAGTGTATATTTGCAACTAAGACTAAAGTTCTCATTCGGTGAACATGATTGGGACCATTGATGAACGAATAAATTCATTTGTTGAAAAGATGTTATTAAACATTATTACTCTACAATTATTACATCAGTACATTTTATTTGATCATTTTTTTGGTTCTATTAATATATTTTTGACTTAGAGAGTCGTTTACTGCATCAATTCAGGAGAAAATATCCAAGAACAAATAATATCAAAAATATTGGTAGAATTGTTTTTTGTTTTAATTTGAAAAATAATTACCCTTTGTCCATTCATTTGACTTCTTTGTAACATAATCTGAAAATCTTCATCTATTTTACTGTACTTGGCTTCAGTACGAGGTGTCAATTGGTATTCGGTCTCAGGTTCAGGGCTGTCAGGACTCATCACTCCGTTTTTATGCTCCTTCTTATTAAGTGCCTGCAAGTGTCAGTGGACCAGCTCATGGAGTAATACCTTGGGGTTAGCACACATACGCCACACATTCTAATTAGGTGAGTATCCACAAATAAAAGTTTTCGATTTTGTTATTTACATACAGGGTAAGTTTACAGTATGGCATCGATTGATAACAACATTAAAAATGAATTTTTCCTTTCCCAAAAAATACCATATTGCAAGCAAATCATTTCTAAAATTGCAGGTAATTATATTTTATGAAGACTGTCATAAATAAGTTTTATGGATCTTCTGTTTCACACTGAAAATTCTTATTATACAAATGAATGATTGTAAATAATCAATAGATTGTTTGTTTATACCTCCTTACGTGGATACTGTCCCCATAAAAACAATAAAATTCATCTATGTATATTTATTATATATATATATATATATATATATATATATATATATATATATATATGTTTTTTTCAACTTTTTCTCCTTCTTAGACATATTCATATATACTTCGTGATGATTTGTCTTGAGTTCAAGTCTCTTTTCATACAAAAATACAAAAAACCTATAAAATAACAGGTGAAAATTTGACGACGGTTCAACCTACTTCGGTCATATATTTTGATTTTGAACCATAAACAAAACAAATTATTACGAAATATAATATATATATATATATATATATATATATATATATATATATATATATATATATATATATATATATATATATATATATATATATTATAATGTCATTAATCAAAAAGTAATTAATGAATTTTTAGAAATTAAATTTAGAATCATTTAACATTTCAATCCCATAGATGAATCTTTTGTAAACATGTTTAAAACAGTTGTAGTAATCATTGGAAATATATTTTCTATTTTTTATCTATTAATTTTGTTCTTCAACCTTTGTTCAGATTCTGTTTTTAATTATAAATTTTATACTCTATTCCATGATTAAATAGATTTTAAAATTATTTATCCCAATTAAAAAATATAAACAGTTGCAAAAAAAGAACTATGCAAAATTAAGGGTAAACTTATTTTGGAATAAGTAGATTCCAGACTGTACATTTGCGACGGCTTGGTCAGATTTACAGTTTCTATGATGTTGGTTGAAAAGATCCATATGTGTTCAGTGTGTAGTTGATAATACCCTAATCGATACTGATATTCTCAGCACAATAATAGAATCATCGATAATTCGATTGTTTACTCTTGGGATTTTTCTGTCGATTCAATGTCAACTCTTCTACTAATCCATCTTCTGCGAAATGTCATTTCTAATTAGAGCCGAACGTTAGCACCGAAATGAGCTAGATCTCCTTAAGATGAAGCCCTATTCTATTAAAATTTGTTATACACAATTTGTTGTTGAAATTTCAATCATGCGACATGCAAGATAGTTCATCTAAGAATCATTTTCCAAAATAAGCTTATTGCTAAATATATCTAAAGATTTGTCAAATATAGGTACACATATGAAGTGTGTGGAATATTTTTCATTTTCAGATATTCTGCCCTTAAAATTTTCGGACATACAATTCACGTTAAATTTACACACCATTTTGATACAGGAAGAATTATTTGGTTTGATAAACAATTTACACATAGCAAAAAACAATAGAAATGAATTAATATTTTTCGAACTAATCTGATATCAAAGGAGAAGTACATTTACATTTATTTATTCCACATCCATGATAAAATTACAACTGTAGCATATCTACCACACAACTAGCAAATCTAATTTATGTTAGAATTTTTCAAAACTTAAGCAACAACTCGTGTGAATAACAGGCAATGCAGCAAATCGATAACATATTATCAAAAAAAGCATAAAAATAAGTATAAATGTTAGATTAGAAAAAGTTAGTCAATCATCCAATAAAAAAAATATTTGACCCGAATACATTTTTGACAAGGCAGTTTGATTTTTAATTGATAACTTTTTGTAGCAGTAGTAGTTTTGTGAAATTACAGCTAATAATTGAACACAAAAAATAGAATATTACTTTTATTTGAAGTAGAAGTACATACAATATTCAGTTATAAATTTTAATACTGTTATACATCTATAAAATACTAGAATTCTAGCTTATTAACGTTTTCTTCAACTATTTAAAATTTGTATATATGAATATAGTGGTAATTATAGGTCTGAATAAAATAATAATAAAAACAAACTTTCAGTTTCATTCTTATAAAAAATTGCTGTGAAAGATTTTTCAATGGTGTGATTGTCAGACACAATCAGTTACCCGAGATTTTGTATCAAAAATATTTTTCATGTCAAAATGTATTATACCTATACCAAAACCTTTGAATTGACCAATGCACTCGTATTTTATAACTAAAATAACAATTTTTTTTTCACTTATCATTGAAAAATACTAGTTATCACACTCATCTGCAACTAATGTAACTATAGTGAGTGATATGTCCAACCCAGACACTTTTAATTTCTCAATCTGCTGCTACTTCCAACAATCGCTATTCTCATTTGAACTTTTGGTCTATATTTTAAATCTTAACAGACACTTAATATTGTGATAATGAAGCTAAAAAGCTTCATTGTCATAATTTTATATTATAGTTAATTTTTCTCTCTCTTTGTGCTTTGTGATTCTTTGTTTTATTTTGACTATAGTATTGATACAATAGTTAATAAAATTTTGGACCCTAATTTTCATATTTCTTTTGATTTTGATTTTATAATAAAAACTGTTTCGTGAAACCCTCATTTCGCATTTAATTTAGGTACTATACGTTTATTTAAGCAATGAATTTTGTGCAAGATACCACAGTTAATGTAGTTAAAAATAACAGAATAAATGTTAAAGAAATTGTAAGTTCTTTCTATAACAGTCGAAGTGGTTTCAACTTCCACATGAATATCATATCACGGAAAATTTTTTATCCCAGTGAACAGTTTATATTTACAAACTTATTTACTTTCCTTCGTTGTTTTTTAGAATTGAAGAAACAAAATAGAAAAATAATTAGCTGTTTCTCGTACGTTTCTAATTTTTAATCATTTTAAAACGCATCACTTGACTTATGATGTATATGTATCACTATAACTGGACTTTTATTCGCCATTATGCAGAATAGTATCCACAACTGTCCAATAAAAATAAAGTAGAAACAATTTTCGCCGTGTGAAGCATTTCGAACATCAAGAAGTTTTAACAATTTAGTGATTTTTTCTGTCGTTTTGATAAAAAACTCAACCACATACATAAAAAATACGTTTTTGGACAGCATATAGGTATAAAAAAGATATTTCTATCAAAATGATTAAAGTGATTTTATAATGTGCCCAAAGTGTGCTTTCTAAACTGTTCACATATGTTTCTAATGAGAATTTTAGTTGTTGTTTGGGTAATATAAAACTAATATTTTAAAAACTGCATACAACACAAATGACAAGACTTGTCAAAAACTCGTTCCACAGCCAAAATTTGCGAATAGTAAACTATTTTACTGGACAACAGTTATCAGATTTGCATCAGCCACATATTTAGCAAGTTGCTGCTGGACTTGATGTACCTCGATAATGTTTTTGTTGGTAAGTGACTCATGAGGCTCGTTGTACTCTGTATATTTAAGTAGAACTTTGTCCATGTCCGTACTAGCATATTGGTAGAGCTTGTTACTGCTACTGAAGATTATGAGTGCTATCTCGCAGTCGCATAAAACTGATAACTCATACGCTTTCTTCATGACGCCAAACTTGCGTTTGTTGAAAGTCACCTAAAAAACAATATAAAGTTAATTAACATATTTAAATTTAGTCGTATAGAATCAATAACCAAATTAGACCACAGGCAATATAGACACTTGGTATTAAGAGGGAGTATTTTGAGGTGAGTTAAGAATAAATTTACTTTTAGATTCATCTCTAATTTTGAAATAAAAACGAGCGATTTTTTTTTCATATTCAAAGATATATTTTTATCTAGTTTCCAACATAATTTCCACCAAATTAAGCGCACTTGTCATATTGCCGCCCAATTACCCTATTGAATTGCCTTTGTTTTTTATAAAAACCTCTAAAACCACCGTTTTGACATCGTTGTGGCACTCACCACCCAGAGTTTCGTATGTAAAGAACATGTGGTAGTCACTGGATATTGAATAGGAAATGTATTCTTAACTAAATGCGCTGATCTGATCTGGGTTCGATTAGCCGCATGTGGACGCACAATATTACGAAGTAAAAATATGCCAGCATCAGCAACATCTTCTTTTCCCAAGTTACAGTTCTCACGATTTTTCACACTGATAATTGAACTAGACTTTCAAGAGCGATGTCGAATATCGCCATTTCATAGACTGTTTTGATTTTGGAATAACGTAAGTCCTTCATATTTCATGGCCTGTCAACATTTGCCTTAATAAATAATCATCTTCATATTACTGAAAAAGGAATGTGAAATCACTGCTCATATCCTTGGTTTTGCGCGCCTCTGTCGCTATTTTTACTGCCCAATGTAAACACAACTACCGATAGTTTAATCGGTCAGTTTCAATTTCGTACAGAACACTCAAGGAAACTGATCAGATATTGACGAAATTGTAAAGCGTCTGTACTATTGCTTCTTTCTTTAAATCGTATTGATGTGTTCCTCATTATGCACATTGGCACAGCAATCTTCAAACAACTTAACCCACTTCCGAACTATTTGATCACTCATATTTTCTTCGTACGTTGCAAAGATCTCGAGGTGAATAGAGATCGAAATTGCCAGGATTCTTGATTGGCGGAGACATATTGAAAGGTCACAAGCAACCGTAAGTATAGATGAAAAAATTTGGTACTGGCGTTGTGCGTTGTCGACAGATGTAGATACACAGCCTACAGTATGTGAGAAATTCAGATCGCAAAATTGTTTTCAAAAAGTGCACTTCAAAAGCATATTCGTGGTTTTCGTTGTTCTTCTATCGCCTATATGTTACCCTTAGAATCATTTTGATGGACGCTTAATTTGGTAATCCGATATCCTGATTAATTATTTTCCAACCTCTTATTGATTATATATATAAATTATATATATATATATATATATATATATATATATATATATATATATAAATATGTAAACCATTTTCACTCTATATACTTATTAAAGCTATCACTGATGCACCATAGCGCCTTTGAACTGAATATAAATACCACCATGAACAGTCATGCGTAGTGAGTTTGTTCATCAGACAAATGGCTGATAATAGGGAATAATACATCCGCAACTGTACTCACAAGTTTCCGTATATCAGGGCCATTTCTGAAATTAACCATATTCCATAAAAATATCCATATCCCTCTCAAAAATAAGTCAATGTGTCTCTCTTCTCAACTGTCATGCCCACTTTTGAGGCCTCACACTCATAAAATGATGACACGGGGGGTGAGTGGATTCAGACCTCGTTATCAAAAAACTCTTGAAAATGCAAACCAAAACGTGTGTCGTATTTAAAATGAAAATGTCTCCATATTTTAGTTATTGGGAGAAATTCAGATTGAAATCATCGTACTGTTTGTTTGCATATAATGCTCGTAGCAGCAGTTGCTCTAGAGATAACTCGAGGCAACCCACTGAAAAAGCAACTGCAATATAAAAGTAGATTGTTTTTATAATAAATTATGACGGTCAACCTTATCAAATACACCCGCATCTTAATAATAACAATGTATTGAAAAATCAATACATGAACCTCTCCTGACAGATATCTAAAAATATTAGAAAATTATTTACACCCTCTAAATCTGAATTGGAATCAGCTGTGGTATCAGCAAGAATGAGCCTCACCACACGTTAGTGCGCTTGTAAATAACTTTTTACAGACTTATTTTGAGGACCGCTGGATAGCACACGATGGTCCGCATCAATGGCCTCCCCGTTCACCGGATATCACCTCTTTAGATTTTTTTCGTTGGGGTCGTATTAAAGATGTCGTGTATGCCTCGCTGCTAACTACAAAAGAAGACTGTCAGGAAATAGTTCGGAATGCATTTCGAACTCTTTCACCGCAAGAAATTCGAATGGCCACTCAACACGGGTTTCTAAGAAGAATCCATAAATGTTTGAAAGTTGGAGGGCAACCATTTCGAACATTTACTTTAGTTTAATTTTTAGTTTTGTTCTTCTACTCTTAGTGTAATGTTTTTAAATATTTTTTAATTGACTAAAGTATTTTCATTTTTGATACGTTAATTTTTGTTTTCTCAAGTTTTAGGCATATGAAGTTATATTGAAATTTCGTGCAGATTCCAAAAATTGCATATATGCATATCGATTCAGCTCGTCGTGAAGGACCCTGTACATTTAGAGAAATATATCTTTGACGTTTTAGTACAATTTTGATTTTAATCAAAATATTAGTTGACCTTGTCATTTTTGTTCATTTACTTTCAATAATTTTGAAAATGACTAATAATAATAATAATCAGTTATACATGTTTAAATATAAAAAAAATATAGTATTCAATAGATAATTAAGAGTAATTAAATTTTCTTCCTTTCATCTTCTACTTGAATTTATTAACACTCTGTATATCCATTATAATATTCCACCATCCAACGTTTTGTATCAAATAGCATGTTACTTAGTGGGACATAAAAAAGTTAGACGGAAATGTGATGTGAAGATTTCACACGTGTGATTTGTACCCGTAGCAGTAGAAGTAGTTTTTCGACAAACATCTGGTTGTTGGTTATCATTCTTCAAAACGCTGTGTTGCCAATGTAACCAATTAAATAAATTATAAACGAAATTTCAGAATAATACATTTAATTAAGTGTTGTCGGGATATAATCATATTGGTTTCCGATAAATTGATTAATTCGTTCTCTCTTATATTAATTTATTAATTTCTGTTAGTGAATAAAATATCCAATGTTTTTAAGCCTAAATATTTTTTTAGTCTATATAATAGGCGAAGCTCTCCTTTGACCCATTTTTAGTTCGATCCCTAATACATTATTGGAAAAACTTTTGCAGACCATATTACTTTCAATATAACACTCAGATCAACTTACTTTCACCTAACAATGTAAATTTCAATAGAACATGACGATTAAGTATCTTACTTATTATAGTCGCATTAAACAGTATCATAAGAGCGTTGAGGTGTACGTCGAGAAGTGTTCGAAATGTTTTGAAACAAAGTAGTTATTCTTGATGTAAAGTACAACCGCCTCAAAAAACATTTCCCGAGGACAATATTAAATGGTGGAAATTTTGTGAAGTTATGATGAAAAATCGAAAATAATTTTTTTTTAAACATTGCTCACGGATTATTCAATATTTTATGGACTCAATATCCCCAAAAAATCAACTTTTACAAGTAAATTTTAGAGGACTACATCATGAATCCTTTCTGGGTCAATGAGATTTCAACAGAAAATAAATATTTGAAGCTGCGACAAAATGAAAGTATTTCTCTATCACAGTTCCTGTTAACTTTGAGATTTCATTTTCAACAAGGCGGTTATCCTAATCAGAATATACTTTAAGTTTGAATTATTCATTATTATTATTATTATATATATATAATAATTTAAATCTTGTTTCTAATGTTGATAGTCAAACACTATATAGAGCCATCCTCGCAAATAAATTTATTCTTTATTAACGGCGATTACGGTTCGATTTTACCTAACTGGTAATTGCAATTGGAAATAAGAATGGCGCCAGAGAGCGTCTGCTGGAGAATGTAACCAGTGCAGACGCAGATTGCTGGTTCTACAAATAAGGCTGACACTGCGGCACAGAATTTGGTCCTGTATAGACATAAAATATCACTAACAACGCAAAATCATCTGTTGGGCATCGAGGTTGAGAGCAGTATGTCTTGGCATAGTCACGTGGCCGAATTAACTGTGACAGCTTCATAAAAACTTGAAGCCCTTTTTAAGACAAAAAAGCCATATACTCCGCAACAGCTTCTAATCCTCAGGCATCTACAAACGACAGGCACCACTTGAACTACTCGAGTGTAACAGGGTTTACTCTCTTAATCTTGCTTTTTAGCAACTCTTGCACATTTTGGGTATGATATGGATGGAGTAAATTAATGAAATATTCAAAAGACATCTCAGATGATGGAATTATGAGGATATGTGGGATTTTTACCCATTAAAAACACCCCTCCTTGCTTCTCAACAGACGGTATAACGGAACCATCAGAAGGTATTATTTCATCATACTGCTAGGACTTTTTTGGTCTATCTCCTAAATCTGCTTTTGATTCATTATTTTTGTCACCATATTAAATATAGTTTTACAGACTTTCCAGATGCAATCTTATAGTTTTATATCAATGTCTCTAAAATTATTTTTAGAGATATCGGTATATCACTAATTTAGTTATATTTCTAGGTGGACTTTTTCTGTAGTGTAGTCCAATCCAGATCAGTTCAAATCAGATCTCATACAGATAGATTACGGATCTGGATTTTTTAGACTGTAAGATCTAACATTTTTGAAAACTTGTTTAATATTAAGAAAACCTACCCTACATAGATTTATCTTTGATATTTTCTATTTCATATACTAATCCATATACTTTTTATTATATTGGGATATATTTGAGTTGAGAGTGTCTAAACAGTTTTCAAAAAATCATAAAATCATCATATCTTTAATGCGAAAGGCGAAGTCAATACAATATGAAGCAAATATTCAACATATCTGCATATCCAACTATAGTATAGGTTTATAACAATTTTCAGCAAACATTATTTTAATATATCAAAATTTTCAAAGGAATATATTAAAAGCAAAAGAAAGTATAAACTGAATACAGTAAAATGTTAACGAGTCCTGATTTTACATATAAACCTGCGCCTAATATCGAGAAACAGATATTTCATCCTTAACCTTTAATTTTTTTATATTTAGTCAGACGAGCTATCTTGGAAGTGAAAGCACTGTTTTATATACAAAGACTGCAGGCTAATTGGAAGATCGCCAATTACAAAATGGATGCAAAACACAAAAATTAAAGTAAGAGAAGCATATACAAATTTTCTATGAATTAATATTTTGTTAATATAACGTTTTATAATGGAGAAGGAATGTTTGCGTCTTGACTATCAACTACTAGGGTTATTTGGACTTATATCTTATAATAAAAGCTTGGTGTTTAAATTGTAGCAAATTGCAGAATTTACTTTTATAGTACATTATTAATAATAAGTGTAAATGAGCACACAGAAGAATAGTAAGGGTTTAAATCACTTATTCATTTCTATCTTACTATGGTAAAAATGGTTCCAAAAATATGTACCACGGAATAACAGTGTCAATATACACAATATCAAAGTAATCATTAATCAGCATTTTCAACATTGAAGAATCTAAAATGATGGAGTGAATTTTCGTTCCCTGTAACAATGTCATCAATGAAGTGCTGGCCCTCAGAATGGTAACGCCTAAGAAATGTGAGGTTGTACGAGGATGGTTCCAGAAATACCTGGCCCAACAAAGGAAATACAAAAAATTTTGGAAAATAATATATTTAGTTTTCAGCCATATTCCATTAGTTCGATACCTTTTTTATAATAAGAATCGTCAAGCTCCTCAAGATAGCCATTAACTGCCTACATCATCTCTTCATTGTTGGAAAATCTTTGACCACCAAGCCATTTTTTCAAGTTTGGGAACAACACCAATTAATCTGTGGGGGCTAAATCTGGCGAATAGGGTGCATGAAGTAGCAATTCAAATTTTAGTTCATTAATTTTGGCCATTGCAATAACGTATGTTCGAACTGGTGCATTGTCTTGATGAAACAACACTTTCTTCTTAGCCAAATGCGGCAGATTTTGCTTGATTTCTTATCTCAGGCGCATTTAAAAAAACCGACGACATGTTCTTGCCTGCAGATGAAACAGTCTTTGCCTTCTTTGAATCCGGTTCTCAGTCCATTGTTTTGATTGTCCTTTTGTTTCGGGAATGAAGTGATGAACCCACTTTTCATCCATGGTTATGAATTTTAGTAGGTTTTGCTCCTTTCTCGTACATATAAGGGAAATAATCAATCATAAAAAAATAAAATTTTTGGAGAATCAAACACAAAACAAGAATTTTTAGAAGTGGTCTCTATACTTGAAAAATAAGGACCAAAAAATAATATTAAAAATGTAAATAGGTAAAGCAAAATATATATTTCTTATTTTTGTTCTTCTTATTGCATATTAAAAGTCTAATTCAGACCTTTTACGATAAATGTCAAAAAGTTTTATAACGAGGAAATGCCGCGTTTCTCTATTTATATATAAATGTTTATAATGTAAAAAAATTATGAAAAGAACAAAAAACAGAACCGAAACGTTAATAATATATTTTTTTCTCCTATACGTTAGACTTGAAAAATTATAAATAAAGAAATCAGCATTGATTAATCTGTATATTAATGTCTGTTAAAAATAACATGTGTCAATTTTTGCTACTACAAGAGGGTAGATGAACATGACTCAAAATTATAAAAAAGTTGGTTAGATATGACAATTGAATTATATTAATATTTGAAATGTGGTACAGTTTTCAAATTGAATGATATATCTCACCTGCCGATTCCGTTCATCGGTGATTCTGGATATTTGTATTTTTTTGCGACCCATGGCAGCAATTTTGAACCGCTAAATTAAACACCGGTGAGTATACAGTGTACGAATCGTCGATATCGACGATTAAGATGTGTATGTTGATACGATGCGTCTTTGTCACTTCGCAATATTCTGAAACAAAAAAATAAAAGCGTATAATAACATTTCTTTCAAAGATAACAAGCTTTTAATAGCTCAGTGAGAAAAACTAAAAACAATAGGTTTCTCGACATAAGAAAAATAGTGACCTACGTGAATTAAAAATAAATTGAAAATGAACATCAACAAAATATAACTTCTCTTTCCTAAGCTAATTTTTTAACCTTCGAGGATCAAGGTTAAAAAATTGTTAGGAACGAAGGTGTGACAATTTTAAACTGGTCTGCTTGTTTCCCAGACTTAAGTCGCATTGAAAACCTGTGGGATCAGCTCAATAAAACAATATGAGGTCGTCGAATTAATTAAAAAAATGCACAACTTATACATACAATTTCAACATGATAGGAAGAAACCTTTATAATCAGAAGTTTTTAGCTCGAATTCAAAATGCAGAAGGGCTATAAGTGGTAATACGAATATCTAATATATTATTTTTTGTTTCTTTCCGAAACTTCTATGATAGAAAAACAAAAATATGCTATTAAGTTTATTTATTCTATGTTAAGTTTTATTGCGTATATTTAGTATTGTACAAGAATATTGCAGATGACTTCACATTTCAGTCAATGTTTCATCCTGGATATGGTAATATATCACCTTAACCACAAGGGCAAAAACACTAAGAAAGTCGTTATCGATTTGCTGACAGTTATTGAAACGACAGATATTATCGTTTTGTTTATAGCGCCTCCTTACTTCCAAGGGAGTGACCGTCTACCTCCATCCATTTTTTTCGTGTTTCTGAAACGAGATACGAAATAGAAACAGAATCATCTCGTAATGGTTCTTCATTCACAATAATAATGAAATTTAACTCTTTTTATATATTTTTTCTACTTATTGTAGTTTTTCTTAGATATCTAATTATATTATTTTTTTCACTGGTATTTTTCTTTCCAGTATCAAATTTTCAGCATTAGTATATTATCTATTCAATTTCGTTTCCAGATTTTCCTTGGACTTTTCATCTTTGTAATTAGGTTTTTTTATGTAATTATGAAATATTTCAATGACTTCCATTGGATCTCGATATTTCTATTGCAATTGGGTAATTACATTAAAACAATTATTATTAAGATAAAATATTCCCATTTCCGTTGAATGAAACTTAATCAATCACTTATCTATATTACTTAATAACGATAGAAAAAGCAACAGTACCTAATTATTTTCCCACGTTTTGAAAAATGACGGTAATATCCAAACAAGGTTCTTCTCAAGTATGAATGAATGAAATCGCATGAATCGAATTCTCTACTAAAAATATTTATAGCTCAAATTTGTCCGTGACATTAAGATAAGGGTACTCAGTATAATGTTGACATACGAACACTATTAATGATATAACTGATAAGGAATGCATCTAAATTTACCCGCCGGGTTAATAGAATACTTGTTATGGTTATGTAAAATAAAGGATGTAAGACTTCAGGTTTGATTTGGAATATATATATATATATATATATATATATATATATATATATATATATATATATATATATACATTAGAGACTTCAATTTGACAATAAGTCAACGATTAACTTTTCACGTGTCTGTTGAATTCTTACAGTAATCAAAAATAATTCAAATTCAAAACACAAATAATGATAAAAATAAAAAAAGGTTACTGGTAAAGTACAATATGCGTCACTGCACCACCTTACTGGAAGGATTACTATACCTTGCAAATGATACGAGAGGAGTTATTGACATCCACCAACCACAAGACTTCCAAATATCAAATCTAAGAAAATACTTACATGGCAAGTCATCAAAAAGTGAACCTAAGCTACTCCACAAGACTTACACAACACAAACTCATAGGACAAGAAAACCTTCTAAAAAGATAAAATCAGAATCTGGGCAGGCAAAAAACTACATGAACAATAAAACCAGACATAGAAGATAAAGTTATATAAACATATTAAAGGACCTTTCAGTTATAAATGACAAATGTATCATTCTGACAGTTCATCAAAACGTCAAAATTATCAAATGCCTTTGAGCCTATATACCTACTATACCTACATGGCGTACTTTGATAATGTTAAAATTCAGATATAAGTGGAAAGCTAGATGAACATTTTTAATTACTCCATAACTTGAAAACAAATGAAAATCGGATAAGAACATATGAGTTATATGAGTTTACATTATTTTTACGTGTATAATACACTTCTAGAGTTTGGTGCGCTCTTCCCGACTCACCCTCACCCTGTATATATTGATATGTTTATGTTTCTAAATCGTCTTAATTTTAGGTCTCTTTTCATTTAAAATTAGTTTTATAAGACAGGTGAAAAATTTGACGTGTTGACACTAACAATTTGCGTATTTATATTTACATTGTAAGTGTCAAATTATATTTTGATAAAGACTGAAAGTATTCGATAGGAACGATGGTTAAATTTTGATCGCTTTCACACCCACCGTTTTCTCTCGATTTGGTTCGCAGCAAGTACTGGCTGAAAAAATTGGTTCAATGGAAGAAAAATTAACCAAATTAGGAAGTAATCTTCAGGTCAAAGAATAATCGTTCTATAAAAATTGGATAGAAATGATGGAAAAGCATTGGACTGATTAAATTAGTCAAAATTTTGGACGAATACAATGAAATTTGGCTAAAAAACTATTAAGAGTAACTATTAAGTAATGTGAGTGTGGAAAAAACTTTTAGCGGGGATTATTTTGTTGCATTTTTAAACGAATAAGTAATTAATACAACGTTTAAATCAAATTCAGTGTATATGAAAACAAAGAAAAACTGTTTGTAACCGTCCAAATAGCAGGACTGAACAATTTACTTTAACATTGAATTTTAATTCACACATTTGGAATTTCTACATAGAAATATCACTAATAAATGCAAATTTATAAAAATGTTTCAAGGTTGTTTTTCACAATAGCGTGAATTTGCTTTCACAGAATAAAGCATATGTTTGCAAAATAATTTTAGGGTAGCTAATATTACCCAATAACCTTACTGTATATAATAAAAATAATAACTTTTTTATTCTTTTTTAAAATAAAATAACTAAAAATCGGTTACATGAATGACTTTTTAGGGAAAGTCTTTTTATATTTTATAAATTCAATAAATCTTTATACCAGTGTTTTGTCATCTGATAACCAGCGAGAATTGGCATAACGGAATATAATCTAGCTTGATTAATTAAACAACGCATTCGTGAAACATGTAGTGTTATAGAAGTTATGATTCAGGCCGCTTTCACATGAATTTTTTTATTTTTGAATTATCCTGTCAAATGAGCCTTTATACTATAACATACAACACCCGATAGATTCAGTATTTCTTGAAATTTAAATCTATTTGCTAAAGGTATAAGTATCGTTCTGGAATATACTACGTAGTTCTACATTATATAGCTCCAATTAATTATACTAATGAAGTCTTTTCAAGTGGTAAATACCTGAGCTTTTTAATCAATGTTACAAATCTGAACTTTAATGACATTTGCTACTGGAGTTTTAATGAAGAGTAAGTGTTTTCACTGGTCTTCATTGGTCGTTGTGCTGGACAAGCAGTAATGAATTTATATTTCATCCATTGTTGCATATCGACAAAAAAAGTATATTTTAATTCAGCTTTTTATTGTCCAGACTAATAAATGTTGTAGTATGCTTACGATTCTATCCATATTTCTTGGTTGAAACCTGATAACCTAAGCGACGTCACTAGTTAATTTTAGGTTAAACCTTTTGGGGGTTTATGAAATTACAACTTCCATTATATATGCTTTATGTATTTAATTCAGAGCGTACTGTTGCGTTATAAGAGAGGATATACACAATTAGTAATGAATTTTTGCGAGTTTCGAGTAAAATTTTAATTATAAGGTCACAGATAATTTTATTTGTTTGTACGGTATTTACATACATATTTTTGAAACCAACAAGCGACTTAAATGATTTTAAGTAGTAACTTTGCATCTTGAAATACTCGATTCGTTCATATTTATTTTTTACGCGTTAAAAATTGCCTTGAATCGTCGCCAATAAAGATTGGTATGTTTGAAAGTTTTCTACGTAAGAGTTCAGTCCAAAAGTTTTCCGCGCTATATATACGATTTTCATTTCATTTTGTTTTCATGTAAAAATTATTTTTACTGCTTTTATGCAGGTTCTCTAACAATTCATTATTGGGGTATAAATTATAATTACCGAATATCGGTGTTTCTTGAATTCTTATCTTTATGTTTATGTTAATTAATTCAATTAAACATTTTGCAGTGATTAAATGTAAATAAAATTGACCTAATATTATATATAACAAATATTTATGAATTTTGTTATAAAATAAGAATTAACAATTTTGTTTTTCAAAATAACCGGTACTCATTTTTACGTATGAGCAATAAATTCATTTTTCTATAGAAAAACTAAATTTTTAAATAATTTAGTCAATTATTAATTATATGTCTGCTCGTTTAAAAGTAGATTTTGATAATTTCGGATACTAAGCTATTTGTGTATTATTATGATAAATTATTTACATTTGTGGGATATGAAATTAAATAGAGTATAATAATCCTACCTGGCTATTGGTTTTATTAAATATTGAAAATCACGACCTAAGTTGCCATAAAATTAAAACAATAGCGTGTGGTTATTTCTTTTTAAAGAAAATATATATAAAGTGGGTGGAACTAGGTATTGGAATTGCGGATACCAAACGAAGTGTGTTAAAAATATAGAACTAAATGATCTGTATTGTGGATATGAATTGTTATCGATGAGTAGGAAGTATGAAGTTAACGAGTAAGCTCTTGCTTATTGGTTACAAGCTCAAATCAACATTTGCTATCCGTAATCTCTTCGAACGAAAATTCTTCGCGTCACACCCCGTATAGCGATATACGACCAATCTAATACAGATTTGATTAAGTTTTATCAAAAAACCGCAAAAACAATGTTTTATTCATGGACTTTGCATATTTCGCAATTCAAGGTTCCATAATTTAGGTGGGAATTTGAATGTGTCATCATCATAACCATGTGTTAAAAATTATTTTCAATTAATTATTATACCTGGAGATTTTGAAATATTAAAATAGTAAGTTCCATTTTTTTATAGAAATAAATTTGAGGTGGAAAACTTGAAAATACTATTAAAATAATTAATTTTTCAGTAAAAAACAATATATTCTCAAAATTTGCACTTAAAAATAAAGTTATTTTTAAATCCCACAAAGAATTTCACCTCTAGGAGCGATTGTTCAGTTGATATACTAGGATATATTAAAAATTCTTATCCAACTATAGACCTTTTAAATTTTTTTTCAGTTGAGGAAAGAGATGATAGACGGACGGAGCCAAATCTGGTGAATAAGGGGGGAGGGGGGTGTTTTAGTAATTCAAACCCTAAATCACGAATTTTTTGCATGGCAACATGAGATTTGTGTAGAGGGGCGTTGTCTTGCAAAAACAAAACACCTTTGGATAGCTTTCCGCGTCTTTTCTCTTCAATTTTTTCCCGTAGAGAGGTCAGTAATGTCGAATAGTAATCTCCAGTTATTGTTCTACCCTTATCCAAAAAATCAATCATGATTACTCCATATCAATCCCAAAAAACTTAAGCAAGAACTTTTCCAGCATATTTTTGAACACTTTTTAGGTTAGGAGAACCAGAGTGTCGCCATTCCATCGATTGTTGCTTTGTTTCTGAATCGTTGAAATGTACCCAAGTCTCATCCATAGTAACAATTCGGTTTAAGAAGTCTACATCGTTTTCAAATGGAGCACAGATCCAACGCGATGCTTCTAACCTTGCACGCTTTTGTTCAACATTCAAACATTTGGGGATCCATTTTGCAACAATTTTTCTCATGTCCAAATTGACGTGAAATATATGATGAACGCGTTCGTATAAAATATTCAATGCTTCATAAATCCGTTTTAGCCCAATTCGCCGGTCTGATAAAATCATATCATGAACTGCATCGATATTTTCGGGGACTGACACAGAAACTGGCCGTTCCGATGGGTCATCATCTTCAATGGAAAATTTACCTCTTTTGAAGCTTGCAGTTCAATTTTTCACGGTTGCATACGAAGGATATTGATCACCAAGGGAATAAAGCATATCTTCGTAACCCTGCTTACTTCTTAACCCTTTTAAATACAGGTACTTGATGATACTCCAATTTTTCGATTTTCACAATTTGGGTTGACATCTTTTTTCTTTTAATTTATTGCGTAACCCTGGTTTACTTTTTTGATGAAAAACTTAACACTGACACTTCTAATAAGTTATTGTTCGTTGCTATGGTAACGAAATATTTTGTTTATGTATGGAGCTGGTCTAGGCTAACTAGATATAAATACATCCTCGTACATATAGACAATAGACGGAATAATATATCGACCCTGATTTTTGGTAATGTATATTAATCAATTTAGTTATGGATCAACTGCACTAGTCTGTGGAGACTGGTGCAAATTCAACAGTATTCTTGCAATGATTTGCCACACATGTTCTATGAAAATTCAATTTAGTAACTCGAGTGACCACGCAAAACATTAATGCCAGATTCTTGGAAAAAATATATTTTGTGACGTGCGTTGTTTTACTAAAAGGGTACTTGGGAACGATCAATGCCCAGCTGTGATACTACATCGAACATTCACCAATGATGATAAGCAATATCGCCCTAAAAATCACTTCAGAGGACCTACACACATGTCTTTCAGCAAAAAACTCAATATCACGTCGCTCTAAATGGAAATGCGATTCGTCAGTTGATAGGATGTTACGGTATTCTGTCTACCAGTGTTGCCATTCTATGTATCAGCTCTATCGTTGACGACAATGATCCGCAGACAATAAGAGATCTAACTAATCCTAAAAGTTATGAAATGAAAGCATGCGCTCATATATAGTGTACATATAGACAGTTCTACTGTACTCTTAAAACCTTTAGTCAGCTATTTCACGCGCAGTAACGCAATATATGTAATACTTCTATATGGACAGTTTCTATAAGTGGAAGCTGTTCCAACTAAGGAAAACAGAATGGCAACTATTTTTCTATCCTCCGAGGTTCCAGCTCGGTTCTGTGCATTCTCAAGCATGCGTAATTATAGATAAAGTGTCTCGAACAAGAGAGAAAATGAATATTGTCGCACCGTAACGTAACAATACTTAAAAATTTTTATCACAAAATAAGTAACTCTTATTTTTCATTGTCATGTATTTAACACGGTATCAGGGATTTTAGAATTTTTTAAATAAAATGTATATGGTTTCATTGAATATTATATATCAAGTACTTTGTAATGATTATGATGCTGTTTACATAGGACAGACGTCGCAGCATTTAGGAAATAGATTAAAAGATCGTCAATCAATACGTTAAAAAAATAAAACTTAATGAAGAAATCATGGAATATCAAAAAAACATATATTCTATTATAAAAAGAAACCTAAACAATTGGAGTGAAATTTATAATTCTATTTGATTTGTAACAAATGAGAAAAAAATATTTTTTGTGGTTAAACAGATTTTTATTTTGATATTCATGTTGTAGATGAACTATTGATTTATACAATTATACAAATTGCCAATGTCAGGTCATATTTTGAAAAATTTGATAAATGTGTTCATTTCCTTTTAAAATTGGTAATTTGAACACAGATGCTGCAGATGATGCACGCATTTTTAGGGATTTTTAGAAAGTTAATTTTTTAGGTGGTTCGAAAAATTTCGAAAATCTATGGACTAACTTTGTAGAGTGAAAAGCAGATTATGTTTAAAAAAAATTTTTTTCATTTCTGTCAAACCGCCCACGCATATATTGAATTTTATGATTTGTTGATTTGAACATTTACATTTACAAAATATGAATAAATATTCACGAGTAGACCTATAACAAATATTTATTTTCCTCAAATAATAATTTAAAATAATTATATATATTTATATATATTTAAAAATGAGAAGAAATTGGATCCAAATATAAAATTGATTATTTAAAACTTTAGCTTTTAAATTGTTATTCCATGAATTAAATATAGCGAAGCAATCAATTCACAACACTTTCCTATTCCAATTAGTAAGTGAACTTCAAAAAAGTTAAACTTGTCCCTCTATACGAAATAAAAAGGTGGGTTAGGCAGTTTTATGGCTTAATCGTCTAATGCGAATTGTTCCCGAGGAACAAAGTGAAGGAAGTAGAATGAGTCAAATAAGAGCTAGAAAGACATAAGTGAAAGATAAAAAACGGGGCACCCGCAAACATAGTGACCTGATTTAGTATAAGTATTGTAACGATCGATGAACGAGGGCGTACAAGGCCGGCGCGTGGCCCTCCTACGTACAAGGGCGCAAATCGCTATGCCTTGCCTTTTACCTGAATTCGAGTTTAATATGGTTACAGGAACGGAATGGGAAATTGTGAAATAACCATTACAAAAACAAAGGGAAAAACAAAAAGATATTGTATACACAAATAATAAATTTTACGTTCGTCGAGTAACATTTTTTTTATATTATATATTGATAAAATAAGTTATATGATACCTACTAAAATAATCGATTGATATATTCATTTGCGCTTTACTTTTTACCGAGAGTATTATGTATATGACTGGATGACGTCAAGCATACAATTTTTTAATTATTCAGAAAATTCAAGCACATTTCATGTACAACTATGTTCAACTGTTTCGGAAGTATGATCATGATTATGATCCATTACAGAATAAGTTCACACTTTTCCCTATTTAGGTCTTAATAATGGAAAAATAAAAAGAATGTGTATAATGGTTAGGAAAAAATATTGTAAAATTGCCTACTGGTAATTGTCACTTTTAAAGTATACGTACTTTGATATGTCATTCTATTTTCCCCCAACTACAATGCTTGTAAAAATGATTATTTACTTTTTTTTATTTTCAAAATATAAACAATTTCTAATGTACCTACCCAAAAATTTGAAGAAACGTGGTTTACAAATTTTATGCCGGATCTGTAAGACAGGAGGGTCTAGCCATTAATTGAACCTCATAGCTAATCCCTTAAATTTACACCTTCTATAATGTTCAGAGGGTGGTAAAAATTCAATAGAATTGTAATCAATTTTAAAGGTCACCGAAACTGTGTGCAGGCATTGAAAAGAATGTAAGGCTACAAAAATAATATTTACATTTTGTTAGTTTAAAGAAAGAAAATTAATCGATTATTCGATATTTTTAATGAAAACAGTTATTTGTATTGTATTTATACTTCATACTTTTGAAGAGAACCAAGTTACTAAGAAATACGTAATAGAAAAAAATTAAAGAAGTTACAACTTATCGTTAAGAGGGTACAAGGGTTGTTATTTATATTTATATTTTTAATCTTGGTAACACTCTGACATCTGACATCTCTGACAGTAACTTATATTTTCGGTGTAAACTTTACATTGTTGAACATAACCCCAACCATAAAATTCGGTTATTTGAGTGTAATTAGTGTTATTTGCAATTAATTGAAAAGTGCAGTTGCTATTAATACATCAAATGGATTTGTGGACAATTTCGTGCAATTCTTTTCATGACTTTCGACGTCTATTTAAAAATCAGTGAACTTAATACTCTCTCTATCTTAAAGTACTGTAAAAAACTAGTATAACAAATTAACTATCGTTGCACACGATCACTACAGAACGAGTACCTGAAAACAGCGTTGCTGATTATACAAATAGTCATGTAACATACTGTGACAATAAGGCGTCTCTGGGCATTAATATGACGAGCATCAAAAAGATACTACATCATCAGTTCGTATGTACTACATGTATTCCGTTGGATCATACATGTCCTGACCATTGCTGAAAGAAGCCTCGAATCGACTGGTGAATTGAAATTTGCCAAAGGTGTATCAATTGCTGTGTATTACATTTGCATAAGTGACAAATCATGGATCTACGCCTCAAGTTTCGAAATTAAACAGTAATTAACTGCGTGGGTCTTTCAAACTAACAAGAGCTGTTCGAGATCGTTTGGCAGTGGCATTATAGCAACACAATGCAATTAACTTCGAATCATACACAACCATTTTCTTGCTAGGAATCATTGGAGAAATGCGGAAAAAGTCATAGAAAAACGAATTATTCTTTATCACGGCAATGCAGTAGCTCTTACATCGCTGCTCAATAGTCTGCCAAAAAGTCTAGTACAAATACAACTCTTATATATAAACTTATGACTTCTTTTCGTCTGCTTAGTCAACGATTTTCAACACCACGAAAATCTGCCTCTACCTCAGTGAGAGAACAAAGTGATTAGAAAATTAAATCAATCGCATGGACAGGTGTACTGACTTAATGAAGAATATTTTGCAAAATAATAAAGCTAACTTTGATTATAAATGTTTACTTTTCCATTGTTATCAAAAATTCCATTTCATATAAATACAAGATAGTTTTTACGTTAGTTTTAGGTTACATTTTATTTCAATTATTCAACACCGTAATGAATCAACAAATCAATGTACATAATTCTTGCTCACCTTGTACAACAATATAATACTTATATATTTAGATGTTTCTTTCTTTTCGGTTCAATTTAATTTTAATAAACTAGGTATTTAAAATATAACTTTTAGAAATATTTTGAATAAATTAAATGATAATGAATTAAATTTAATTGCTGCAAATAATATATTATGAGGGGTGCAAACACTCAGAGGCCATGACCTTATCCCCTATCTGATTACAAAATATTTAATATATGCCAAAATGTCGTCGCCATACCGTCTGATTAGTATTTATCTTGGTTATTTAAATGTAAAACCTTCAACGTTAATGTTATCATAAAATAATAGAATCATAATAAAGATCTATATTTAGTTACGTTTTTATAAATACATTATATGTTTAGGTGAACGTGCTACTAATGTTTACGTATCTTTAAATAACCCTACAGATTAGAAAATTTTATGCGAACCGCTTAAATTATGAATTTGTCCTAATTTTGGATGAATAATTCTACATAAGAAATATAATATCAACAAAAACCAATTCGATTAAAAAGTTCGCGGATTTTACAGCAGATATAGTGTAATAAAGCAAAGAAGCCCCCTAACAATATATTTTGATAAATTAAATTTTATATAAAATGTGTCGATGAATGATAACAGTGTCGTTATTTTGACAGCGATAAAAATGATGCATCCTTTTGTTTCTGTTGAAAATGCCTGTTCTTTATAACCAGACTGCATTTCGTACGTTTACGTTGCTTTCATTGTATCGTTGTGCTTGATATTGACACATATCATGCGAGTTGTTTAGGTGAAGTGAAGTAATGATTTACCAAGCCGCTAACTTTCAAAAAATCAAGCTCCTCTTCTAATGACGCATTTTTTTAATTTTGTTTTTTTTTGTAAAATTTGCACCAATTATTTCGTCACAAAATGAAATTTATCCTATATAAAAAGTTAGTGTTTTTACCGACAACGAATATGTTTTCATTATTCTATTTACTAGTTCATTTGGCATTGACATTTAAAATATTTGTTACGATGAACATAAAACATGATTAATGTCGACTTTTCATATATAGTATAAATTGTTCAGTGAGGATATATTGGACGATCTTATTAATATTTTCGTGAACAAATTGGCTTAAATAGTAGTCTAATTTAATGAAAAACGTGTAATTTAAACCTAATTTTGATTTTTATCAGAGCATTATTTGACATTCAAATCAATCAAATTTTTTTAAACTACGTTATTACTGAAAGCAAAACTTGCAATTATTATATTACACCTCTTTGCATTTATATATTTAAAACTCTTGATATATTATTAACTCATTTCTCTGAAATGCTACAGGTCCATTTTATCACTAAAACTTTCTTCTTATCGCTATTATAGATCATTATAACGAATCATCATATTTCCATAATGCCATTTTATAAAATTTAATCTATGAGGATCAGCCAAGAAATCACTGAAAGAGACACAGGTTTTTGGATAAATCATTACATCATTTTTCAACGTATTATTCTATGAAGTGTTTACACGTTGTCCAACTTATTTCACTTTTTATTTATCCCTTCCAAAAAATAATATTTGGTATTTGTACATAATAAAATTTCAACTTTGGAATCAAATGTCAGCCATTTCTTCAGTTGTAGAAAGAAGAAGTGTTCTTTAATTTTCTATTAGTATACTATCTAAAAAACGAATGTAGCTAAGTGCTACTACTTAAGCAGCAAATTTACAAGAACCTAGATAGAAAACAACATGAGAGCCGTACAACCTTGCATGTTGTGTACGGTTGTTGCCCCGATTCAATGTATGTTTCTTTGAATTTAATATAAGATTTCGTTCTATGCTACTCCGGTGAATTGGTAAGAATGATGGCATGAATTTATTAAATTATTATATTGCTATTGGTACATATATTTATACACACTTAAAAGTGGAGCTTTTATAAGCCTGCTAATAATAAAACACCTGTACATTAACAATTGGAATCGTTAAATATTTAGCCGAAAATATTGTAACACGTTGAATCTTTTAGGTAAAATGTTTCTTCCTTAAGTAAAAGGATGTCTTCTTGAAAAATGTGAAGTATTACTATTTGACGTATTCTTGTCAAACAGGGGCGTATGACAGTGGTAAGTATCCTATTCTAGGACAATTTTTCGATACGTTAACACCATAGAAATACTTGTACTCTTCCAACGTAACGATAAAATATATTATTCGTTTGAGATAATTCAGTTGAGCATGAAGACGCACAATTAGTTCGATTGAAATTATGTATAATGTCAGTACTTTGAGGTCCATAAAATTGCATCAATTGCGTCAATCAGTAGAAAATACAGTTATTTATTGAGATGTTTTGAAGGAATCAATGTGTTTAACACTTAAATACATATTGTTTTCTGGAAGAGACAAATTTAGAATAATCTATTTAAAAGTAAATAATCAATAAAATTAATTTTCACCACTCCATTGTATCTACAAGTAATATCAACGAATTCGATTTTCTTAATTTAAAAAATATTTTGACTAATTGGCAACAAAATTGAAGGTAGTTGCTATAGTTTTCACAAACTATCATTTTTGTGAGTGTATTTGTAATTCCCTATCCCCCCAAAAATAGAGAAAGAAAGGATTACATTCGACAGATTTAATCACTACTTTGATCACTGTGACCACAAAATTGGAACAAGGTATTATCAATTTCTCTTAAAATTCATGATAAAATGCAGACGAAGTAGATAATTTTTAAGTAAAGAATATTGAAAATTATATGAAAATAATAAATTTTCTTTTAACAAATTTACTAATACTAAAAATGCCTTATCGGTCCTATTTGCTGGGTAGTTTCTTTGCATTTTCCTTGATCGCTCTCTTCCTAGCCCATGGATGCATTCCAATACTGGAGAATTCTCCGAGCGACGCTGGCTTTAAAGTAAGGCTCTTCCATCAGGTCAACTATCAGGTTTATCACCCTTGTGTTGAATAGAGCAGAGGATATGTTTCGCATTTGCCTCCTCTATCGGAGCCGATGTTGTATCTATTATAACCGACTTCCGCGTGTTCTGTGATTAGACCTACTAGAGTTTTTTCCTTCCTTCTGCTTAGCTGTAGTATTTCTGCCGCCCAGTCTGAGGGGTTTGTCATACCTATGAAGGTATTGGATTGTCTACTTTTCTATGACTGGAGCTATGCCTCTTTGTTTCTTCCCTTTCATGGTACGTCGAACTTCATTACCAAAGTCGAATCCATATAATGCATTATTTAAGCACGAGTAAATGCAGATATTGTTGTTAATTATGCATTGCATGCCATGCATATTAATGGACAACAATTACTTTCTGACTTACAGTCTTAGCTTATTTATTATGAGAGTCAACACACTAACGACAAAACTAGTGATATAATATGGTCCGGGAGCCAGCGACAAATTTTCATCACAAATTTCCTCCAGTGAGAAAATTCGTAAAATGCAGTAGGAATTTGTGTTATGAAGCTTCGCGAACGTCAGCTGCGGCTCAGGTAGTGGGGCAGGCAGCGGCAGCCCCCTATCCACGAAGAAAAAAAAGTTTTTTAGTCATTTCGTCCAATTCTAAAATTTCTCGAATAATAGTTTATTTTGAAGGAAAAATAAAGTCAGCTGTCCATAATATGGCGAATTATTCGTCAGCTGACCGCTCGAATAAGAAAAAATAATTTATATTTTCAATGATTTCCTCTCAATTCAAAATTAAGCTGGTGATAGTTTATATATTACTGTGAATAAAAATTAATGTCAGCTTGCTGTATCTCAGTGGAAAGTTCGTCAGTTGGTAACTTAGCAGCATCTATCACCTACTGAATCTTATCAGCTGACGACTTTTCCCTAGCTAGCTGATTTTTTTTATGATTTACTAGAGTATATTAACTATTCTCTTATAAATTTTCACCTGGGAGGAAATCACTCTTTTTTTTTATAATTTGAAGATAATCGTCAATTGCTTTTGATCGGTACATATTTCCATCGATCAAAGATACCGAGCACAAACTTCGAGGTATGGAGCAAGTTAAGTTCCGTATCGATCAAGTACGAAAAAAATAGTTTTCAATTGAGCTGAAAAATATTTATTTTAAGAAAGCTCTTATTCAGTTCATTATTGAAAATTGGGAGCAAGATTATATGGCACCATATATGAGCAACAAAACTATTTTTGTGAATACTGATGTTTGTTAGAGATAGATACATGGTCACTGATGGAAAAGTTGTAAAAACTGTACAGAATTAATTTTCGTGTTCAGCTCATGAAGAAGCGAACACAAAAATGATTTTTCAGGCTTGCCAAATCGATTTTCAAGGAAACTTAACGATCCGTTGTTCTGACACAGATGTATTGGTTATAATGTTAGCTAATATGGATCGTGTTTCAAACGATGTTAACGTTTTTATGGAAGTTGATGTTGGAAAACATTAGATTCATAAATGACACTCAACTTTATAAAGCTTTGGGACCGAGTTTAAGTGCAGCACTTCCGGCATTCCATGCATTTACTGGATGTGATTTCAACCCTGCGTTTTTTAGAAAAGGCAAAAAGCGCCCATTTACCATCATATCAAAATCTGAAGCTTTTACTGAGTGTTTTGTTCAAATGTCAGAGCCACAGGGAAGATTTATTTGCCAAAATTCAAGAGTTTACTTACCAAATGTACAACTTTAATCGATTGAAAAAGATAAACGACGCTAGGGTTGCGATGTTCCAGAAAACTTAAGTTTTTGGACAATACATATGAATTCAAGTTGCCCAAAAAATTGACGGTTCTTCGCTACCCCCATGTGAATCAGAACTTTATAACTAATATTTAAGGGCGTGTTGCATGAAATTTGATCTCACGCACACCTTAAAGTTCCTATAACTGAAGAACCTTCAGATTTCGGTTGGGAAGAAATTGATAATCGATTTGAATTTCATTGGTTTTCTGGGACTCAGTTACCAACGTCGATTAAGGAGATAACCATTCAGCCTGAAAAAGGTATCAATGTTTTTTCCATATTGAACATATTTTACTATAAACGCGTACTAATAATTTTTTTTATCTTTTAACAGATGATAATGATGATGATGACATGATCGCATGTAATTCCTCTGACAGCGAATCTGACAGTAAATTATTATATAAGTTATTATTATTTGTATTCATTATAATAAAATAAGAGTTCATTAGTTGATAAAATTATGCTACAATAAATTATTGATTAATTACTTTAGTTATACCTATATGTCCTTCATTATTAAACGTCGTATTTATTATCAACATACTCAAATCAAGTATACTGCCAAACAACTAGAGCAAAGTGATTTCCTCCCGGGTGAAAATTTATAAGAGAATAGGTAATATACTCTAGTAAATAATAAAAAAATCAGCTAGTTGTAAATCAAGGGAAAAGTCGTGAGCTGATAATATTCAGGAGGTGATAGAGGCTGCTGCGTTACACATTTCAAGTTACCATCTGACGAACTTTCCACTGAGATACAGCAAGTTGACATTAATTTTCATTCACAGTAACATATAAACTATCACCAGATTAATTTTGACTTGAGAGGAAATCATTGAAAATATAAATTATTTTTACATATTCGAGCGGTCAGCTAACGTATAATTCGCCATATTATGGACAGCTGACTTTATTTTTTATTCAATATATTAGATAAACTACTATTCGAGATATTTTAGAATTGGAGGAAATGACTAAAAACACTGCCTGCCCCACTACCGGAGTCGCAGCTGACGGTCACGAAGCTTCATAAAACAAATTTATACTGCATTTTACGAATTTTCTCACTAGAGGTAATTCGTGATGAAAATTTGTCACTGGCTCCCGGACTAATATTCATGAGGACTGAAAAAACCTGATAAATAATTAACCACAATGATATTACTTTTAAAACAACATGTATAGTGCGATAAAATTTTCATTCGTCATCGTAATTTAAATTGTTCTAAACGATTAGAAATATATGAATTTGATAAGAATTAGACTTATTCACTGATATTTAAAATGGTATGTTCAAATATCGTTTTTTGTGTTTTCATTTTGTAGGTTATTGTTTTTTAAAGTTTTCTGTCGTATGTAATGGTAATAATTATTTACTAGTCTGGATCTGCTATCGCAAACATTCATGTTAGATAAATAAAACAGTATTCAGTATCCAGATTAAAGTAAAATTGATAAGTATATCTGATTACTGATTCATTATCAAATACAAATATATTTTCAACTACCTAGGATATGGTTTATTTTTTGTTGATTAATAGCTATCACATTTTCTTCGACAGCAAATATATGGTTATATTGGTTGTTTTTATAAATTGATAGAATCAAGGACAAGTTAAGCGTTTTCTGATGTCATTGTGGAAATGTTAATTCTATACAATGATTTGTTTTATATCAGCAATCAAGACTGGATAGAGCGTTAATGTAAAGTTATTACAAGAACAAAAGTTGCCTCCTTTTTTACATGTGTTTAAAAACAAAAAAGGCAAAAACGATATTTTCGCAGGATTTACTTTTAGCATCAATCTCTCGTGGACACTTTGAATTGCGTTGCGGCATTAAACTGTAGGTGCTGTCACTTAAAAGTTATGAAAATGAAAAGAACTGATAACCCAGAAATTGCAGCGATTCGGGAGAAATCATACTAGCTAAGAACATGAGGAAATGAGAAAAATAAACACAAGAATTTAAAAATATTTAAATCACATACTACAAAGGAGGAACAAAAAGAAGAACTCAATATCTTCTAACATAAACGTTGAAGTTTAATGATTGGTTGAAACGTTATAGATAGTTTTTAACTATAGAAAATCACCGCTACAGTCTAGAGCGAAGTTCGAAGTTTATATTGATACGTGAGCACATGAAGTCAGTGCACTTGTAGCTCGCGAATGTAATAATCGGTGTTGAAACGGGACTATTGATAAAATGACGGACATTGGCTTGCAAAATTAATTGCTCTTTCCTTCCTTTAGAAGAAAAAATTGAACTTTCAGTCAATCACTTATTGATAAATATATCTAGAAAGAAAAAACAGACGTGTTGATTTTCACTTCAAAACGTGTTTATAAAAGATGACAACTATTATTCCTGTATCTGTAAAGCAATTTTTAGGCGAGTCCAAGTACTCATTGACAAGGTAAGTTGTTAATTTGTTAAGACTCTTTAATCTGCTAACCCAGATTGACGGCAGTTTGATGGCACAAAAATAATATTTTTGAACGTAGGTGTGTGATACCCTATTTTTTACTTTACTTCGAATGTCTTTCATTTTTACAGTATTGGTTTACACTCATTCACATATTGTGAAAAAACAAAAATCCAATTACAGTTAAATTATTAAAATTACTGACATTTTTAAACAACGCACGATTTTAGGAGTTTACTACGCGCTATATAGAACAAGAATGTTGTGTATTGTTTGTAAGTTTATCAAACATTGAAATGTTTATTTATATTTCGATAAAATTTTAAACAGTAAAATAATTAATTATCGGAGGTGTGATAAAGGAATACGGTGAATTATTTTATCGAAAACATTAACTTTCAATCTCCTCCAAGAGATCTTGGCTAGTGAAGGCTTATACTATCAACTATGAATTCATAACTGAAAGACTTTTTGGAATACTTATTTCGGAATAGCCTTCATTTCTGTCGTGGTCTTCTCAATGTAATGGATAGTTTCAAGCTTTTAGCACATTTTTAAATTAATCATAAGAAATTGCACAGGTCATTGTGAATATCACAACACATAAATTCAAATGTAAATACTTGCGAATACAACCTCAACAAGCCAACATGCAATAATAGAAATAATTATAGAATTAATAAATTTTCCATTTATTTGTTTAAAAATGAACTGTGGATCATACTGAAAATAGAAAAACGCCTGAGGAATAAGTTGAAACTTTTATAGTTTATAGAATAAGAAAAGGGGTTACGACATTGGAAGGTATATAGCAAAAATTAGCAAGATACGAAATAGTAGCAGCATACAAACTGAAATTTATGTCTAGAAACAATATACCTCTACCCGCGATAAGCACAATCAAAAAAATTGTTTACTGTTACAGTTCACAGTTAATAAGTCAAAAATGTATTGACAAACTGTTCGAAGAATATAGAGGTACCCTTCTGAAACTAGCGTCAAATTATGTATCAGGTAATCAACTCTATAGAGTCGATATGGACAAACTTGAAATCAGAACCATGAAAATATGAAAAATTTCGGAAAATGAGTAAATAAACTATGGAACATTTTTTAGAACTAATGACAAAGGACCATAAAAAAATGCGGAAAAATGTGTGCAACATGTTATTAAAAAAAAGATTAGATTGGAGTTTTACCCTTTAGTAATAACCTATTATAATAAGATTCTCTCAGTCTTAATGATTGTCAAAAAACAATATTTGAAAGTTTGCACCTATAACATTTTGTTCTGATTTGCACAAAAAAAATTTTCGGCTATGGATTTCTGCTCTGAAAATTCGGTTTGCAGAAAAAAACGGTCAGTTAATCTGGTACTCTGTTTGTACAGAACCCCATTGTAGGAAGGTAATTCTTTCTTTGTGTTTTCATATTCAACATTTACATGTATTAAGTTAGATATATGACGAAAAAAAAATGAAAAGATGGTATTGGATTTTGAAAATAACTAATAATAAATATATTATATAAAATAAATAATAAATACTTCCTCGCTAATGTCGTATTTTTCAAAGTTTTTAAATATATTCAACTACTTAAATAAAATTAATTATCTTTGTCTATTCCGCTTTTTAAGTTCTGCAATTGTAATTGGAGTAACTAGATATTACAAAGGACCTAATAAACATTGTAAATATCCACGAATGAATTAAATTTTTCCAAGTCAAAATGAATTACAGAAATAATTTTGGTAAAAAGTATTTTGAAGTTAGATTTTCTTATCGTAATGAAGCAAAAACATGAGAATCAATTCCGATAAAAATAGAAATAGTAGACTATTTTTAAGAAGTCGATAAAAACCATTGTTACTAAATATAGTTACAAACATTGCGAGATGTTTGTTTTTAAATTAAAAATAGTGTAACAAGTTAGAAATAAATCCGTTTCATATGAATTTAAATGAATTTACTCACTTAATTATGGTTTTGAAACTAATACCCACAATTAATAATGGCCAAGAGGATATTTACTTTTAGGCAGGGTATAGTTAGAAGGGCATATTATATCTTGTATTGTAACATCTAACATTATATTCTGTTTAAGGTAAACATTATCAGCAAAAAATGAAAAATTAGAATCACTTTGTTATATTAAATAATCGCACAAACACTTATTAGTACACTTTAAATTTTTAAGTGTACTCGTGTCTCAGAAATATTGTCACAAGTACCGAAGTCACAAAAATACACGTTTTTCCTGCTATCTATCCATCGCTGTGAACGAAGAAGAAACGTGTTTTACTCACCTAATTTTAAAGTATGTAGTCTATTCCAAATCACATAACTTGTACAAAACTTAATTTATCTTAAAATCACACTCACTAAAAACAACGCGCCTCACATAGGCTGACTAGATTGGATACCTAAAGTTAGTTGCCGCAAAAATGAGATCGAATACGAAAGATACGAAAGTTAGGAAAGAGTTGCAAGTACTAAAAAGAGCGCACCACGCGATGAACTAGCCAGAACTCGTGCCAAGTTGAGATGATCCAGCGATATCCGACCGTGGTATTGGTCGATACGGGTGCGTGACGTCACCGGAGTCGACCAATGTCGGTATTTACTCTATTCGAGTCAGCTGGCGGGTTACTAAGACGCGTGGGGTAAAAGCCCAAGCACTAGCGACCGACGACGACGAATGTCAGCGTCTGTGTGCATGGCACAAGCGACGTTGCCGGATTCGATCCTCTTCGCAGGAATTCTATGAGCAGGAACGTATTATACCTGATTGTAACTGTGGATATCAATTTTTCTGACGAATTTATTCCTATAGAATGAATTATTAAAAATATTGGAAATCACTTCATGTTTTTTACAAATAAGCAGAGAATTTGTATATTCAAATAATTTGAAAATTTTGTTAATATTCAATAAATTCACTTGTTTCACTTTAGTAGAAATCAGTTGCATACGAACGATATTTTGTTTATAACTTGCCGTTTTTAATTATGTCTTAACTAAATTTTGCGCAAAACTTCATTCGAATTTTCACCCAAAATAGTCTTCGCTATTGTCAGAGGAGGATATATTATGTGTTATAAAATTGCTTTATACATAGTAATGTAGAATTTGTTGCTTCTCATTTCAGTATTTCAATAGTACGAAATAAAACTTTAACAAAACTGATAGAAATGTAATAAATGGCGGTTTAATCAATATGAATTATAATTTACGTAAAAATTTTCTAGTCACAACATGATTTTTGCAAAATTCTTCGGGGGTGGAAGGTTCGTGATGCGATATATCGAAAATTTCGAAGTTACTGCTAATTTGTTTTGAATTCTGCAATGTCAGTCAGCTAGCTTTTCACATGGAGGACTCTCTTGATTTACTCTCAATTTAAAAAGTTTTACGGTACTCCCCAGAAATTATATTTGAGTGAATTATTTGGGATCAATTATTTGTTACAGACTAGACTATCGACCACCGAGAGCCAAAGTTGATTCATTGGATGATTCTTATTTGAAAAGTTATTGAAAGGAAAAGCCAATAAAGCCTCGCGCCTCCCGCATATAATCTCAAAAATATGACAAATCGCTTTGTGTATATAACCTAAAACATTGGACTATTCCCACCCTGGAATCGTATTATACGTAAACGTAAAAAGTTATTTTGAAATTAGACCTACCCTTTCAAGGAATAAAACTATGTTGACTTGCTTTATTTCTTTTTTGTTCGTTAATGATAATAGGGGACAAATAATTTCTTTAATATTTGTGTACTGTAAACAATCGGTGATCAACTTTTGTATAATACATTTGGATATTCCTAATCCATAGCGTAAGTTCAGTCGATGAATTCTATGCCTATATTTCAATTTATGATCTGAAACTTGAGAATATACAGAAACATGGGCCAATGTCTGGCAACAGTGTGGAAGTAGGAGTTTAACATGCAGGTGAAAGATGCTGTTTAGTGACAGCTGAAAGCAGAACAACGCGAACTGAAACTGGGATTTTCTTACCTCATTTCACTGCCGATGTGGATACAAGAAAATTGTTGTACATGTGGAGAGCGACTTCCAGATGTATTTTATATAGTAAATGTTTCGAAACTTCGAAGTTGTTTACAGAAAGTCTCAAAGTGTTTTTATTTTCGTTAGGAATGTAGGAGTTGAGTCGCACAGAATGATATTTAATATATTTCAAAGATTGGCTTGATATTAATCAATGTACTATACAGCTTAATTATCAGTATCTTTCTGTTATTATCACTCCACTTAAAATATGTGTGAAAATGATTATCATTTTTAAATAGTCTATTATTAGAAAACCAAATTTTTTTAGCAGCCCTTCTATTTAGTGAAACACAGAACAAAATAAATTATGTTTTTGGTGGCACACGTAAAACAAATATTAACGCTTGCATGAAGAAGCTGCCAGGTGAAAAAGAATTGGATGGAAAATGAGAGGGCAAGAGTAGAAAAAATTAGTTTCAAGCTTGCCCGTTCATAATTTAGTTGACGTGTTGTGTCCTGGGTAAATATATATTATTATGCTTAAAAATACAACGGATACGATGGTAAATGAATTAAACCTACACATTTTTTGGAAGAAATTATTCGAAAACTGAAAGATGACGTTAGCCAGTTACAACGTTATGAGATTTAAAAACAGCTTTCGATTGTGTTACCAAGAACTGCTCTTTCATAAATTTTTATTGCTAGTAGCAAAAAAGGCACATACATAGCTATAATATTATTAAACTATACTTGCATTTTATTCGCAGGCGAAACTACAATGTCATCGGATGATATTCAGGCGAGCAACAATATTCTATTGAATCAGTAGTTTTTGGTAAATAGTTAAAACTAAATGACAGTAAATTTAAGAACCTTCTTGTTAGACAAACGAGCCAACAAATAAGAGCCAAACAAATTTAATTGTTAAATTCCTTTGTTCAACAAACTAAATTTCAGAAATACGTCAATTTAAATCATGTATATCTATTTGTTTGTGAAGGTGTGCATGTTATTCTATTTTTCGTAGTATACAATATATGGAACTATATTATTTAAACTATATAAACTACATAACTGTACATCTATCAACAAAATATTTGCGATACAAACAACAGTAGTAAGAAGAATTTACAATATATGACAAACCATAAATTGTGAAACAATTTTCAAAAAATTTGAGACATTACCACTTTCGTGCTTCTAAATGTTAATATTTTAACTAAACGGGTAAAAATCGGATTGTTCTGAAAAAACATCAAGACATTCGATATAATAAAGTCGTTGTAAATGATTTTAGATCCCTTAAAATTAGTATTTTTTAATAACATAAACGGGAAGTGTTCTTTCCATCATTAGGGAAACTAAAATATAAGAGGAAAGGTAAATAAAAAATTCAAACCACACACACACACACACACACACACACACACGCTGTAAAATATATAATATATAATATTGAATATAGACTTCCGTTCAATTTGAGGATGAATTCTTAGGTATTTTCTTCTCGAAGTAAGTTATGGTAAAATATTGAGTTGGATTTCACATTAACAATGTATGTTGTTATTAATATTAGTTTAAATATTTTTGAATACTGAAAACATTTAAAATATGTAATTGAAGTTGATTTAATCATGGATAGCTTGTGACACTAAGGCAGAGTCTTGGACTGCTCCAAAATTGAAATGTAAAAAAATTTAGTTGGTTAGCCTACAAGTTATCAAAAACAATACAAAAAAAAACTAATAAATGTGTGCACCTTGCACTTCCAGAGTCTACGGAGGATATATTTATTTGAACTTGGAACAGCAGTCCAAGATTCTGCCTTATAACGTTTTTCATGACGTTTAGAAACATAAACATATATGAAACGTCTAAAAAATAAGGTATTAAAGAAATTTATATATATATATATATATATATATATATATATATATATATATATATATATATATATATATATATATATATATATATATATGTACATACAGGCAATAAAGTAAATCAATAAAATAGCTAGTCAAACTCTCAACGTATAAAGGTATGATACATATCAATTGAAATAGGTGTAGTGTAGCTGCTCTAAAAATGTATCCACCTCATACATAATATGTATAATTTGACTTGTTCTATGCAGCATACTTCGTTTTACTGTATGTATTATGTCATATTTCTCACGCAAAGTAGGAGATGGAAAACAATCTTAATTAACTGAAATTGCAAACCAGTTGAGCTGGCAATTGTTATGCCTTTCTGAGTGTTTATAGAAGTAAGGAACCGGACACAAAACAGATCCCATTTGTGCAGAACCTCATACGAGCATTTATTTTACATGATCCACCTTTGCGTTAGTATACCATTCAGAGCAGCACTGTATGTATAAAACATTTCAAATGTTATTAGAACAGCTGCATGAAAAAATTGTTTGCACACATTTTCATCATGAAGTACCAAAAGTTCTTATATTTATATTAAATAGGATGAATTCATATCGAATTCATCCTATTTATTGTTCGGAATATTCAAATACCTTATTGAACTAATTTTGAGAATTAGAAGTGTAATATTGAGAAATGTAAATGAAAGACATGGATTCTCCGGAAAAGAAGTGTAAATCTGTAGAATTAAGATCGGTTAAGCATGAATCTATAAATACGTAGAGTCAAGTTGGCAGTTATCCATCCCAAACGTTGCGAATAAATGTACAAAAGAAAGTTACTTTTGAGATCAACAAAATATACGTTGAGAATATTTCTATTTGTTCCTTAGCAAATGGTAATATTAAAGTTTTTATTGCAAATATTTCAAATGTGTGTTTGTTTTCCAAAACTTCAATGCAATGGTTCCAGTGGTATTCTAATTTATAGATCAAAAAACGTTTCCATAACTGTTATTATTACTTGATTCGTTTAAATGCAACAATTTCACGATGGTTTTCTGAGCTGTACGAGAGGAAGTATTATCTTGATGAAATATCAATTGTTTCTTATATAATTAAGGTCTGTTTTCACTAATTGTCACATTACAATAATAATCTGTATTTATTGTTTCACCCATGTGGAGGTGATCTAAAAGAAAAATTCGTTTTTGATCGATTTGGTTGATTCATGGATTTGTGTTGAATAAGATTAGGCTATAATTGAGAATGCCTTCTATTAGTCTTATTTTCATTATTATCAAATAATATAATCACGATTCCTCTAAGACTAACACATGTCTACTTTGAACATATACTTTGAATTTTACATATTTAGAGAAGAAAATTTTTCATATAATAAAAACATGAGCAAATAATTCTATAACTGATCCCATCTATAAAACAAGAGTAACTTTCTGTTTAGGATTAGAGCACTAATCAGCTTGACAAATAACATAAAATTGGTCTTACCTTGTGCACCAAATTCAGATCTTAATCTGAAAAAGAAAAAACTGGAATTACTTCCGAGATGTTTGTTAAATGGTTTAGGTTTTTCATACAAATAGGAGGATATGAGGTTTTGGATGGCAATTACATGGTGTTACATAAATCGTGTAGGCCAGTATTTTTGGCATACGCGAATTTCGATATATTTCTTAAAAATTAAAATAATTCAAATTGCTTATAATGTTTAACCGGAGAATATTAACTCTTATACAGTGTGTTTATTCATGATGTAAAGTGTATTGCTAATGTTTGTATTTCTCTAAGGTTTACAGATAAAAATTGTGAATAGAAATTTTTTCAAACAATTCAGGCCATCTGCATAAATCGATTAAAATTATTAAAACGTATTTTTAAATTGTAAACTGAATATATTTCCAGTTTTTCAGTAATACAATTACAAATACAAGTACCAAACCTCGTGCAAAGCTAATTTACTTAAACAAATAACGTATTTATTTTACTACATTCTTTTTCTAAACTTGGTTCATTGTATTGATTTGATTTTAATTTTAAGGCATTGAAACACCTCAAATCCAAGTCTATTGTGAAAACCTAATATGGAATTAGGCAACTGCTGATTTATATGCGAAGCTGCTATCATTATTTTATATAATTATATAAAAATAATTTGATAATTTCGTGAAATGGATTTGTAGTACTTTATCTATTCTTTCATGAACGACTGTAAAAAGTATCAAAGAATTCCGATCACAAAACTGATGTACTGGGGCGAGTTTTAGCACCGGTATAAAATGAAGTATCACCAAAGAACATGTAGTCTTTAAAGCGTTCAAATCAAAAAAGCCGGCTGATTATTTCAAAGAAGTCGTTCCATTATTTGAATTAAATGAACGATCTAATTCGACAGTGGCGGTTCAGTGTTGTATTTAATGCATGTTACACTTATTTCTAATTTTATACACAGTTGTATTTATTTTAAAAACATACTTTTTGTGGCAACAATAATTAAATCCAAATGAATTTGTGGTGAAGTTTTTTATACTCAGCAACAGCTAGGGTATGAATGGATCACAACTATTTCTTAATCATCACCAACTGCTAGACTTAGTTAAATGCTGCAACCTTTGCCGATAAGTGGCCTCATCTTTTCTCTAGCATACAGAGGTCTACAGATTTTTTAATTATACTATAATTGCTTAGGATTTATTTCGGTAATACTTGACATACGTATTAGGGAATTCGTAAAAAGTGAATTATTACAATTTCTCTTACATTAGGATAACTTCTTCCTGCTCATCATCTTTAATAGATGATTAAAACTACACAATTTCTTTCACATTTTCTAATGCGTTCATAGTGCAAGCAGCGACCGCCGTGAAAGGATGGTCAATCAGAATAAGTCCAAAAATATATTTTATTCATGTAGAACATTGACGGATTTTCACGCTTTAACTGGTAGTGATTATACAGCGGCATTTTGCAGAAAAAACAAAAAGAAACCTTTTGTTATATTAAAAAGAGTACTCAGAATCAGCTTTCAAAGAAAATCCGCCCTTAAGTTATGACTCAACCTGAGACATGCCTCAGGATGATGCATCAAAAAAGTTCAACTTTGAGACAATATTTACCTCAATACTAAATTGTAAAAGTAAGAGGGATCGAAACACCATACAAGAAATGAACAGAAATGCCATTAGATGGTATATGGACGGATCTAAAGCAGTGACAGAACTGTGATAACAGTGTATGCAATTGAAAAATGTGTCCAGTTCAACCTAGAGAAGAACTGTCACAAACAGGAGATCATCTTTCTGTCCGATAGCCAAGCAACTCGTTTGGCAAGAAAAATGGAGTTATTCTACGATGGATTCCGTGACACATCGGAGTGAAGGGAAATGAAAGCACTTCATTGGACCTGAACCTTTCTGTGGTATCAGCTACAGGGCAATAGAAAAAACATTAAAAAAAAAGGTAGATAGGAAGAGAAGCAATTATTAGGACAATCTACAGGGGCTGAGACAAGCAAAGACTCTATTGTAAATCTATAATCAGAGAAGATCTGCTGAATATATCAACATAAGTAATATCAATCTACGAATACTACCAGAAGTCTTATCGGAGCATTGTCACTTCAGTGGACACCTGAAGCCGCTAGACTAGACTTGGTAGTTGCACAGAGGACGAAACCTCTTTCCACATTCTCTAGAAGTGTTAAACACTACCGAGCTCAAGAGTACTACACCTAGGAGCGTATAGTATAGAAGATGAAGATCTCTGGCAGCTTTAACCTCCCACATGTTGGACTTTCTAAAAGGAGTGAGATCAACAGATCAGCTGTAGACATTGGTTTAACCAGTATCGCAGCAACATATCCATTAGATCACAGTGTATATGATACCCCAAATCTACATACATACTTACATCATTTTGTATTTGCGTCATTAAATAATCCACTATTTATTGACGACCAAGAAAAAGTTGAAAAAATCCAACAATATACAATTGGGTTATACAGTGTAAAAAATAAACATTCATTAACTTAGAGAGACTTTAAATATTCTATAAGTTTTACAATCATAGAAGTAAATAAAAACTAAAGAAAAATTTTCATAATTTTGACTCTAGTTCGATTGCAAATCGGTGGAAATTTTCTGTTCCTTAATAAATACTCTAATAAGCGACTAAGAAATAATTATTTATACTTATTTTGACGATTTGCTTTATTTTAACTTTTATTTTATGACTTGAACTGTGTTTTTTGCGGAAATGTTAGGAAATAAGGTTTTAATAGATGATTTACAAAGAAAAGTTTTTATTGAGCAATATTTCAAGAAAAATTAACAATTGTTATAACATAGGTATCTATAATCTAAAACTTAAGAATCAAATTGTTGAGATAAATCGTTTAAAGTTATTTGGTGATACAAGAACCTTTAGAGCGTAAGTGCAAATATTATTTTTTTATTTTGGCTTGGGACGATATGGCAACGGCTGAAGCTCATCATCAAAACCAATTTTATACCAAATAGTGCCATCAGGTCTGTATTCTAGCACACTTACATCTATGACGACTGGATCACCTGTCTTTTTACCAGGCCGTATAGATTTATAGATTAATTCTTTCGAAAAGTCGGTAAAAAAGGTATAGTCCAAATAACGAGCTTCGTAAGGCATAGGATCACTTCTAGCTGTTTTAGTTATAGCCATGTATTGTTGTGGAAGGTAAATTTCTTTACCTTTTAATTTACACTCTATTGCACTGTGTAACGAATCACATTCCATTTTGATATGGCCTTTTGGCAGGTACTTTTGAGTAATCACAATATTTTTTTCAAACGCTAAACGTAATAAATCATTGCTTAACGTAACCTTGCGATTTTGAGCACAACAGCCTTCGTAATATAAAATTACAGGCAATAATTTCTGACTCAAAATCTTCTCTAGATGGTCTACTAAGCATGAAGCAAAAACAGAAGCTTCAAGCGTGCTATTTGACTCATCGAACCAAAAACACATTACTTCCTTAGTTTCTAAATTGCATAATGTAAAATTATGGACGCATAATTTAGTTTTATGATAAATAGCACTGGCTTGAAGATACGGGGCCAATTTTACCGATTCAACATCCTGTGTGAATACGTGACAAGCTCCGGACTGTGCAATACCTTTGTCAGTATCTTTGTCTTACCTGGGTCGATCTTTCTTCAAAACATGTTGAGCGTATTCTATTATGGTTCTATGAAGTGCCGTGACATAAGTGTTGCTCTCCAAGAGAAACTAGTATCGACCACAAAGAAACATATTTAAACGCTGATGTTTAGATAGGCAATATCGTTGATAAACAGAAGAAACACTCCAAATTCTATTGCAAGAAGACATCGTTGTATCAATCCTTACAAGCTTAGATTTTAGGATATTATATATATTATATATATTTATATAATACACGAAAAAAATCAATAGAATGAAAAATAAAAATGTCGCCCTTAACAATTAGCAGAGTACGACTTATTTAAACTTGGCCTGGTAGAGTTTCGGTCAAGTAAGAACGTGCAAATTCTACTTTAAAGAAAAATAAAAAAGGAATTTTTGAAGTTTTTTTCTTATACCTTGTATAGAAAATAGAGTGTTGTAATTAGTTTGTTGGGGGCAGTCTGACACACAATTGTTAGTTAAGAACAAGAACGTCAAACTTCAGTTTCTGTATTCATCTAGTCGAAACGCCATCGTGTACTGAAAAATTATGTAGATCGATATACTGAATAAATTAATTAGAAATTCTATAAAAAAATATATAAAATTGGACACGTCAAGGACCAATGGATTATTATTCATTTAATATCCAAAAATTAGTGAAATACAGTTTTGTACTCACAAATGTACAGTTAAGTAGTTCAGTACTATTTTAGTTTTCACATAGTCTTCAACATACTCACCTTGAATTGAATTATATAAAATGAAAATAATAAAAACCAACTAAGAAAACTGATTTAATTATTAGGTATATACTGAAATTTATACAATATTTATTATAGTTTTCTTTGATTAAATTGATATGTTTGTTATGATTTTTTACACATTCTATCCTGTCATTAGCAGTGTTCTATCCAACTTCTATCACTACTTTCTTGTTTCTTTTCTGGGTGTAATCATTGTTTTCACAGTGCAGACTCGTCGCTACACCACACAGCAAATTATAAACAAGATTGTATTCACTTTCTTCATTATACATTATCCATAACTTCATAAGATAATAGAGCCTCTGTAAAAATACATCAATATATGATCATTCAAAATTATTCCAGAATGAAATTTAATGAAACGACGTTTTTATTCAAGCTCCGCCTATGCTTTCCGTAAAAAACCTCATTCAAAATGATTATTTAATAGTTGAATAATTCACACCATACCAAGCATTACATCATAGGTCAACCATTACTACTGAATGAAATGCGTTAATTTTTTATACTAATTTCAATGTCACAACATTATAAAAACAATAATACGTTTTTGAGACAAAATATTAGTCGATTAGTCAAATACTGAAAATATAATAAATAAAAATTAAATGCTTGTAACTCTAGATACATTGCAAAAGTGTGGGGTCTGATTTATAAATAATGTAAGGTTGTAGTCCAAGAGCTATCTTAAATCTGACAACACATATTTGACTAAATTTGAAGTTTCGTCAAGTGAAATCTTTTAAAAATTGTGATCGGCCAAGCCTGCTTATGGTAGTTTCAGAACGAATCAGATGTGGCAGGTATAAAAATTAGATAAACTTCAAACTTATTTCTCCAAGATTATCGTGTCAATATGACATGTTTCTCGACTGTAATTGAAAAAATATATAGCTTAAGAAAACACGCTTTTATACTCAATCAAGATAAAGATGATATAAGAATGGAATAACTTACGAGATAATTAATGTCAATGTTCTAAACGCGTGGGGTTTTCATTATGAATTGATGTAATTTCTCGATAATTTTATTCCTAAATGCAGAATTAGTTTGAAGAAATATCGTACAAAGCACATTACGCTTTAGACAGAGACGAGATTTCTTCATATTTGAAAATTATCTTTTCTTTTTTAGTTCAACTGGCTATACGAGCGATTTGTCAAAATTTTGTATAAATTTGACAGATAAATTAGTTTCTCATATAAAGAGGGTATATATATATATATATACATATATATATATATTCTGCTTTTAAACCAAGGCGTGTGGTAGTGGTGAGGTATTGGAATGGTACGTGGCATAGCGATGGTAAAAATTTGGCGTGGCGATGGAATAGCGGCGAAGTGGTATGAAAGTGATTTAATGCGCACTGCAGTGGCAAACAACGTATGGTGTCACCGATTTATCAGTTCTGTCCAGAATGTCCTCAGAGGATGATGCTCTTTTATTTGTACACCTTGCTAACCTAAATGCTAAAAATCAGGAGAAGAAGAAAAAACACTTTTGGGTTCATCCTCTCTGTCAGAAAAATAAAAAATTTGGAATTTTTAACGTTTATAAAAAGGTTTTGGACGATCAGAAATTTAAACTTTGCTATCGAATGAAGAAGGTGACATTTTGCAAGTTACTGACAAAACTAAGAACTATGCTTCAAAAAAAGGATACAAACTTCAGGAATTGTGTTTCGCCCGAAGAAAGACTTAGAGTAACATTGCGGTATGTATATAATAAAAAATATTAATAGACATATATTTATTAACCAAATAAAAACTTATTTTAAAACATTATTTTGAAAAGCATATTCATTATTTGGTAATAATGTGAATGTATCTCCTAAAAATTATTTTGTGAACCATAAAGAATATTTGGTAATAATGTATCTTGTGTGGGTGGTGGAATAGAGGCAATGTGAACATGGATGATGCTAAACGTGCAGGACCGTCATTGCCTGTAAGTATTTCAAAAGTGATTACTAAAATTCGTGTACTTGTACTTAGCGATCGTGAGGTGGTTAATGAATTAAATATTTCAACTGAAGAGGTATGCGAGGTGGGTGACACCATTGTTTGAAGCTGATAAAAAGCTCGCTCGCATTAAAAGTTGAATCAAAAGTTTGGAAGTAAATTTTTTGTCGTAGATGAAACTTGAGTAAACCATTATACCCCATAAACAAAAAATTAAGTTGAAACAATGAACTTCATTCGAAGAACATGGTCTCAAGAAAACAAAGATGTTTTTACGTTTCGGTCATAGTATTGTATGATTCCAAGAGTGTGTCACTTTTCCTTAACCGCTCTCGTAAATGAGTGTTTTTAACTGTAATTTATTTTTTAATTAAATCATATGATTACAGTTATTTATAAATCATAATTCTTCACAGTTAATTTTCACCAATCAAATTGTCTATAAAAGCTTGTTTAGCAGGAAACATACATAAACGAGATATAACAAACAATGGATGAATAAAATCACTATAGAACTTTTTGGAAACTATAACCTATCAGCTGATTGTAGTTCCTAGCCCAGATGGAAATTTAGATCACAGTTTCCGAACGTCGTGTTCAATTTTCGGTGGAAATTTCAAATTTAAAACATGGACTACAAGGACTTTGGATTTTTATTACTTTTTTGTGCGTTAATTATTCCATGATTTTTTTGTTGTATAATAGATTATAGATGTTTAATAATTGTTATCAGCAGTTGACAACGATTTACCCCTTCATACAGATTTTGCACTAATAATCTACTTTTATACTGAAACTATAAAAACGACTTACCTCAGAAAACCTATCAATAATGCTGCTCGTGAGAATTAATAATAGACACATCATTTAAGGGGAATAAATAACTTTCAAAGTTCAATAAACCATAGACAAATGAAATAACCCATTTAAGATTTATTTAATTTCAGTGTTCATAAGGATTCTATATTGTCGGTCATCTAATTTTTTTGGTCCATATATTCTCCGTATAATGTTTCTTTCGAAGGTGTCAGATTCTTTGAGTGATTTCCTCTCCTCGTTCATTTTGGTTGTTAACTGTTACTTCCAAATATTAAACATTGTTAACCCCGTCAAATATATATTTCCCTATCGCTATATTCTTGTGTGTAGCACCATTTTGTTTCCCGTATACTTTTTTAATCTTGTATTAACGATGGAAGTGAAAATCTTGTAAACCTTATTTAGTAGGGTGACAGGTCTGTAATTAGAGCACATTTTTGGGTTTTCTTTATTTGAATATGGGCCATATGGCTCAAGAATACTGTTATTTATATTTTCTATGTTCCTGTTCACGTAATTTTCTTCACAGGTTATCTTCAAAAGTCGATCCAACTTATTGGTGAATTCCTGTGGACTATTTTTCGGCTTTTATATGTCCCATGTGTTTTTATTTGCTCTGGTTTCTTTAGTTTCTCTCTTTTTTTTTATATCAAAACGTGGTCTATTGATTTCCTCTCGTTTGTACTCGGATCATCCCTGGTGTCTTATGTTCCATTTTGTGTGTTTAAACTTGGTGCTGACTATCTGCATATTCAATTCTGTGGCCATACAACAAACTCTATGTCCATTGTCGTTTGTTATTTCATGTAGCGATTCTTAACCTGCTACATTCACTATATGTTGTTCTTTACCCATTTTAGCGTTAAAGTCGCACTATAAAAGTGTTATCTTGTCTTGGGACATTTTCACATACTTTTATGAGTCATTTGTAAAATGCATCCTTGTCTTCTCTTTTCGCCTCTTTTGTAAGCGCGTATACAGTTATAATTGTAATATTAGCTACTTTGGATTTCAGTGTTATATATGCCATTTACTCTCTTGTGCTCCAGTATATTATCCCTTACTTTTTTGCTCATTATGAATCCTGTTCCATTTCTTCCTTATTTCTTCTTTTCTGCGTATAATAACGTGAATTCTTCCTCATCAATTCTTCTTTCATCCTTCCATCTTAGTTCTTGTAATGCCAATATTTACATAGACCAATTCTTTAGTACATTTCCAGTTATCCAAACGCTGGCGTACTCCACTCAATTCGAAGTCTGGCCCACACAGAGGTTGACCTTTTTTCTTTAATTTCTTATTTCTTAGACCTTTTATATATGTTTATGTTTCTAAATGTTCTTGATTTTAAGTCTTATTCTGTATTAAAATTAGTTTTTTTATATTTTTTGTCAATATCGCTTGTACTATTACTAATATTAAAGGTCGAAAATACTTAAAATTCAATTACATTCCTTATATTCTTTTTAATAAAATTAATCGCAATTTTATTTGTGATGAGATCTTTTCTTATAAATTTTTAATAATAACATTTTGATATCTACTACTAAAGTATTATACCCGTTATATTACATTTGTATCTAATATGCAGCTGGTTCTCAGAATTTTACATAGTTTTACAATTTTTTAACGCTATGTGTCAACGTTCAATTGGAATCAATCATTGAATATTTCCTCTGTTGAATTTGTTTGGAATTGAGCACGCGCTGATATAAATCAATCGAGAAACAATGAACTCTTACTTAAGCTAATACTTAATTCAAATATTGATATCTCTAACAAATTAAACGAAGAATGGGCTCGAACTCATTGCAACTAATGAAACATGAAAAATATGAAAACTTACTTGGAGCTACAAATGAATTAGAGAATATACAAAACACCAAAAAAGTATTGAAAAATACCAAGACAAATTTTAATTATTACTGATGGAATTTCCAATACAGAAAAAGGTTTTTTGTCTATCTGCTAGTTTCAACCAGATTAGGTTCATATCTACTTCACATAGAAGACATAGGCAAGCTTTTGTTTAAAAATTGAAACAATTTTTTGACAATAAAACATTTCTGTCTCTCTTTCTCATATGTTCTAAGACGGTCTATTTGTTCATCGGATTTGTTTTGCTACTTACAACTGTAGTTCATGGAAGCATACATGCTGTGGACTTTTAGGAGTGATGTGTATAGTTGCTGCTAATGGCTCTTCTGGGCAGATTAATTTTCAATCATTTCATAAAATACCTTCTACATGTATTGCAGAAGAGTGAATTGATTTCGTTGTATTTGCCCCAGACAGTTCCGTTCGAAGAATTTGATTTGATAATATATGGTTTTTACTGGTAATATATAGCTGAATGATACTTTTTAATGAATGACTTGGTCTTTCAAATGCAAATTTGACAAAAATCAATGTATTTTCATTCTCAGTATTATTGTTCTTATGATCAAAGTTCGACTTACAAGACCGTCTATCGTTAAAAAATCCCATGACACAAGCATTCTTGATGTAATATAATAAGAGTGATAATAAAAATAATTTATTAAGCCTCGTATATTAAACAAAAGGATATATCAGAAGATATCACAAGTAGAATTCACAGTAAACAACCTTCATAGATAGGTAAATACAAATAACATCTCTTTATGTGATACCATCAAACAAAGATTGAATACAAAAAATTATTAGTTGGCTATATTAAATAACATTTCCCTTGAAACGTGATAGTGGTCAGCTTTATTTTTCATTTATACCAAGTATCTGATAGGTGTGTTTTATTCTGTTCAGATTCGAGTGTATCGAACTAAAACTTTTCCCAAATGCTTAAAAACCTTGAACCGCGAACATAATTTTTGTTTCTCTCATTTCATATTAATCAAAGAGTGCCTGTAAACCCCAAACATAAAATCTTGATCAAATGTTCGGGAAAAATAAAAAATATTCCGCACACATGATAATACCTATCCACCTATAAATTTACAGTGAAAAAGCTGTCAGTGCTGATTGTCCAGTTCTAACTTGTGCTGTTCGAAATATGTTATTTTTCAATGAAATTAACCCGTATCTTCTGTAACTTGTTTGTGGGGAGCTTTGATTTATAATGTTTTCGGATTATTCCTTGCATAAATTATTTTCGATGCTCTTGGAAATTTATATGGATATACTAGTTAAGCATTTGTGAATGTTGAATTAGCAGTTTAGTATTTTCAGTATAAATATCACCAACGGCTCCGGAAATTCAAATTTAGGCAAATGTAGAGCTATTGTACTGGAGTATTTATTTAAAATGTTTAAGAGTTGATCTCTATTTAAGTTGAAACCAATATTTTGTTTTCTTCTTCCACCGGATTCGAGATAAATATTTTACTCTATTGATTATTTTGATTTTCAACTTTGTATTTATTATAATCAATTGAAAACATCTAAAATAGATGTATTTTACGGTACTTTAAGTGTATTTGTTCGAAATTGAAGTAATTACATTTACATTTAGATTATTCTCAGCTTTCAATTGTTACTAGACATTCTATTGGTTAAAACGTCAACCAATTTAGAACTACCCTTTTCTAGTTGCTCCGTGTGAGCATTAATGAAGAAATTTTACGACGAAAATCTACAATAGTATTTTTTGAGTTTCTGTCAAAAATGAGGATTCTTATGCGCACATAGCATACTGGTCTCAAAATATCTATGTTTATTTTATCATATATGATATTCTCTATTCGTAATGAAACTGGTCATAAATGATAAGCGAATAATCAAAGATTATTTTAGTGCAATCAAAATAATACTGACAGCTAAAATAACTTTTTTTATAACGAGCAATGAAAAACTCGCTTCGCCAACAGGAGTATTTATCCAAAGTAAGGAACTAAAAATAATTTTAACTGCACGTACACATTCAAAGGAAGGTTTATGTGGATTTGATTGATGTCAAAATGCACAATCTTTTATGTTCAACTAAGTAAACGGGGAATTTACGTCGTATCACATTTTTAAGTGATAACTTCTAAGACCCTAGACATTGGAGTGTAGCCTAGGCGAAGGTAATATTATATTTTATTCAAAAAGATACTGATTTTTCAAAACTTCTTTTAAAAGTAATGCAAAGGGAAACTGTATTTTTTATGAACATACTTAGTATTTGATCTTTACCAATAAATACTAGACATTTTTGTTAATGAAGTATCATTCTCCAAATACCACCCATGCACTTTGACCTTCACGTAGTTTAATAAAAATACCCTATTTCTTTCTCCACTATTATATATTTAATACTTGTACATGATGTCTAAGTTTTGTTTTTGAATAGAAATTGTAAAAAAACATTTCCCCACTTCGTCTAATTCGAAGTGAACTAAAGTAAAGTAAAAGTAATAAAAAATTTTCGAACGCTGGCCTTTCAGATAGTGTGATGGGTCAATTGAAATTCTGTACATGAGATGCTAAGACCGCGGAGCTAATAAAGCCGTGAAAGAGCTAGTAATTTTTATAAGGAAAGCAGGATTACAACAGTTGTACAGAAAAAATTAGTAGATTAAAGAACTTCACAAGTGCATGGCGATTATCGAATAATAAGGGATAGTTCAGTCACGACAATATTATTTATATAAGATAAAAAAACATGTTCTAATAGACTTATTCTTTTTCTTAACGAAATATAGTTTAAAAGTTCAAAAAAATTCTTTTGATCACTTATATAACGTCGCCAAATCCTGCAATATGTGGAGAAACTTAATAATCCCCGTTTATATTGCTCAAAGGATACCGAAGCCGACAATGTTCTCCAATAGTGAATGAAAAAACTATAAAAGAATGTTTTATTTTGTTCTAATACTTCGTTGCAGTAGAATGAATAGGAAAACGTGTTATCATTTAACAAAAGCTACGTATAATATAATATGAATGTTAAATTATATTGCCTATCATATCTTTGCGATAATCTAATCCCAAATATTTAATATGTGTCTTGGTCGAACATTCAAATCCAAAGAAAGATATCGAAAGTATAATTTTGGAAAATTTTAACAAACGATTTCTTAAAGAAATATACAGTTGTCAGAAAATAACTCAACTTTCTAAGTTTTAATTACACTGCGTTACAAATTAGTGTTAACAATTTTTACTCAATTTTTATTCAATGAATACAAACATTTTTTATGTACGATAAGATCGGTTAGATATGTTACGCAATTTAGTAACAATTACCCAGTTACGCCTAATGAGAACAAAGTTTAAACACAAATGATTTTCAAAAATAGCATGGATCCAACAAAGTGGAAACGATGGAATCTAGATCAATCATGTAGAAGTCAAAAGAAACACGGAAAAAGAAGTAAACATAGATTTAGACCAGATTCTGATAGTAATAGAAGTTAAAATAAACAAAGTAGAAAAAAACTAGTAACAAAAAAATGAAATTTTGGCAAACTAGAAGTTACTAAGGTGTTACAAAAATATAAATAAGAGTTGAAGAGAGATAAAAGATAACAAACATAAGCAGCTATGAACATTATATAAGATAAATAAAATAAAATTAAAAGAAAAGCAATGAAAAATATTGTATTGTAGGGCATAAAACAATAATAACTCCATACAACAGCAGATATATAAGCAATTAGCATTTAACAAAACAATAAAAACAAGAATGGTAGAAGATACAAAATAAATAGAAACACATGGAAAAATCTAATACAACTAATGACAGTGACGATGACTCTAAAGCTACAATACTTCTCAGGAAAAGTCCAACAGTAGAGTTTGAGATAAGAAAGGGAATGAAACAAGGAGACGCATTATCAGCACTCCTTTTTATAATTGACAATAAATAATAATAAACGAAGCAAACAAAATACTGGCATTGATATAGCAAACATGAAATTATGAATAAATACATATAAGAGATGAAATAATACGCATAAAACATGGAATGCAAAAGATATACAAGGCTATTTATGCCAATAAGAGAATTCTTACAGACAAGAAATTAGATATAAACAAAAGAATGCAGATAAATAGAACAATGCCATGACCAATAGTAACCTATGCAGTAAATATTAATCTAGTGTAGAAAAAAAAAAGATGATTGGGAACTTTCAGAACAAGAATGAAATTCAAAAGTCAATATTTTGACACCCTAACATTTTAGAATTTAATAATGCGCAATGAATTATGTAGTATGGAAACAGTTACAGGAAAAAACGTCAACAAGAATAGTAATTGATTGGAAACCACCAAATATAAGACCGAAGGGACGCGAACTATTGAATTTAGGGTGGACAAACAAGTACTATCAAAATCAAAAACTGAAAATAGATAATAGAAAAGAATGTGAAAAAGTTGTTAAAAAAGCAAACAAGATCTATGAAAAGAGGAAGAACGAAAGACAATGTGGACCAATCCACCACGAAACACGAATTGAATTTCTATGAACAGCTTTAATTTTTGAGGAAATGTACAGCTTATACACGAGGTCGGTGACACACACAACTTATTTTTCGGGGCGAAGGATTTACTGTCGCCGCTCAAGGTAAACGTTACATACTGGGCGGAAAAATTTCCGTCGCCGTCGTATGAGAAAGTTATTATACTAAAAAATGTTACCACTGTAGGATTCCACAACTTCCGTTGGAGCTAGCGGCACTCGACGGGTGCACACTACTACCGTCGGCGGTGGATTTACCGATTATTTTAATTTAGTTCATAGTTTTCTAGTAACACAACGAAAACTGCGAATGTTTCGTTCGAAAGAAGATAGAACACATATTTGCCTAGAGTCAAATATAAATTATTTTTCAAAAAGTGTATATTGTGAATAAAAAATGCAGAAATTTCAACTTATTTTTTATGTTGCAATAGTTATTTTTATATATAGTGTACACCAAATCTACAGTGAAAATGGACTAATTTTTTTCTAACGAAGCATAGCTGATAAATTCAAAATGTAGATCTCTTACAATTGTTCTGAAATGAGTGAAGTTTTTATAAAAAAGAGTTCGAACAGGATCAAAATGTTTTTCCAAACTATCTAAATTTAATGGCATTGGTTGACAACTATTTTCCCTCGAAATAGTTTTCTAGTTGCTGATATTTCTAACCATGAAATAATTACGATGAACTAAGCTTAACTTATTTGATAGATATGGTAAATACGGTAATTTTATATTTTTCACTGGAGATATCGAGGTTCCAATAAGAAAATAAAAATCAGCTCTTGGCATAATTAGCAGTGACTCTTTTACGTTATGGTTATTGTCAATATACTCTGCGTACAATTTAGTGTGAAGAATATGTGAATTTCAAGAAATTTGTCAGTTGAGTTTTATAATTAAAAAAATTGTCAGTAATCTAAGGAATTAACTCGAGAGTAGGTTAATCAATTCAAAGAGAAGCAGACGGTGAAACATATTCCTTTTTTGACCTAAATTTCTAATTATTGTTCACGTTCTTTTCAAATTTCAATATCCTTACTGACTGAATTCGTCTGTTACATTGTTAGAAAAGTGATGGATGATTCTGTATTATCAAAATAGCCCATATTTTCATTGATTTCTATTAATCAATATTGATATTTATCTTAATCATTGCTTAAACTAGAATTCGAACGTGTATGTGTTACCGGCCAAACCCGATTTCAGGACAAATTAGTTTTGCCTAGGCCAAACTAGATGATCCTCATCGTATTTATATACGAACACTCCAGAATAAACTAGTACGGCCTAGTCTAAATATTATAGTATCTATAAAGTCAAAATAAACTGAATAAAATATTCCGTAATTGGAAAAATAATCACTTTTGTTAAAACAATCGTGATTCGTCATAAAAACTTTGGATAATTGGTAATACAAACAATCATACTATAACAAATGATAACACAGTATAATGAGAAGACTTTTTACTTTCATTTTGTAAAATTTTTGTCAAAAACTTTTTCCTCTATTTTTTTTATCTGCTGATCGACTAACGTAGGTTCACCCATATTGAAAAAGAACATTTTATAATGGAGTGTAATACGTATACTTTTAATTTTAAACTGCAGTTATTAACTAAATACTTTACGCACGGCTGACAACTAGAAGCAAAATGCGTTTAAAACTAACTCCCGCGTGTACTAGTCCTGACATGTTTGCTCAATTACTTTCATCTCTGCTAAATTGGTTTGGATTAGGCCGTACTAGTTTATTCTAGAGTGTGCATATGTATATCAGGATCAACTAGTTTGGACTAGGCAAAATTAGTTTGTCCTGAAAAAGAGTTTGGTGGGTAATATATGTACACGGTAACTATCTAGCTGACCACTTTTGCGTTCAAACGTAAATAATAAAGAAAAAATCCGGAATGTTTCAATTATTTCATTTTAGAAACCAAATTTAAATGTAATAACAATCCGAAAGTATTTGAAGAGTTGATAGCAAAACTGATAGCACTTTTAACATTTGGACTTAAAAAAGTTTCATATTATTGTTCATTGTGAAATATTTTTTCCGTAGTGTTTTGAAAATTGATTGAATATATTAAGAAATAAATCCTAAACATTCATACAATGTGTTAAATGAAAAAGACCCCAGCAGCAAAGTGAAAAAGGAATGTAGAAAAAATTAATGAACCCAAATAAATTTAAAAATCTATCAATAATTTTTTATTGCTGCTGGTTGTGAAACACAAAAGTACCATAGTGTAGCGATGTGCTGAATATAAAAAAACGACTTCAAATGTTCAAAAACAAATCAAACTTACAGCTTTTATTCTGTGATTGAACATTTTTTGTGTTTTTAAATGGGTATCTATACATATATTGGGCATATCTCATATCTGAAGGAGACATACAGATTCTACACTAAACAATACATGATATTTATTCAAGTAGAATTCGCAATGTGTTTTTTCCAAACCCAAAATTACAGTGGGTAGCCAATATAAAGACACAAAAATGTAACTGATTTGTTCAAAGGTTGTAGAGTATCAAAACAGTTTCTCACAGTCAGACTATGTTTTATAAGTATCAAGAGAGGATAAAGTATCTGATTTATCTTATTTATCGGTAATATAGTCGATATTACCAACTATCAGAGAATATCAGAAAAAGAATTGGACTAAGATCTGAGCTAGAAAACAGCAGTTTTTGATTATATTTCATGAACAAAAATATCCAAAAGCTTTTGAGAAATCACAAACTGAATAATTTCTTTTTAATTGAGGAGCATACTTCATGAAAAAATGAAAGCTGCTGATATTAATATTTACCAAAAATATGCGTTCTATGAAGTTTTAACCACGTTGTTGAAATCGATTATTTTGCAAAAATATACTAACTTGGTAGTAAAACACATATTATCAAATTGTTATACTTATATTGGTAATTGCATTCGGAGATTTTCGCTATAATTCTTGCTAATGTGGAATATATGTTTTGAAATGACATAAAGCGTGGCTGAAGGATACGTGGAAGATACTGTCATTAATAAAATATCAAATGAATTATTGGACTGTGACATTTCAGGATCAGAGATATTATTTCTACGATGGTTTTATCCAAGTCCAAACTGGGTAGGCTCCCAACTCCCAAAACTATTATATATCAGGAGCTGAGTTTGAATTTGAAATTATCATGATTTTTGTGAATGCAATTTTCGTATTGTGAATAAAAAAGAAAATTAGGTGGTTTGTCATAAGATTTGTTAGACATTTAAAAACAGACGATCTCTTGGATTGTGGTTAATGAAAACCACCACAGTTATATAACAATATCACACACTATTTCGTGCTCGGTGCCGAGTTAACATATGAAAATGAAAAAGCACATTGCAATCCATTCGCGCACTTTATCATTTCTGAAGTTTGTGAAAAAAGTATATTGTCGTTTCAATAATCTTAAGTAACCTTTCTAATCCTCCTTTGATTCACCACTCACAGTTCCAATATATCAAGAAGAATAAAAAGTGGGAATCGAGAAAATTAATTTTTAATGAGAAACCTACAGGATTAGAAAATTCTTCATCAAAACTGTATTACCTAAAAACCTATCAGAGTTTTTAACGACGTCATACTTCTTAGCCGTTAATTTCGGGTTTTTTACTTAATGTATACAAAAACAGATATATATATATATATATATATATATATATATATATATATATAAATATATATAAATATATCCTATATATATATATATATATATATATATATATATATATATATATATCCTATATAACATCAGAAACTATGTGTATAATTAGAAGTGGGTCCTTAAGAGACAAATATAAAACTTCTTGTTATTCAGTTGGTGAACTATCTAACAACTGTTCCAGATTATTGATGGTTTTTATTGTAGTCATTTCAAATCAAATGATATCGACTTGTATGCCACAAACATGTTTCATAGATTAATACAGTTCGTATGTCTAGGTTATTGAATGTCGAATGAGTGTTTCAATATAATCAAAATACAGCGTTATCGCTACTAGTGTTGCTGGGTCAGAATATTATATAATCTCATTTGAATTGTCAAAAAAACCTTTTGATGATAAATAAACGTACAAATGAGATTACATTATTAAACAGATATTCGCTCGCTATTAACAAACTTATATGAGGAACGCGATGCAAAGTAGTAAATACAGTTTTGAACTGACAAGGTCGCTGAAGGTTAGTTTCATATTATGAAGATAAATAATTTTAATCTAAAGGATTAGATAGATAGAAAATATTTTCATTTTTTATATTTTCACCATTGGTGCAAGTTACTTATTCACTTATTACTTCATTTTATATCCATGAATTATGATTTCTCCTTTATATGTATAGACATAACGTATAGTTGTTCCAATATCAATTACAGAAGACAGTTATGCGAGGAATAATCTATATTTCACAAATACGCCGGCACTCATACCAAATTAAGATATGAAAAATAATGTTTACTTCCCGTAAACATTTAACAAACCGTCAGTCCACGTGGAATGTGTCTAAATTCATCATCTCCACTGTTTTTTGCTTGAAAACATTGAATCTTAAACATAAATGCATTTCTATTGGCCGAAGCTGTTGGAAGGCATTTTAGAGAAGAGAATTTATTCGAAATATTCCTACCAGACAGTGCGATAAACAGTGGCGACGTTTGGTGAGATTCATTTAATTCATAAATTTCTTGCATAGTGTAGTGAGAATAAAGACAGGTATGGATTTAATAATAAAGAGTTAGATATACAAACACTTCAAGTTATTTTAAATATTTAAATCTGATAATGCAATCATAATAAGACTTGCAAATTGACTAGAGTAAATAAATTTTCCAATTATCGAGTAATTACTGTGGATCACTCACAGGATCGAAAAACATGTAAAGAAAAACTGAAATCACTTGACAAAGCTACTCAAGATTTTATATGTAGGACAATTTATAGTTTATATAAGGAGAACAGAGTTGCGACATTAGAAGTAATACAACAAAAGGTAGCAGATTATCCAGGATACAATTATACCAGTTTAGAAACATTGCGTCAGGATGTGGTTTCAAATACAAAAAACTGAATAAACGGATGGCAATAACAGAATCGTCAAGGATAGTTCGATGGCGACAAGATTATTTGCGTCAGATAAAAGACTACCGAAGTTCTAATATAATATAATAATAGACACATAATTTATCTAGATGAAACATGGTTCGACAGTCACGGTGTAGTAAATTTCGATTGGGTTGACAATAGTAAAAATTGCTGTTTGAATGGGCCATTATCTAAAGGGAAACGCATTAGAATAGTACACGCTGAAAGCAAAGACGGTTTTGTGCTTTATTAATATCTGCTAAAAAAATTAAAAACTGTGCAGTTGATTATCATGAAAATATGACAGCAGAATTATTTGAAAAGTGGTTTAATGAACAGTTTTTCCCTAACATTCCACCACAGTCAGTAATCGTTATGGACAACGCATCCCACCACTCACGGCAACTCCTTAAGATACCAAATAATAGTAGTAACAAAGCTCAAATTTTAGCATTTATGTCTGAAAAAAATATTTCTATTCCTGTCAGCGATCGTAAAAAATGCCCAACAAACAAACGATTAATTACTGTTATTGTAGGTCTAAAGTTAGAGAAATTTATTATATTAACAAGCTGTGCAAAGAACTTCTCAGACTACCTTATTATCATTGCAGATTTAACCCTACACAGTTAATATGGACAAACGTAAAATAAGAATTACGAAAATGTATTCAGTCTGCAGAACTGAGTAAAGAGGTTGTAGAACTCGTAAAGAAAGTTCGAGCAGCAGACTGCTTTGGAAAAACTGTGTTGAACATGTTATCAAAGAAGATGATGACTCTGGTTCAGACGATTCTGACTGCCATGATTATTTATAAAGATACATTGGAATTGAAATATTTTTTCTTTTGTTTTATTTGCAAAAAATTACCCTTTATGGTCTTTGCTTTAAAATTTCTTTTTCCTGAAAAAAAAAACGAATAGGGTACAAAAAGGGCTCAGTTCACGTATGGTGAACTGAGCCCTTAGTTATTTAAACTAAACTCCCTTACGAGCAGATACATTTTATTCGTCTATTTACGTTTTATAATTTAATATTCAGTTGTAGCAAGTTAATGAGGTATATATAATATTTTTAAAAGTATTTATAAAAATAATAAATTTATAAAATGAGGTATCTACGCCTATGGTAGATCAAACAATATGGTCGGCAAGTGTTACGAACCGGTTTTTATAATCTGCAATTGATATTGGAAGAACTATACTAATACAGGAATTTCGATTTCGATTAGGTATAGAAAACACATTTTTAATAAAAGTTGTGTCAAATAATTTAGGCGATGGCGTAAGTCGATTAGAAGTATAGAGTTGGAATCGTTACTTTAAAATAACATATATTTCCGAATAGTACACCCTATGTATATTTTCAGTTTTCAATAATCGATCAAATTACAAATACAACTATCATGTACGCATAATTCTAACTTTATTTATCTGCCGTTATTAGAATAATAATTGATGGGAACGATTTTTCTGTTTAACAGTATCCAAGTTTATAATAAAAAGTTGATATGGAACGCGGCAGTTGTTTGCTGTTATTATTATTCTATTTCTCAATTCATCAAAAATAGTCTGAAGATGATAAACTCTACTTTGCCTCTTCTTTCCATCTATTTGTTTTAGAAAACTTCATATAAGAAATTTGGAATAGCTACATTGAAGCTTGATGATGCACCACGTCCAAATGTCTAGCGCATATCCTATTTAATTTCTCAACAAATTCGATAACTTTGTTCCGTTCGAATTGCCTCCTACAAAGATTGGTCCAATAACAGTGTCGATAATAGCTGTTCAAACATTAACTTCCAAATGTTTGAGTATTTTCTAAGATTCCGCATCCATTCAGGATTAATATATCAAATCTACAATTGTGAATAGATTGGGAAAGACGATCTTAGTTCTAATTTGAAGGTCTGCATTTACTTTTTGTATTGTACCTTGGAGAATTGTAAAAAGTATCAAACAGCAAGTGCTCCTGAACATAGTCCAAAAAGTCGGCTGATTATTTAAAGAAAGCCGTCCCATTATTTGCCTTAAATAAAAGATCTAGTTTGAATTCGATAGCTGACAGTAGCGGTCCACAATGTTGTATTTAATTACATGTTATAATATTCTAATTGGTTTTTCAGATCTTAGTTTGCGATTTTTGTATTAAATTATGTAAATGTTTTATTTTCATTATTATTAAATATTTGAATTTATTGGGGGTGGTGACCATTTGATGTAGATGATATAGTATCGAATACTGAAAAAAATGTCGATCCAGAGTTTGATATATGTTTAATACTTAAGGGTTATTTTATGTTTGCGTGCCTAAAACGAAAACATGGACATCAGTCGGAAAATACTATTATTCAACGGATTGAAGAATTAACTTCATATTCCATTGTTTATAGCTTTGTACAAGTGGGGGATGTTATAGACCATACATTAACACTAAAGAAAGTTTACCAAAACCTGATGTTGTTGATGCGTCCAAAGATGTTATTGAACGTGTCAACTTGGACATGATAAATTTTTAGAGACATTTCGGTATATTTTATGAATTACTGAGACATAAACGAATCTATAGAGTTTTTAAACAAAATCTGGTTTGATACACACAACGCCGACGTTAAGTATGGCCGGATTGACGATTCTAAAAATTGTGTCTTAATTACTTCTTACGAGTAATTATCTTTTTTATAGCAGTAAGGATGATGCTGATTATCACTGAAACATTTACAAAAATTAAGAACATAAATATTCTGGAAAATATTTCCACAACAAAGGAGCTACTTCAAATTTTGAAATTTCATAATGTGAAAAAAGAGTATGTTATTTATTGCATTCCGTTTTATTTGTTTAATCTTATAGAAATTGTGCATTAAAAGTAAATTAAAAGTAAACCACACAAATATAATGAGTTCTCTACTCCAGTGCCGTAGTAATTGAAAACATACAAGTTATATAGAAATTCAAACTTGATGTATGAAATAAATGTGTTGAACACATAATGAAGATAGAAAGTGAATATCCTAATTTGTCACCAGTATCGTCAACAATAATCATGGCGATTCCAGTACCAAAGAATGCTGCTTTTCAGCTTACGCGTTGGTAAATTTTGATATTTATATAATAATGAACTATATTGGAGGAAAAAAATTTATATTTATATATATTTATATGAAGCTAATATATAATAAGTAATGTTTAATAAATGCCTGTCAGGTAGATTTGAAGCAAAGTAGTGATACTCTAGAGTTTTATTCACTGGATGTAATGCATTAAATAAAATGTGTATACGGATAGATTGAATTCTATATTTCCTATCTAACAAAGGTTGATGGCAAAAAAAGCATTTAATTCAATATTCGAGCTAGTTGTCCTATAAAAACTCTAATCATTTCATCTCTTTATGACCAAAGCGATTCGTGGTGGTTTATCAGACAAATACAGCTTTACTCTATAAGGATGAAACTTATTCTTATTAGTCTGTTGGATACATGTAAAGATCGACCGACATAGCTTTGCCTCTGAGAATTGGATGCGCAGTAGACTAGTCGGTGGAGTGGGGCAAGAGCTCATTAATGTCGAGGATCTCGTGCAGTCAACATCGGTTAGTACAGTCAGTGCAGAAATTATTTAGTAAACTGTTGTGATAATTCAGTGTTCGTTATATTGAAAATGCCTTTAAACAGTAAAGTGAAAAATAAGGTTCTGAGTTGACAAAGCAGAGAAATTGTCAACAATGTTTTAAGATTTATGCAGTGAGAAGCAACGGCAGATGGAATAAGGATTCCTCTTGCGAAGGTAAGAAGTGATGGTAGAAATAAGTCAAAATGTACTAATAATTATTTTTTATCATCGAAGGTTCAAAAATGAGTAGCGGAGGCTACAGGTGTATACGTAAGAACCGCAAGAAAAATCAAATCAGAGATGAAAAAAAAATAGAAAAAGGTATATATAATATAAGATGGAAATCGAATTGCAATACAGGCGATTATCATAATGAGATGAATTTTGATAATTGATAAACGGTATGAAATAGCTTTTTCAAGTAGCAAATCATAACGTTGTGCGACTACCACCATATCATCCGGATTTGAATCCAATCGAATCGTATGGGTCGAACTCATAGACTATGTTGCATATAAAAATGTATCTTTCAATTTCAACGATGTTATGCAACATTGCAACGATTTTTTCAAAGAATTTTTTCCGGAGCAGTGGAAATCTCTTAGCAAAAGAGCGAAGAAATTTGAGGACGATTTCATGACGAATGAACCCATAATAGACATTATCGTAGATGATCTGGTTATTGATTTAAATGATGAGGATAGCTACACTGAATCAGAACAGGAAGATGAAGATTGTAACCTATCCGGAATCAAAAACTAATTTGATAATGTGTAATCCGATATATTTTAATCCTCAACTTTTATTTAAATGAATTTTGACTAGAATTACAATATAGAACATTCAATCAGGTAGAAAGGACATCACTATGTGATGTGACTATTATCCATCTACAATAAATACTCTCTAGTGATTATCATATTATGCATAATTCCTTGCGAATGAATAAGGATGTTGGAATTCCTATCATCGTTATCGTAAACCGATACCAAAGATTTTTTACAAAACAAAGTTTTCGGGTAATGTTTGGTTGAAGCCACTTCACCAAAAAGTTTCACAATCCTCCAAAGTTTTGGTATAATTATGTAATTGCATGATGATATTTATGTAGAACTTGGATTCTCTTCCGAACATTGCGGACCTCTTTTCAGAGGAAAGTCCCCATCTTCTTACACTTGTTTACCAGCACTCTCCATTTCTTCTTATCCCTACCCATTTATTTCCAGTTTTTCATTCCCATTCTTTCACAATTAATCTCCAACTCATCCAGTTGACTCGATCTCTTCCATTCTATTTTCTCAGCATTACATTTTTATCCCTGCTTTCATTCAAGCTTCCTTCATAAATCAGCCACCTCACATTTGTTTTTTTAATATCTTTTAGTATGAATGATTACTTATTCTTATTCTTCCCATTGTAACGAAGTTTTCCGAATGGATGTACTAGAATTTATCACAGAACTAGTTTTAGAGCGATGTTTATTTGAACTTATTCTTACAAAAGTTCCACAATTCTTCAAACTGTAGTTTTAGTAATTTTATTGTACTATAATCACCGTCTCATCATAAGAATCTGTATCCTTTAACGTTCAGTACCTATCTTTCTAATTACAATGAAAAATAATTTATGATAGACGATGGTCAATCCGTTATAGTAAATGGTGAGCAAAACAAAGCACGATACTAATTTTTTTGTTCCTTGGATTTGAAGAAGGGGCACAAAAAGTAGCGAGGCACAAATTTAATCTATTACTCTATGAATAAGCTGTGGTATATAGGCGTGTTAATAAAGAATGTTTCAATTATAAGGCAGTGGCGCTATATTTAGAAATTAGAAATTTCTTTGAATAATTTTTATCAAAAATTTCTTATTGAGTTCGTATAGAAAAAACCATTGAATATTAAAGTAGAATTAAAAATCGTTTTTTTTTTTGATATTTTTGAAAAAATTGGTTTTGCAGTAGTTACTTTGTATTTTCTTGATTGAGATGACCTCATGCTTTTGGTGCATAATGTAGTATAGCTCTATCATGTTGGAACCACAAAGCTTTTTCCTTGATTTTGAAGCAAGACGGGTTTATATAATCAGTAGCGTATTTTACCTAAAACCATGATGCAATTTCATGGAAATTATTTGATATTTTCTCTATCCAATATTATTCAGTCGCTATGTAGCAAATTTAGTTCAATCAGTTCAAAACACTTAAGAACAACTTCTTGAAAATTTGTTCATTGGACTATTACCAGTGAAGAAGACACAGGGAAAAATGAAGAAAGGAAAAGGCCTGGCAAATTCCAATCTAGTGCTTCTAAACGAGAAACGAGATTGAAGCTTAGCTGCAGCATAAATTACTATAACACTCAGTTTATTTAGAGAAATATTAAACTTTTAAGATGCATCTATAGTTTGTAATGAACAGTAGGTGTGGTATTGTTAAAGAAAATACGATTTTTCCTTCGTTTGTAGACTATTTTATAATATTCTGTGTTGATCACAATAGCTTAGTTGACTGCACTACACCAACGTTCATAATTACACTTTCTAAAACTTATTTACCGTCAGTCTCTGAAGATGATAACGTTGTTATCAAAACATGTGCCAGACTCAGAGTAAATATGAGTGTTGGTGTAGTGGCAGTGTTAACAATACGTTATGTATGAATATCACCAACGGTTCCAGAATTACAACTGAGCTATTATGAGCAACACGGACCACTATTAAAATATACTCAATAAACCAACAAAAATCTTATTGGAAATGATAAATCAAAATCTGAAACCAACAAATGTGGTGATGGAATAGTAGAGTTTGAAAAGTTTCTAACTTTCTTTAGAATTCCATCATATACAGACGATTATAATATTCGTCTAATATGTATCATATCAACAAAATATTTTTTTGTGTTTTGTGTTTACTTTTTATTCCATTCGAAATGAAGATAGAATGATCAGTGTGAAAAATCGATCTCCTGGTTCCAGTATTCATAAATAAGAAGTATTCTAAAACACTTCTTCATATACATGGAAAAGTGAGAATGAAAAATTAGTAATTTAAGTTGTCATATGGTATATTTTATTTTTTTCTACTTTTAGTTCTATACCAATATAAAAAAAATTGTATTCGATGTAATAGTTTCAATTAATATTATCTTACTATTTCTTAGCTTTTAGATGGCAATCGAAGTGGTTGTTCAATATATGTAACCGAATGTTGATCTGGAACGTACTTAAATTTCAAAATATGAAGTTTATTTTTCTATGTTTTCACAATTTTGAACTAATGAACTCACAAAGCCATTTGTTCATCACTTTTTATAACCACTCTGTAACACCGCATAATTAATAAAGAAAAACTATTAAGTATACCCTCATCACAATATCTTCTGAAAGTGTTAAAAAACTACTAGTTTCACGAAATTCAAAAAGATAGAATGACCGAAAGAAACGTCTTCAACGATAAACTAAGTTGAAAATTATGCTTCATTACTTACGATTTAAGTGATAAGATTACGTCACCCTATCTCAATAGATAAGTTATAAAAATTGATAGAAATTTAAACATCACAGTAAAAGCCAGGTTGTCTTGTAAATATGTGAAGTAAATATTTACATACAAGAATTTACTTGGAATAATTCAAGTAATGGGGCGAATAATAAAACCGTTTAGAAAATATTACAAGAAGACTGCAAAATGAAAATATAGAAAAAATCAGTAACACAAATTATAAAGATATTATTCAATTGCGATTTTATACATACAATAATGTACAGGGTATCCCAATTTACGGATATCATGTTATCGTTTTTGTTAAATACGAGGCACATTTTTTAAGTAATTACCGTTTTGGATTTAAAAAAAGTGCAAAGATATCGGAATAGTTTTATTTTTATTTGAAAGCCTGTACCTTAATCAGTTTTTCTACATAATTTCCGTGAATATTGAGGTCATAACGTGGCACCAGTTTTTGAATACCCTCCTCACAAAATTCTGCCGCCTGACTTGTTAACCACTAACAACTGTTTTCACTTCGTTATCGTCTTGAAGACGCTGAGCGCCCAGGTGTTTCTTCGAGTGTAGGAACAAATGGTAGTCGCTGGGTCCAATCAGGGCTGTAGGGAGGATGATAGAGTTTCCCATTGAAAAGATTTATTGAGATCTTTGGTCCGATTAGCCACATGTGGACGGGCATTGTCGTGCAGCAAAACGATACTCTTACTCAACTTGCCTCGTCTTTTGTTCTGGATTACACGCCGCAGATTGTACAATGTCTCACAATAAGACGCTGCATTGATTATCTCATTACGAGGCCGAAACTCCACTAGCAACACTCCTTTTCTGTCCCAAAAAACTAAGCACATGATTTTCCAGGCAGAAATTGTTTGTTTAAACTTTGCTTTTTTGGGTGATGACGAATGTCGCCATTTCATGGATTGTTGTTTCGATTCTGGTGTGACGTAGGGCACCCATATTTCGTTACCAGTCACAATTTGGTCTAAAAAATCCTGACCTTCAATGTGGTACCGCTTAAGGAAAGTCAATGCACTGCCTAAACGTTGGGTTTTGTGCAAATCCTTACCATTCCATCACTCATAATGTTTTGTCCGTAAACTTCACAGATCTCACGATGAATATCGATCGGTTTTACGCCTTTAGCACTAAGAAATCTTATAACAGCCCGTACTTCACAATCGGTGGGACTCACGATTGTCGGAGGCATCTTAAACACTCAATAAACAACGTACACAATGAAGAATCAGACTGTAATGGCGTCAGTGCGTAGACAAGAGATGTAGGTAACCGGCAGAATCGCAAAACGGTACTTACTTAAAAAATATGCCACGTATCATTCTGATATTTTTATAGGGTATATGTGACTGCGTGATTTGGGTCAAAATGGTTAGTAAATAGAGCACTATTCCACTCTACTGCGAAAACCTCCATCAAGTGTTTATTCCTTTCCAGTTACAAGATAATTATCAGTAACAATTATGAGAAACAAGTATTCGAATAATGAAATTTAAATATTTCAATCAAGCAGAGACTGTCGATGTCGTCTATTCACTATTTGAAAACATTATAAACGCGATCTGAGTTAGTTTCAATGACTTAGGACAAAGATATTAGTAAGTATTGATAGAAATAATCATCCGGCGACGAAACTGCTACCATAAAGTGGCCTAACCTAACTTAACCAAAGGACAGCAGCTTATAGAACTACATTGGAAATGACAATGGATTTATAGAGGAAAGTAAAAGGAGAACTATTGACGTGGATATGAACGCAGATAGCTACGAATGGTGGTTTAAGTGTGTCTGCAACGTGTCAATTATCAAATATGTATTGTAATGGATAACGCAACTATCAAATTACACTGAGCCAATTATATTCGATAAGTTTTGAATGGCACATAGACGCGGTATTACAGTTTTATGACGTATCAATCATTACATGCTTAATACTATTGAACTTATTAATTTGAGCACAGACAAAGAGTTATGAGGTACGCTACAATGTAAGGTTTATTATAGCAGACGTGTAGCATTTGCTATTTACTGCAATAGATGAAGTTACATCAATAGCATGAGATAATGCTATAATTCACGTTTTAAAATAGGAAAACTGCATGTAGGAATTAGATTTTCAATTGGATATGGTTACTGAACTACGTCGATACCGATAAAAGTGGCAAGGGTAGTTAATTTTCAATTATGCACTTCAAATACCATATAAATTTGGTTTTATGTTTTGAACTATAATTACATAAGAAAATTCTAAATAATTTATATACCTCAACCACTAGCGCTCAAGTTTGAATGGTTTTTTCTAGATTTTATTTTGTATCTTGTAGACAATAATATTGATTGGGTATTGACATTCTAGAAATGAAAAAATTGTTCATTCTATTAAACAGGATCAACGAATTTAGAATCGTCTCGAAATACTCTACACAAATAATTTTTGTTCATTAAAATATTTGGAATTGTTATTCATGACAATTTCTTTCATTCGCATTAATACACTTTGTGATATTTTTATGTCTTTTAATAGAATTACAATTATTTTAAATAAGCAACGTTACTCTTTACAAAACAAAATTTAAATGATCTAATGAATGTATAGACCTAGACAAGTTATAGACAAGGCATTCGGTATATCAGCGGATTTCCGGTTGGAGTGGGCCTGGGGACGCTTACAGCTGTTCGCATACCATCGTCTCTAAAATCAGTGATTTTTAAACTACTAATAAAATTAGCTTTCAAACCCAAACATTATGCTAGGATCATTGATAAATTATCTATTGTTTATATCAATTTTTATTAAAAATTATTATTAGTTTCTTTCATTTCAGTTGATTCTAACGCGGTAGTCATGCATTTTACATTAGATACCTGAGAATGCTATTGATGATTGAAATTAAAATATCAATTAATTTAGTTGAAGGTTACTAATTAATCATTTGAAAATTTTATGAGAAATTATAAAGTATGAAAGGATATTTTCTGAATATAGATCTTTTTATTTACCAATACGTTTCAATTTGAATTTTTTTCATAATTATGAATTTATTACCTATTGAAGGTTTTCGCGAATCAAATGCCACATTTCCTATAATCCTTAAGAGATTTATAAATTCATAAAGTGTTATACGAATAAAAAAAATTCATTTGTTTTTTGAGAGGGAAATTTCCAAATTTCCATGCTCAGTCGAGAGCGCTTTTGGTCGAAAATGAGTAAACGCGGCACCTAATGCGTGGATAGCTTAAACCTGCATAATTCTTTAGTCAATATATGTCAAATGCGTTCTTTGGATACGTCCAGTACCATTTGGTGAACTTTTTCGATGATATTTATAATTTTCGCAGTTTATGGCCGTCCCGAACGCACGTGGCCATGTTTGAATTCAGGTGCTCAAAATTTTATGGTCGTAAATGATGGTACACAGTGTGTACTCTTTCACTTGCGAAGGCGCATTGCCTTTCAAAAGTATTGTGATAGCTCGATATTCAATTTTCAGAAAAATCTTCACAACGACTCACTTATACGATTGTCAAACAGAAACTGAGCGTTTCAAATGGCTGAAATTTCATCTCATGCGTAAATATATTTCCCAGCTGATATTCATAAGTGTTGACATCTTCAAGTTGAGGTCAGGAACTTTTCAGCCAACCCTCATACACTATACAATGGCTGATAAATTTCGTGTATATAATTTCAAAGTTTCACTAAATTATATAATTAATTTCCCACATATGAATAAACCAAATTATGAGAAACAATTTAGAAACTCTAACGATCTTTGGTTGTACTTGAGTGAATTTAAAATAAAAATCTACTTCTCCTCTGCTCTAATCTCAATATGGCTAATATTTTTGTACGTCTTCTGTAATTTATCCAAATTATTCTCTATTTAATATTCATTGGCAGTTTTTAACAATTGTTTTCTATTTTATTAGTTCAAATATATAATATTTCATAAATTCTTCAAAATATAAATATATAATTCCTTCCTTTTTCCATCTGAATATTTAAAAATTCGATGCTTAGAGACGTTTCTCGATGGCTCTCATAATTCTGGAAGACCATATTCAAAAAATGTGCCTACTCCTATTTGGCAATGAATTATTGCAAGCAGAAGATTATTATCTTGTTGGATAGACAAGCAGCCACCAAAGCACTAAATTCCAATGCCAAAACATCTATTGAATATATCAACCTGAGCAAAAATAATCTATGATTACTAACAGGAGTCTGCTGGGGAATTGTTCTGCTACCGAAATGGTTCAAATGGTGCCGGCATAATATTTGATTGTAACACACACAACATATATAGACAAGTTAATCCAGTCGAGATAGACATTTAAATAGAAAAAATTAATGGCACCGATTTTTTTTAAAGTCGGGGGAGGGGCGAGTTGGAAGTCTAAATATCGTTTTTCGGGGTAATCCGGCCGTCGCCGCCGTCTTGATTTAAAGTTCAATTTTCGTTTTTCTCAAATAACTCCTTAATTTACAACTTTAGGGCAAAAATGGTGTCATTCAAAGTTGTTGGAAATTTAAGTTCCTACAAGATGGTCATTATCATGTTTACGCCACAAACAATATTTGCAGTTATACTATCAAGTTTAAAAAAAAATCGTAATGGGTGGAATTTTATTTTCTTCAACTCTGGTTCTCGTACTGTTTTTACTCCACGAGTAGTTGTGCTCACGGATAAAAACTTTATTATTGATAATATATTGGTGGGATTGGTATATTACCAATAATCACAATATGTAATGTAAGAGGGCGGTTTAATGGCAGATGATAATAACCCTTGCCCTATAGTCATTATATTAATTATCGCCTTGTTTATGATGTCAGCATTAGATACATTAATTTACATGCATTATTAATGTATGTTAAATATCGCGATTGAAAATACTAATCAACCAATTTTTGAAAAAAATTGTGTTTGAACTATTGAATTTATTGGAAATTACAGATTCATATTGTATGAATTTAAATATTTAAACAGATATTTAGAACATTGAACCAGTTCTGTTTTTGATGTGATCTAAACTCATTTAGTCTATTTCTACATCCTGTTAACTGGTAATGGTTAGGTTAGGTATTATTTCTGCATTTTTCAAATAATCCATATACAAATATGATAACTAGAAGAAATCAACGCAGACGATAAAAATGAAATGAAATATCTACACTCCAATTTTCGATACTAATTTCGTATTTTGTTATTAAATTTAAAATATTATACCTTTAATGAAGATATCATAAATTTATGTCGGTATCAAGGACGACATCGTTATCAAACAATCTAAAAACGTAACGTATTTTCGCATTTTTTGCTTGCTGATAGCGAGCTGTGAACTGTACGAAGGTTTTTTTACGTTATCATACTTATTTTGGCGATAGTTTGTTATCTATTCGAAAATCAAAATGCGGTAAATTCAATCATAGCCGCGCGAAATTTTATTATTATTAGTTCAATTGGTCAGGTGTAGAATTATTCTTATTTATTGAAATTTAATTTGAATATAGTTCACATATATACTTATACATAAAAATATACAAATATAAATAAATAAGATTATGAACTATATGTTTAGGTTGTGAATTTCCCTTTATTGAAAAAGTGTAGAGAAATTCTATTTGTACATGTATTTGTCTCAGCAGTATGGGCTAGGTACAAAGCGGAATTGCAATTGTAAATATTATGGCAACTTAAGAGGGTTGTCTGAAATGGTTCTAACCTAACAAACAAACAAGACATGTTGTTCCATAATCATTTTTATTTTTAAGTCTATATACTTTTTCCAGCATTTCCTCAATCTTTTCAACATTTCCAAATAATAATTGCAGGCTTTCTCAACAAAATAGTCATTTGATTATGCGATAACGTTCTCGTCTCCTGCAAATGAAATTTTGAGGTTAGGAAACTGGAAAATGTCGTCGGTGGATACGGATGGCGATCCACCAATTTGAAGTGCAATTTATGAATTTTAGCCATAGCGATCACCAAAGTGTGAGAAGGTGCGTGGTCCTGATGGAAAACAATTTCCTTCTCTTCAAACGTGGTCGCTCTTTTACAATGTCGTCTTTTACCTTATCCAGCACTTATGCGTTCTATTCTCCTGTTATTGTTTTACTTTTTAAGGTTCCGCGATCCATGTATTTATATAAGCTTACCAATTATTAGCGAATGCCTCTCGATCGCGCATAGGTTGAACTTTTTATTTTTTTTCGCAATAATCTCGAAAAATTTTAAACCTCGATAAAAAATTTCCTAACGCTGACACTGATGCACTAACCTTTTATTACCACTTTCTGACCTTTCAGATGGTAATTCGTCAATCGAAATTCCGCGCATAAGGTGCTTAAATCGCGTAGCTATGGATGAATACAATCCCATTACTATACCAATCCCATCATCATCCGGCCGATGAAACCGTCTTTCCATTTTTCAGAGAGGATTCGCCCTTTGCCCACTGTCTTGACCGTTTTTTTTATTTCAGAGGTGTAGTGGTTGATCCAGATTTTACCTACAGTTGAGAAATGTTAATTCGAATGCGCTTTTCGCCTAAAATAAGCAAACGCGACCGTCTAGCGCGTATAGCTTACTAATGCATAATTCTCTAGTTACTGCCTTTCAAAAATAATTTTCCAAAATAGTTGAAATTGTAATGAGAATCTCTCAACGCATGCGTAAATATATTTCTCACCTTATATTTATAAGTGCTGAGGTTAGAAACTGTTCAGACAAACATCGTATATTCCACATATTTGTGATCTCAAATCACTATCTAGAGACAGCGATGGATTTAGAAGTAGTGGGGCGTGGGGCTAAAATCGATCCGGGGCCTACTGAAGGAATCCAAATTAGCTTGATTTGAATGTAATATATTAGTTTTAAATAAATTATAAGTCAGAATAAGTTAAAATCTTATTTCATAAACTATATAAAGTTTCTATTTAAACAACTTTTTTCTCGATTTAGTTGCGACAAAATTTTCATTATCTTCTAAAAATTCATATTCTGTAACATCTCGTGTTCAATCACAGTCTTGATAATAGATCCAATATTGGTTTAAAATAAATGATCATGTTAGTCATTTTGCGGGGCCCCTACCTGCTTGGGGTCTGGCCCTTTAGTCCCCTATAGACCCGCCCTAAATCCGACGCTGTGTAATGATACTTTTCATTCCCTCGGACGATAATGATATTGATTGTTGAAAATGCATTTAAACAATGTTGTGATGAGTAATTATTTGTTGGCATATGTGTATTATTTCAGGGGGATCTGTAGTTCTCACAATAGAAACAATATCTTTACAAATACGATGATCCTTTTACATTATTGTAAATATATTGTCAAATAGATGTCTTCAGTTATAAAAAAAACAAGCATAAATTGCTCACATTTATTGTATTGCTTTTCGGCTAGAAGGAGGATTTATTTCTTACTCACGTTTTATTGGAGCACCATGGAATAGACTCCTGGCACCTGGAAAAAAAATATATTTTTCTAAAATATTGTGTTAAACTCATTTCTATATTTTAAATTAATAATTAATATAAGAAATCTTAAATTTTATTGCTTCATTATTATACGAATTGATGACAAGCGATAAACGCATAATACGAATAATTTTAAGGAATTGACCATTAAGTCAACTAACCTATGGGGTTATGTTCGTGACACAACTCCATGTCTCAACTGTTTCATTATTCTTGATTTTCGAATAGTGTTACCAAAAACATATAAGAGCGTTTATACGTTTACTTTTCATTTTTTGCGACATTTGGATTGCACGATCTGAGTATGATTTATTTGTATTAGTAGTTGAATTATCACAAAGTATTATTATTATTACACGTATTTTCATTTCTTTACTCATAAGAAAGTTAACAAAACCATACTAATAATATAACGGAGAGTACAAACAATGAGAAAACTATTTTACATAATTAGTCGTAATTTTGCCATACTCGAGCTATCTAAATTCTACAATTTCCTTTGAAGAGGAAATGATTGCTTTAAGCAATTTCTTATTGATAATTTCTGAACTTTTATTCTGAACACAATTCTACTCATAGCATACGCTTATCAATAAATAAAAGTGTTGACAAGATACAGACATACTTTAACTTTAGAAAATTACTAATTTGGAATACAATTTCAAAATTTTCCACTAATACAAAAAAGCAAAGCATGGAGCGTAAGAATAACCACCGAATAAAACAGAGCGAAGACTGAAACTGTCAAATAAATTGAACAATGAGGGCACTTAGTCAATCAACGATATAACCTCAAAATCCATTTCTGGGTTAGTTTTTTCTCGTTGGATAAAATAAGCACAAACATGAAATCGTATGACTACACTAAAATTATAAAATATTCAATGTTGGGGGCCTGATTTAAAAAGTTTTCATCCATAAAGTGAAAATAATGGAATTAGTAGTTAATTTTTCATTTCCATGAGGCGAATGGAATATTTTATTAAACGTAGTTAAACAATTATTAAAGCCGATTAGATTTTCTACAGAATCGTACTAGATGAAAAATGTTTCACAATAATTCAATATTCCACAGGATGTATGTACATATAAATTTTGCTACAAAAAAAAAACATAAAAATTTAGAAACTACTAACAACTAAAACAGCAGAGTTGCTATTGTCTAACTAATGTAATATGTGGAACAGAGCTCACGCAATAATCCAATTCTCAAAGAATTTCACATCGGAATTTTCGTTTTGAACCTCCTTGTATCTCCTAGATACATATAATTATATGACGTGTTTGTCAATTGAAAGTTAATAATTTTACAAATGTGATGAGCTCTTAGAACATTGTAGTAAAAAATCGTTTTTTATTTGTCATGGGTTGTTAATGCAGTTTTATATATTTTTAATGTATTGATGATTTTGAATCTATTTTCTAAATACTGATATGTTACATTTTGGTGTTTCGTTTCTGTTTTTTTCCATCATTGATAATAGTATTTGTTGATCCTTTCCTTGATAACTCATCATTTTTATATATCTTCTATAAATGTAGTTTTTACTTGTTGAATAGCTAATAATCTAAATTAAAGATCTGATAGTTGGATAGATCTAGCAGCCAAACTTTACTGAGCTTTTTTTGTGTAATGATGACATGAAGTTTAAATAACAGTCAGTTGGTTTTGTATACCATACTGGTTTATTTTATATATTGTGACATCAATAAAATCAATTTTTTATTTTGTTCGATATCTATTTTTATGATAAGAATTGAACTGTGGAGTTCTGTTTTCAATTTGATTTTTTGGTACAGCAGTAATGCAGTCATATACATAAAAGAAAGGAATATTTCCGTTAAGTTTGCTTAAAACAGTTTTCTCATGATATTCCATTACTAATTGTACTTAAACACTTGATATGGATGTTCCCATAGTGCAACTATCAATTTGTACATATATTTCATTCTCAAATTCGATACAGCATCAAAATGCTTAATATGCCAGATAGGATACTATTATAGTAATGGCCTGGAATTTTCTCAATATTCATGAATTATTCGAATATGTATGAGATTAATTGACGGATAATAATACTATTATAAAATATAAGTTACACAGCTGTCCCAATTCAGTACTACTATAGATGTTTTTGGCCTAAAATATATTCTATTGAAATTTGTACATGTTGCATGAGGTATTCTAACCTAAAAACCTTGTATGAGAATTTGAAATATCGTAACGTCATCAATATATGTTGTCGCGAACGTTTTGAATCAGTTCCAAAAACAATACCGTAAATCCCACATAATTGATGAGAAATTATAACTTGATTTCCTTGAAAAATCATGATCTAAAAATGACCTTTATGATTATCAATATAAAATATGAGGTGATTCAATGTAACTTGAAAATATGTTTAATTTCGATTTTAATAAGATCCAAAAATTCTATCTACGTTTGAAAATTTTAAAAATTGCAATTTTTTCTAGTTGCAATTATATCCAAATAAGGGAACATTTTCATATCTTGAATCCTTCTACCTTCTACGTTCTCTTATTTATAATCCACTTATCCCTATTCTCATCATTTTTCTGAAATATTATTTCAATTTTTGGCTCCCGTTTTCTCGTATCTCCCAATTCTTTGCTGCATATATTATATAGTCGTATTATCGATATTTTTTCTCTAGATTTCATTTCTTATCATATTTTATGAAAAAATGAAAGGGGAAGGCTTGTTTTTAAGTTTCTCCACAACCACTTAACCAAGTCAATTTAACATCCTAATTCTCTGTCAAAAGATAATTATCCTAAGCGTTCATCCTAACAGTACTTGATTATTTTAATTTAATAAAAAATAATCAAAGTTTACATCTTAATCACCTGATATTTATTTTAATCATTTTTGGGAAGAGTTTTATTTTCTATATACTTTTATGGAAACTATTAGAGGGATTGAAAATTATTTTGAGAAATCAATTAATAGAATACTTTGGGCACTGTAGACTTAAATTTTTCTGCGACCTTGATAAATTAAAAAACACTAAGACAAGTTCTCTATTAGCTTTTCTGATGCAAGCACAGGTTCTTCATCTCTTAATTTTAAATAACATATTAATAATATGTTATAATAAGTTTTTTTGATTCGAAGAATTTACTGTGAACTCAAGAAACCTTTACCCAAAAATAAAGCAGCGAATTTTGTTGATTCGTCTGGTATCCTAATATTACCTGGAGCGAATATGAGGCTGAACGTTCTCGGCTTTTTTAAGACAAGTATCTAATTTCCATCAAGACAGGATGAACAAAAAGTTGGTTCTGCGTTATGAAAAATGTCTAATTGTAGTTGGTGTTTTGTTAAGGCATGTATGCCCTTAATTCTCTGTATTTTTTGTCTTTGTTAATGAATACTCCTTTATCCAGCTTCTTTACAATGACCTTGTAAATAAGAGAAATTGCAACTCTGTGACTAATGAATTATTTATTCCCTTGCATAATACGCTATGATACACCTCTATAGAAAGTATATTTTTTGCAAACTTAATCACCTTTTGCCAAAAGGCTTACAGACTCTGTCCATCGTTTATGATAAAGGTGGATAAGTTAAGTGGTTTACTTTATCAAGATAAATTCCTCGATAAAAGTTGAAGCGATAATTATTTGGATAAGAATTGTTGTTTATACTATCAAAAACGGAAAGTATGAAAATTTCACAAATAGATTAGCATAGGTCAAAAACCACATGTCACTTAAATACGAAAAACGTTTCTTTCCGGCCAAGATACACATATTTCAAAATACACACACCTTTCCACAATATTGATATTTATTTTAAATAGAACTCTTCCTAGAATTTTGTAAACAAAAAATTGTCGAATGTGGTAAAAATAAATATAGTTAAAAAAACTAAAAAGATCACTTCTAAAGCACATCAAACTAGAAAGTTGAAAATAATTTTCAAAATAAGCTTAAAACAATAATATAATAATAAAAAATACTAGTAATATTGTGAAAAAAGCGTGAGGCGCTTTGTTCCATATTTCTCATACATCGAGAGTTTGATGTGCTTTAAAAGCGTGTTTTTTAGTTATTTTTATATTATATTGTCAAAAATAAAATTTTTCTCTAAGATCTCTGGCGAGCGGATAACCCCCATTTTTTTTCATGTACCGACCAATCGCGTTCTAGTCGTAAAAACCATTAATCTTTATAGTTTCGAGGATGCTAAATACGAATATGACATTTATTTTTCTCCAAAGTTGGGGGAATATGGTCAAATTGAGTTTTAAGTCGAAAGTCTGGAAAAAATGAATTCGTGATTTTTGCTGTTCTACTCGCTGTATTTTGGCGAATAATGAATATTTTTTCATGAAATGTTTTTGGCGTACCCTTGAACCAATCCAAAAAGTAAATAAAAACATCCGAATCCTCCAAAAAATTTTACGGCTGTATAGAAAATTCCGGAAAATTTTTTTAGGCTCTCCCGACTTTGTGCATACGATTGACAAAGTTGAGTGAGGAAGTTTAAAATTTACTACTCCTGAATGCATGGTACTAAAATTAATGATCTGAATAAGTTTTAGGGAAAGTCTCAGATCTTAATATGTAGAAGAAAAAAAGATACAGCGATTTCAATATGCGAGTTTCGGGAATTTCAACTGCTTTCGCAAAAGCTTCATCATGAATTAGCCACGAAACTAATTTTTTCAAGATATCTGGAACGAAATGTGAAGAATGTTGTTGCGATACAGGTAGAGGATAATCTACTGATTTAGGTATTTCTTTTATTCGTTGCTGAGCGCTTCATGAATAATACTCATTTCATTACGTTCAGTACTTTGAGAAATGTATGTGGCAGCGTTATTTTCTCAGCATCCAAAAAATTATGCAAAATCAAACCCAAAGTCCACTTGGAAGGAGCTACAATGTCTGGCTTGCCAGTATGTGGATAAAATTTTATTTTTTCACCTGCTACTTCACGCAGTTTGTCTTTGATGAACGTTGAACGAATATTCAGAGTTTCTTCGTAACTTTTCAGCCCTTTCTCGATAATTTTTTGGCGCAATTTATCACAAACATCGGTATACATTGGTATACCAATCAAAGAACAGTGACGTTTCCGAACGGAGAATCCGAATTCGTCGGATAACACCCATAGCATCGTTAACCAGCCCATGGTTAACATTGATGTTCCGTCTTAGCATTGCTCGAGAGCCTACACCTAATTTGAGTTCGTTTGGTGTACCACCTGTTTTATTGGGATCTTCAGTATTCCTCTCGTGGTTTTTGACCATATGTTTTAGGATCCAATGAGATGTCTACAGCACTAACGGTGTATACTTTTGTGAGCTTTTCTAACTTTTCTGTCATAGTCGCGTTATATGCATCAACCAGTCTAGTTGTTGGGAAAATTCTGACAGCTTCTCCATCGTCAAATGGCCCTATCAACAGTACTCTACGGTTTTTTATGATAAATAACTGCTGCATTGTAAGTTCTCTGACTGTTTCTAAGACTGTTTAATATGTCCACAAAAGTTGTAACTCCAGCTTGCTTCATATTTTGGGGCAACTCACAATAATGAAGATATTTAAATCGCACAAGACTATTATAATTATAGTAACAACGTAGGTGCGTCCTCGTAGTAAATATATTAGTCTTAGATAACAAGATGTCACAACGTTAACGCGTTTTAAAAACCTAGTGGCGCCATCTATCCGAATTGTTTGTTGCGCGCTGACTGATGCTTCATAAGTAATATTAAGAAAACACAAGGATACCGCGTTTTAATAAAAAACCTAGTGGTGCCATATATCCGCACAGGTCTAAATTATTTTAATTAGCTATTTTTTATCGTTCCATTTAATATTAAAACTGCAAGTTATATACATATTTAGAGTCAGTGTTTAAAATCCTTCATTTTGATACCCAAATCGTTATGCTTGGTAGTAAAAAAATTTTTTTTACCTCACAACATGGCGTCCAAAATACGCCATTTTGGTTTTTTTTAAATGTCTCCTATCTAAGAACACTTGGGCTAATGAAACGAATCTAACGATACCTCAAATGTGAAAATCCGTTTAGCGGTTCTGGTCGTACGAGCACGTAAGTTACCATAATGTTAACTGACTAGGTATTGAAAGTGCAAAAAAAGTGGAATCTGTAGTTACCCCACATGGCCCAGTGGTTTCAATTTTAAACAATCACTTGTGTTTAGAAAGTTTTTCTTAAGATGCATGCTCCGTGTACTCCCATTAGACCACAAACTCAATCGTTTGACAACGTTTGAAAATGTTTGAAATGTTTGGTTCTGTTTACGCGCAATATGGAGAAGTTTTTGTCTCGTTCGTAACCGTGGATAGAATGTAGATCTAACACAATACACCAAAAACTAGATTATATGTCTCTTTTTTGATAGATTAACATGACGATTGAAATTTCAGGTATATGTATACTTTTATAGGGATAATGGTATTGTGCCTTTGTAAAAATGTTGAGCATATAATTAAAAAAAATCTTTTTTATAAAAAAAAAAACGATTGTGCACAGCTTTAGAATATATTAATAAATAATCACATCACATTTCACATCTTATTTTTCACACACAGAACTATAAATTTCAATTGATTATTGCAAATACATCACAAGTAATTCAAGATAATTATAGAAAATTTTAATAACATGTTTTCATGTTTTTGAAATATTTTCCAAAATGTGATTGTTGGACTAGTTCTTAATTCCTCAAATGAATTTTTACTTTAAATGTACGTTGAAATAAACTTACATAAAAAATACAGATTTGGTCAATTGAATAATAATTAGGACCCACGTTTTAGCTTTATTATTTATATTTTTCAGGGCACATCTCAGAATATTATCAAGCACAATAAAAGTATAATTTCATACGTATTTGAGATAATATTTTGTATTGGAGTTTTGTTTATTCTTTGGAACTTAATCCAATGACATCGAGGATAAAAATCGTGAATTCTATCTCTAAGCCATCAAATAATTATCTGTTACAATTTTTATATGACAAATATATATTGTGACAATATTCACAGAAGTTCACAATTCTCTTCAAATCTTTCGTTGGCGTAAGTCAAGAAGCACGCAACTCCATTTTTTCCTATATCAATATTTTAATACCATTAGATAGATAATTTCTGAACCTATCTAACAGGAAAAATCGTAGAGATTCAAAAAAATCCGTTACAATTTGAAAGTCTAAATAGAAAACCTCGCAACTTGAGACCACCATTTCGTGTTAATTTACATGAACTGTTTCTATTCAATTATTTTTTCAAAATTCGATATTTCTCCAGTATTTCATCCTTTGTTAAAAAAAACAGGTTAAGTATGTTCATTCAATTTTTTTCATCGTTTTTTGTGTCTACTGTGAAATTGGGTTCTATGAATTTACGAGGTTATTTTTTTTAAACTATTCAACAAAACGTCTATTTAAAATACATCTATTGTCTTCAATTGTCATCAAAATTAGCAAGAGTGCGTAAGTCAACAGATTAATTGTAGATGCTCAATATTACTTGTAAAATTACATCGAGACAGACAAAGAGAGAAGTTAAGTAAAGTGTTTTACTGTTTATTGAACCTTTAAATTTAAATTCAATTAACTACTCTTTGTTGGAATTCGCAATTGCAAATCGAAATAGGCTACTTTAAAATAAAAAGAAGCAAAAAATTAGCTTATTCGAATAACTTCGAGATATTAGGTGTCAAGGAGTTATAGTTTATCAATTTCAGTTGTATTTGTTAACAACTGTTTTATATTTTTAAATTTTAATCAGTTTGATAATACATAGAAATTTAATTTATGGACAATCAATGGATGATTGAAACAATTTATTTGCAAAATTACGTTCAATCTAGCGATTAAAATTAAATTTGCCAGATAGAAGAGGATTATTTCATAAACAGGAATAAGGTTTAAAGGGAATTATATTTTTGACTGAAACTTTCACTAAATCATATTAATAATAAGTAATATAAGGAAGTGAAAATTCAACAGTCAAATAATTGTAATCAATCATAGCATGAAAAGTTCAAATTAGTATCGTTCGGCAACAAGCCAATTTAGATGGTATGACATATTAAGGTAAACAGTATATTAGTTCCGCGCCAAGGCCCAGTAATGCGCTTTTGACTACGACGCAGAAAAGTCAACAATCTAGTTTTTTGATCACACAGGTTCAAAGTATCAGAATACAAAAAATATGTTTTTTGAATTTTAATGCATTTAATATTGTCTTATGAAGCATTCGTAAAGATAAGATTATTCATGACTACAACAACAAAATGCAAAAAACTAAATATATTTTAATATTATGATACAGCTATACCTTTCTCAACTGATACTATAAAGAGTAAATTCCAATTTTCATATTTATTAAAAATCATATCTATAAAAGAAAACTATTTTTCGTGTATATAGTTAATTTTGCTAAATTTTGTATAATTCGTATCTCGTATTATCTTAATCGGATAATTCTCTAATCATCCTGTATAGTTGAATACCCCATGAAGGGACAGTCGGCAGCAGTACGCCAAACATCTGAATCGACGACGACGCATCGTGACGCCTTCAGTGTACGTCGTAATTTCCCCCTTCCTGCTCCGCCTGTCTTGTTTTCCTTTACAATCCCCTTGCCCCTTATACCCGTTTTGCCACTGAACTCAGGCATCATTCCAACGTTCCAACCGTGAATTTCTCTTAGTGCACACGTGCCCAAACCTATCTTTAGATCACGGCCCCTCGCGGCTCACTTTTTTCCTTGGATTCATTATCTCGACATGAGCCAACAAGGTGGACTGACAAAATATTTGTTCAAAACAAAGACTGGGAAACATACTGTTGATTTTTATATAAGAAATTTTTTTGTTTAATTGAAAAATTTACGTTTTATTTTCTGAGAATTAATTGATGCAATTGATAAGTGACAGATCATTTATCAAAATTAAATTAACAGTTAACAGAAATTATAGAAAAGCAAGCAATGTATAATTCTTTCGAAATTTATTACCTGTAAACCGACAAATATGTGAAAAATGTAAATGGTATAATAGTTAAGAATTGCATACTTTAAAAATAAATGTATTCCGTATTTTTGTCCCATTTACAATTAAATGGATAATATTACATTTGAAATTTAATATTTAAATTAACTATTGTGAAATACAACAAATGAAAATTTGAGTTGAGAAGTGACAGAAATTAAATAAAATAATTAGAATTGAAAATATGGTAAAAACAATTGTAGTTAGTTTGTATTATTTATGAAAATATTTATTAAAATATATTTCATAATTATTAGGGAAACTGTAGTTTCTGCACATATTAATATTTTTTCAATTGTCAGCTCACTGTAACACTGATTATTGTGACATGTTCACTTCCAATTGATCAAATATTAGACTTTTTTTCAATTTGGAGTATGCTTTTTGAATTTCACAAGAGTAGGAACGCAACAATTAGGGTGGTTATCCGTGGGCATAAGATGATTCTTTAAGTTCATATTCCGGTAATTTTGATTTCTCTGACTCTTATAGACCATAAAGAACACCCTTAACCAACTTTGGTGGACCATCCAAGAGCATTAATAATAGATTAGAAAAACAAGTAGAGCAGGTGAGTCTTCCTTAATCTATCCAGAAAGTTAACTAATCCATAACATGCAACTATTGCTTCAACAGCACCGTACAGAACCGTTTTCTGATTGCTTCATCACTGGAGACATAAAGTGGGTCCTATATGATAATCCAAAATGGAAATGGTAATGGCTCTCTATAAATTAATCACCACGAAGTACTGCGAAGCCTGGAATTTTCAAGTGCTGAAGCCTGGACAAACTTTTAACACTGATTTTATTGTGAACAATCGAGTGAATCAATCTTTGTTCGAAAAGTATCTGGCGATTTTCGACATTAGTCTGCAACATGACAGCATTGTACAAACCGAATTGTTGCGAAAATTATTGGATTGTGCTGGGAAATATTGCATCACCTAACACATGCATCATATTGCACCCTGGGATTTCCATTTATTGCTTTATTTTCTGTGTTAAAAATTTGTAAATTTGGATAATATCCAATCTGATATCTCGAGATATTCAAAAACTAATTGATTTAAATTGATCCGGCATTGAAAACTGGCTCAATAGATGATAAAATGTTGTTGATAACGGAGGTTTTTACAGTAAATAAAAAAATATTGAATAAAATAATGAAAATTTGTAATGCCGCTCATTATAATGCGTAAAGATTGCATCGTTTCCAAGAGCATGATGACATGGTCTTATAGAAGCTGTCAAGTAATAGAACGTAGTCAACCCTACAAATGTAAGTCGCTTGGAAATACACACTTCAACATATTAAGATTGTTACAAGAGATCGTGAGGTAGATTCGGAATTCGGAAAGCAGTTTGATACTTAAATTTGCTAATGTTAACGCTCAGTAATTCATTGATCACGAAAAAAGGACGTTCTGTAGCTCTAGTTAAAAAAGTCAGCTATATGAATCAAACTGTAGTCACATACATGTAGTTTCCGTATGCAGGATTGTTCTGAACAGATCAGTCTCTTCCTATCTTCCGCCTTAAATCGTTAGCCCATAAAAGTTTTGCTCCATGTCCTCAGCTCAGCTTCTAAAGCTGTTTATCAACCACTTTCGCCTTTCCACTTTGTTTATAATCTTTTAGGGTTACCCTCAGCACATTATAGAACTTGAAATCGCTGCCAAATGGGAACCATCCGACGTAAACACATGAAACTTCCACAACTGACTAATGTTGCTGGATTGAACCAAGAAAAACTAAAGCTGATGGCGCATCTAGCGTCAGCTCTGAGAAACTTGGGGGGACGAAATTAGGCACGGGGACAAAATATGTCAGTGCATAGCAGACTATATTGATAAAAGACTGATATTTATACTGATATGATTGGAGCATTTAATGAATTCAACCATGCAATTTATTATAGAAAAAAAGTTTAGTTTGATCTTTTGACTGATCTTTTCAAGCTCTTTAGCTATTTGAGCTAAAGACTGCAATGAGCCCACCTTTACTTTCAACAGTTTCCTATATCCGATATCCCCAGAAATCTGAGATTTTTATTACATATTATTTCCAGAAATATGCTCAAGAGATTGATATTTGATGTTATTGTAACGTTTAATAGAATATTTTAACGTGATTTATAGTCTAGTTTGAACCCAAAATCTTCTGTAGCAACGAAGCTTCATCATAAATAGTATTTAAGTACTTTTTAATAGATTTGAATAGTTGCTTTATATGAATATTTATATTTATTATATCAAATTTCTGGTCTTGATGGGCTAGAAATATTTAATAATCATATTCATATACGAAATATAAAGGTAATATAGGTTAATTGATATCTTCCAAAGTATTACTCATGACTAGAAATGCACTTATACCAACGTTTTTTGTGTCAAATCTTAACCTTTTTAACACATTTTTACATTCTCTTCTTCACTTTACTTCGTCATTTGTTTGTTTGTGAATGAATCCGCCAATCACTCGACACTATTTTGATTTGATTTTTGAGATACCTTAAATACTTCTCAAATTTGAATCAATTAAAATGAATGTATTATTTGTTTCTTATATTTTTATTAACAGAACATACTTTAGCGACAATAATAATGAAAACATACCATATAATTTCCACTTGAAAATCAATATCTTGTGCAGAATATATAACTTATTGGGTTGACATTAAGTCTTTTACATCTAATACTTAATATATATCATATGATTAGGATTAATTCTAATTTATGGCACATTCAATTTATTCCACTGAGGTGTTGAATGGAAAGAATATTCAAAAATTCATTTTTCCATTTCTTATTATCAAAAGAACCAATGACAATGACCAGGGTTATATACATACTGATCATGATCTGAATAGTCGGGAAGTAATCCGTATTCCATTCACTGTCGTTAAGAAACTGAATGAAGTTTTAGGTCGCGCCATATGATGGGATTGTTTATATCCTAATATATCAGGGGTAAATTTGATCAGCTGACAGTTTGGTTGTTATAACACACGAAGGTATTAGACATTCTAATAGGTATAGTGTAAGTAATTGCTGCTATAAAATTTTTTTCTTCCACAAATTAAAAAAGAAGTGCAAAGATATCGCGATAATTTTATTTTTACATGAAAGCCTGTACCTTAATTCACTTTTCCACATAATTTTCGTGAATATTGAGGCACTTGTCATAACGTGGCACCAGCTTTTGAATACCCTCCTCATAAAATTCTGCCGCCTAACTTGTCAACCACTGTATCACAACTGTTTTGACTTCGTTATCGTCTTGAAGACGCTGATCGCCCAGGGCTGTAGGGAAGATGATCTAGAGTTTCCCATTAAAAAGATATGATGAGATCTTTGGTCCGATTAGCCACATGTGGACGGGCATTGTCATGTAGCAAAGTGATACCCTTACTAAACTTGCCACGTCTTTTGTTCTGGATTGCACGACGCAGATTGTTCAATCTCTCACAATAAGTCGCTGTAATGATTGTCTCAATACGAGGCCGAAACTCCACTAGCAATACTCCTTTTCTGTCCCAAAAAACTGTGCACATGGTTTTCCGGGCAGAAATTGTTTGCTTAAACTTCACTTTTTTGGGTTTGTCGCCATTCCATGGATTGTTGTTTTGACGTAGGCCACCCATGTTTCGTCACCAGTAATAATTTGGTGTAAAAAATCTTCACCTTCATTGGGGTACCGCTCAAAGAAAGTCAATGCACTGCCTAAACGTAAGGTTTTGTGCAAATCCGTCAACATTTTTGGAACCCAACGTGAACACAATTTCCGGTATTTCAAGTTCTCGGTCACAATGCGAAAAACACTACGAGAATATTGAGGAAAGTAGTCGCACAATGATGAAATTGTAAAGCGTCTGTTTTCTCTCACCTTTTCGTCCACTTTCTGCACCAAATCTTCTTTAATGACCGAAGGACGCCCACTCCGTTTTTCATCATGCACATTTGTGCGGCCATATTTAAATGCTCTCACCCATTTCCTTACCATTCCATCACTCATAATGTTTTGTCCGTAAACTTCACAGATCTCACGATGAATATCGATCGGTTTTACGCCTTTAGCACTAAGAAATCTTATAACAGCCCGTACTTCACAATCGGCGGGACTCACGATTGTTGGAGGCATCTTAATCACTCAGTAAACAACGTACACAATGAAGAATCAAACTGTAATGGCGTCAGTGCCTAAACAAGAGATGTAGGTAACCAGCGCGCATGTGCGGAACGCCGACCTTGGGGTTGCGACGGCGGAATCGCAAAACGGTACTTACTTAAAAAATATGCCTCGTATATAGTAATCACAGTTACGTTATTACTGACTCCGATATATTTGATCATTATCTATTACAATTAGGTATTATCGAAGATAGCACGAGAAGTCAAAAATCATTTCTATTTCCCTAAAAACAAGTTATATATTATAATATATCAAAAACTTATGTAGTATCAATTGTACATATTATTTCTAATTTAATTTTTAGTATTTATTTTCAAATTTCCAAAAACTAATAAAATAATACTATGGATTAATTATCTTATTCACAAACCCTTTTTTATACTACTACCCTGGATTTAATTGCTTACCACATAGACAGATTCTACTTCCTGTTCAATCATATTATATCCACGTTTCATACAGATGTTTGATAAAAATTGAAAGAATTAAAATAAATTAAAAGTAATGATAAACTGAACGTTTTATGTGTTAGTCACCTCCGCAGCATCGTTGTTTGAACCATCACAACCATCGCCGGAAAAGCCATGTGCGACCATCAAATCGAGATTTCGATGATGAGCCAAGAGCCAAAAATGGGAAGTGAAACCAGATCAGTTCACATAAGTCATAAACGTAGCAAAGTAGTGACAACTGAATAAAAATGAGTCAAAGTACGTTAGTTACGATCAGTGAAATATGAGAAAAGTTCTAGAATTACGTACCGAACAAGTTTTAAAAAAAGAATATAGACTTCTAAATTTTTTAGTTGCGTATATAAAAACCAAATATTCAAATTTACAATTATCTTGTTATTTTTTCTATTGCTTGCTTTTAGTCTTTGGGCCAACCGTCAAATTTCTTATTCATGACCGTTGTAAATTATTGTATCTGTTATCTGGGCGGAGTCGGACAAATGTAAAAGTTGGCGTATCATGGTAGTGGGGCGTTTTCAAGCTGTCATTAAGTTGCCAATTTTATACAAAAACAAGTTAATGACCACATTATTTATCATATATATTTTAATCAATAGTTTCTATCATATAATCAGCAAAAAAAATAATGGATCACTTGACGCGTCGGACACGGCAAATCTGTCAAATTTATGAAAACAAAAAATTTATTACCTCGCGGCTTATTCTTAAAATTTATGGTAGTTTTTTATGGTAAATTCTCAGAATTTTCTCAGAGTTTTTCTGGTTGAATGGTGAGCGATGTTCCACATTTTGAGAGACATCTACTTATTCAGGTAATAATTACATCAATTATTTTATCTATTAATCTGGTTTTTCTTTCAAAATTCCGTATTGTACGTATAGATAGATTGAAATTTTGATTTAAAAAAGTTTAGGCAATTACTTGCATTATGAACAGTTTACATGCTTCATAATATCTTTTAGTTTTTTAATAAAATCTTTTATTTACATTTTCTATTTCTAATGATAAAGGAGCTAAAGAGATAATCTGACGAGAGTGAAGATGACGAGAAATGGACTTTAGTCAGTGATTCCGAAGACGAAGTATCTGAAAGTGATGAAGTTTAAAAAATCATTCAATTATTATTCTTATACACAAACATTTTTAAATGCAGGTTCTACACTTCCACTATAGGAACGTTTTTAATATGATTTTTGACTATAAAGTACATACTTACGGAACCTGATCAACAATATGGTAAATGAGTTACAACAGCAACTACTTCTGAATCTTTTCAGCCTTGTCAATCTGCTATTATGTATTTATTAATGAGATCATTGTCTATCGTTATTCATGAATACTGAATAAAGCATTGACATCAAGCTTCGTTTCAAGTACAAAATAAGTACCAAAGAAGCTCACGAAATGTTGAGAAATATGGGTGATTCCGTTCTAACTGTGATTTTTTGTATTCAAAATTTCAAGATTTTAAAATTTAACTTTTCTAACTTTTTTATGCATATTATTCATCTATTTTACTGTAAAAATAAAACTCTAAGAGGAATTTACTACAACTTCAAAGTATCACGAGCAAGACACAAATGTCGGATTTTGAGTTCCACGGTACTGACTCATTTATCCACGGTACTGACATGGTAACTTAAGATATTAAACAACAAGTGCATCAATTTTCCTCAGTTTGATCATAAACATTAGAATTTATAAGGTAATTAGTTTAAATCATTTGTTACGACAAAAAAAATTAATAATTTATCGGTAAATTCTAGGAATGGACATGACACGGTACTGACATTCAAGTGATGTAGTATAAGTTTTCTTTAAGTGGCAAGTTATATTGTATAAAAATAATGTTTAAATATCTTAAGAATTATTCAATTAACACAAAATTTTTATTAATTGATTATTAATTAATGACTAGTACAAAAAAACAATACAGGACATTGAATATCACAGTTATAATGGAATCACCCATATGTCAATGGTGATAATGCAGTAACTTTGAGGACTGTTCACAAGTGATATCAGTTGACATGAGTTAATAAAGAAGAACGTCCTTCTACTTGAAATACAGATACAAATGTGCAAAAAGTGGACAAACTCGTTACTTCAATCATACGACTGAGTTTAGTTAAGAAATATTGCACAGGTATTTAAACAAACGATTGCAATTGAGGCAAGTACATGCGAAATAGGTTTCGGGAAATTTTCACTGTTCAACAAAATAAAAATTGTATTCCAATTGCAAAAGTTGTTATTAAAGATGAAAATTCGGTCTACGGCTATAGCAATTATATAAAAAAATCGAAATTATTAATGGAAAACCAGGAACTAATTTTACTCTAAAACGGTTTATTAATCGAATCAAGAAACTGGTCAGTCTTTTGCGATCTCTAGAGCATTAGATTCGTTCCAAGGGAACAATTGTAAACCTCAAACTTTATAAGAGGGTACTGAATTGATGTGTAAAAAAAGAGTGGTGACAATGGAACAAAGACTTTCTTCTTCATCATGAAAATGCATCATGCTACAAGTCGCTTTGATTCGCGAGTGTTTGGCCTCCAGAAGTCTTTTTTTGTCCATACTCACGACTTAGCATCACTACTGTTTTGACTTCTGACTAAAATAAAAATTGTGCTAAGAATCTCATGTTACCTACTTAATTTGTTTTCAGTAAAATCATTCATCGCTTTGTCAATTGTCTAAGAAAATTATGAACGTAGAAACCTTCTCTCCTAAGATCAATAATGAAAAACCAGTACCAGGAAACATAAGAAAAAAAACTTAGGAATGTGAAAAAAAATCAATCGATTTTACAAAGCCGAGCATTTGTCAATGAAGCTGCAAAATTGATAGATCATTACTTTCTCGCAGCCGTAACATAAACAATTTCTGGTATATGACTTGAAGCTATTCTTATTGGGTCCCCTCGGTACATACGCTTTATGATATAATGATATTTTACTTGTATTGTGACTCTAGAAAAGCATCTTCTTTATTTTGAAAATGGTGCAGTAGTGTACGTAACAAATATAGACAGGGCATGAATCATTCTACAGGAAATTTCACATTAGCAAATGCCAACTGGATTTTTCTTTAAAAGAAATATACACGATGACGTACACCAACATGGAAAAGCAAATTCGGTAATTTAATACTTTTATAAACCTATTTAGAATGTTTATTTCTTCCAGAATCGTGGCAATCAAAAATTTTAAATTACATGCATAAAGAAAATTTTTTATAACCGCTCTCAAAATTATAAACTAGAAACAATAACTCACAGCTACATACATAAAAAAATAAATTGTAGTTGATAATCTAATAAATTCTCAATTATTTTAAAATTTCAATTGAATATTTTCAAAATTTAAGACATACCCAAATTTACAAAAATTGAGTGATTATTACCTGGTGGTTCAATATAACATTATATAGTCTAGAAACCGAGGAGCGTTCTTCCAAATCACTCACAGCAAGCTAATTCTTTGGAAGAAGCTTTTTATCCAAAACATACAAATATTCCTTCTGTGAGAATGGCTGAAAAAGGCAGCTAACAGGGTGTATATGTACAAAAACATCAATTGAGTAAATGTAAAAATGTCATTAATAGATAGGTACAAAATACCTACCCGTCTTAGTACATATTTCAATATGAAACAAATTATATTCCAAAAATGAAATACGATTGAGTATCACAAGATTTATTGACGTATTATCAACTGATGTTCCTACCATCGTTAAGCTTATTATGAAGGATATATTTCAATAAAAAAAATTGCAGTGAATAAGTATATTTGTAAAGGTCTAGTTCACTATTTTTCCTTCACAAAATTAAAAACCAGCTAATGTAATCGGTCGTAATATTCAAAAAAGCAAAAAATATCATTGTAAAGGCCATATCAAATAACTTTTTCCTTACAATAATAAAATTATTAATATACGAGTATATCATTTCCATAAAATGAATTATAGGAAACAGTGCTATATAGAATGAACCGTTCCTCAAATTAATTTGAACCAAGAAACAACAAATATTCTTGTATATCGCACCAAAAATTTTATGTAAAACGCCAAGACTAAACCATACCATATGACTAGCACTGAAATAAGAAATCGCATGTAGAGCTAAACATCTAATTCCACACGCCCTAAATTTAATAACTCTACTCTTTAGTCAAAATATGTAGCTTACCCATTTCGTTAGGCCTACAATAGCTATTGCATGAAAAAAAAATATACCTGCATCTCATACCCACGATATAGTTTGTTAAGTTAGAAGGTTCAAACTCTTATGCCCGTTTTCTTCAATTGTAGTTTTCCTTCGGTTAACGTTATTGCCCAAATAACAGATTATAATCGACTGTTGTGCTCTAATACTTTTGAAGTCATTTAAAAACCTCGCCAATCAGTTAGAACAGAGTTGTGTTTCCCAACCTTTTTTGTGCCATGCCCCACTTTGGCTTTTCTAAACTTCTTATGCCCCTATGTAACATACATAAAAAATTTAATTGTTCACTCAAGAAACTTAAATTATAGGTTTTACGAAGAAATCACCAAGTAATTGTTAACAAAGCAGAGTAACACTAACACTGCCTGCACCATTCATGATAATAAATCAATTTGCCTTAAATCAAAAAATCTTTCTTTCAAATCAACGGATAAAATATTCAAATGATTGAAAATGTTAAGAAAAGTGGCATGGATCTCTTTACATTTTTGAAGCCAAGAAACTGTTCAACTCAATGAAGCCAAATATCTTTGCTTTTGCATCGACAAGATTTTTATTTGTTCTTTGATTTAATATATTTAGTTTTTCAAAGAAATCGGCTGAATAACTCACAAATGCTTACCATCAATTGTCAACAGGTACTTCATTTCAGGTATGTCGCTTGAAAAATTACTAATGGAAACAAACAGTTAAAAGTCTCACATGGTCTTCACAAAATAGTTTATAGAGACTTTTGGCATTAGCTTTAAAAGCAATAACATACTTTATTACTGAATTTAGTATTTCGTTTAGATCAGGCGAGATGTTTTCTTTTTAAATAACACAATGTACAAGAATAATTTCTGGAATCGCATTTTTCCTCAATTTTAAACAGCCATTTTTTTTTACCCATCATTTGCAGCATAAGATTTTATATTTTTCATTGATATATCATTGTATCGTGATCTAAGTAGATTTTTAGCTTGAATATTTATATATATATATATATATATATATATATATATATATATATATATATATATATATATATATATATATATATATATATATATTTAGAGATGTTCTTGATCTTAGGTCTCTTCTGTTTCAAAATTAGTTTTTTCTAATAATTTTTTCTAAATTATTAGGAAAAACTAATTTTCACACAGAAGATCTATAGTATGTGGGCTTGACCACCTTATATCCTCTATAATTTTATATTGTAAATTAAATATTATACATATATTCTGAATAGAAACCCAATAACTTTAATCACGTGTTCTATAACTTTTAATCAGATTACGTACTCTTGTAATTTCATATATATATATATATATATATATATATATATATATATATATATATATATATATATATATATATGAATTGTAAAGAAGTTTTTGCCAGCTATATATGAGTAGTGGGAACGTGGCAAGGAAACACCAAAATGGACTAACTTCAATATATTTTTCGAGTTTTCGAATACTTATGTATTCATCGTCTGGGAAATAAGTAATTAAGATTTCCGGAGATTTTTGATAATATTAAAGCTTGTAAAAATTTTTAAACTCATAGAATTAAAAATTCAATATTCAAATTGACGTTGCTAGAAATATTGATTCAATGTAGATGTATATATACCTATGCAAAATGTCCTTTTTCAATTCTAACTTTCTTGTTTTCAGCTTTTCAATAAGTTGTTTTTCAATATTTCACTCATTTTGTCTATTGTCCTGCTTATTGTTACTGATTAGCATAGTAGAGTCATCTTTACAAGAACTGTTTTGAGAAATGCTGATATTGACGGTTTTAATATATTTTTTCCTATAGTATGATTTTTTTCTGATTTTAGCGATGAATAAAGCAATATGACAACTAGTCTTAAGAGTACGATCATTATGAGCACTTTGTTTAATCTTGAAATGCGCCTCAAGACAACCTCATTTCTTTGATTCGTTGGTCAAGCATTGTTAGGCCATACTAGTTAATCCTATCACGTATAGAAAGAACTAATTTTGCCTAGGCCAAACTAGTCGATCCTGATGTAAATACGCACACTCTAGAATAAACTAGTATGGTCTAGTCTCAATCAATTTAGAAGATTGAGCAAACATGTCAGGACTTGCGGGAGTTAGATTTGTCGTTTTAAAAGCATTTTACGTCTAGTTACCAGCCGTGCGTAATGTATTTAATTAATGATAGCACTTTAAAACTGAAAGTTTACGTATTACACTACACTATAAAGTTTTCGTCTTTTTCAATATGGATGAACCTTCGTTAAGTCGACAAGCAGATCAAGAACAAAAGTGAAAATAAAAAGTCTTCTCCTTATAATGTGTTATCAATGATGTTAGGTTAGGCAAAGATACTCTACAGTTCTAAGTGCCACCTAAGCACACCATGTAAAAATAAATAAAAATTTTAAAAATTGAGATATGATTATTACTTTTATTAATAAAAACACTTATTATTTGTTATGATTGTATGATTGTTTGTATTACCAATTATCCATAGCTTTTAACGACGATCATTATTGTTATAATAAAAATGATTATTTTTCCAGTTACCGAGTATTATTGATTTTTTAGATATACTGTAATGTTTAGACTGGGCCGTACTAGTTTATTCTAGAGTGTGCGTATATCAAGAACAACTAGTTTGGCCTATGCAAAACTAGTTTGTCCTGAAATTGGGTTTGGCCGGTAATATATATATTGAATAAGGGAGCTTTTTACTTATTGTGGCTGTGAAATACTACTTTGAAAAGTCCGGAGTTTCCCGAGTAGCCAGTTGTTTGCCACAGGGAAGTTTACTTGACGACGCAAAACACCCAGTTCATATTTTGGTCTTGTCAAGCCAGATTATATCTGATAATTGAATTTCGCACAGAAATCTAGCACTACATTTAAATAACCCTGAGCGAAAGGGTAAAATGACCATCCTATCTTGGTACTTTGAATTTGAAAAGACAAAAAGGGCCTGAATAGAGATAGAAAACTATATCATGACACAATAAATTGATATGGCCCCAACATTTTTACGATACACATAAAACTTTTAAATTAACTAAACAGTCCATGAAGACTAGATACGGAGGAGGACGATCGCCATGTATTGCAAGCGTCCTAGAATTGAAGGATACATCGTTTTCGTAAATATGCTGCCAAGACGACGATGCGTTCCATAAATATCGTTTTCCAAATTTTGAGTGATCGTATTTGAATTTTAATTGATAAAAGAAAACTCCCATTTTTGTTTTCTTTCTTATTCTCTTCTAATTGACCATCCTATCTTGGTACTTTGAATTTGAAAAAACAAAAAGGGCCTGAAAAGAGATAGAAAACTATATCATGACAGAATAAATTAATATGGCCCCAACATTTTTACAATACAAATATAACTTTTAAATTAACTAAACAATCCATGAAGGCTAGATACAGAGGAGGACGAGAAGTTTTCAATAATCTTATTGAACTAAAAATATATTATCTCTGCTGCACAAATAATGAAAAAATTTTGAAAATTAATTTATTAGCTTCATGATTGTAATTTTAAAAGATTAAAAACAGTAAGTTATTATTTATTTTCAAAAAAAAACACTTATTACAAACTAACTAGAATTTTGATAGCAAATTGATTAAATTTAAAAAATTAAATTTGCTAATTAAGCATGTAGATTGGCTATCGCCTTCTGGCTCCTTATTGTTACATTTTTATATGAAAGGTATGATTTTTATAAATAATGTTAATAATGATTTAAGACAAAACCGTGAGGTGTTCGTTTCTCATATTACGACTATTTCACTCATATTTTAATTAATAGTTTATTAAAAATAAAAAAATAAAGTATGTTACTTGTGACACAGTAAATAATGATGTATTGCTATAGTTATGATGATCACTTGATGACGCAAACATCGACTACACAACGATTTACCATTTTTATTGGGTCTCCTATGACCCAGCCATACTGATTTCTTGAATAAGCTTTCGCGCGTTAAAGGTACAGGTCTGTGCGTCCATGTATCTTCAGTATTTGTTAACAGTGTGCGATGACCACAAGTATTTTTTGGTAAAAGTAAGCTTCAGATTAATTGGGTGGTCGATTTTGACCCCAAGTTGTGATTTACTACGTGAAGTTTTTCACAGTAAACTACTAGTTTTTCCTAATTAAAATTATAGGAAAATGGATTAGTTATACAGGACGAAGTGATTGAGTCTGCACTGGAAAACAGCCTTTGGATGAAGAAGATATCGAAGATAAAGCCAACTATTCAATACCTGACGAAATGACATGGAAAGAACTACAGGAGAAGATATCATACACTGAGGAAGTTGAAGGTACTGAGATCATGGATATACCACCTATAGATGGAGAGATAATGAATAACGAGAAGGTCATAAACATCGAACCGATAGAAAGGAGAGTAGTCAATAATCAAAAAACTGTGAATATAGCATCTATAGAGAGGTACAGAAAATAATAATTGCAATAAACGAATCTTCTTTGGCAAAGCGTGCATGCTTTCTTGAACCATGATGATTTCAAATGGTACTCGCAGCCATTAATTTCGAAGAGAACAAAAAGCTCTGTTGTACATTTACCTGATCCAAACTGAAAAATTAAGACTACCAACGGGTTTAAAGAAACATGACACCTTTTTATCGACGAGATTTTAGATATAATTGTAGAAAATACAAATATGTAAATACGAGTAGTAATTCATAAATCAAAATCGGAACAGCGATATCTCCAAGAAACGGAGAAAGTGCCTTTGTTTGGAATGTTTTATTTCGCTGGAATGTTGAAGACCGCTAATCTTAAAAAACCTTAGAAAATATGTAGTCAGAAAAATTTAGTGTAGCAATATTTTGTAACACAATGCCAAAAAACCGATTTGAGTTTTTTCTAAATTGCTTGCGTTTCGATAATAAAGCAACGCGTTCAGTGGACAAGTTTATAACGATAAGAAATATTTGGGACTTAAACACTTATTATACGCAAACAGAAGTCTTAAAGAGAATTCGATGCGAACAAAGTATATCATGAAGCTGATAAAAATAATAGCCGGAACCAATCACAACCTTACAGTCTAGCGAGTGAGTCCGCCTCGTCGATGCCTTTGTTGCTCGAGTGACCGGGCACCTAAATGAGCTGGATCTTGCAACCATCACTCACTAGATTTTGTAGAACTTTTTTGCACTTCAACACTAGCTTAGAGCACACCTTCTTAGCCGTTATGGCTTCTATGGCAGCTCTACTGTCTTAGGAGATTGAGATTACTGCATTCCTTTGGCGTCGCATTCCATCACAGCGAATACCTCGGCTTGGAAGACGGTAGCGTGTTCTTCAAGCGAAAGATTCGTTTATTGTGGGGAAGAAGAAGTGTGTCCTACTAATAAGTTCTATGCATTATGACGATGACATAAATTTAGACACAAAAAAGCAAAAATCACAATGTTCTACAATTCGACTAAAGAAGGGGTCGATAGATTTGACAGGATATGTCCTTAAAAAGCAGTTGATAGAAAAACACAAAGATGGCCATTAAGTATTTTCTACGATTTGATAGACGTGGCTGAAAACAATTCTTTTATTCTGCATCGAAATCAAACATCTAACAATGTTATTTCAGTCCTTTCAAGTTGGAACCCCATACTGGAATCCAAAATTTAGTATTTGAGGGTGCTGGTTATATTTTGGTCCAGTGGAGATTTTCCTGAGCCAATTGATTTACTGTACACTACTGTACTGAAAAAAATTTCATGAAGATTTCACAAAATTCCAGACTTCTATCCAGATCATCTCATGAGAGTTCGTGAACAAGTTGAACTTTGTACAGTTTTTCATTGTTTGAAAACTTTACTACAAACGACTTACTAACATTTTGTTGTGATGCAATTTCTGTTGTAGTTGTGGGAGGGATGTCTTCTGATGACAACAAAATATCTAACTTAGTTAGCATTGTCGCTTATTCCTGGCATCCTCGCGCTCTTAGTTGCATTAAATTTTGCAATAATTCTCCTCACTTTGCTTCTAGCAATTGAAAGTTTTTAAAACGTGTCACGTTGACTAAAGCCCATACTGTTTCATGGTATCGATTTTTCTCGTCTTTCTGTTAAAGAGTCATAATAATAAAATTGGTATGATGCTAATTGTGACTGACACTGACAAACAGTTTTTTAATTAAAGCGAATGAAAAAATTAATAAAAACAGTTGGTACTAGGTAACTTAAAATTATCATTCTTTTACTTATGTAGTTTTCCGTAAATTGAATATCAACTTTATTTTGTTTTCTATTATTTCTCTCGGGGTTTTTGCATTTTCTTCAAAAATGAACGTTGTACGTTTTATAAATTTTGTCATATCTCTGTATTTATTATATCTGTCGTAGGCATATTTGAAAACCAGTCGTTTTCGAAAACGCCTAGCGTTTCAGGCGACTAGGACAACCGAGGCTGCGAGATGACTGTTTCTCTTCTTGCCTAGTATCCCAGGCGTTTTCGAAAACGCCTGGCTAATTCAGGCAAGTAGCCGATCGACTTTCTCGAGTCGTTTGGTTATCCTACTCGCCTGGCGCGCCAGGCGTTTTCGAAAACGTCTGTTATACCAGCGATGCGTCGAGCGTTTTTGAAACACTTTACGTACGAATATAATTTGATAGACAAAAGCTTTTTATTATCCACATACTACTCGGTGCGTACATATTATTTTCAAATTCAAATCGTCAGAAACTACATTGATACAATACATTGAATTTTCAAATAATTTGTCAAATTATAATAAAAAACAAATGGCTGTTCCAAAAATTGACACATCTAACATTTTAGCCCTTCCAAAATGTGTATAATTATGTACGCAATTTTACTGTGTGAATATGCTTCCATCAAAAATACTATAACAATTGCATACGGAGAAATATGTAAAATTTAACCTAACCTAACCTAACCTAACCTAACCTAACGTTAGAACGTTTCGCGAAGCCATGTGTGAATAGACTACGTAATACCGAGGAGCAGTTATCCTGTTTTGTTGTGTAACACAACAGACTAAGTAGAATCGATAGATAAATGATGTCACGAAATATTCGAAGGAATCATAACACGAGTGCGTTATACTACAGTATGACTTGGTTCACAAGTCACTTTACATTAACTGAAATGAATTTTTTTATATTTCAAATACGTTACATAAAAAATCAAGACTTAGCACATTCATCAAAATAAGCTTAAAAGTTATGCGAAAAATAGAATTGTTCTGCACGTCGCTCAGTGTTTCAAAAACGCCCGATGCATCGCTGGTATACCAAGTGTTTTAGAAAACGCCTTGGATACTAGGCAAGTAGAGAAACAGTCATCTCGCAGCGTCGGTTGTACTACTCGCCTGAAACGCTAGGCGTTTTCGAAAACGCCTGGTTTTCAAATACGCCTACGATATATCCAAGAATGGGGTGCAACCAAGTAGAAACATTTGTATTTTCAGTGGAACATGTCTGTTTTTCTAAAGCTCCATAAATTGTATCATTTTATAGTCAATTAAATGTATAATATTGTGAAATGAAAATGCGGGTACTTCAACGGCTAGCACAACGTGTAGCATTGATTTTATTCTATGTACTATATTTCTATTCTTCTAATTTTTTATTGCTTATATATTCAAACATGTTTTAATATGTATTCTCCAATTTTTATTTCTGTTTTACTTCTACTGTCCACATGTTTTTGTATTATTATTATATTGGGTCTGTTATTCATTCTTATGGGAATACTGCAAAGAATTTTAATAATTTTTTCAGATATAATGAAAAAGAACGCCGATACGATACCAAGCTTTATTTCAATGAAAAAACATTCAATTTATAAAGATTTTCATTTTCGGCTTCGGAAACCTTTTAATGCTTCTTTTCACCCACGTACATTTAATTAACTCATACAAATATCTCCATTCCCTATATATTATTATCGTGCATGTAATATAGTTGGTAAAAGAGCATTTCCTATTTGTTGTGAACTTTTCTATAATAAGTTAATTCAATATCGATCTAGTTATACTTACTGATAAGTTATTAGATGGCAATCATAGAAAATTGAGTCCCCCAGAGCTTCATTCTTCGTTTTTATTACATATTCTTCATTCAGCTTAATTTCATAAATATTTTAAATGGTGTGGTATCACTTACATGCGGAAAACACTCAACATTATTTCTCAAATGAACAGGATAAAATAAGTAAAATAGGTTTTCATATGAATAAAGGTTTTTTTCGGTGTATGCTTCTAAGATAAAATCAATGATTCAAATCAGATTATTATTAAATGAAATTTTGTATCGGTCATTCACCAATTTAAAAATATTATACGATCAAATTCTTTGAGTAACATATAGAGATAAGTAAAAGACTTGATATAAAGCTACAAAGTATGTATTTGACCAAAAATTATACATTTTCCCGTGGAAATTATAATAAACTTGACTTGTTTAATAATACGGTTAAAGCTTCTTTGACTGCCTCTACATTATCATGTTGAGTTCATTCAGGCATGACTTTATAATAGGAAATATCGGGCAAAAAGGTTTTGCTGGAATGTTTGTTTGCCAAAAACTTTTTCAGAATAAATGAGGAATGGGCAAGGGAGATGAGATGAGATGTAGTATATGAATCTTGCTTTTTACAGGTTATTGTTATTATAATTGTTGCGTGTGTTTCATGAGCGGCATCAGGCGAATACAGTCTTCAACTAGACATCTCAGACAACTAGGGGCTGGCTAAAAATAAAAATAACGTATGTTCATTTATGCTTGCATGATTTATTATGCCATAATATATTTGAGAAAACCTCCATCCTTATACAAAAAGATGAAATTCCAGATTGACATACACGATGTCAAAACATCTATCCCAGGATTTACGTGGAAGATTCGTTCCAGGCAAAACCATGTAAAATGCTTGCTTTGTAAAACCGTGTAAAATGAAAAGTATATGCTCAATTCAGTCTTTTAATAATAAATTTATCCATATTTAATGATTCCGTTATTTATTTATGTAAAAAGTCTAAAACTAATTTACCATCTGTCTCTGAAGACGATAATGTTTAGTAGTTTTTTTAAATTGACAGTAGTAATTGTAAAAAGAGAGAACTATATAATTTGACTTTGTTGTTTTCAGCGAATCAGTTCGTTTAACGAGTAATTTGACTTTTTTTAATTTTACATTGGTAAGTATAAATATAATAAATCTTTAACTAGTAAACTTTGATATTTTAAAATACCTAAAATGCCGTGAGACGAGAACATTATAACACACAAGTAATTAAACATGTGTAACAGTAATACAATACCGTGCCATGTTCTTAACCCTCAGATTAAAGTCAGCTTACAGTTTAAATAGAATTAAGGAAAATCAGGGTTGCACATCAAAGTTCATGTATCTATATAGTTGCTTTTAGTTTGGTATCTGATATTCTTATAAAACGGATAATTCAATGTAAGTTTGATCATAGGGGTTCTGAATAATGAAAATTTTAGAATTCAAAAGTTTTGCAAATTTTTAATTTGATTGTGATAAATTATAGCTTCTACATATGCTGATTTCTAAGTTGATTACTATCTGCGAATGTTTACTCAATTGAGGTTAAATTTATAAGTTATATTTAAAAATTTGACCAAAATTGTATAAGAAAAAGCGTGAATTTATGAAAAAATAATAAAGTGTTGATATACAACGCCACTTTTGCGAACTACATAAATATGTCATCTTGCAAAAAATCAGCACTCCAGTCACCAACATGGCTAATTTTAATTTTGGATTTTGTACAAACAATTGAAAAAGTTAAATTTCTATTTTAATTATCAAATAGCAAAGGCCGACCTTTGGAATATTAGTCATAACGATTATTTCTACTGAGTTGACAGATATTTAGATTTGATTTATATGAATATTATTGCTGACGTATTAGTCACATGATGGAAGACCGTTTCTACTTCACCTACTCTATATTAGGAACAATGAAACAAAAAATTGTAAACATTAACACTGTCATCACTTTGTAAATAATCTGTATTTTTTTCCTGATTGGCATGATGTCACTTTCATCACTTGAGCATTCCTTGGGCGATCCTGTTTCATAAGTCAACGTTTTCTATTTAAATCTTTATAAACTTCCTCATAAACAACTGTTAATATCTCATTGGAAACGAATAGCTCGTTTAACATTTGTATCACATTGCAGAAAATTTTCTTCCCAAAGCAAACCCCACACTGTTTTCTGTAAACGTGACTTTGTCTGGTTTGTTGGTTTATTCAATCATCTTCATTTAGTTCTTTATTGGCAATCATTAAAACTTCAGCAATATCGTTACTCTTACTGTTTCCAAAGATATCAATTTCCTTTTGATTGCTTTTTTTAAAGTTTTTGGCATTTCTAAAGTTTGGAAAATTTATACAAATTACACATATGGATTCCAAAAAAGCTATAAAATTTACAACCTACCAATTCAAATAAACGCGCAACAGTCAAAGATTTGAGCTTTTCTTTACTGAAAATTATTTTACGTTCGCGTGAACTACTCTATACTTGTCATGGACTCGTATGTACTTATTAAGGGTATTTTCGAAAATTTATTTCACAATACGGTGAGTCCCCCGTTTTTGCCGTCAGTGTTGGTTAAATATATTTATATGCGAATTCGCAGCCAAATATACATTTTCAACCATTTGGTATGTAATTTATGAATTGTGTAAAAACGAAAACAGGTACCGTGTGAATCGTCTTTATTTAAAAGTCTTCTCTCATATCCAATGACTAAAGTAATCAACAAGTTACACAACGGACATACGAGTGAGTATATTCTTAAAAGTATTTGAAATTATAAATTATGGGTGCCGATAGTCACCCGTTTGGAAATCCCTAATCTAATTGGAAAATTGCAAACCATATGAAGTTGTTGCGATGAAACGGACTATGGTTGACCTGTATTTGAAAAATGCTTCTTTGTTTTCCAACTCATTTCCTTTGATGTTGGTAATAGCTTTAAGTATCTACTTATTCTATATGTATAAGCAAAAAAAGAAAGTTCCTTTGTTTGTTATCTCCGTACGTTTCGTTAAGGTTAAGCAACGAATAACTTACTTTGGAGATAACTAATGTTTTTTCTACCGAGGATATTTCCTAATAAAAGAGCCAGGATTTTTATAATAATCTTGATACCGGAATATTTATTATGGGCATGCCTGTAAAGTCCAGAAAAGAATTTTTACTCGACCTTGTATAGAATTCGAAACAAAGTCGGAACAAGAGAAAAATATTTTTTTTTATCTCGTGAAGCACTATTTCAAAGTAAATCGAGGAATTATGACCTGAACTTGATAGGCAATGAGGTATCCAGAAATAAAAGTTGTTGGAAGAAGTGTTATATTTTGATTTCATCTATTTTGTCTCTTTTACTTGATATTGGTTTGTTTTTCGGTTGCCGCTTCGCGGCGAAAGACAATACAACCTCAAGCTAAAATCTAGTACTTCTCTTCCCTTGTATGATAAATAACTATTTTTAAGAAATTTTCATTGTTAACGCCCCGCAACCCCCCTTGTGGGTGGAACCAATATAGACAACTAAGAAAATTATCAAGATTAGTAGGAATGATTGAATTTTGGATCCATTACTATGCAGAGTAAAGGGTGGAAACATCGAGGTTTCAAGATTCAAAAGTAATCCTAACCGTATTTTGGGATGCTGAAAGCACGACTTTAGTGGAACCACAATTCCAGATACCAATTTAGACTAAAAATTAGGTGAACTGGCCACAAAAGAATATTAGGTATTGAAAAAGAAATTGCTAAAAACTATTGTAATGTTTCTCGAAAAATATTTAAAATTATGTTCTATGCGTCAGTTCAAAAAATCTAAGAAGAAAGGTTTAATTGATATGCAGACTGAACCGGATGGTCCCTATAAATTTATAATGAATTACCAAGATCACTCAACTAAATTTGTGTTCCTAAGAGCTCTGAAAACTAAACAAGCCGAAGAAGTTTTCTATAACTTAATGGACATTTTTGGTATCACCGAAGCTCCCTCTCTACTTAATAGTTTGTGAATCAAATATCTCAAGTTTGTTCCAATTGATTCATGTAAGCTAAGCTCAGGAGCGTCGAGCCCATGGGTTTCGTGTGCAATGTATTTAATAAATTGTGAAGCAACTGATATGATCTATAACAATGTATCAGGAAGATGACTAGGATGTAATTGGAACTTCACAATTGACAGCAAAAGATGCAATTAACGCCTTTGAGCCTCCTATTTAAACAATGTTAAAGAAAAAAATTCTGATGAACATTTTCATGCAAGCATATTATGACTTCTTATCATAATTTTCCAAGAATTTATACAAAGATTTCCTAATGTAGAGTTTTAATTTTTTGTAAGAGTATGAGATGTAAAATCTTATTATTGGATCCGTAATTTATCGAAGGAGCTTAAGCAGAAGTTCAACCAAGCTATCAGAAACTTTGATTGTGAAAGAAAGTGGTGAAATATACAGTGAATTTTTCATTTGTATATCCTTTATTTTGAAAAAGGAGTCCAAAGTAGTCTAGATATCCCTGATATATATTGTCTGGTTACATGTGTCTCCCTTCTGTGAGACCAGATCACAGTTTCTCGATTTGAATTTCGAATCAAGAAAATAAATTAATAATTTATCGAGATGTCTTGTCTTCATGAAACACGCTGAACCCAATTCTAGAAAGTTAGAGTTACTCTGGATTATTCATGTATATAGAGAATAATTTTCTAACTTTTACATTATAGTGTGCAAAAGTGGAGTATTGAGGATCTGAAACTATAATATTGATCAAACTTTTGTCTAGTTCTAATAAAAAAATTATCCGATTAATTTAATCGACAGGCTTCTTCAAGAGCGATATAATAATTACATTACTTCGATGTCTTTGTTGAACTATTTTTCTTCAGACTCGGACAGGCTTTTTACATCTTTTCCACTAAAGTCAATCTGTTTTTTTTTTGTGTGAGCATTCAGTTCTACAAACAAGTAAAGTTCCTAGAGGACAAATCTGGAGAATAGCAATTTGAAATGTAAATCAAGCCTCACCATTTTCAGGGTAGTCGAAAAAGTGTGATGGTAAGTATAGTAAATATCTCTGTACAATTTTAAATTCATAAAAAATATGTTTGGATGAAATTTCCAATCTTTTTGTATATAAAAGTAGCAAACTACCGATAAGTTTATAAAGCGGTTGTCCTTTCAGACAAATTATATTTGGTCCTGATCTGGTTATTTTACCTACCACACGCGTTGTTAAGTTTACAGTGCTTCGATCTGAATAACTAACTTCCGTAGAATATACGCTTTACATAAAAATAACTCATCGGTTTTATTCAAATTCAACGGTACGAACTTGGCAGAGCTAATAACTACAATTTTGTTTTTTTTTTGTTTGAATCTTGAATCCTATTAGATTTAATAGAAAACATACAATTATATATGACATATTATCCAAATTTCAGAAAATCAGATGAATATCTTTAAAAACAAGTTCAATTAAACATAACCTCAAAGGCGCAAAAAGAATTCTTTATTATGCAGTTTATACAAGAACGATCCTACCCAGGGCCGGATTAAGATTTATAAGGCCCGGGGCTAAAATAATGACGGGGCCCCCTTAAGGAATTCGAAAACCCGGAAAAATTCACAAAATAATATCAATACGTTAGATTTGTAGTATCAACACATCAAAAAATACAGAATGATTTCCAAATGATGGGGCCCTCTTGGACCTGGGGCCCGGGGCTATAGCCCCCCCAAGCCCCTAGCTTAATCCGGCCCTGATCCTACCTTAATAAAAATGAAGATTAACACTATTAAATCTTTCAAAGTTATTTTAGTCGTTTAGTAGCTTTTTTATTATTGATACTATACATCCTAGATTTAACAGTTAAACCGAATTTTTTTACTTTAGTCTGGTGTATGATTTAAAGCTGAGTTTACGACAAAAGTAATGTATTCTAGTTCGAGCTTGTGCCAGCGATTATACCACAGAGGCTAGAGACCGAATGAAAATAATTATGTTAATTACCTATGTACCACGAGAGGATAATATTTGAATGTCAAATAATAAAAGATTTTTAATGAAATATATCATTACAATCTTAAACTTTTCAGAATAAAACTGACTTGGTTGAGATCCAACTCAAAAACTTTGGCTATTTCGTGAGGTTCATTCTCATTGTGTTACTTTCTGTTTTTCTAACAATATAACTCCATAGAACCAACTTTTACAGTAGAAATAAAAAATTTGGCGATAAAAAATTTGAAAACCTGTTTTGTTTTTAATAAAAGATTAAAATAGTAGCCAGATATCAAATTAACACGGAGTGCGGATAGCTTTAAACAAAATGGTGGTCTCGAGTTGCAAGGTTTTCTATTCAAACTTTCAAATTATCACGGATTTTTTTTTGAGTATTTACGAGTTTTTCTATGATACGCATTAAAAAATTATCTATCTAGTAGTATCAAAGTGTTGATATCAGTAAAAATGTAAGTTTGTGTTTGTTAGCATAAATAGAAATCAATATGACAAAAATAAATGATTTTATGTTAATAATGCATTCTTTTTCTGGTTATTAATTCATAATGACTGTGCTGCTTTCGAGTAATTGTAGTGATAATCTGTTTTATTTGGTGAATTTCATGTTTTACGTTTATAAAGATGACTGCTGGCAATGAATAATACTGAATTAATATCTTAACATATTATGTAATATATTTTGAAGGAAAATTTTTTGTGCAGTTTTCTTTTTGAAAATATATATTTTAATTTCCTTCTTATAAATAAATGAGGTTGTCATTATTATAATTAATTGAAAATATCACGGTTTTATCAAAATTTTTAGTTAAGTGAGAGAATTATTGCTTTTACAATATTTTAGAAACTTAACCTTAAAAATATCATTCCCAAATTATAACTTTCCGCATTTTGTACTCAAAATTCCATTATTTTTTTATAATATACCTCAAAAATATGCAACGTTGACTTCGGTTTCAATTAAAAAAGAAATATTTGGAAATTTATTATTAAGTACTTGTTCTAAGGTGTATGAACTACCGTAAAACAACATTTACATTTCACGGTATTAGGAAATTTACATTTATTAGTATTTTATGACGTATGTGTACTTTAGGTTTACTTCTTAAGATAGCACTAATTTGCCAAAATAATATGAACTATCTAAAAATAGGTGAATTCGGGTTGTGAATCAGTTGTGAGAGTGAATATGCTACATTACTTGTATGCTCTACAATTCTAAAATAAGGAGAATTCATCCATATAATGAAAAATGATCATAAAATTTACTATTACGGTTACTAATAGAAATTTTTTTCATAACAGACCATACATAAATGTGATAACCGTTGCCCCAATCACAGGTTTTTTAAGGATTGTAGCCTTCTGATCTCATTCATCGGCGGAATGACCGACGATAGGGACTAACGTAATTGTAGCAGCACCCGGCTCTCTATCTATTCACTTGATAATAGTTCCCATTTTCATACCAATACACCATACGTAACGTACCCATTTAAACAACATCCACACAAGAAAATAATCCTAAATTCCCAACCAAATCATTTCTAACCTAATGAAAAACTCAAATGAGCATCTCTCTCTCAAATAATTCATAAAGTTTAGATTTATTACCTACAACTATATTCAATTTCCATTTATCAATGTTCTAAGAATGTTGAAGCCGACTATCTGTGCATTTGAAATAAAGGTCGTACCTAATAACCCCCTTAACCTAACTGAATGAAACAACTGTGCTGACAAAGAAAATGCTGTTGTTAATTCAACTGAATGATAACTAAAAACTTTTCTAGATTGTTTTCACAATAACCGCAATCGCAATGAAATTTGTATAACATTCCCACTATTCTTTTATAATTATAAAAAAATCTTCGCGTCAAACTTCCGAGCAAACTCGGTGGAACAGGGGCATAACCAGTAAGTCTTCAAGAATTTTTTGATGTGCGTAGTTTACGACTGGACATGTTAGTTCGAGAACGGCGTTTTCACAGTTATGCATTTTGTTTGTCACATTTTTTTATTTTAAAATTTGCATCAACGAGTTCGCATTAAGTTTTGCTTCAAACCACATAAAAATGGAGCAAAGTGAAGACAATATTAATTGTTTTCCTAGATTATGAAGATGTGCACCATGTTCCGAGAAGTCACATGATCATTGAAGATTACTATGTTAAACTAAAAAAGATTTCATGACACCAGAAAGCGATGATAGTTTGCTTTATTTAGCAATACTTATCAAAGCACCAAATTGTAAAGCTTCGCCAGCCTCCCTCCGTACACTCCTAGTGTATCTTCCTCTTCCCAAAACGTCGCAATAAATTATAATAAACTTGGTTCTATTTTCACTCTACACTCAAAGTTTCATAATTATTTTGACAATTCCAATAAAGTTAATATTAAAGATAGAGAGAGCGGCATGTAAGTTAAACTGTACTATAAGAGAAAGAGATCTACATCTCTTTACTCGCTATTGAAATGTTCCCATCTCTCGAAACTAGAAAGTGGCATACCAATGTTTTTTCTCTCTTTATTAGCAGTTCGGACCCACTTGAACAATCTTCCACACCTTGCTCTCCCTATCTTTAACATTAATTCTAAGGAGATGTCACAAATATTTCAACCCAAAATAAAATGTTGGATCTCTTTGCTATAATAGCTTGAAAACAGAAACATTCTAAAACAAAATACTTCACGAGAATTGAAAATAATACCTCAAAATTCAAATAAAAATTGTCATTAAATATTCACTTACAAAGAAACAAGCAACGAAGCAAAAGGATGTGAAAGATGTAAAAAAATTAATGATATGAAAATAATTTATTGATAAATAATATTCAAACCTATTGTATACAGATAGAACTTATTTTTCTCAGCTACTTAGCTCCAATTTTACCACAAAGCCGGATTTGCCTAGATTGGTTAATATTGGCTTTTTCATAACAATGTCATTGCTTCAAATAATTTTGAGTCGCACATTCATTGGTTTTATTGTGAAGTTTATTTAGTTCTATTTTCATTGACAAATTTATCATATATTTCATGTATATGACATATTGAAAAGTCTCTCTCACGTTAACAGCTTCACAATTTCCACACGAATTCTTCATACTTTACGCTATCATTTGAAAATGTAAAACGAGATCGTGCAACTTTAATTTATGTTTGAATTAAGTCTACTGTTTATCTTTATTTGTTATTAATAATATGCTTAAAAGTTATTTCATTCTCCCATTCAAAAAAGTTGAAAAATATTCACTGCAAAATTTATATAAATGTACTCGAAAATCAATTATTTGGTACTACATTTATTAACATAGTTGCCATTCACACTCCACCAAAATCGCAGAAAATGATTTTTCTTCTGTTCACTAGATAATTAACAAAAACGTATAAAAAGGTCTTCTTGTAATTTTATTCAATAATTAAATAGAACAAAAATGTAATATTTTTTTTTCATTCACGGTATTATTTGAATAATTTTTCTATGCTTCCGTTAAAAATCATATATTTCTGAGTTAAAAATATCACGAATATATGAAGTATTTATAGGAAGTATATATCTCACTCTAAAATATTTAGTTTAAAAAGCGACACACAATGATACTACTCGGGTCTAGACGAGCTTATTCACGTACGCCGCTGTGTAAAATTACAGTAACAGAGAAACCAAAACAAGAGCATTTTCCTACATTTGGTAAGTAATCACTCGGAAACGGAACCTACCAAAAAAATGCGATTATATAGTTGTAAAACGAAGCTTGTGTACGATAAGTGGGAAGAGAAAAGGGAGCAAGTAACCCGATGCAGTTGGCATCTGAATCGCGCCTTAAAAGGCATGGCTGGCCGTCCACTCAGGGCAATTGAGAAGGGGTCTAGTCTGATTTGTTACTTTGCCTGCCTGCGCTTTACGTTTAGCGCTTCTCGCTGTATTCCTGCGTGAGAGTTCGCCAGGTCTCGACGGCATGCCTGCTGTCGATCACTAATTCATGTAAATATACTGAGTCATTCAGTTCGCAGGCTTTTATTCATTTATTATCATTATTATAATTTTTGTTGCAATAAACAACAACATATGGTAATATTTTTAAATTGTTCATTATTAAATTGTAAATAAAAATTATTTCGCACGTACAGAGTGTTTTAAAAATTGCATCCAAAAGATATACTATTATTTTGACGTACAAAATCTGCAAGTATTTCTCTATAGAAGTTATAGAATTGGCAAAGATTTGTTTTTAAATAAATGAAACACCCGACTCACCTGTAGATATTGTCCAATTAAAAAAATATATTTTTCTATCTTGTAGTTATATAAAAGTTTTATAAATATAGGTTATTGAATAGTTTTAGATAGAAAATTTCTCAAAAATGAATACTAATTTAAAATCCCATCCATGCCGAGGTACGGTAAATTAAATTTTTAGCTTAAATGAGATGTTAGAGTAGCCGGATCTTCTGTATAACCTACGTGGATTCAAAAAAATATCATGAGCTGAAAACTAAAATTATTCACAAATAATAAAATATAGAAAGATCCAATTATATTAATATGTAACTGCGTTTTATTTGATTATTGCGAGAGAGACAGAGAGAGATGCTTGTTGAGCTTGATTTTTTTAGGTTGGAAACATTCATACTAGGCTTGAATTTGGATGGTCCTGCTGTGGTATTCTTCTCCTCTGCAGGGCTAGGGGTGTGATACGTTTGATATGGAGTTGTTTCGCATGAATTAAGCTATATAAAATATCTAAAATATAATGAAATGAAAATATAAAATATGAATATAAATACGAACATCAATACAAATACAATCGAATCAAAATCACATCAAATGAGGAAACTTTATCTTGATGGTGCTAAAGCCATCAATACAACTAACATATCAATATCTTCAGCTACAACTAATTGAAGACAGGAACAATCTATAGCAGATTGTACAATTAACCGATCAGCATCACTTTCGGCTTGACTCCACTCAATATTATTTTCGCCTAGTTTTTTGCAGAGAAGATTCATAAACCTATTTTTTTGGTATTACCTAAAAGTTTTTCTTTCGTTATGTTTGAAGGCATGTCTTCTTCAAATAAATAATCAATGGAAGTATTGCCGATATATTTACGATTTCTCTCAGACACTTTAGTTCCATCATTACTATATTCATCAAATACAACTTTAACATTAGTGCCATAATTATTGTGTAAATATCTAATATTCTGTTGACAAATATCTCCAAATTTTTTATTTTTTTTTTCCCATTTTAATCTATGAAGTAGCATACCTCGCCCACATATGTGTAAGCAAAAAGAAGTATTTGCAGCGTATGCAGGTAACACATAAATGTTTTTTTTTTTATTTTAATATTAAATTATTGTTAAAAACTTTTTTGTAACAACTATTTGTTACAATAAGATTAATATATGGACATTTTTTTGCAAAAAAATAGAGACCAAACTGAATTTTTTATATAAATGTCGTTGATATTGTTCAAACAATATAAATAGTTCCGTCCCCGCTCTAAGAGGTTTCTGATTTTAAATAATATAAAAAAAAACAAAATTAAAAAAAAATTCATCAAAATCGGAGCTGTTCTTGAAGACTTCCGAAGCAAAGGCTTCATTGACGCGACTAATAATACCTAAATGATGGACGTTCCAGCCAAAATACATGAACGACGAACATGACATCATCGATTGTCGAACGTATTAAAATATATTTGAGGTACTTTTTATACTATTTTTCGTGTTTTAAAGTACTGATTTAATGGAGGCACAGAACTAAACAATCGGTGGATTTATTTCTGGACATCAAAGAGACCAATGCTAAATATAAATATAGATATTTTCTTCATAGATATACTTGAACACCCTTTAAGTGGATATATTGACGGTTAAACAATACGGCGGGTGGAAATCTTCTACCGTCGCAGAAGGCTACACCGAAAATTTTGTCAACAATAAAAAAGAGATGGCCCTAAAAATTTTTAATGTCGAAAGTCAAGAATTTGAAGATATGAATAAAATCAGTTTTTATGGTAGATTCTTAGATTATGTAACTTAAGTCGTAAAATTTTGTCACAAATATATATTTATAATTCTGTTTTCAACACAAGTATTTTTTGATGTAGTCGTAGATAAAATATTGTATGATACGAGTGCGCAAAAGTATCATTTCACGTAGTTGTATCATAAATAACTATTAGTTAAGTAAAATCAATTACTTATTCAAATTGTATAGCACTAGGGCGTTTTTTTCAACTCCATTTTTGTATCCGTCACGGCTTTGGTTCCTTGACTAATGCTTTACAGAATTTGGATATGAAAAATGATAATAATTTTACGTCCCTGTGTATCTCAGAATATACACCTGTCAGAAATAGATTCTAACATTTTTTGAATGCGGTTTCGACTCAAATAGAAAACGTAATAGAATATTCAGTTAATTAAGAAAATTTTCAGTGAATATCGAATCACTTAATTTAACATTCTAATCATAAAATACTGTTAACTGTCGTTATAATTTAGGTAAAAACACTATAAAACTGACTAAAAATATGTTCGGCTTATTAATTGATTCTTTTGGCTAACAAAAATAAACAGGTCTTTATAGTATACAATGTTTCTTCGAAATTGGTAAAACGACTCTTGTTAGAGATAAAAAATTCTCAATTTCAATTTTTATTTTTTCAGGTTTAGCCCTTGACAAAATGTCTAATATAATTTTAGTTTCGAAAAATCAAGTATACCTCGGAAATTTCACATGTGCCAAATATGGAAAAAAATTTATAATCAACCTCTAGGCCATACTCTAAATTTTGAAATAAGTTGTCAAAATTTTCAATTTGTATTATAATAAAAACTTCACACTAACTTTACTCATAAGTTAAAAACCTCAGATCAGACTATATCATTTTTCAATAAGTTTTCAAAATTGTCCAAAACTTGCCTCTAATTTTTCTTTAGTCATTGATCGAATTATGCAAGATTTTCTGTTTTTTTTTTAATATTCTTCGTTGGGAATATGTTCCATACACAAAAATTCATCACTAAAACAACTTTTACCAAACTGAATATTTTGCCATTTAGTAATTCTTTGTGTTCAAAAAGTACGGCAGCCGTCATATTGAAAGATATGACTCTGTCGAATATTCAAAGGAATTTTGTTGATTAATTTGAGGTAAAAGTACTTTCGTCTGAAAAATTATTCATTTTTGAAAATTTATGTTTTCTAAAATTAGCTTCCATAAAGACAAACAAAACACCTTCTTCTAAAGTGTAACAAATTCTGACTTTAGACGAAAAAATTCTGTTTGCTTTATAAATGCTCTGTAAATGTGTTTGTAATTACGCATTGATATTTGAGTAACAGTTTTGGATTTTCATCAAATGCCAAGCAGTACTTTTGTTCATTGCAGTTTTTGAATACCTTTATAAATTGATAAATATTGGGGTAGATAGATGTTGGAGTTGCTTACTTTTCGAAAATTAACAACTGATGTCAATATTAGAATTATATTCATATCTCAAATCTTAATTGGTGAATGAATGAATACATAAATAGATTGAAATTAAATGAAAATATATTTCTTTTAATTGGTAGATCTGCAATATGAAAATATTGGTCGTTTTTATAAGTTAATGATTTACTTATTGAAATTCTCAAGAGATTTTTAGTCGTATTTTTTGATCACATGTATTATTAAAGGAGTTCATATTTTTTTGCGAGTAAAAGTAAGTTTAGATTGGATTTAACAAATTTTACAAAACTAAGCTAAATTTTAACTGAATACTATAATCTATAAATTAAGAACAAGTCTATTCTTATTCTTCTAGCAAAAGTTTTGTTTAACGACTGTATATGGCATATTTTGCATATAAAAGCAATTGACAATAATTGCTCTTCTCACAAGTATATTTATAGGAAAATTATATCTTACAGTTTATTTCCATTATTTTAGTTAAGTAAAATTCTTATCTTGAAGTATGTTTTCCCTTATATTATGGCTTGCCCGAAAATTTCCCCTACTTCTTTCGATTTACGATACCCGCACAGAAAAAATCCATTGTCGAACTGATCATTTCATTGAACCTTGTCGTTCAATCTATCTAGCACGATATAACCTGTGACTGTTAGTTCCAAATTATCGAATCCATATAAATTATCTTCTAAAATTTCAAGGATTAATGGCTTTATTGCATATTCCAACACCTCAAGATAAACCTCAGCAGTCAATAAATTCCCGCCCAAACGTTCACTTCCTCGGGAATGTATTCCACCAAACATGATATTCGAATAAAAACTACAACAGATTGTTTTGACACAGTGTGGCTGTTGGTTAATTTTCGTGTCCATATTTTAACCAAATTTTTAAACACTATTTGTACTGTATTTGGACGGACTTCAAGTTTTATATTCCAAGAAAAGATTTTACTGCTACATAAAAAGTTATGAAAAATATAGATACAGGGTTTCTCAAATAAATAATATCGGTTTCCAAAGTTATAAAAAGAAAGCCTCAATATTCGAAGTAAAGCCCATCGTATTCTATGGTTTTAGCCCAACGTATAGCAAGCTCTTTGAGACCTTGGTAAAACAATTCTTTGGGCTTAAACAAAAAAAATTGTCGCCCTGCATTTTCAACATCTCCTTTGGATACAATTTTTTCCACACAATAATAATATGAAGGTATAAAGCCGAGACTAATGCTGGATGTGGTAGGAGTTATATACCACCAAGTTCTTCGATCTTATTGGGCATAACTTTCGCGCTGTTTGTTTAGCATTGTCTTGTTGTAAGAGAACCGGCTTTATACCTATAATACCTCATACAATCGCTTCAGCTGTTGACTATATACCTCGGCATTGATAGCTCGACCATTTGGAAGGATTTCGAAGTACACTTATCATCTTTCATAATTCCACCATACATACGACAAGAATTTCCGCTCGAATCGACCTGTCTTGGCGACAGGTTCTGGTAAGTAAGTGTCCTTGGTCTAACCACTGATTTCCAACGTTCCAATTGTTTAGATAAATAAAAATTTCCTTCCACCTATGAGAATAAAATATAGAAAACATCGAAGGGCCACAGTATATGAGATGTAATATTACGTAGTACGATCTATGAGTTCTTGGCTTCATATAGTAAATAGAATGGGTTCGCAAAAATACTAATGCTCGCGTCAGTGACAAGTCTAAACATGCTTGACACAAAGTTCCAACCTGCTACCTCGATCCATTTTGTTATAGAAGATCTCGGACGACCATTTAGTAAATCTGTTATGAAAAATGTTTCAAATTGAGTTTCGCGTTGTTATAAAATTTTTTACTGAATATGGATTAACAGCAACTCAAATCAAAAACAGACTGGAGACTTTTTGTATCCATAAGTGACCGGCGCCTATAAACAAAAGAAATTGCAGCTCAGACCGGCATTTCCAAAATTATCGTTCTAAGAATCCTACATGAGCATTTAAATAAAACAAAAATTAGTGCGAGGTGGATGCCTCGAATTCTCAGCACACTATGAAAGCAGCGTCGAGTAGAATATTATAGGTGATTTTAGAGCTTTGCCGCGAAGACCAAGAAATATATGATTTCAACAAATAGAGATGCCATGGAGTGGCATCAGAAAAAAGAACCCGTGCCAAAATAAGCAAAGGTAACGAAAAGCACCAAAGCGGTGGCTACAATATTTTGGGACTGCGAGATCATCCTTTTGATTGATTTCAAATGATCAAATACAACCGTGAACACGGCATATTTATTTAGATTTACTAAGGCATGGCAAAAGCGGCCGAGGTGTGCTCCAGTATTGCTTCGCTTTCTAACTGGGCTACTGGCTACTGTACACGAATTTGGCTTCACATACATTGGACACTCATAGTCCTTATTCTTGCAATTTCTTGTGAATTAAGTTTCTAGGTAATTTAAAATTTCATTTGATTTCCTTATATATTTGATATATTAATGCATCTAAATGTTCTAATTTTAAAACAGAAAAAACCTAAAACCAAGAACATTTAGATGCATTAATTTATATATATATATATATATATATATATATATATATACAATTTATTATTTTTGTAGTTTTTTCATTATTCATATTGTGTCCTTCGTGATAGACATGAGTCGCTAATAAACATCTATCAGGATATAATCTGCTATCACTCTTTTGAGAAGTTATCCGACTGATCAGTGACCTTTTCGACTGACCAATGTAGTCAATATTATAATTTTACCATAATACGAGATACGCTGTTATGAGATAACTATCAAAACATTTTAAAACAATGAATATATTCACCTACCTAAGTTATGAGGGCGAATGTAGTTGAATCATGATTTTCAAATGCAGATGATAATTGGATGGACGAAGTATTGTGATATAATATATTTTGCCTAAATTCAGAATCAAGATTTGGATAAATAATGAGCCAATATTTTCATGCCTCTATTAATTAACGTGTGTGAATACAAAATAATTCGCCACCTTCGCATTTGACGCCTACTAGGTGAAGGTCAAATATAATAATTTCTGAAATCAGAAAAAAAGCGCTTTGATCCATTTCTAAATATACAGACACTCCACACAAAATTATTAGGTTAGAATCTTCGCATTTAGTTTACTGTATCTCAAATTCAACTAAAAAGAATTGAAACAAAATGACTTACCCCTGTTCCTATTTCTTTTCAAAAGTTCTAACCATCTGAAAAACAGAAAAAAGCACATGAAAAACAAAAAAATACATGTTTTATTTTTTCGAAGTTCGAATTAATATATATTTGCACAGTTATCTTGTACACCATAGCCATTTTTTATATTCAAAACATATACAGTTGATCCCCATGTTTCGCCCCAGACCCACTTACAATTAAAATATTGGAAAAAGATATGATTCAATTTATAGAGGTTTCTTTGAATGAAGGATGTCACTCACCAGACGATAGAAAATAACACTAACGCCAAGATATGAAGATATGATATGAAGATACTTTTTAGATAAACCTTTTATCTTGTGACATGAAACAGAAAAATTATGAATGAATCTTTCGCCTCTTAAATTAGAAGGTTAAATGTTAAAGTGCTACATGATGTATCTGAAAAAAATAGCTATTATATGCAAAAAATTCATTTTCCTTTCCAAAAATGGGAACATATTATTTTAATTGTGTTTAAAGCTTTAACGCCTTGACTATTAATCAAGTTTTTACTAATTATAGACGATGAAGAACAGCATTCGAAAAAATCTCATGCACACGGTGTTAAGAACAGGAAATTACGAATAAATATTTGCCAGTGATTAAATATTTCCCTGGTCGTGGCACGCGTCTCTCATAACCTAGGAAAGGAAAAATGTCGAATGTGACCTCATTTTGTAGAAAGATATTGAAAAAGTAAACAATTCAGAAAATAGGTCATGTTTTTCTGTTATTATTAAAAGTGTGCAACCAAAAATTGGTCAGTAAATTGGAAACGCCAACTATAATTAGAATTTATTTTGCAAAGGATGAGTCGAATAAAAGTGTATAATTAATTTCTAGTGTTTATAAAAAAGTTAAGTAGGAAAATGTATATACCAATACATGTGACACCACCGCGCCGTTCTAGAATTCGCTTTTTGGCCGCTAAAAGTCTATCTAAATCCACCATACTTACCAGAAATAGCACAACGTAATTTTTACTTTTTTTCGAAAAATGTGCTAAGAAGAAAACATTTCGACATTGAGAAGGCTACGACTGAGTAAATGAAAGCCATTTCGATTGAAAAAAGGTTTTAAATCATGAAATCAATGTTCGGATAGGTGTATTGCCAGTTGATCGCCGAAATTTCCGATCACACCTTGTACAAATTTGAAGAGTAATGAAATGACAACACTAAAACCATTTCCATAAATATTCATAGAGTTCTGTCAACAAATAAGAGATAAGAAAATTTTCTGAGAAATTCTTTACGTATTTGGTTTATTATTTAGAATATTTTTATGGCTGACACTGTGATCAATTTTAATTTTTTTTCGTGCTATTTAAAATTTTCAGGTAGCTTATTGGAGGTTGTCAGGATTGAATTATATTGTTCAGCAGGTGCTAGAAATTGAACTTTTGAAAAACTAAAAATCCGTACTGCCTCTTAGTCAATTAAAGGATAATAGTCTGTTTCAATTAATCTTCAAAATGTCGCCGAAACCTTCAAAAACGTGAATCCGCAACTATGCTAATAATCTACTAGTTTCGATAACTGAAATTAGACTATCGAATTGTTTAAATAACTACCTTCACGAACCTTTAAGTACGTGGTAGTTCTAACAAACCAAAATTGAATTTTCAATAAAATTACGTATTTCTCAAATCAAAAAAAGAATTAGAGCTTAAGATGATCGTCACTTTTTGTAAATGCCTGATTCTAATACAATAATAAAATAAGTGAGACGTTCACAATCAAGTTGTCTGTAAAACAAAAAGAGTACTGTGATTTACTTCATAACAAAATGTCATATCTATATAGCTGCTTTATAATTTATTCAGTGTTAATTTTTAGGTTACAATTAATGGAAAAAACACAGAGCTAATGTTACAGATGAGAGAAATTATTTTTCTTTATAATTTGCAGTTATAGTTAGTAATGTACGTTTAGTTATATTGTTGTTGGAACTAAAAATATCCCTTCAAATGAGTGATACTTCCTACACTGGACAATTTATTTTCGGATATTTTTAAATTTATTTAATAGTCGCGTCATGAATACATAAAACAGACAATCTTCGTCTCAGAACAGCTACGTTTTTTTTAAATTTTATTTTTTTATATTCTTTAAAATCAGAAACCTCTTGGAGTGGAGACGGATCTTGTTTAAAGAATATCTGTGATATTTAGGCACAAAAAAAATTTCTACTATACAATATCCATTAAAAACTTGTAAATATATTAATCAATGTTATAAACAATTACCTATAAGTTTGTTCTGTGTGGTATGGAATTAATTTGTGGACCAAAATATAAATATTTTATTGACCATAGAAAATTCATTATTTTATATACAAAAAAAGTACATTTGATTTTCATTCTCATTTCGCGTTTCGGAGACTTCTCCATCTTCTTCAAGTGGTGAGTGGTTATTGCAGTCATTTCCACTGCAAACTATGCAGGCTGGTGAGCAATGAAGACCACTTTTTCTGTAGCCACACGCTGAACCGCATCCTGTTTTGCAAGAGCAAAATATCAATTTTAAAACGTTGTCAGGTGCTGCTGGTTGTGTCAATATGATTGGTTTTGAATAATTCTCTTTTCGTCAACACCATTCTTCAGGTGGTATCGATGAATTATTTCTCCATTGCCGAACTTGTAAGTAGACTCTTTTATTATGTTGTTTTGCTGCATCTTCTGTCGGAGGTAAGGAATTAAGTTGTACGCTTTTATTTTTTGAAACTAATGCTATGAAACGTTTATATCGCAGTTCATTCAAGCATTTGGCAGTTTTAGCCCCATACATTGTTAGAATACAATCAATACCATCATTAAAAAGCACTTCTTCATTTTGCTCTTCAACCATAAAATTTTCAGCTGTTGCATGTAATTTTTGATTATTATCAAAAACTTTGATAAAACTATTTTTTCCTTTGTTATAGAAAGCGGATGTAGTATCACATCCAGTGAATGCATGAATAAAAACCAGATGGTTTTTTTAATATTTGGATATTTCTCTAATATTGTTTTTATTAAGTAAACTCGTTGCAAGATATTATTTTTTAGTGGTTTTAAAAAAGACATTTCATTATCATCAGGTGCTAAGGCCATCATTAAAACTAACACATCAATATCTTCATCTACAACAACTACTTGAAGAGAGGAAAAATCTATAGCAGATTGTACAATTAATCGATCAGCATCACTTTCGGCTTGACTGCACTCAGTATTATTTTCGCCTAGTTTTTTGCAGAGAAGATTAATAAACCTATTTTTATTTTTGCTATTACCTAAAAGTTTCTCTTTCGTTATGTTTAAAGGCATGTCTTCCTCAACTAAATAATCAATGGAAGTATTGCCGATATATCTACGATTTCTCTCAGACACTTTAGTTCCATCATTACTATATCCATCAAATAAATATCTAATATACTGTTGACAAATATCTGCATATTTTTTTATTGTTTTCCCATTTTAATCTATCACCATTAATAATATAGAAAAATTTAGTAACATCACTAACATCCGTCTGGCATTGTACAAAGGCATCTTATAATGTTCATTTGGTCGTTTTCCTCGTAGTCGTAGCCAGCTCGTAGTAAAAATATTGGCGAAGTTCATCATTACTTTTTCTTAAAAAGCATAAACGTTAGAAAATTAAATTTGGATCTATAGCGACTGAAGTATTATTCACTTTGATTTCACTGCTCATGATCAATAAAGATTTAACAGTATCTTTTGTGGTCATTTTCATATCTTTGAAGTTAAAACCTCTGATTTTATTTCTTAATTTAATTCCAACATTAAATGAAGAAATGCTCGTCTACATATGTTAAGCAAAAAGAAGTATTTGTAGCGTATGCAGGTAACACATGAATGTTTTTTTTTATTTTAATATTAAATTATTGTTAAAAACTTTTTTGTAAAAACTATTTGTTACAATAAGATTGATATATGGAGATTTTTTTACAAAAAAATAGAGACCAAACTGAATTTTTTATATAAATGTCGTTGATATTGTTTAAACAATATAAATAGTTCCGTCCCTGCTCTAAGAGGTTTCTGATTTTGAATAATATAAAAAATACATTTAAAAAAAAAACTCATCAAAAACGGAGCTGTTCTTGAGGACTTCCGAAGTAAAGGCTTCATTGACGCGACTATAATTACAAATGTTTGAGAATAGTTCATAGTTAACAATAATTTCAAAAAAACAAATTACCATAACGCTCTTACGTAATGTATTTTTTCAGTTAAGAATCGAGTTTTGAACTACTAATTGGCACATTAGCTTCATACAATATGCGTGTCATCAACGATTTGATCATTTTCGAAAAGTTTATGTCAATAGTTTCAATATATTATAATTTCGAACATATCGGATCAGTCTGTCGTGCATTGTTTATATCAATATCAGTTGTCATATTACAGAAAAAAGCAACATTGAAATAAAATAAAATAGATTTATGCATTTTACCCAAATTGTATGTTTGTGAACCATTTTTAAAACTTTTTCTTGTGTTTGACTCGGTTCATTGATTTTCGAATTTTTATAATCAGAATCTTTTTTTCTATGTTGCCTGGTTTGTCATTGCAGTTTTGTTTTTCGTCGTATTCATGACTTTTTAATCTATTCTCTAAATATTGAGACCCCTGTTCTATGTTAACAGCATTATAATTATATATAAACAGGTATGTCACGTATTCAGTTTTTGTATATTTTAGGAGCATGGCAAAAAGTTTCGAAAACCGAATGAAATTATTATTTTCTTTTCAATATGAAAATCGAAGGGCCTTGTCATCTAATAATCTTATCATTATCATCTTCTGACGTCATAATAACAGTTTCTTATGACGTTGGTATTTGTTCTCAACATTTTGAAATGTTGTTTATGTTGATTTATAAATTATTTTTCTGTAAATAGGGTCTAAATATAGAGGAGGGTACGTGTGTGTATGTGTGTGTGTATCTATGTTCATATTGAATGAACTAGTTTTAAAATGTATATTCAAACCATATTAACGTACGCGCAGTAATAATGTACTACTTAGCAATTGGAAATTTTACAAAATTATTATTTCGATATAAAATATCATGTGATTTTTTTATACTTTTTTACTTTTGTCGACACTAATGCTTCGAAGAAACACCACTGTTTTTGTTTATTAAAAGTTGAAGCCCTATAGATACCTACATAACTTAAACTAATGAATGTCGCAGTCGACAATTAAGTTTTCATATCCCCCAGGAGTTTTATCTTATTTCCGATTCGTATGTAACCAGGAACAGGATGATCCCACATGAAAATGTACTATTCCAACTAATAAACACAAACATCTGATACATGACACATGTGTGTTTATATGTGTTCCTGCAGTTTTGTCTACTATAGATAAAGGAAGCTGCCACTGGCGTACTTGAAATATTAAATTGAGAAACAAGTCTATTAATTAATTTTTTGAGGGAGACAAGTAGAGTTGATGTCATTTTCGTTAAGTCAATAAATTCAAACAAATGAAATTTTATCATGTGTTCATTTTCTAATAAATAATCTCGTTATGAACAACATACACTAAACTCAATGACATTAAAATTCTTACAACCATAAGGAATAATTATAATATTGTCAACATTGATTTCTTGGAAATAGTAATACAAAAAATTAATTATGTAATTGGTTACACGCAGTGCCAGATTCACCACTAAGCCTACTAGTAAAGTAAAATCAAAATGTACAAGTACCCTAAATTCCGCCCTGTTGACGCCGTAACTGAATACATTTCTGAAGTTCTAATGTGCTTAAAAAGTTTACAAATTACTCTGCGATAATTATGAAGGAATTGCATTATAAGATGATGAAAGAAAATAGATACGTATATCGAAAAAGAACTAGGAAAACATGAAGCAAGACCTAATAGATCGGTGATACACCTCAAAGAAATTATAAACCACTTTCTATGAATTCGACGTAACTCTTCGTGCATGGTTCGTAGTACAAGGGATGCTAATTAGATTTTGAGATATGTCAACAATTATGTGAATATATCAAATCTGACATTGTCACCATTAAGTTAGATATTTTTCATGGTGAATATACTCGGAACGTGTTGTCATACGAGTGATATTTGAGTTGTTCACAGATACTTGAAATATACATCTTGGTCAAAAAATATATTGATCTTAATTTAGAATAATCTGAAAAGCCATAAAACCATATCTAATTATAAATATTTGTTTTTATTTGTCTATCTCAAAACTTGAATAGCAATACCGACAAAAGTAATAATACCAGTAATGATGACACTAAATGAAACAAAAAATGAGGTACTGTGAAAAGAGTATTAGTCCGAAACATTCCACATCAACAGAGTTCTAGGGAGATCTGGTCTTCAAGGTATTATTTAATATAGTCCTTGACGTGATCCGAAAATCCTGATTAAAAAAGATTCGAGACAATTCTGAACAACGACTGCCAAAACTCCGATAGGGATATTTGGAGGTAAATCAAGATATGACTAAATATGTGGTAATCGCGAATACTCGGAAAGAAGGCTATGTCTATCCTTTATTTCAACAAAAAACAAACAGTATGAGGATTTTCAATTTTATATACCTAGCGGTATGTATAAGAATGAAAGGAAAAAGAAAAATTAGATCTGCAAACCAGGCTAGCAAAAGAACAGTAAAGTTGAAACTGTAAGAGCACTGATGAAATCAAATTACGTGTCAAAAAAATCTGAAATGATTATATATATCGATAATAAGACCCACTGCTACATATGCGTACGATACAACGATATTAAAGAAGATCGATGAAGATATGGGAAAGAGGAATATACGGCGAGAAAAGTACTGAATAGAGCTTGAAAAGAAAAAGTAAAAAACAATTTTATAGAGACAGATCTACAAATACAAATTTTTTGTTTGTTGCCGCTAATTCTATGTTATAATTTGATTAATTAGTCCGCAAGACGTCGTGGTAAGCTGTCAAATTTAGAAATTTAGAAAAAAAGCGCCTAACTGAAGATTGATCATTATAAAAAATTATTAGAAAATGTTTTAGTCTTAAATAGGATGAGTATTATTGAATAAAGGAGTAGATTTTCTACTTTTTTCAATAGTTTCAATTCATCTTTCGAAATGACTTTTATCTGTTGTGTCGTAGCTTTCTCAATGTCAAAAATGGAGTTACAACGTAAAACGTTTTCTTCCGGTATTTTCGGAAAAAATTGTAGTGATACGGTTCTAAATCGGGCGAGTAATGCAGATCTGGACAGATGGAAAGACTTTTAGTATCCAAAAACTCGGGAGTCAAAAACTAGCATACTCGGAAAAAACTATGACTGCTATGACATTGAGGGTTAACTTTGATTATTAGGCGGCCTAGGGTGAAATGAGTAACTGGTTTTCCACTCTGAATTTTTGTCTTACGGCTATAGCTACAAATCCAACTTCAATTACCTGTATGAATTTTGGCAATGTGATCCAGATTTATTAAAAGACAAACTTCAATTCCATTCAAATTTGAACATATCTTTTGTTCATCGGTCAACAGTCTCATAACAAATTTGACTCACACAAAATACTTTGGATGAACGATTTCAAGTAGTTCATTAAACTCTTGAATAGTCAATCACGTATCTGCGAAGGATGCTCGACAGTTCCTCATCCTCAACTGCTGCTTCTCTTTTTTTCCAAAGCGTTCAAACCACTTGTAGCTAGTCTTGAAAGTTACTACATTGTTAGTATACAGATTTTAATAGTTCCCATGGCACTTTCTAACTTAAAGCAAAACTCCAAAGTTAAGCGTTTTCAAAGAAACATATTTACTACAAACACTGACAACATGATCTCATTAAAGCAGCTAGAGTAGCAGATTGACATGCCTGAATAGGTAAAAACCTGTAACTATGTAACTACTCATCTCCACACATGAGGTAATAAGACATATTAGGATGAAGTAAGTAAATGCTGCTATAAGAATTCGTTCAAGGGATCTTTGGTATCTGATATCTCCTATTAATATTTACAGTATTGAATTGATTTCTATTCTATGATTCTATTAAGTTATTTCGTCTTAATTTGAAATTTTCCAAATTCATGTATTACAATTTTTCTCATCTAAAGAATAGAATATGGGTAATAAAACGTATTGGAATGGATTCTTCAATAGTTCAAAAGGCCATAAAATTGACTGAATTGACTTTCAAGCTAGTATTAGCTAAAAAACTACTTTACCGATTAAATAGTAGTTATAAATTAACTATAATAGGTTAAATATAAATCAAAAACGAGAAAAAGCAACAAGATTTGAAAGAGCAGAATCACAGTTTACAAATTAATAATGATTAATAAGATTAATTAAAAAAAAAAAGAAATTCAAAGCCTCGTAGTTGGTTTCAAGAATAAATTAAGAATAAAATCGGTGAAAACAATTATTGTAAATACGTCGACAGGATATTATAGACAAAAGATAAAGGAATATTTTTTCACGTCGGTAGTATTTAGTTTTATATTATATAATTCAATCTTTTCACAAAAAAAGTGAAACGTCTTCTTTACAGAAAATTTTAACCAGTAATCAAATATAAATTAGGTTATAAATTCACTAGTGATGTAATTATTGAGAACTTTAATAAGTTGAGCTTCATTTCATAAGTTTTTTATTTCTTACAATCAACGTAACGTGGCGCCCTCTATTGAATACCCATTCAACATTATTCAGTCGAGACGTAACTGTCATATTGGTATAAATATAGGAAATTTTTAAGTAATAATTCATATATGTGGATTATTATAAGAAATTATTTCTGTCGATGTGTTACCTTAAGAACTAGACAATATTATCATTCGTGTAATATTGAATATTTTAATGTTGTTTATCATTTTATTCCTCGTGTTACTACGAAGCTCTCTGACTATACGTGGGAGTGGCAGTAGTCTTTCTTACGCACTGCCTTCATATATCGTGAAAGCACTTGAAACGCGGTTGGAAAAGCACTCGCGTACCTTTGTGGAATCAGCAGAATAATTTTTTTTACCATTTTTGGCACTGTTTATCGCGGCTTAAAATCAAAAAATTACCACCGATATTCTGCGACCGACCGAGTCCCACTAACCAAACCAGATCTCCTCATCAACGCTCAAAATACAAGTTTTATTTCAGTACTCCCATAGCACAGCTTTTTGAGTATTTTTGACCTGACTAAGTTGCACACAGCAATGCCCGAACAATTTTTAATGTTAATTATAGACATAAACAAACAAAAATATCTATCTATACATAGATTCGCGGTAAACTTACTCAAACGGCTCCATCAACCTCGTATCCAACAGCTGATTGTGCCCACACGGCTTTTACTTAACAACACTTAATCAGAATCGGAGTAGCACAAATGCAAATATCATCTTCCTCGATAGTACTTGTCGAAAATGTTAGAATTGCCAAATACTGTTTGTTGGTTTTATTTAATATATTTTAATATTAAACTATAAATAATATGAATTGGCGGTTGCCACTTTTTTTGGAATTAAAAGTTTTTATAATGAAAGAGAACATCTTACATGGTCTTGGAATCAACCAAAAAAGGGTGATTCGTCGTTGCTTGGAGTAAGTAGATTGAGACCACCACCACCACAGAATTTTCAAAATTCCAACGCGGTTCAACCCGTGAACCGTTTTTTGTGAATGTAACCATTTTTAAAAATTCATAAGAACGTAAAAGCTATAAATGATAAAAAAGATCTAAATAATTTAATAAAATTTTTAATTCTATTTTGTCAATTCTAATAAATTTAATATATTTGAGATGTGGAAACCAAGGAAAAATTAATTTTTCTTATTAGAACAAAGTTGATTTTATCCTTATTTTCATATTTATGATGAAGGTGATCTAGAGATCTATATAAATAAGCAAATTGTCAGTGTCAATATCATATTTTCATAAAGACTTTAAGAAAAGTCGAAACGTCAAAGTTTATCTTTCTTTAAAAAACTATAAAAAAAAATAATTTTGAAACAGAAGAGACCTAAAATTAAATAAGGTCTAAGAAATAAGAAATTGAAGAAATTTACATATATATATATATATATATATATATATATATATATATATATATATATATATATATATATGCGAAAAGTAATACGGCGCCACTTAGTGTTTGCTGGTGAGAAATATTTAACTACATGTACCAAGTAGCGAAATAACCCGAACGAGGATTGTTAAACTGTTCTGATGAGACTTAATAACGTCGAAACTATCCAGTAGTTACAACCTCTCCTTGCAATTGCGAGCAATTGGGGATGTTATTATCGACAAAAAGGTCGATTGACATCACGCTCTTCAGAGGAGTTGTAATTCTATATTCGTCGAGGCATTAGCCAGCAAAATAGTTGTTTTCTCCTTTGAAGAACGGTGGAAAACATTGTCGAAAAAACGAATGTCGTAATTATATCAGAGGTGAATAGTAGAAATCCTTTATTTTGATACATTTTACACAACCCATTTACCATCGGAATCTATATTATCGGCGACTACGCTAGATTTCTACTTGACGAGTAGTTCGCAGTTGGAAGTGAGGTTGGCCCACTTACCGTTCGCTGTGGAATATACCAAATAATGACACTCTTTGACGTTCGGGTCTCAAACCCATACGAGGGTTGTTAAACAGTTCTGATGAGACGAAATGACGTCGAAACTAGTCAGTAGTTAGAACCTCTCCTTACAATTGCGAGCCATTGGGGATGTTAATATCTTCTAAAAGGTCGATTGACATTGACGCTGTTCTGAGAAGTTGTAAATGAATATTTGTTTCTAAATTCATGTGACAAAATTCAGGAGGCGATTACTCGTATAATATTAAGATGAATCTTTTCTATAACAAAATTTCCTCAGCCTATACCTTTCCGAGATATTACCCTTAAAAGGTGGTGTCTAAAATTGAGATTTTGTTACTACAAGGCTAGAAATTTTGTAATTTTCATAATCTCGCAAAGGACTACAAGTATTTTTCAATATTTCTGTTACATTATACGGGGGGTGAAATTAGCGATCCTTACTTTATTTCATACCAAAACTTTTTTTCAAGATGAAGTTTTATGAAATAAAATTACTCGTATAATGTAAAATCTTTGTTTTATTTAAAACTTTTGATTTTTAATTAATTATAATTTTTTCAATAAATTTATTAGAAAACATTAAAGATGTAAAATGTAATAAGATTCATAATAAATACTGGAAATAACTACCTCTAGTCAACATACATGTTAGTTTTTGTTTGTGTCAGTAGATGTTTCCTCTTCTGGTAGATTAACATCCATTAGAAATGATATATAACCTTTATAACATCATCTCATCTTTTTCTTTGAGAAGTGTCCACTGGCACTTTTTGTGAGTGCTTTATGTTTTAAACATTGTATGCGAAGATTTCTGTTATTTTCAAAATCTCAGATTCCAAAGAAATTCGTTACTTCGGTAATCTTCTAAAAACATAAATGTTGTTTTGTTTGTGCATTTCATGACTACATCAAAAGTATTCAAAAATATACGGGAGAACTTTAAAATTACACGAATAGTTGCTCCATTTTCCATTTTGTTGTGGATCGGCAGCAACAGGTCGCAACCGGCAAAATCAAGTAGCAAGGTCACATGTGTCATTGGCAATACTTAATAAACATGTGGTATGGGATTTCCCTGTTTATTACATGTTGTCAACCGTTGCCCTGTAGTCTATTTCAGAAAGGTATATAGCAATGAATTGGGGAATTCCGTCCAGTTCGGCCCAATTTCGGTGTTAGTCATAGGTGTACGTCTTGAAATATTGTGTAAGGATTACTTAGGTAATAGATTATGCAGTTACGTTTTGCGTAAACAGAAGCGAGCAGAAGAAAATCTTTCATCTTGATGAGACGTGAATTAATGAAGGTTATACAGGACCAAAAATATGGCAAGACAAGTATATAACCAGTGCTCGCCAAGCTTCCATGGAAGGTCTGTCAACGGGTATTAAGGTGCCTTCAGGTAAAGAGAAAAGACTAATAATCATCCATTTGCCACATGGAAGACCTGGATTCGGATGTTTTTGAAGACTATTTTGGTGAAATGATAAAATATCTTCCAGCTGATTCAGTAGTAGTTATCATTCTCGACCGACGCATAGAGAAAATTCCAACTTAATTTTGGAGAAAACAAGAAATTATTGACTGGTTAACCACCAAAAGTATTGAATTTGAAGAACTATTAGCTATAGCAAATTTACACAAACATCGTTTTATGGAATACGCCGTGGAAGATATAGCAGAAAAACATAGTGTAACTGTGCTGCGCACACCGCCATATAATTGCGAACTAAATTCTATAGAACTTATATGGACGCAAGTGGAAGGATTTGTAGCAAGACACAACACGACATTCAAAATGAAAGACGTTAAACTACTGTTTGATCAAGCCATTAAGGAGGTGATACTAGAGAACTGGCGAAAAGTAGTCCAGCATGTCCTTAAAAAAGAGGAGAAAATGTGGGATCTTGACTACTTGATCGATCGGACCATCGACCCGTTAATTATAACGTCAACAGGAGATGGCAGTTCCTCAGATGACGATGAAATATTATGATTTTCTATAATTTAATTTCTGTATAATGTATTTTTTGTATAATATTCAATAAAAAATAATTGTACCTAAAACTATGTACAATAATACCTAATTTTTATTTTGTTATTATAAAATTCTTTCCTTTTTACTAGTATTCTACCGGTACGCCTTAGGCACATTATTTTCAGTGTTTAAGAATGGATATATATATATATATATATATATATATATATATATATATATATATATATATATATAATAGGCTAAACCCCATATATTGACCCCAACCCGGGTGATACTACCTGCACTTGATAAAAAAAATTTACAATGAAATCAATGCCAAACTATAAAGTGGCTCAAATATTCGTTGAGTCACTCTGTGGTCCCTTTGCATATCTAATGAGCTTTGATTGCCCTATACCTTTTTAAAATATACTATAGTATAAGGCCAGTTTTAATGTAGTTAGGGTATGTTCAAATGAAAAAAATTTAATATTCACAGAAGTTTCTCAAAATAACGAAATTCTTTGGAATCACTAGTTGAGATACTCAAGAATAACAGGAAGAAGTTGGTTATTTTTAAAACTTTGAGTGAAAAACATAAAGTGATATTGCAACTTATAAGAAAAAAATTAGAAACTGTCGCACACATCGAGAACACAAACTACTCTGAAAACCAACTTGTGGAAGTCAACAGTTCACAAAGAACAAGATGAAATGGTGTTATTTCTACTATTTAATATTATTATTATTAATTATTAACATTTTCTATTAAATGTTGATCTATCACGAGAGTGAATATCTACAAATGAAAGTGACGGTTTTTTTGTCGTTGAATCAAAAAGAGATACGCCGCAACTGCAATTACTTTATCTGATATAATTAGTTTACCTTCGGCTAGTACTGCTTGATGCAGGCAAATTCAGTTGCGTTGATATAAATACTACTTAAGTCGCAACAAACTGGTTTAAGCGACTGACGATTTCGCAGAAGAATGTTGTATGCTACTTATTACCAATTGTTGCCTTGTTGTAAAGCCGGCTTCAAATGTACAGTTCAGAGTGTCCCATATATAGCACAACATACAAAACATTGCGCTACAAAAGTATTTAGTGGTCTCGTTCCTTAAGACTACATGTCCTTGTATTGACAAGCTCCAATCAACGAAATCGTGCTTTTGCAGCCTATTAATTACAAATTACAAATTGATTGTGATGGTCAGTTAATCTATTCCCTATGCACTACATAATAGATAATAATTATAGAATATTCTCACTACGTTAGATTATTTAGTAAATGAAACGTACCTACGTCATAGTTAAATGATTAACAATTTTGAAGGAACTTGTCAATTGAATCATTTATATAAACAAGAGAAATTAATATGAAAATTGAAATAACAGATAGGAAATGATTTAATGGGGCTGCACTTAATGATGTTATCGAGACGAACTTCAGAAACCTTATAAGAGAATCGAGTATTATTCCCTTAAACATTGTTACTAAATTAATTTATTTTATGTGTTGTTATAAAGAGTCTCTAATTTAATGATAGAAATTCAGTGTAAACATGTTTTTGTAATAATCGGATAGGTTACTTTTACCACCTTATCCCTATTAAAGGTGATAAATATTCAAATTTTTTCAACAATAGAATATCTAAATCAATTACAGTAAGTATGTTACTTTATTTTCAAACTTCAAGGATTCTCATGTCCCCGAATACTTATCAATACTTGATCATGTCGTTTTAGTATCGATTATTCTATTGGGTTTTTATCACAATTATGTCGTTTTATTCGGGCGATTTTTCCTCTTTATATATGATCCAAGAGTTTTCATCTGAAAGTTACTTCCAGATCGTCTCAGTAATCTCCTATTTTTTTGTTTTATGTAGTATCCGTTTTTTGTTTTTAATGAATAATACACTTAAAACAAGTTCCTTCCAAAATATTTTGGCTAGACTTATTTCTTGCAAACCAACAATATATCTTTGAAAATTCCAAAGTAGGAAAGTAAACACAAGGTACTTCTTTTTTCTGTCGTATTTACAATTAGAAAGATTTATTACATATGAAATTCAATATTTTAAATAATTTTTGCAAAATAAAGAATGTTGAAATGGCATATGTAGATTAAGACGGTGGCGGAACCGTTAGATTTAGACGAAGATTTGAGTGATAGGTTTTCGGAACATGATGAACACCAAAACAATATAGAATAATCTGGAGATGAAACATATATACCCATCCCACAAAAATTATCGCATCACTGGTATTTTAGGATATTTTTAACACTTAATTTTAGTTTTTTGGGACAATCTGTATATGTATAAATTTAATAGATATTTCTGGTTTCTTATCATGGGCAAAACAATATCACAATATGTTACAAATTTTTTTGGAAGCGAAAATGCTCGAGTAAATCATTTCTGTATTGGAGAATGCATTGAGATGAGAAGAAACAGGGCTGCTAACCAGAAGACCCGGACAAGACCGCGGAAAGGTAACTTCGGTACTAGATGATCGTTATTTGAGGTTAACGGCGTTAAGAATTAGGCATACCACCGCTCGAAGGCTGCAAACAGATCTGTTGGCTGCTCGTAATGTCCGAAGAAGCCTGCAAACAGTTCGAAATAGGCGGAGAGAAGCAGGTATACGAGCTAGAGGTCCAAGTCTTACCAGAGAACATCGAGTAGCAAGATTGGAATTTACTCGAGAACACGCAAATTGGAATATTCAAGATTGATCCAATATTTTATTCACGGATGAATCAAGATTTTGTCTGTGTTCATCAGATAGGCGTGTACCAGTATATAGGCGACGTGATGAACGGACGATGAGGTTAATATTTGTCAAACTGAATGTTTTGGTGGTAGCTCTATCATAGTTTGGGGAGGAATTTCTTTCGAGGGTCGCACGGAGTTAGTACCAGTGAATGATGGAAGATTAAAAAATACTAACAGGTACATAATAATTTCCTAGAACCCCATGTAGTGCCCTATATGTCTCATACCGGTGACAACTCTGTGCTAATGCACGATAATGCTTGTCCACATGATGCTAGAGTGGTTCGGCAGTACTTAGAAGAGGTCGAGATACCCACCCTAAATTGGCCTGCACGAAGCCCGGACCGTAACCCAGTAGATCATGTCTGGGACCATCTAGGATGACAAATTCAGTAACACCCGGCAGCAATAAGAACACTAGATGATCTTCAAAATGTTCCTTTTAACTTCTGGTAAAACATGCCGCAAGGATACGTCCAGAACCTGTTTAGAAGCCTTCCAAGACGAATGGAAGCTGTAATTAGAGCAAGGGGCGACAACACACTGTATTGGAAATTCATTGGCTGGTTTTAGTTTAAGCACCGTTCATTTTTATGTATAGATGTTTTGTACTATTTTTTTGATATTTTCTATGTTTTGGTAAATCAAACTTTTTGTTCTCTGTAGATTAAACTGATATAAAATAGATGTTGCAAAAGGCGTATCTATTGGTATTTTAATTAGTAATAATAATAAAATTCGAAAAACAGGCAACACATTTAAAATATTTGAGAAATAATGAAGTGAAAAAAATGAGTTCAATCAAATACTACCATTTCCATAAAAATGCACAGAACTTGATTGATTTTTATAAAATTACAGAATAAAATGCGTGCTCCAGGGATCTAAGCGAAAATTTATAAAATAGTACAAGGGCTGTCTGAAAGGTTTCCGACCTCGTCTTGAAGATGTCGGTACTTATGGATATAAATTGGGAAATATATATTAAGAGGTTCTCATTGAACTTTCAGCTATTTTGGAAGCTTAGTTTCTGTTTGACAATCGTGTGAGTTGTTGTGAAAACTTTTTTGAAAATGATAAAAATTCAGTACCGAGTTGCCAGTAAATATTTTTTTAGAAAGGTAATTCGCCTACGCACATAAAAAATGAGTCAAACACTGTGTACGGAGCACCATCTTTTGCGACCATAAAATTTTCGACAGATGAACTCAAACATGATTGTATTAGCTAGACTGACATCGATCGTTGGGGAGGGCCAAAAACTGCGACAACCAAATGGTACTGATCGGCTGTCGAAGTAAGGTTAGAGAGGCTATCGTCATATTAAAAGAACGCAGTTGCTATATACTGGCTCGAGACTTACGCGTACGTAACATATCCGCGCATTGGGTGCCGCCTATGCTCACTTTCGACCGAAAACGCATTCGAATGAACATTTCCCAGGCCTTATTGACGTGGTTTAGTCATGGGATTATGTTCATCGACTTTCATCAAAAAGGTGAAACAATAAGGGAAGAATATTACGCATAATTACGCAAAAAGCGACAGGAATTATGAACAAGAAAGTGCTTTTCCATCAGGACAACGCACTTCTCACACTTCGGTGGTCGCATGGTTAAAATCTACCAATTGCACTTCGAATTCACCAGATCTGGCCCCCAGCAACTTCTATTTTATAACCTAAAAGTTTCACTTGTAAGATAGAGATTTACATCAAACGAGGACGTTATCGCATATTTTAGGAAGAAAGACGACAATTATTATTTGGAATGGTTAAAAAAATTAAAGCATTGATGCCACTAATTGTATATATTTAGAAAGAGACAATGTTGAGAATTAAGGGACCATTTTAAATGAAAAATGATGCAGGAAGTGCAGTACAGCGACTAAAAGAAACGATAAGTAGAACTGGATGAAACAACTTCGACTATAATTAATACCTAAAATTTCTGTGAAATGACTACAATCTAGTGCAGGACAGCATGATGTGAAACCTAATAATTGCGGAATCATAAGTATCAAAATCAATCAAAAATGTTTATTGTCTACCATGCATAATGAGAATAAAATCGATAAAATAACCTAAAATTATTGCAGACTACAACTTGAAAAAAGGAACCCATTGCAATAAGTTATTGAGCTCTCTGTACTTTTCACTACTTATCGGTCTTTTAGTTAATCTCATTGGTGGGATTGATGCTGGTAATACAATCCCTTTTTCCCTCCGCTTTCTTTTAAGATCAACAGTTTGGAAGGTATCCTTAGTAAAGCTGGTTTTATAATACAGCTTAGTATCTCCTTTACGAAGCTGTTACCAGACTGCATGTGATATTAAAAATGACTCATAGTAGGTATTTTTCTTCCTTGAAATAAATGGGGAGTCTTTATTCATCAAGTGAAAAAAGTCTAAGAAGTTTTTGAGAAGCATCCTTCTGGATGATGGATTCTTTTTAGAGCATGAAGCAATAAAATTAGCCCAGTCATTTGTAGTAAAAATAGTGTGGTTTTTAATTTTTTTTTCGCTCTTTCGATCACACTATGCCCGCTGTCAACTTCCAGTGCGTATGTCCAGCAAACAACAAATTTTATTCATTTTATTATAGTTGAAAAATATATTCTCACATTCCTACTTGTGGTCCCTAAATCGTTCGCGGTAAATCAGCATTCTGAATAGGTATGTAATTGAACATTTGCTTTACAGTGATCCTAAATTGGTTAGCAACTGATTCGGAATCAATTCTAAATTGACCCGCGAACAAAGCTGCCTGTAGCTGCCACGAACGAGTCTCTGTGATCAGCTGTGATGATAGAGAGAAATTGGGAGAGGAATAGATTCGTGGAGAGGGAAATTTTATCGACTGCTTTTTGTAACTTGAGGTAATAGTCAGATTATATCTTTTTCGTTATCCTTGAATTATTTCCTTCTTACAACTTTTTGATCCACCTATATTTCATTACGCCACTTTCAAATTGTCAGATTAGTGGAATAGACACTTTTTAGCATCTAATTAACTCACCCTGCCTCAATCTGATGCGCTCAAGAAATTGTGATGATCAATTTTTTTCTGCTAATCTGATATTTGATTCTTGATGGGCGGCCTTACATATGGGGCTCATATTTTGTTGAGGTACTTGGTACTAGGTATTAATCTGCCGCGCTTTAGTAAATCCTGAAATCCCCGCTTAGGCTACCCTTCTATTGAGGCTTAGATGAGATACGCCAATCTGTCATTATCTAAGTATTACAGAACGTCGTGTGCCTGTACTACTTTTTTAAAATTTCCAACTTCTTACTGAATTATAATTGCAGGTAAGTAACCGATGTTTAACACTCATTGTAGTCAAGACGAAATATTTTTTCCATCTCTATATATTATAAACAAATCATTTTGACACTGTTTGTACTGTGACGTAAATCACAATTACCAAAATGGTATCGATTGCCCCAACTTACCACCCTTTGATGGTAATAATTTATGCTATGTAAAACATATACCTCATTTACTTGAGAAACGCCCTATATTCATTAAGCTTTAACTACGAACGCAGGAAATACTTTTGATTTTTTATTTCATCAACAATTTCAAACTAAGAATTATTTAGTAAAACTGAGCAATATTAAGTGATATGAGTGTTAATAGGACAATTATTATATATAGGGTAATTCATTAAGAATGTCCAATCTCTGAACTATAGATTCTAGACCTCAAAATATGATAATTCTGCTCAACATGCCTTATGCAAATATTGCTAGTTTCCGAGATACGGGGCGTTCAAAGTTTAAATTTAAATTTTGATTTTCACAATAATTTTTTATGTTTTCACAATTTCTCATTGAAAATTGGCAATTTTACGTTTTTTGACATGAGGAATCATAATTTGCACTCTAATTTATAGATCTAATAGAGGGCGCTAGTTACACTTATTTGTGTTAATTAAATCAAGCTAAACTTTTTTTGGGCTAAACTTACAACTAAAATAATAAAAAAATATTAAAAAGCGTTAAATTCTACAAAAAAAGTTACTCTTCTTTGATTCGTGTAACTCAATCGGTTATCATCTTTTTTTCCTATTTTAGATACTGCAATTAAATAAAGTACTACTATAGAATAATATAACCAGAGTTGAGGAGTTAAGACATTTAATAACAAAGAATATCTAAACATTTAATATTTTGTGGGACTCTCATTTTCACGTATCACAGTATCTTTCTTTCTTTACCATGCTTTCAGCCAAGTTGTCCAATAAATTTTATACGATTTATGCCCGAAGTTGTTGAAGAATATTTCCTGTAGCGGATTGTAGTGTTTCTTTTGTAACTGATCTCAAGTATGTTTTATAGGATTCAGATCAAATAGCCTGGAAGAAACCAGTAGATGAACAAAAAACTTAATTTTCTTTTTTTAAATGTTGGTCACTCTATAAATCACCACTCCTGTAATATTTCTTGTATGTTATAGTGTTAATGGATTTATCTATATTCTTTCTAGTCTACTTTCTGAAAACGATCCATAAAGAGACTCAACTGAGATGATAGCGTTACTTCCAATTATTTCTCCAGTGTTAATGTCCCAATACCCAATTAATCTTTGTTGGCTATGGGCAGGTGTCACTGGTACTCTGCTTAAAAGTAGCTTGGATTTTCAATTAGCATTAGTTTTTTTTCCAAATAAGCAATTCTAATTTTATCTGCTTATCACAAAAATCCAATAAAAGAAGTAACACCAAAATAAAACTCATCTATTTTCTCTCTAGTTCAATGAAATTTCAATGAATATATTCAAATATGTCGATTTAGTGCCTAATACGATTTAAAAATATCCTCAAATTCACATGATTGACCAAAAACTTTCAATAATGCTGACTCAAAAACCTAACACATCATATTTATGCATTCAAGTTAACTGTGATATGTTCTGTCATAAATAATGATGGTAGAAACATTCATATCTTTGTAAACTCAACGTAAACCCTTCCGCTCTTATTTTTATAATGATTGGTTTAGATTTAAATAATAAAGATACACAAAAAGTGGAGAATGCAGCGGAACGACAGTGTCTGGTAAATAAAGGGTAATTTTACACTTTCGCAGTCCCCTCGTTTTTTGGCTCTAGAAAATCGAAAAATTAACCGATTTCGATGATTTTTTTTAAATCTCATTTTTTACGGCGAATTTATGAAAAAAATATTCATATAACTTCAATGATTACTTAATAAAAAGGTACTACAAACGATTATATGTGAGAACAGAGAAATTGTTTTTATTTTTAATTGTAAAAACATCTTTGTATAATTTTTTTTTCAATGTGTTCGTTTTTTTTGTGCAGATTATGAAAAAAAATATTACAACTTCATTTGATTATTTGGAAAAAAGTTATCAGCAAATATACGCGAATAAGTGCATTCTCATGAACATTTAAAGCCTTGAAACTAATATAAGTATTCATTTTTTATACCCATAATTTTTTTCGTAAATCCGCCGCAAAAACGAAGATTAAAAAAAATGATCGAAATCGGATGATTTTTCGATTTTATAGATCTAAAAAACGAGGGGACCGCGAAAGTATAAAATTACCAAATAAAGTACTAGGTACTCGTAAATGTTATATTTTAAGGGGAAATAAATTACTCATTTGAACTTTTGATTATAATACGTCGCAAATCAGTTTTTTGGGTCACCATGTTTTTATCGCAATTTTATTGATTTAATTTGTTGGGTAGACGTTTAGACATGAAATTTAGTAATAACTTATAACTATATATCATTCCAAAATAAATATAGGTTCGAACAAAGGAACATATCTTTTTATAGGAGAATCTAAAAATTCTAAATTTTACACGGTTTTATTTCTCATGGGGAAAAAGGGAATATCAGAATTCATAGAGCAAGAAAAACATTTTATATGTTTTGCGACGTATTTTTTTCATTTTCTTTATACAATTGGAGGGAATAGTTTTCATTGGAGTAGTTTATATATTATGTATACAATTACAAATTCAAGATTGTGTTCCATTGATTTTTGAATATCGAATCAGATCGAATTTTAATAAATTCAGAATTAATATCATGTAAGTGACCTTGAATTTTATAATCCGTTTCAAACTCTAAAATAATTACGTCATCTTTACCACTATAGGTATTGATTATTTTTTTACTTTCTTCAAACATAGCGAATTCTTGCAGAAATCAAGGACAGAAGCTTGAAACAGTGGTTCATATATTTAACAGGCTTCGCGACGCCTAGTTGTAATAATCAACGAAATACGTTCAAGCTCAAGCTTCAAGCTCTTTTGAACTGAGAAGAAAAGCATGGATATACAATAAAATAAGTGAGAGAATGCTATTGAATGAATTTCCGGGGGTGGTATACACGTGTCCCTCAACGTGTCCTTCCCGAAAAGTGGAAATGGGGGGATGATAGGTGAATGGGTGGGGACATCCACCCTTCGTGTGCGTCACTGCTCGTTATCGATTCTAGAATGCGTATCGCTAATGGACTTGTCAGAGTGGAACGTCAAGGTCACCTACCTACAGAGTGTCCTAGTTGCCGCATTTGAAATTGATTTTTTTTTGCATATCAGTAATTTGCATTTATTTACTGCTATTATAAAAATAGCACAATGATAGGTATGAAACTGCATTTAAAAATATTCAATGTCAACATTTCCTTTTCTTAACCTAGAAATTTATCAATCACAAAATTTAAAAGAAATATGATAAAATATAGAGAAAGATAACTATTTTAAATGCTTCGCATTCAATTTATCTTCTACTAATATTGTCACTAATTTCCAATTTTTATTCGTTAAACACAATATGTCTAATAATTTAATTCCTAACAATATGTAGAAACAATAAAACCCTGAAGAAACAGTTCGAATTAATTAAACCACTCAGTAACTTAACCTGGCCTTTATCTTTATCTTTTATCATATCGGAAATTCTTAGCGGTATGGGACGCAAAATGTTGAAATGTAGATCCAAGTTTTCTTATTTTTCTCATGCCACAACTTTTTCTACTACTTCTTCCAAAAGTTGGATAACAAAGTCTTCAATCAGTTTTAGTGCTTCTGAATACATGGGTCATCGATCTCCTTCCAGAATATTGAAAATGTTGTCAAAATAAGAATACATTTGGAATTTTCTAAAATTTCTATTTTTTATTTTCTAGAATACGTGTTTTTTGTCAAGAATTAGCTTAAAAGAGGTTGGATTGTGGTGTAACAGTTGCGTTATTTTTTTTTTCGATTCTGACTTATATAATAATATAAGTATAATATAATATAAAATATAATTAAATAAATTCAAATTTAAATATTGCATAAATACCCCATCTGTTATTAAAAAAAAGTTGATTGATACATTATTTTATTTATGATATAAAAACTTGTTGTTCTTGTTACTGAGAAAAAATATTGATAGGTACTCAAAATGAAATAAGGAGGGGCTCGTAGAGAAATCAATTACACTTATGAATAAATGAATTATTGTTATTTGCAATATCTGCGGTAAACCCCTACAATATGCAGTACCTATGACAGCCAGATATCGAATTAGTGTTGCCTCAACCATCGAATAATGCTAATAATTCATTCCTTTTTCGTTTCTTGTGGTGTGAATGTATAAGACATTTTTCTTAATTATAAATATAAAATTAATGCCAATAATACCTCCATATTTATTATTCGACCGCCCCGAATGTCCAACTACATATCTTGTACAACCTAAGTAGGGATATAGCCAATAGTCTGTACACTTCCTACTGTCTTCTTCAGGTATCTTAAACAGGATTTTTTGGATTCTCATCGAAATTGTGTAATTCTACTTTATCTGTTCGTGATGCCTTCTCAATTTTTATTATTCATCTGCTTCGATTTTTGGCACTTTCTTTTTTTTTGATAGTATTTCTTATTGACTTGAAATTATTGAATCATTGGTGATTTTTACTACCCCTACACCATATTATCATCCTCAGAGATGTGATAAGAAATACTGTAAATTATTTTATTGAAAACACATTCCGAAGGGAGAATCAAATACAACTAGTGGCACGGAGCGATGTCATAATGAAGAAAACCGTTTTTGCATTATTCTTCGCAAACGTTCCAATATTCCATTGTAAATTCTGAGAATACAGTTGAGACGAGCTCTGATCCCACAACTTACGGACACATAAACAGATTTTAACATCCGTGGGCTTTTATGACAGTTTTCTCAACTTGATCCTAATACTAATGCCTTGTTCAAGATCCACCTTTCAGGACATACACCGCAAATCTGATCAAGAGGTAAGCTTGAATGGGTTCAAACTTGTGAATACTTGTCTCAACATAAGTAATTTTTAATTATATAATTGAATGTTGATATAGTTTTATGATATATATTGAATTGTGGGCCGATAATTTAGCAATAATAATAAGGAATGTGAAAAACTTATAGGGAAATGAAGGGAAAACTGAGTACCTATAGTAGGAAAGAAATCAGTGATGAATGAGATTTATATATTACATAAACATTTAGCAAATACGGTGGGTGAGACACAATAGACTAGCAGATAATAGTAGCAAAGTTAAAAAAATAATTGATTGGAAACCTTTAGGTAACCGGTTCAGAGGAGGATCAAATAGAAAATGGAAAAGTCGATTAATTAGTGATTTTATCGAAATGCGGATGTGGCAATGGTGAAATCATATTCAGTGTACTAATCTTAAAATTATTGAGAACTCGGGTCACCACGTGAAATGAGTCAAAAACTTTGGATTGAGCGGCTACTATTCCTATAGAAATATACAATCGATTTAGTGTATTGGGTTTTTTCCTTTTATTTTTTCAACTTCAAGTTTTATACATGTCTTTTTCTCAAGTGACTTTTCTTTTTTGACTTCTCATCTATTCTGATGTCGATTTTATTGTTTGTTGTGTTAGTGCCTAAATTTTTGTCAGTTTTACGTTTGAATTCTAATTTTGAATATTATGGAATGCATGCATTGGGAAATTTTAAAATTAAAACCAATTATAAAAGGAAGACAAGAAATATGTAACTCTGGATCAATTCAGAATTTGTATTGAATAACGAAAGTTATGAAATATTAAATAATTTCTGTATTTTTTATCTATATCCAAGAGTTGCCCAATTTCTAATATTTTCAATAATGTAATCATGAGGTTAAACAATCATAATTTTGAAACCATTAATGTGAAAACTCAAAAAGAAATCAACAAAGATAACGCCTATGTTGTTTCAAATTGTTTAAAATCATAAGAAGGCGATAAGAGCTCAACATTAAAAATAATGGTAGCCACTTAACTTCTATAATTATTATTGTTACGCCAAGAACTGCCGACGTTGAGTGACTGATTTTATGAGTTTTTGGTTAAATGTACGTTGATAATTTGCTTTAAAAAATGTTCCCTATGAGTGAAATTAATTCAATACTTATTCCAAGTACTGATTTTATTGCCCGAACTCCTCAATTATTTCCAATCATGATTTCTAAAATACAATATTAATATATACAATGTGTCAGAATTTACAGATATGACATTCATTTATTTTGCCAATGTGTATAATGATAATTTTATGAAAAAATAATCAGCAATATAGGTATTACAAAATGTGGTTTTGTTGTGGTATTTAATATGTCAAAGATGTTCTCAATTTTTTTCTTTCTTTCTCAGAATTCGTTATGGTGTATTTGAGTGGAATGCACACAAAGAAAATTATGTCTACTGAGACAATATAAACCCTAAGCTTCCACCCATATCGCAAATTGGGAAAAACGGGTAAATAAGAAAAACAAGTAGAAGGACTGCCCTTAGTGAAGATAATAAAATAAATGTACAACTGTTTGTTAAAGAAAGTCCTAATATATCTACTAGGGAGATACCTAATTGAAATAGCCAGTCATAAGTAGCAAAATTAAATTCACCTTTCACATTGTAAGACAATTTCTTGTTTTTGTATGAATAAACAGAATAACTCTGTTAGTATAGTATAAACAAAATAATTACTGTTCAAGGAATTAATCTCCTATCTGATCTAAATCTAAAAGGATTCGGATTCACAGAGTAGATGTAAACACTGGATCCCCACAATAGATCCTTTAGGTTGCAGTGTATATGATTCCACATAAATACATCTGATCTAAATTATCAAGGGATTATGCAATTACTTACATATAACATAATTCCATATTCTATATAAAAAATTGTCAGTCTGCTTCATATCGTTCGCGTAGTCAAAAGAAGATTAGGTGAATTTTGTGAAAAAGAAAGACATTTAATAAAATCAATCCTAAATATACGTTATAATATATATTGTGTGTCTAATGTAGTAGACTTAATATCATGTCTTGAAACTATATTTTTGTGCAAAAAATATTCATTTTCACCTGGAAACATTAGTGCTCATTTTAATTAATTATTGTGGCAACAGAAAATAGATACACTTTAAATTAGTGTTTTAATTTCAAAAATGATTTTAGGGTGTTTAAGTACCTGTAAATTCAAATCAAAATTGTGTCAGAAGATTACGATTTATTTACAAACAATAAAATACATCGAAGCAAAGCGTAAAAAAGAATTTTAAATGTTATGGTTGAAAATCTAAGATGAATAAGGGAAGGCCTTAATGAAAACCCAGAAAAGGTGAAAGATCATAGGAGAAATATCAGTTCGATATTTGAAACTCTTGCAAGAAGAATTAGTGCCGCTAGTTTAGAATAGAAGCGCATAGTTGTAACAAGATGGTGCGTCTCCCCCTTTCGCAAAGCCTGTTCTAAGTATCTCGATGGTGCATTTCCAGATCAATACGTAGAAGAGGACCTATTGGATCACGAAATCATTAGATCTCATTCTTTAGGACTTTCCATAGGGATAATTGAAAAGCAAATCCAAAAAAAACGAGAGAGACCCCAAAAGCATGAAAAAGGAAAGAGTACATACAGATCAATTTCTAACATTGTCATTATAACTGTTCAAAACAAATTTGGATTGCGTTGTCAAATAACCACGGACCAAAGTAAGAGCACGTAATTATCTTTTGGATTCCTTGTTGCTTTATTGTTTGCTTATTTTTAAGATCATTTTTTAGTGCTACGAAAGTGCGTATTTAAGATTTACCAAAAACAAATGTTTCATTATTTTTAATGATCCTAATAGAACTGGCTTTACTTTTTTTGATAAATGTATTGAAAACATTGAAGATGATAGCAAACTTCATTCTGACGGGAAGAAAGGTTATCAAATAGAATAGAAACAGAAGCTGTAGTTAATGATAAATACAAATTTATAAAGCTTGATACAGAAGTTCATACACAAATAGGTTAGAGAATGAGGAGTAATAAATGGAGGAACAAATGAACTTGGAGGAATCTTATTTAACAGCGTTTACAGCATTATGAGAAAGAAAATAGACTCTTTTGAATTTATGTTATTCTATAAATTGCTTTTACTTTGTAAACCTTTTTACGTTTTTCTTGATAAACTGTCTTGATTTTTGGTCTCTTCTTATTGGAAATCCGTTTTTGGAAATAATAATAATATTGACGTTTCGTCCTATATCGGTCTTTATCAAAATATGACTTGAAATTTTCCACCGAAATTCGATCGATTACTCTACACTGTATTTTGTTCACCAAGAAAACTAAAAAATTAGCTAAAAAAAGACATTAATAAGTCGCGTTTGTACATTAAGAACACAACTAAAGCCAAATTATTTCTCAGAATAAGGTACATAAGATTTAAAAAAAAATAGAGGATTAAAATTTACAACAAAATGGGACTACAGATTTTAAAAGTAAAAACCCAATCAAAAATTGAATTTTTCATTGCACTCATTTAGTAAATCATCAAAAAAGTATTCTCTTCTTCAGTTGGTTCTAGAGTTACATCTGAAATGTAAACGTACAATGAATTCGCAACATATTAGTTGCAGTTTCAGAAAACAAGTGATACTTCTTTCACAGTTGGATTTTTGGTGTTAATCCATTCCAGCATAGCCTATCTCACAACTTCGCTCGCTTTCAATTATTTTCTGACATAGCAAAACAATATGCATTATTCGGAATTACTGCTATTTATATAGTTAAATTACAACTTACAACGGCTGTAGTATCCTGGTCTAGCATTTGAAAGCGGCCGCTTTCTGTCATCACCTTTTGAAGCATTCGCATCGATTTTTCTTGAAATATGCTACGAATAAATCCAGATAATTTTTTCTATATTAATATGTTTCTATAAATGTGTCCCTTTATCAGCTATATCAAAATTCACATTTCACCACCTACAAATTCAAAATCGGTTCTAAGTGATCTCTTGATCTCTGTTTCATTTACTATTTGCATTTTTTAAGTACTGCTGTTATTAATAAAATATAAATAGATAAATAATTGTTCATATAAATATAAGTTTTAAAGTGAATAGTACAGAAATTATTTATCTACACTTATTGGAGAATCCACGTTAAGATTAAGATGCCTTTATGAGATACAAAAAAGTTATTTAGAAAAATCATTTCACCATCATCCAAAAATTAACAGTTTCGCATTCATTCTAAGAATGCTAAATCTCAGTTAAATAAATAGAAAAAGTTAATTGACGATTTGTATAATCATATTCTGTATTTTTTCGCGTTGATGCTTTTTTATATTATCTTTAAGACTTGTTTGATATAGTTCCTGAATTTATTTTGAATCTTCACCTTCCAAAACTAAGAATTTTATTACTGCATGATTTTATGTCTTATATTTTTATTAGCTCCAATTTATATTGAAATAGAGAGCTATAATAGAATAGTCGATAAGTTCAGTAACTGATTATTTGGATAAACGAAATGTTGCCGTTATTTTGATAAGCGATAGCATCAAAATTGGCTTAATCTTTTGAAACTATTATCAGTATAGTTTGTATCTTTTGGTTTCACCTATCTATTGCCAATTGTTTTTGTCGTCTTGTTGTCCCACTTTAATAATATATAAATGTTGCGAAGAGTTTGGTGATTTGGTTGTATTCTATTAGAACACATTATTGCATAACTTTATTATTTCTATATCAAAATATTATACAAAACGATTTTTGAGTTGTATACTATTAAACATAGGTTACATTACATTGATTTTATTGTTTAAGTTGTTATGTTTTAGACTGTATCTATTAATACAATCAATATTCATTAATTGTATAATGTCATCTCAAGATGACAAATGAATTCATTTATGAAATATAGCTTCGGATTTATATAAGAGGGATATTGCAATTTTAACTGTAAATATTTCGCAAAACCTTGCGTAAATCAGTAAAGAGCAAGGTAGGTTATACGCATAAAATAATTATTCATGTAATTAGTGTGTAAAGTAGCCTTTTTTCGACGAATGTGCGATCGTGCGAGAATCTCATGAGTCGAAAATGCATACAATATTTCTTCTACTACCGATAATTTTATCGAAATACAAACGTTATATAGTAATTTTCTTTACGCACTAGGGCGTGAAATAGGTTAAATTTTTCTGTAGAAGAAACGATAACGCTTTTGATACCTAATAAAATATATTATAAGAATATTGAATATTTTGAAATTTTAATCAAAATTAGACTTAACAAAACAGAATTCAATTATTACCAATACCAATTAGAAGTACAATTTGTGCAGTTATTGAACTTCCCAACTGGTACAAATTGAAATTGAAACAAAACGGGTAATTCACATAACGTTTAATTAAAAGAGTCTGATAAAATTTAATTGTAGAAATATTAAAATACAAGATTAGGTCAGTTGTTTAAGGCTTTCGCGGCCATCGTCTTATGAGAATTGGATTCTCGGGTTTTTAGGTCGCCGTCGTTGGTTTACTTAGTACTCGACGTTTCGCCTGGTCCAGTGCCTGGCATTTTCAAGAGAGATCTGCATTTAGAAGTATCTACCATAGGAAGTCTTATAGCAATATATTTTCTAATACAAACCAAATAATCTATTTTTGAATTAGTTGGATTTAAAAATGTGAAAACCTATTTTGTCTCATTTTTATTGTTTGCTTATCTTCAATATCTTCGATTCTTAGTTTTGTAAACTATTCTCTTTGGCATGCACCGTAAACACCGATTATAAATGCTACCTAAATATTTATTACTAAATAAGTAAAAACATTCTAAAAAAGGCATGACCGCGACTCGAACCTGGAGACCTCTCTCATGTGAGTATTGAACTTTAGCCATTATGCTCCAGAGACCTTAATAAAACATTTGGAAATTTGAGTACCTATACAACCGCATAGGATAACATTTCGTTGAAGATTGAAGGTGAATTTTTTTATAAGAAATTTATTGGTAACAATTGTAAATTGTAAGTACCTATATTTCCAAAATTTTAGATTCCTTACCTTTGTGTCCTTTGCTTTTATTTTTGTAAGAGCAAATAATTCATAAAATTTTGAAATATCAATATTATCTTTGATTTTTAAAGCAATATTCAACATTAAAAATATAATTTTTATGAACGATTTAGATAACTTATTAAATACATTTTGTAAATTAAACTTAAAAGATAATTCAGATTCCGAAAAAATGGTAACTTTAAGTCCAAAAACCCTAGATTGGGAATTGTTTAAATTAAAATTAGAAAATATCAAACCGTACGACGGAATTTTAAATACTTTAAATAAATTCATAAACAGATGTGAAAAACTAATTGATATCTATGCGATTTATACAAGAAGACTAAAACAGAAGACATAGAAATTACATAAGTAAATAACCTATTATTCTTATTAATTTAGGAACAGATTAACAATTTAAAAAATTAGACAAATGGCTTTTTGGAACTTCAAATTCAGATGATGAAGAAAAATATGATAACGCTATAAATGTTTTACAACAAAATCAAAAACAAACAATTCACGAAGTTAATTTGCAAATATCATTGCCCAAAAAATTGATTGATCATTATAATAAATCGATTAAGACTTTATGGAATAATCAAAAGAAACTTTATGATAATTTAGAGAAATTTCACATTTAAATAGAAAATAAAATAATAACTTTGAATAATTTTATAACATTTTATAGTGCAATTTCACAGATTAATCTGGACTGTCAGAGTTCAATTATTGATTGATAATATTGAAAACGCGATAACATTTCCAAATTAAATACAATTCACAGTTCTGTTATATCAAGTCAAGAAATTTTAGAAATGATTAAATATTTAACCACTATTTATAAAGAAGAACAACTCCCAAAATTTAATAATATTTTAACATATTATCTATTTCTGGGCTCACAAGTAACCTTTTCCAAATCCAAAATTATTTTTGCTACCCATGTTCCAATCCTGAAACCCAAAACCTACGAATTTTTCCATTTATATCCTATAATTCAAAATCACACAATATTTATTCCTCCTCAACCAAACTTGGCCAGAAATCAAAAAGTCAATTTTATCAAAGAAGAATGTCCAGCGTTAGAAGAAAAATATTATTGCAAAGAAACAGTTAAAAGACAATTGTACTGTTGAATTGTTAAATGGACGCTCTGCTAAAAGTTGTGTTGTTAGTGATATAAATCTCTAAGAAACTATATTAGAACAAGTGACAAACAATGAACTCTTAGTCATTCCAAATTTAGAGACTGAAATGATTTCCAAATGTGTTTCGGACCGTTACTTGAAAATAAGTTATCCATCAATTATAAAAATTCCAAATAAATGTAGTATTCAAATAGAAACTGAAATTTTCTCAACCAACATACAAATTAAAAAAGGAAAATCGATAATATTACCGAAATTAAACTTCAAATTTTTTAAAAATCAAATTTATAAATCTCCAAATTTAACTAAAATAGACTTTGAAAAATTATATGAAACAAACAAAATTGATGAAATATCAAACCAATTCATGAAATTTATAATCCGCAAGCCATGTATCAATAGGACTATTTACAGTAATAATAATAATTTGTTAATTTTAATAATATTATGGTTAATTCGAAAATATAAAAGAAAATTTGTAAGAAAACAGAAATTTGAAGAAAAGAAGACATCGAATTAGAAGAAGGAAGAAAACAAAATATGAAAAATCCCTCCGTCATTTTTCACTCATAGGGAAGCAGGAGTTACATGAAGAAAATCCCAGAAGATAATTTAAATAAAACGCAATTGTATTAAATATTATAAACACTTTGTCAGCAATTATTTTATTATAAATACAAATGATTGTAAACAACTTTTTAATGAATATATGTATCGTTCTTGAATATATAGTTCATTCAATAAATTATAGTTAATTCGCTTGTGAAGTTAATTGTAATTTTTAGTTAAATAAATTTTTAAAAACATATTTTCGACCATCGAAAATATAATTAGAGTAACTATTTTTTCAGAGAAAACATGACTGTGTCGAGTTGACGTGTGCTACACAAACAACAAACTACAATGACCGTAATGCTGGCAGTAACATTATTAGTAGAAGTGGTATTCCCAAATATGAAATTAATTACGAAGATACAGTATAAAACCAAAATAAAACTAAACCAAATTTTCTTGGTGGTAATTTTTTGATTTATGTACTATATTAAGGATAATTATAAATTACCGGTAAACCAATAACCAATATAAATTCCCTCTATGGATCCTTTTGGTCATACAAACGTGGAAAACTCCTGTTATTGTCCGTTAGTGTTCCATGCAAGGACATTGCTGACTTTCAGATACTGCTTTTTTCTATTTTTTTGATATCAATTCTGAAAATAAAACACCACGGCGAAAATCGGCATATTATCGCGAATAATATTTTTATAAGCAAAAGACAAGGTTGTTGTTAACAAAACATACCACCAATACAGACTTAAATAATGTATTCTGTGTTCATACCTCACAAAATTGAGGAATTAAAATAAGTTGGCGAACTCGTAGTTTGATTTTAATTTAAAGTTACTGTTAATTTTGTGCATGAAATACAAATATCATTTCAGTATCTGTCATCAAGTAATTTTAATTTGTTAGTTTAATGTTAATTTTTAAATTGGGTTGAGTTGAAATAATTTCGGGTCGTTGAATTAGATGCCATAAAAATTGTGAATGTCTAGTATTGTTTATCTAATACAATTATGCTGCAGGTTGTACTAACATAGTTTGGAATATGAGTTATTTCAAGTTTGTTATTAAGAGAAAATAGTTGATATCTTCAATTCAATGAATAGCAAAAAAGCAGTTACTGGAATAATCTACAAAGATTGAGACACGCAAATATATCCCTGCGTTGACGTTAATCATCAACTTTTTTTATATTTAAAGGGATTAAAAATGAAGTCAACGAAATTAACTGCATGAATTAATATTAAGTTTATAGTTTATCAATTAGAATTTTTATTATCAAGATTGTTAGAAATATGTTGAAGATGAATGGTATTGAATATTTGAACGGTATTTTCGGTTAAAGAACCCGTATGCGATCGTGTCCGTGGTTACTAGCTTTACTGGTAGACGAAGACTTCCAGGCTGACTACTTTATCAAAGTTATGATTTCATTAGAAAAAGAAAAGTGGCAAGAATTGAAAAGGGTCATAAATTTAAACTGAATAGGTCCTCATTTCATTAACGTTCGGGTTTTACAATCAATAAAAATATGTTTTACAAAAGTTGACAGCTATACGGTGTGAAAAGTATGTAGCTACTTAAGACATAAAATTATTATAAACTAATATAATATATATAATATGGAAGCTCGAAAAATATATTAAAGTTAGTCCACTTTGGTGTTTCCTTGCCACGTTCCCAATAAGAAACCGCTCATAATATAGATGGCAGAGACTTCATATATATATATATATATATATATATATATATATATATATATATATATATATATATATTACTAGATTTCGGTTTACTTTTTAAACCGTGGATAGAGATTGCATCCTCTGTGTTTAGAAATTTTTAAATTAATTTTATATATAATTTGTAAATTATGTATTTTCACCGGTCTTTGGCAAGTGTGAAAAATTTATCCAACATTGCAAACTGCTCAAAAATCGAATTTAAAGATTCCGTTACTTAAATACATACACCAAGCTACAAAAAGCGTTTAAAAATGTGTCTTTTATGTGCTCATCAGGCATTTTTGCGAAAGAACTACCTTTCAAACCAAGATTAAGTTTGGTCAATTCCACGAGACCTCTGCACCATCCAATTCAATAGTGATTTACTGAATGTCTTTGTGCAGCATAGAAAACGTTCTTGTCGCCCAGTTTTCCACACCAGAAGCAATGGAAGAAATTCACGATATGGTGTTTGACGATTAGGGATTGAAAGTGTGGAAATCATAAGAATCTCATATTTGAGTTTGAGAAAGCTTGACTTAAGATGGGTGTCGATTTTGCATATAATTGATCACAAACACAATCGTGTTTGATGGTCGACATAATCGAAATGTAGACGAGTTTTTGCTCATTTTTGTAACCGTACACGGAACATGGACCCACTGTAGTATACCAGAATCCAAACAGCAGTCAAAATAGTAGGTTTTTCTCAAGAAAGCCAATGAGAGTTTACAGACAATGAAGTCATTGCAACTATTTTCTCGGATGCACACAGTATAACCCACTTTAACTATTAACAAAAAAATAAAAACGATTCAATAGCAATTTGGAAAATACGATTTGATTCCAAAGATCTATCCACAAATCTTATTTTTTTTTTGAGGGATACAAATTGAGATTGTGTCACTTTAAGTTGTAAGTTCGACGTTACGCCAGCTAATATAATCTGATTTTTGGGAAAAATCAAACATATCCATGTCTGCCGCAGAACATACACTAGTAGTCTTGAAAATCCCATTGTTAACTAAGGAAATGGTCACAATTATTTAATCACTTCTTTTTTGTAACCAAATCCAGGGCATCGTGGTATTGTTGAAATCGATAAACCTATACATCCTGTTTATACTGTGTAAACAGGGTATTCAGTATGAGTATCACCAATGGTTCCAGAATACTCAATTTAAACTACGTGGTAAGCCACTATGAATCAAACTTCTGATAGACATAAAATTTTTTTACGTTGGTACTTACTAAAAAAATATTAATTTTGTATTTGTGATGTAATATGTATGTGGAACCGAGAATTTATTAGTCTAATTAATGATTTGATATGATCAAATGCTATTTAAGAAAAGTTCAACTGAAAAGTCATAGTTTGTGTTTTTTCCTAATTATGCTTTCATATTCATTATTATTAGAATTATAACATCAAGATCGTTCATATTTACCCAAAGACTGTACCCATTACTTTTGATGGAAATATGAGGTTATTAACAACTGAATACAACTTAATTTTGATAAATTGATAGAAAATTTTTATACATAGTGAAAACTTATATTCATGTGGTAGGTAATCTATTAATTCATATATCTAGTTGTCAATGTGGTAATGGTGGCAGAACACCCTCAATATGTCACGGAAGCAATAAACTTTTTATTATTAAGTTAAGCATCATTTTGTTATTTTGAAGTAAAATGGCGGTTCTAACTTTCCGGCAGAATGACTTAAACATATCGTATGCGCGCCCTTATTTAGTGACCTTTACTACATAATTATTTACGTTATGAACGCTTTAAATGTGAATAATCAATCCGTTCATTTATTTAGAATGTTTGTAGTAAACATACACACAAAATTGACATTTCGACTAAATAAATATATATATATATATATATATATATATATATATATATATATATATATATATAATAAGGCGGATTGATAGTCTTTGATCACCAGCTAAAACAAAAACTAATATATTCAAGTTGCTTGCAGCAAATTTTGGAAATTGTGAACTCTTTATTAAAGTAAAAAATCCAAGCTTTCGAGAAGTGTAAAGTGTTCTTCCCACCATCAGGGAAAGTTCAGTTTGAGGATGAATTCTGAGGTTTTTTCTTAAAGAAGTAAGTCATAGCAAACGATTAAGGGAGGGAGTTTCACATTATCTGTGTATGTTGTAATTAATATCAAGTTAAAAATTCTTGAATACGTAAAAATATTTAAAATATGTAATTGAAATTGATTGAATCATCAAGTAATGCACATATTTTCACAAAATACCATGTGATATCAATTATTAAAACTAGATATATAGGTTTTTTTTATAATTTTTGAAAAAATATACAGACCTAAAACCAAGACTATTTACAAACAGATATATATATATATATATATATATATATATATATATATTTTTTAGAAAGTACCGCTACGACTATACTATTAATGTGTAACATGAGATGCAATTGCGCAGGAAAGTAGCTGCGTCTTGGTTTCTGGCTTCTTGGGGAGATGATGAAATGAGGGATGTGACGAGGCCAGGGCGGCGGCGGGGTCCGGGGCCCGTTTCTGGCTGGGGAGCGTTGAGCAACGCCACGTGTACGGGAGAGATGGCTGTTCACAGCTGGATCACGGACACCAGGAGACATATTTACGGTGTACATGTGTGTTTTAACTAGGGGCAATGCCGGTGCCAAGAAAATGAAGAGCCAAGTAGGGTTAAGAAATTAGCAGAAACTATTCATACAGGATTGGACTACAGTTATTTTTCTTGTTGTATTTCCAATTGTTTTAATGTCGTATGGCATGTTGAATAAAACTAGAATTTTTTCTATAAAACTAGATCACGTTTTTTAGAATATGTGTGTTAACAAGTGGGGAAATATACGAATCATTTCCATGTGTGTATTCACGAATATTCGCCAAGTCCGCTAATTGCGAAAAAATTAATTTTTATTTTACATCACAGTGTCCTTTTAAGTGTATAAATATTTGACAGCGACGATTTAACTTTTTTACCCGTCTTTCCCTTCAAAATAAGTGTTTACATATGTAATAACGTCCTCATCTGATGGAAATTTTTCACCTGTAAGTGAAACTTCAAGGTCAGAAAACAGGACCAGATCGGGTGAATACGGTGGGTGAGTGTGAGAAGGTGTGTGTTGTCTTGAAGGTGAAGCACTTTCTTTTTCTTCAAATACGGTCGCTTATTTACAATGTCTCCCTTTAAATAATCAAGCAATGATACGTAATACTCTCCTGTTACTGTTACACCTTTTTGAAAATAGTCGATGAACACAATAACTAGCTCAAAAAACTGTCGCCATTACATTTCCAAACGAAGCATACGCCTTAGCCTTTTTTGGAGTAATCGAACTAATTTGACTAAAAAGTAAAATTCAATTTTTTCCATTTTCAAAAAATCTTGATGTATGACTCACTTATACGATTGTTAAACGGAAACATCCAAATGGCTCAAATTTTAGTGAGAATCTCTCAAAGCATGCGCAAATACATTTCCTAAATTATATTGATAAAAATTGACATTTTCAGGTAGAGGTATAAACTTTTCAAATAACCAAACAACCCTCGTATGTTCATATAATTATTACCATATTTATGATGTAGTGCTTTTGGGCAAGTTGAGCCTGCACATATATATTTTTTAACCATACATAGCATCCATAAAACGAATAAATGTGCATGTACTCTCAGGGAGGTAATTTTGAACTTTTCAGCTGTTATTGGTAACATTAATACTTACACGTGACACATAAGTTTTTTGTTTCGCGCTTCTGCACGTGTTGCAAATGGAGGTAAACGCAGGAAATGTATTTTTAACTGATCAAAGTTTAACGAAAAATCATTATTTAAATGGAAAAGCCGATATACTATTATATTAATACCCAAACAACACCTTCATTTTTTGAAAATTCTAGGTCGGATAAAATATTGTGCTTAATAAACGAAAGATTATTCTAGTGACAATGTGAGTTATCCTAAACACACTGTTTATACTACAAATACACCAACACTAACAATTATACTGTCTGACGCTCGTTTCAATAACCAAGAATCTGAAGTCTGAAAAGAATAAATATTTTGTTTAGTTGTTTATTTCTGTTGAAAAATAGGCTTTTTTGAACAAAAGGAATTGCCCAAATTAATAATGAAATTGTATATATAATGAGAAAATATTATCACATATAAAGTTAATTACAAATACTTGCAAATTATTAGTATTACCACCGAATATTAAAAGAAGAAGGTTCCATCTAGGCTCCTTCCCTTGTTATGCCTATCTACTTGAATATCGGATGCTACTTTCGATCGCTCGAAGTCACCATTCATACACGTCGAGTCGTAGAGAAAATGCATAAATATACTTACTGGACTATACCTTACTGGACGTAGTGATAGCATTTCTTTTTTAAATTAAAGTAACCATTCGCTCAGTATTTTCTACTGCAATAAAATTTCGTTGTTCGAAAGATTAAATTCGGTAAGTAGTTGGATTAATTTTTTTTAATGTGAATACTAAACAATTTACTATGTTAAAGAAGATTCATCTTTCGAATTTTGTTTATTTTTGTTCCTATGACCATCTAGAAGTAAAGTTGTTACTAATAATTTTAGATGTCAACGTAGGAAACAGGCATAGCGATTTGTAAACAATCAAAATATAGCATTCAATATTTCAGATGTGCCTCCAATAATATCATTAGATGTTGCAACCCAAACAAATATCGAAAAAGTAATGCCGAATAATCAGAATAATAATTTCGTATTTTTTTGTTTCATATTCAAATAAATTATTCTTTTAATACAAAAAAAGTACTTATATAAAATGAAATGCATAAATGCTATATTATTTTTTTAGACAATGTTTGTCAAATCCGCACCGATGCTTCTTTTCAAACTTGTGTGTTTACAACCCTGAAATGCAAAAAATATTAATTTCTCTTAACAAGGAACCTAAATCAGGATGGTCTGAAGAATTCTTTTGGGTTGGCAAGAAATTGTTGCGGAAATTCGAATCCAACCCCAATCCAAGTTTGTAGGGCCTTCAAAAACTATTTACTTTGAATATTTCAATGAGGTTCAAGGTGCAAATTGCAAAAAAGATATTAATACAGTTTGGCTCAATATATCTTCTGATATTCTACTAAAATATAAACATATCGATGTACCAATGGTAACTATTAATAATTTTTTGAAAGTTTTCACATGCCAATATAGAAATCTTTCAAGTACGGATGGTAATGCTTTGGTTTATATTACTGGCTATCTATTTAAAAAATATATTCTGCAACACTTTTGTACTACCTGTATAATGAAAATACATTCAAAAAAGAAGTTGATATTTTTTAAGAGCATAAAACATTATAATTCTAAATGCTCTGGACGTTTCAATTTACCTCCAAGTAATATATATATATATATATATATATATATATATATATATATATATATATATATATAGAATATGTCAAACAATTAGAAGATCAGGCTGTGTATTTATTTTACACTTAAATTTGCAAGACGAAATGTGAAACATATTTATTCTTCACAAAATTCGATAAAACCCAACATCAAATTGAATATTTTACATTTTTAATAATCTGTTAATTTTAATTAGGGAAACATTGAATTCATTTATTTACGTAACCCGTATTTCACTGTTGTAAGAACTCTTCGCTAATTTGGAACAAATTTTATAAAGGTGATAATTTGGAAATTAGAATTCTTGTCGATTTGGTATTTGCAAAATTCTTATTGTGAATTTTTATAACTATAAATGTCACACATTATTACTTTTTTATTAAACTTTTTGTTAAATCCACCAAATAAACAACTTAAATTTTTTCCCGTTGGTCTTTTAATGCACACAAAGTATTGAATCACCTCGATAGGTGAAAATTTATTCGTTCCTATCTGTAACAATCTTGTTTAAAAACACTGATGATAACTCCGAACGTCAGCACGCCTTTTTGAACCCGAATCAATCATTCCGCAGAGTTTTATTATTAATATTCGGTGGTATTACTAAGAATGCGCCGGTCTTAGTTGCCTAGGTAATCCCTTCGCAGTCTCCTTAGGCACCTATAGAAGCTTTCCGAATTTGGGAAATTATTCGAATGTTGATGGCTTCAAAGAAAGGCTCTTCCACTAATCCACATCCTAGGATTTTCTTCTGAGTGACCATAAGAGCTTGCCAGTTTCAGAGAATGTGTATCTGTTTACTTAGCTGCAATATTTTCGTTGCTTTGTATGAGGGATTTGTCTCACTTACGAATATTAGCCTAATTATTGGTTCCATAACTCTTTCCTACAACTCAAGCCATATTTTAATCTGTGAGTAAGGGATTCCCATTGCAGGTTCGGACCCTGTCAATGGTTGACTGCATCCAAGCTTGGTCAGGTCGTCGGAAATTTGATTGCTCCTGAGACCCCTATATACAGGATTACATAGTAGCTTTACTGCCGTTTTGCCAGCTATCTTATTGAGTAGCTTCAAAGAACCAACTTTGATCTGGTGGTCATGCTTGGCAGAGACATTAGTGCCGCTGTACTGTCTGTGCAAATGTTCATATTAATGTGAGAGACTTGCACAAACCCAACAAGTTATTTTGGATATCTTTCATTGTCTCGAGAAAGAAAATATTCATTAATCTAATAATGCAATCAAAATAACAAAAAATGATTAAAACTTCCATTTATCGTTTGTTGCTTCTATTGGAAGCACCAATTTGTTAAAATAATAAGGACTATATTGAATTTATAATTTGTTTATTGAGTTGTAGTATTAGGTGATGTTAAAAATAGTAAGGTAAAATTTGGAAGAATTGATGAGAAGTTTATATACGACACCACCATTTATAATACATATAAGAACATATTTGCAATATTGGAAGTGGAACAGAAAAATTTACCAGATTAGCGAGATTACAGTTCTCCCAACATGTAGTGATTGCGTCCAATTCTAATGAATTGTGGTTTTAAACACAAAAAAGTTGATAAGAGCGTTGCGATTACCAAATCACCAAGGATAGTACAATGTAGCAAGATTATTTTCGTATTATGAAAAAAAACCAAATATTCTAATAATCTCATTATTTCTTTTTGTGATACATAGTTCGAAATTCATTCTATTCAATCAAATGGGTTATGCTCTGAATGAGCAAGATGTATAAGTGGTTTTACTAAGGATCCAAATGATACATGGATTCAAACATCAATATATCTTTCCCAAATGGCCATTGTTTTGTTTGTTGTTTGACGTTCAAAAAATCCCGAGAGTTCTAATCAATTAAGCAAATCAAGTGAATAGAAAACTCAATTGTGGGTTGCTAAGTAAGAATCTATTATTTCAACAACATAATTATACACTATTTCATTGGTTTAGTTTAAATAATGAGCATAAAGAGGTAAACGTCTATAAGGTCTGTGTTTTTTTCTCCTGCCGAAAACCATGTGTGACGAAAAACAGAAGACGACGTATCAATTTCAAATTTCTCGTTGAATTGAAAACAACTCCGATTGAGTGCTATAGATTGTTGCAAGAGGCCTATGGGGACAATTCTGTTTTTAAGCGTTGTAAGCGCTTTAGTTAGGGCCGAGAGAGCACTGAAAATGACCAGCGCCCTGTGACTGTTTCAACTCCGGCAACAGTGACCAAAATCAACCAAATTGTGCGTGCAGATCGTCAAATGAGCATCCGGATGATTGCCGAAGCTGTAAACGCCGATAAAGAAACGGTTGGAAAAATTTTACAGTAGAAAATTACATATGAAAAAAGTTTGTGCCAAAAAATCTGACTCCTGATCAAAAGCTCATGCGTCAACGGGTTTGCTCAGATTTCCTTGAAAGATTAGAAAAAGATCTGCTTTGAAAGGGAGCCAATTTGAGTCATGGAAGCGGTAAAGCAAAAAACGACAGAGCTCCAAAAGGTCCTCACCAAAGAAGACTTCGAACACTGCTTCTATCAATGGAAAAAACGTATGGAAAGGTATGTGGCGAGGGGAGGAGAGTATATTGAAAGGGAGCAATCGAATGTAGAATACTTTTTATAATAAATCCATTTTTCATAACCAGTCTCGTTACTTAATAGCCAGACCTTGTATTTGTAGGTTATATGTCTGATATGATTGTTGTTGCTTTGACTTATTGTATTAACTATGTAGTTTGAAGCTAATATTACAACTTAACGAGGTACTTAAAATTATTTTTACAATAATTTAGTTACAAAAATAGTGATGGGATGTGTAAATCCATTAATGTTATTCTGAAATTATTTGCACTTCACTAATTTATACTTAATTTTTCTTAAGGTACTTTTATTTATTATCCTTTATTATAATGTGAAAACTTTTCATATCCAAATGTGAAATAGCAAAAAACATATTAGACAAGTATACCTTACTGATATTACTCGAAAATTTGACTTAAAAATAACACAATACATTAATATTAAATAAACAATTGAAACATAGGAATGAAATGATAAGTATATTGTCAAGATTTCAATATATTTTGTTAAAGAATTGTTAAAAATAATTTTAGTGAAAACCGTTTAACTTTGCACCACGCATTATTTTGACTTTCATGATGATGCGTTTGAAATTGAAAGGTTTAGGATCTCATTTATTTGTTTTTTTATAATAGTAATAGTCTAAGATCCCACCGCTTCATCTTGCGGGTATCTGTTTTTTTGATGAAATTAATTTTAAAGGAATCTTATGGATGTATGGAATGGATTACGGATAGGTTGCCTTGTAAAAATTAGCCGCAATTACATGTAATTAATTTTAATGTCATTAATATAATAATAAGATGTGCAGCTATTTGTTTTTAAGTCAATCTTACAGCATTTGAAAGAAAATGATGTCACAAATCAAAATAAAAATGGTTGACAACTCTCAGTCGGCCGCAGCATTAGGGTTGCCAGGTGTAAACAGGTATACTATTGTTAATTAACTGCATTTACTGTTTTTTTTTTGAATTTTATGCAAGATTAAAGTTTTATATACATTGAACATGAGAAGCCATGGTTGCCGGTTGCACAATGGCCGCAAACCGCAAACAGAGGTTGCCATGATGCACGCATTGTTACGTGTGATGAATAAGGACAAAGCATGGTAGCTACGACACTTATATTGTTCATGTGCAGTTTAGGCATTTCGTATTTTACAAAAGGTGAGTACGCCACTTTGTCTCGTTTCCGAAAGGTGAACACTTCGTTTTCAATTTCTTGAAGATTGTTTAGTGTTTTTTATTTGTGCTTTATGGAAATGATGACGTGTTTTTTGTGCCACGAAGGTGGAAACTTAACCAATTTTAATAGTGAATCATTTAAGTGTGTGAGTTTATGTCGTTGTTTCGTTAAAATAAACTATAAATACAGCGACATAATCTTCAATAGTGATATGATAGAAGCACATGGTTATCATCTACCGTGTTAAAAGAAACTTACCGTTTTAAAAGAAAATGATAAAAATTAATACAAAAATTATTGCCAAATACAAACCATAAGTAAATCATTATTCTTAATTAATTCATTTTTGTAATGTAAATATATTTCAGTTAATTTAGGAGCATTTACTCCATTTAGCCCAGTGCAATGAGAAGCGTTTGCTCCACCCATACAGGAAACGCCAGAGTTGACAAAAGGACCAAGCCTGGGCCAGTTCTGGGAAGCCTAGCTTCGGCGTACTTTTATTGGCCCATGCGTGGGCCAAGCTACATAACTCAGCTTTGGCCAGTATCCTTGGTATCCCAGCCTTGGCCATTCTTTGATAACCGAAGCTTGGACCAAGCTTCGGTTGTTCGGTCACATACGTCGTGGTTCGAGTATTTTCGTTCAGCACCCGTCGGCAGCCATACTTTTTTTTATTATGGGTCTGATCAATCCGATCTCTAGGTTATTCAGTGTGTGTGTTTTTTATTATTTATTACTACTGAAAGTAACCATGTCTGATGTGTATCTTCGAGTTCAAATTTGGCGTGCTTTGAATAGAGAAAAAAAACTCAATTGTGTACGGACAAAGCTTAAATATAGTGTTACAGACTTGTGTAATCTACGTTTAATAATCTTAATTTAAGTGGTTGAGTTAGTGAATATTTTTATGTAACTAATTAAATGTTAATTAAAGTAAGAGTAAAATTAAATATAAAAATTTATGTTTGCTTATTTTTAAAATAAAAAAATCATATTGCATAAAAAATAAATCAAGAAATGAAATAAAGATAAAGAAGAAAAAGTTATGTAATGAATAAGTCTTGGTATTTAACCTTGGCCCGGTCCTGGCAGTTAAGCTTGGCCCAGTCCTGGCAGTTAATGTTGGCCCAGCACTGGCATTTAACTTTGGCCGAGCCCTGGCATTTAAGCGTGGCCCAGTCTTAGCGAACAAGCCCATCGTTATCACTCCAGAGTTTTACCAAGACTGGGCCAAGCCTGGCTTACAAGCTTGGTCCAGAGTTCTACATAGTTGGGCCCAGGCTTGTACCCTTGGAACTTTCCTCTATGGGCATTTGCTCCAAAATTTTCTTAAAAACTAGATGATTTTCAACTATAATAAATGTTTTTTAGTGCATTCCGACGAGTGATCAACTTGAAAATCGAAGCTTATTTTTTTTTCCCATGCTTCTGAGGGAGATGGGTGATTCCGTTCTAACTGTGATTTTTTGTATTCAAAATTTCAAGATTTTAAAATTTAACTTTTCTATCTTTTTTATGCATATTATTCATCTATTTTACTGTAAAAATAAAACTCTAAGAGGAATTTACTACAACTTCAAAGTATCACGAGCAAGACACAAATGTCGGATTTTGAGTTCCACGGTACTGACTCATTTATCCACGGTACTGACATGGTAACTTAAGATATTAAACAACAAGTGCATCAATTTTCCTCAGTTTGATCATAAACATTAGAATTTATAAGGTAATTAGTTTAAATCATTTGTTACGACAAAAAAAATTAATAATTTATCGGTAAATTCTAGGAATGGACATGACACGGTACTGACATTCAAGTGATGTAGTATAAGTTTTCTTTAAGTGGCAAGTTATATTGTATAAAAATAATGTTTAAATATCTTAAGAATTATTCAATTAACACAAAATTTTTATTAATTGATTATTAATTAATGACTAGTACAAAAAAACAATACAGGACATTGAATATCACAGTTATAATGGAATCACCCAGATAGCGTTAGATGCGTCGCGAAGTATTAGAAAAAGATACATAGGTAATATTCCAGAAGCAATATTCAGCTATGCAGACAAAAGAAAAATTTTTAAAGAAAGTCACTCGCTTTGATTTAAAATTAATTCTACCTTGTTGGAAATCATTAAAGCAGAAAATGTTAAGAACTATTTTCATAAATTGTATGTGGCAAAATGCAACTGAGCCAAGTTGTATTAACGTCAAACAAGAAGACTTCGGTTGGTCAGTGATTGAAGGAAATTTAAAACCAACGTGGTTCATTGGCGATCCAACACCAATGACAGTCGAAGACATCTTGTTAGCATCACAAGAATTAGCTTTAGACGATCAGCAACAAAATATAGAAGAAAGTATAGAAATAGACAATAGCTGTTATGATTCCGATGATGTTGATAGTTACACAAACGATGAAGTAGAAAACTAAAAGATGTATTCAATTATATGATTTGGATTTAGAATAAACCTAATGTCCGACAAATAAATGACAAAAAAACGAAATGGATTTTTACTTTTTCAATAAAAAATAATATTGTTAAAATAAATAATAAAAGCAAATGTAGTTCTTAATGAAATAAGAGCAATAATGGGTCTTTACCCAAGCGATGAAAATTGTCATTATGCTCAAAAATTTATGTTTAATAAATAATAAGTGAAAAAATAATAAAGCCTAATTTTCACAGCTTTATACTATTGTTAATAGCACAGAAACAGTGCGTGCATCTTCTCTCTTGCGCTTACACTTACCTGGAGCGAAAGTCGTTCACAAAAATCATGGCAACCTCTGTTTGCGGCCATTGTACAACTGGCAACCATGGATTTTCATATTAAATGTATATAAAACTTTAATTGTGCATAAAAATATAAAAACAAACGGTGAATACAGTTAATTTACAATAATATACGTATTTACACAAGAGAACCCTAATGCTATTTTCTTTCAAATGTTGTAAGATTGATTGAAAAAACATATAGCTGCAAGTCATATTAGTATATTAAATTTAATTACAGGTAATTGCGACTAATTTTCATAAGGCAACCATTCCATACATCCTCAAGATTCCTTTAAAATTAATTTCATCAAAAAAACAGATACCTAAAAGATCAAGCGGTGGGATCTTAGACTGTAAGTATATTTTATCTATTCTTGCTTGAAGGGGCGAGTTTTAGAGAAACGCCTATAATACCCATTCACACGAGAAGTAGCGATTCGTAATCTCCCCGGTAAAAAATCAAAGTGTCGCCGGAGAACATATAAAAAGGACGATTGATTATGTCAAAGAAGCCGCACCATTATTTGAATTAAATAAAATATTCAGTTTTTCTGTTAACTGTGGTGGTTAGCAGTATTGTATTAAGTGCATGTTATAATTATTTCAAATTGTTTTTCGGACCTCACATTAGTTTTGAGATTTTTGTATTTAATTTAATTGTTTTGTTTCAATTATTATTAATTGTTAAAATACATTGACGGTGATAATTTTTTGGTTAGGTGGAAGATATTAGTGAGAAAAGTCGGAAAAACATTTATGTCCAAAGATTTTTATTTCCAGTTACAAAAGGTTATTTCAAATATGTTATACAAGAAGATGATGATCAGTCAGAAAATAAAATTTATTAAACGGATTATATGATTAACGTTAATTTCATGTTTTAAATATATATCACACACTAAAAACGAAAGTTGACCGAAAACTGATTAAAGTTAATGATGCAAAGAAATATGTTATTCGACGATAACTGTATGAGTCAATTTAATGCCAACATTGGACATGATTCAGAACCAATTGCGAACGTACCTCAATTATGAGTGTGAATGTTTAGAGGCACCTAGGCGTCTTTCAAACATAAAAAATTTCACAACAAAATGTTCATTAAATCATATCGACACGTCGAACTGTGACAAGAGAAATGATGAAGTATTGAGACTCAAACAGATATACAGGGTGATTGATTGGTGTGATAAAGCTCAGTGCCTCCTTTGTCCTTTAGATATTAATCTGAGAATTTAAGGGATCATCATAGCCATTATTAGTCTTCACATTCTAAAATTATTTACAATCTTACAAGGTGTTCCAGAATGCTGTGCCATATCAAAGTTACATTTTTTTAAATATATTTTATTGCATATTTGGAATCAATCTAACTTTCCCATTTCAATAATTTAGGGTTGTGACGGGATATTTAAAAAGTTATAATCATGAAAATCGTAACAAACTCAATACCCTGTACAATAGCAAGTAATTCCCCTCACACATTTAACGACAACATAGTTTCACCGTGTGTCACTAAGTGATTTGGATTAGTTGATAAATAATAATGAATGTTTGGCCAATTAATACAACAATACAAAAAAGTCTCTATGTTGATTAAACTTTCGTAAAGCTCATCTATAAAATGCTAGTATTTTTTTTTCGAAATCAACTTCAGTTAATATCTGTTGCAAGTAAATGTGATAAGGTGGCATTTTGTTTTTGTCAAAGATTCCTTGCACATCGTAGTAGCTCTTGTTCGCAATAAATACACTATTGTGTGGGTTTTCAGTAACTGCAGCAAAACATTTTTTGCATTTACTTCTGTTACAAAAGTTTTTAATCGTTCATGCTTTTCATAATTAACTGAACCCGTGCGATTGAACATTTATCTTTCCAAGCTTGCTTTTGTAGATTGCCGCCTTCATGATCTACTCTTGCTAATACGAAGGTGTTTTTATTGCATTCTCCCAATATCCAGATGATATCAATCAAAGTTCAAATTCCTCAAAATACCAAACAATGTACCATGCCGCTAAATCAAAAAACAACAATGTACCTATTATCATTTCATGTCATTGTCAAATATCAGTTTTTCCAAGTAAGTACCGTTTTGGAATTAAAAAAAGAAGTGCAAAGATATCGGAATAATTTTATTTTTACATGAAAGCATGTATGTTACTTGTCATAACGTGGCACCAGTTTTTGAATACCCTCCTCATTAAATTCTGACGCCTGACTTGTTAATCAATGTATCACAACTGTTTTGATTTCGTTATCGTCTTGAAGACGCTGACCGCCCAGGTGTTTCTTCAAGTGCAGGAGAAATGGTAGTCACTGGACGTCAGATCAGGGCTGTAGGGAGGATGATCTAGAGTTTTACATTGAAAAGATTTGATGATATCTTTGGTCCGATTAGCCACATGTGGACGGGCATGGTCATGTAGCAAAACGATACCCTTACTCAACTTGCCACGTCTTTTGTTCTGGATTGCACGTCGCAGATCGCAGATTGCAGATTGTTCAATAAGACGCTGCATTGATTGTCTCATTACGAAGCCGAAACTCCACTAGCAACACTCCTTTTCTGTCCCAAAAAACTGTGCACGTAGGCCACCCATGTTTCGTCACCAGTAACAATTTGGTCTAAAAAATCCTCACCTTCATTGTGGTGCCGCTCAAGGAAAGGCAATGCACTGCCTAAACGTAAGGTTTTGTGCAAATCCGTCAACATTTTTGGAACCCAACGTGAACACAATTTCCGGTATTTCAAGTTCTCGGTCACAATGCGATACAAAAAACTACGAGGATTTGAGGAAAGTAAGTCGCACAATGATAAAATTGTAAAGCGTCTGCGGCCATCTTTAACTGCTCTCACTTATTTCCTTACCATTCCATCACTCATAATGTTTTATCCGTAAACTTCACAGATATCACGATGAATATCGATCATTTTTACGCCTTTAGCACTAAGAAATCGTATAATAGACCGTACTTCACAATCGGCGGGACTCACGATTGTCGGAAGCATCTTAAACACTCACTAAACAACGTACACAATGAAGAATCAGACTGTAATGGCATCAGTGCGTGGACAAGAGATGTAGGTAACCAGCGAGCATGTGTGGAACGCCGACCTTGTAGTTGCGGCGGCGGAATCGCAAAACGGTACTTACTTAAAAAATATGCCTCGTATATAGGGAAATAATCATTGTTTCGCACAGAAAAATCGAAATATTTCAAGAACTAATAATTTTAGCTATAGGAAAAGCTCGATGAAAAAAAGTATGAGAGTAGAAATTTCCGACACTAATATAAAATACAGGTTGATTCCTTAGAAAAAACCGAGAAAATAATGTATTAGTATTTTGATTCACCCAGTATCAGATTAAATGAATATTAATGAAATGGAGAAATCGAGAAGATTCCAAATAGACAATAAAATATAGAGTGTTTTATTTAAAAAATTGTAACACTGGCACAGCATTCTGGAGCACCTTGTAAGATTGTAAATAATTCCTCAAATACGACGTGGTAAATCGATGTTCTTTGTCTCTCTTATAATAGTACATTTCTGCTTGAATGCCGCTCTCTTTATCTTTAATATTAACTCTAGAAGTTAATTTTTCATGTGGGCAGTAAACAAAGTTTTGTATTTTTATTCACTAAAACCATTTATCAATTCTGTGTTGATTACTACGAAGACATGACCACGGCATTATTTCAAAGTGGTTCACCGATCAGCAAATAGTTATTCAGTCATTGTTATGTCTCCCCGTATTATTTGCGAATTTGAATGAAAATTCAAGCCGTTTGTCAATGTTAAAAAACCTCTTTATGACTAAAGCCGGAAATATATCTTTCATCTCATCTTTTTATAACCCAAGCCAGTCATGGGCCAAAAACTCTTTTTTTTTTCAATTTGCAAAGTAATTTTTGAAAAGCTTTAATAATCGAAAATTCCAATATAAAAATTCTTTTACACTATTATATTATAACTTAGTAGTAGTAGTAGTAGAAATCTATTACTTTTTTTGTTTACCAAATTTTTGCTCCTACTTGACCCAGAATACTTTGATTTGTATGAAGAATTTTTTTGGGTTTTTGGTGTGAAATTTAGTTTACCAGAAATATATTCGACCAGGGAGAAAAAAAGGCTCAGTTCATCTGATACGACCTCATAAGTAGGTAATTTTTTTTCCATTTTAATTTTAATATTCACTTTACTAAGTTTTATCATAAAAAGAAATTATGTTTTATGTTATTAAATAGATAGTACGGTTATTGAATTCAAGTATCTCCTTTGAAAAAAAAATTGCTTTTAATCTGTTGCGTGGTTTATCGGCCAATTATTCGACTGTCTAATAATAAAAAATTACCTCCTGGTTAAGATATATGGTTCCAATTTGTAAAAATATTACGGTACACAAATGAAATATACTACTACTCCATCGATGCCGTCTGTGAACTTCTGTATTAATAAATGGACGAATTATATCTTCAACCCTCAAGTTGTTTTAGACACCATTCAGTAAACAAAATGCGCTTTCCCTTTTCAGTGTGTCTAAATCTTATAATGACGAATCACAAAAAACCGATTCATAAATTAAACATTTCTCGCATGAAAACAGACTCTGGGAGTAGATCACATGATGCACCTTTTAATTACTATATTTTTTTAGTTATTCTTAAAAATATAAAATATCTACATAGAATTACTCAACATTTGTGAGATATTTTTTATTAGTGAAACAGAAAATAAGTATGACTTACTTCAAAAAATCTGGAGAATATTTCCATACTGCCAATTAACGTCGAATCTGTAAATTAAAAATCCTAATTTTAGCTCATGGAAATGCACCATAGACATCTTTATAAATATAAATTTTGATAAATTTTTCTAGGATTGCAGTTATCACATAATGGGTAAATAGAGCATACAGTTTTTCTCGAAATGTAGGAACATAGCTTACTAAAAAACCCCTAGTATGAAAATAAGTCAATCTAACCCAGCTTACTAATATTTGATAACGTCTTGTTAAATTGGTATCATTTTTCCGAATTGGTATCAGTTTTCTGAAAAAAAATTTTTCACAAAAAGAATACATTTTCATAATTTTTGGCATAGCATATTGGTAATCTTCAGTGGGTTTTCCAATAACCATCTGACGTGTAAATTTGGTGATGTAATCTTGGATAAGTTTCAAGGTACATCCTCAAAAAATAGAATCGTTTAATATTTAATATATGCGTCTTCTTCTTTTCTTTCGCGCATCAGAATATTGCTAACTTTCCTAGTTTCGTCTTTATGTCCGTAGTTTTAGCAGTGCTTCGCAGTACAATTAATGACATCAAAAATAAATACTCATCTGGAACTGATGGACTTACATCAAAAATCAAATCTGCCAGAATGCACATTAAATCACTCGGAGCACGACCTTAACCTACCTACTCCACGTTCAGAATTAGTTAAGAGCTCGATATTTTACAATGCAAAAAATGTACAATCAGATGCCAATTGAAATTAAATCGATATCATCTTTTCCCGAATTCCGAAATAATTTGAGGGCATATTTACTGGAAAGTGCCTTCTACTCTGTTGAACGACTTCTATTCTAATAATAATATTTAATTCCGGACTTGCTGCATATTGGTTTAATTTTTGCTATGGACTTATAAACAACTTATATACTAAGTATTACCTATTACTACTACCTATAATTTAGTTACTCATTGTGTTTTAATTATGTATATTGAAATTTTATATTATTTGTTTTATCTTTATATTTAGTTATTTTTATTTTTCAGTTTTTACAAGCTTTTTTGTACAAATTGTAACAATTTTTTGACAATAAAGCATCTCTCTCTCTCTCTCTCTCTCTCTATATATATATATATATATATATATATATATAATCAATAGATCACCTACATCATGAACATCAAAATAAGAGTTCTTACAAATATGTAGCAGTACTTAATCAAGCAAATTATTTGTATTTATGGTTATGCTGTCCACTTAGCACTGTGTTTTTCGATGAATAAGTGTTTGTTATCTAGTTTATTGTTTTCGAAATAGTGATCGTAATTTATTAGTAAAATGAGTAGTGATGAAGATTTTGTCAGTTAAACAAAACCTAAAAAGAAAAGTACTGGAAGGTTGAGGGATGTGAGAAAAAAACTGTTAGCAAGTACACATGAGGTAGGACCAGATTGTAATTGTAAAAGACTTAAATGCTTTAAAGAAGTTGATGACACGGACAGGAAGCAAATTGTTGGTAAATTTAATGAGCTAACCATAAATGAACAAAACAGTTATTTGGCTGGCCTTATAATTGTTTCACATGTGGTTCAACGTAGGCCTAGACAAGATGAAGATGCCGCTAAGCTTCACACTGTTTCATATTCATATAGAGTAAAAGTTGCTAAAGATAGTGGCATTGTAGAGATTCCTGTTTGCTTTGAAGCAGTCTGCTCATTACATGGGATGTCAAAGAAAAAAATAAAAATAATACAAAGATACTTAAAAAAACACAAACTGTCCCAGGAAAGTTTTGATGCAGTATATAATCATATTGCTTCTTTTAAAGGGAAAAAAGCACATTACAGCCTTAAAAAGACAAAAAAACTATACTTGCCATCTGAGTTGAGTGTGAAGAGAATGTATCAGTTGTTCAATGAAAAATACCCAAACAATTTATTATCTATGAAAGATATAGGCAAATTTTTAGAGAAAAGTTCAACATAGAATTTGGATATCCTCTTGCAGCAACTGTGACTCATACAGAGCAGAGGTAAAAGCTATACAAACTGGATTAAGAACTTGTCAAGAAGGAAGTGAAGAAAAGAACATAGCAGAAACAAAATTTAAAAAACTGTCAACAGAGAACAAACTACATTTAACAAAAGCAAATATGTTTTATGTTAGGAAGAAACAATCAAAACTAAGTAGTGAAAAAGATGAAAGTAAAGAGAGTATAGCCATGGACTTTCAAAAAAACTTGCCGGTCCCTAACATAACGACCAACGATGTTTATTACAAACGCCAGCTCACAGTGTGCATGTTCAATATACATGTCCTATTAAATAATGAATCACATTTTTATGACGAAAAAGTTGCAAAAAAGGACCAGATGAAGTTGCTTCATTTTTGTTATGACTAAACTTGAGCCTAAAGTCAAAGAACTGAATATATTCTGCGATTCCTGTGGAGGCCAGAATAAAAACTGGACCGTTTTTAGAATGGTGCACTATCTTGTCCACCATATAAAAAGACTTGATAAGATTAAGATGAATTTTCCGATTCGTGATCATTCTTATTTAGAATGTGATCGAAACACGATCTGCATCAATCAAAAAAAGTGGTTAGAACTGCCTAAGGATTGGGATGAAGAGTTTCAAAGCGCTAGAGTAAAACCTTCCCCATTTCAAGTAATCGAGGTCGATAAGGAGCTTATCCGCAAGTGGACAGTGAACTCTATTACAAAAGTCAAGACCAGTAAGTATTTTGGACACTGAGAAGGTGATGTAGTGAATGCACCAAATTCAATAGCTGATGTTGATGGTCTTCAGCTATATGAAGGAGAGTTTGTTCTTCCTGAAGCTACATATCTCGGTAAGTGGATAGTTAATTGAAAATAAGTCTTTCCATATATTTCATCCCTGACTTTTTCTGAGACTTGAGATTTATTATTCGTAAGAGTAAGAGTCACAAAGGGCTTACGCTTCGAGATGAGTACGCAATGCAAGATCTGTGTACCCGGCTGTTGCGGTAGGATATGGAAACTTGGATGAGGGAGGGGAAAATTTAACATAGCGCGCTCTCTGAGTACATTAGCGCAACTAATATCTTAATACAGTTTATAGATATGACGTTAGGTAACACTAGGAGCTACGGTGTTCAACCAATCACAGAACAACATGAACGTAATAATTTCTATATTATAAGCGTTTTCGTAGTGGGATTGTGGCAATTATTATAATAAATATGAATTTATTCAATTACGTAAAAAAAGAAAATAGAAGAGAAGAGAAGCCGCTGCTTATTCTGTAATATCTATAATTTTGCCAAAGCTACTTTTATTTTACCTTCATTCCTCACTGGTAATTTTTTAAAAGTTGTCTGCGTCATCTCATTCTCTTTCCTTTCTAATTTTAAGTTGTTTACCAAGTTACGACTTTCATTTTTTCGTTGTACGTGACGCTGGCGACGGCAACGGTTATAAAATAGTTATTGGCGGATGCTGCAAATGGTTTTGATGAAGGTAAATCAAGTGTTTCTAATATTGATCGTAAAAAGTCATCAACTTTAGGTTCAGGACACAGCCACGATGGCCCAGGTTGCGGGAAAAGCAGTTAGGGCATTGGTACAAACGATTACTGTCTTGGTGCAGGTGCCGACTGTTATATTAGTGCTCGTATGTTTAATGAGATCTGGGTACCTCATGTGAATATTTTGAATATTTTTTGCTTGAATACTATAATATAATAAACTTTTATACGATCAATTTTTGTACTCTTTACTTTTTTGTAGATACAATTCATATTTACGCACAAATTTAATAAGATTTTCTTTGTTATCGCTATTCATCATGAAATCAAAATAAACCACCAGTACTCTACGTGCTATTTTGTAAAAAAATACAAATTACTGCACTTACGCGCGTAGAACAAACACACAGCAAAAGTAAGTGTTCAAACTTGGTCGCAAACGTCATTAACGTAACGTTGGCGCTGCGCTCTGCTCTGCGTAAGGTCTGGCCTGCACGTCCACGCTTACGACTACGAATATTAATCCGGTATTCGCCAGGCTTAACCTATACAAAAAATGCTGTAAGGTTTAGCGTCGTAGTACTGAGAATCGATATTTAAACTGTAAATTTACATTGCTCAAAGTTAGCGAAGAAACCCTCATGTACCAGGAGTCTCCATTCCATCCAATATTCACAATATAATCAACGTTACCGAAAAATCGGTGAAAACAGGGTCAATTTGCACTTATTTGGACGATTCGAAATACATATTAGCACTTTATCATTTTTAATACTACTTCTGTGCAAATAACATTGTCAGTGTCGCGTTAATAATTTGATAAAGCTATTTTAATTCAATCTATTGAGTTTGTAAAATAGTGAATCGTTTAATTATAAATATAGCATATGGGAAACCTAATGAAGAAATCAAATAAAAAGCAAAACCACAACAAATTGTGGAAATTTACAAAATTAGGATTTGCATATACAAATCCAAAGACTAATTTTTAATTGTCTAAAACCTGAATTTTGGGAAAGAAGTGTAAATGAAATGATAAAAAATTGCCTAATTTACGAAGCTAAATATACCCAGTATTTACGGAGAAATTAGTGGAAGATGATCCTATGAAAAGAAAAAAGTCAACACCGAGTAAAGTAAGATTGATGAAACGTCAGATTTATGATTAACACAAACAGAATAAAGTTGCAACTGTGGAAATCATTCAGAAATAATTTTTAAAATTCCCGTATGATAATTATAAATCTTAACGGGACATTTTAATTCATTGTGGATTTAAAAATAAAAAATAGCTCCCGTATGACCATGAAATCACTCCGAATTGTGCGTCACAGAAAAGACTACAAATGATTAATGAAATTCGCGAATCAAAAAGCTCAATATAGGAGATTGCCTGAAAAGTTTCGGATCTAACAAAAAAATATGACATTCTTATACCATAATTATTTTTATTTTTCTATATAGTCTTCTTTCAAATGTATACAGTGTTTCCAGCACTACAGTAACATTTTCAAGCATTTCGAAGAATAGGCGCTAACACCCTCATCTGATGAAAATGTCTCTCCTGATAGTGAAACAAGGTTATGAAAGGAAAATGATGACGGGCGCCAGATCTGGTGAATATGGCGGGTGGTCACCAATTCGAAATGCAATTCGTGAATACTAGTCAAGGAGATCAACAAAGTGTGAGAAGGTGCGTTGTCCTGATGGAAAGGCACTTTCTTTTCAAATACATTCATCACATGTTAAATTTCGCCTAAGTCTTTTCGATGTCCTCTACAGATAACTCCATTAATGATGACTGCCCGCCATAAACAAGTTTTTCCATTGTTATTCGTTTTATGTGCACATAAATAATTTTACATAAGGCGTGTATCGAGGTAAATCGTGGGCTTCAAAAAGTTTCGTAAAAAAATTTCAAATAAATAAATTTTTGTTTACTTTCACAATTTTTTGGAATGTATAATGGGCCAACGCCTCACATTTTATTTCAATTATCCTTATTCAAGATGAAGGACGTTGAAGAGAAAAAAATTATACAAATTTTAACGATTTTGCCGACACTACTAGCAACATTTTAATGAAATTAGGCACGAATATGTTTCGAAAGATGATAAATTCCATGAAATTGTTTTTATATCTGCCTCTCATAGAGGACGCTGGTTACACGGTTCGTACCAAGTAGTATTGAACAAAACTTTTTCATGGTTAGGTTTATTAATAAAAAATTTACAGTGATCTTAAAAATCAATTAAGTTTACACCAAAAAGATACAGTTTCCGGAATTACGATGCTGATATAAAGTGATGATGATAAAGTTATTAGTTAATCCCAATAGGAAAATAAAAATAAAAACTAAGAACATAAAATGAATTTCAATGAAAGTGAATATTCACAAATACACAAGTCTATCCTTTTTTCTAAAGAATCCATTAATCCATAATATGAGTTTATTAAAGTGAAGTTGAATCTTCCAATTCTTGACGTGAATTTATCTCTGTAGCATAGACTTTTTCTCAAAATACGACCAAACTGTATAGTACCAAGGAACAAAATCGAATGATCGAGGAGGCCAATGAATTGGAGCTTCTGCACCCCTACCAATCAACCAATTATGACAACTATCAAATTTTGGTGGAGCTCCATCGTTCATACAAAATAAAGATATTTGCTCGTTTAGTGTTAAATCTTATAGTATTTCGAATAAGTGACTGTTTAAAAAATCCATGTAAATATTATCATTTACATTTCCAGGCATAATGTGAAAACTTATTTATTTGTTATATAAAGTTACTGCCCAGACATTAACTTTAAATAAGTGTGTAATGTGCTACCCATTTGGCTTCTAGATTCTGATCACACTAGTAGTGTCTGGTAGATCGTCTGACGAGAGTTCTTGGACATGTCTGTAATAATAAGGATGTAGCTGCTACTCTTTAAGTATCCTCAAAGTACTTAAAGAAGACGTATTTGTTTGTCTTGTCATATTTCTTATGCCACCTGTTGGATCTGGATCAACTAATTTTGAATATTTTCTTAATTAATGATTTTTGTTGTTATTGGCCTACCAGAATAAATATTTTTCTTTGTTCTCACATTCCCAGTTTCACAACAACTTAATTTTCTGCATAACGCGTACCAGCTATACTAGAGTTTCCTTATCACTCGTCTAAGATTAATGACATGTCGGTGAATTCAACATTTGACTATATTTTGATTAACAATATCTAATTTTACAAATAACGAGTAAGCATCTCTTATTTTCCAGTTTTTGACCTAACCTAAAGATGGGATAACCTTTTTTTCAATTGTCCGCCTAAGATACTGAATATGTCTATAGCATAGACATATTCAGTATAGACGTATAGACTCTATACGGTCGTAATAATAAAATAATAGATAAATGAAAAATATTTTGTCGCGTATCATACAAACAATATGAAATGCGATCGTCAATGAATATAATAATTTGTATAGAATCGACTAGGTATACATATCTATGGTAATGAGAACTACTATAGATTAAGTTCCTGTCCTCGTTCAGTAGCGCGAAATGAAAGTCAAGGATTCGTAGGATTCAAAAAATTTGTATTGTTTGTATTTGTGTTATTTATGGTTATCAGGAATAGTTTATCGACAATATTATTCAATTTGTTGTACACTTGAATAAAAAATACACAACGCCAATACATATGGAACTATCAAAAATATAATAAAAATTATCTGTGCTTAGCTGAACTAAAAATCTGAACAAATATGTAAAGTAAAGTATGAAAGTTCTAGTCTAGTGGTAAGTGGTCTGTGGTAGTCATGCGAATAAGCACTATTTTATCGAAATTTATTTCCAAATTTCCGAATTTATCTGGATTAGGAGCTCTATTGATTGAGTTGTTATTTAAATAATAGTCCACCGATTTACGTCACTCACATTTTGATTATTTAGATTTCCGTTAAGATAGAACGTACTTAGTTACTGTAATAAATTAGTTTGATAGTCTCAATGTTGATAAATTTGAGTGAATATATTGATTTATAATTCCTAAGATATAGCTTATAATATAATAGAAAGTTCTAAATGATTATAGTTATGGCGTATAGATAAGCGATACGCTTGGCCGTGTGGTTAAACCTCTTCGGTGGGTTCAACAATGTGTGCTGCTTTGATGTTTCTCAAAAAATCAGAAAACGTCTAAAATCGCAATGAATCACTCGTAATAGCTTCAAACTTAGAAATAAGGGAAGCAAATGGATCTTTCATTCATTTATATCGTTCACGTTTCGTTACTTGTAAAATAATCGATTATTTTCGATCAATATAATATGTTCACATTTAAAATCAATCCATTACAGAAAGGGGTGGTTACAAATAGGACGGCTACGCTACACATACATTAAGTGTGCCAACGGATTGTTGAGACATTCTGATTAAAAATCATTATCAAATATAATAGGAAACTAGGCTATGAAATTACCTCTTACAAATTTTTTGGCATATTACGATTTTCAGGTAGTGGTGATATAACGTCACCATTTTTAAATATCCGGATCCGGAATTTAGAAAACTTAGGTGTATCAGATTATCATTCGAAGTAGATTGATTCTCTTGATAGCTTTTAATTATTAAAATGAAATCAAATAATTATAAATAATTTAAATTTCTTTTCGATTTGGATTGTTTTGGCTATAAATGTGTATAAAATAGTTTTGGTATCATTGTATAACAATGAATCAATTCAATCTGTTCATTTGAAAAATCGTATTCATCTCAATTATAATTATAATTTTGTTGGAAACTAAAATGATCTAAGCTAACTTTCTACGTCACGCTAATACATAATGCCAAAAGTCGTTAATGTCGTGTTGCCTACAATGTGAGTAGTTTATTTTGAGTTTTGTGTGTATTCTTTGATTCAACACTTTATTTTCCATTCAATCCTAAGCCAAATACTTAGAGGTGTATGACTATTTGATATATACTTGTATCTCCATACCTTTCTGTCTTCAGTATGATCTTTTACTCCTTATCATTACATCCCCTTTGTCTCAACTGCTTCTTCCTCATTTTCAATATATGCTTTTTTACTTGCTATTTTGGATTTAAACGTTTTTTTAGTATTGCGTTACCGGGCATCCGGCATATTTGTCCAAACCATTTCAAATATGCTTCAAATATTATATATCTTTGACTTTATGTTATATGTTTTAAATTTAATTTATTATTACATTAAGGTACGGGCAGGGACCCTACGATCCATAAGCCCTGAAATATACTATATATATATATATATATATATATATATATATATATATATATTATAAAAATTAAAGTAATTAAAGTACCTAGTTAGAAAATTAAAAATTACAAAGGAAAAAAAAGATTTAACTAGAAAATAGAAAAGTGTCCAATCTATTCTTAAAAATATTGTCAGACGGTGCCGTTACAATATCCTCAGGTAGATGGTTCCATGTTGAAAAAACACAATTACACAAAAAATGTTGCCTTGTCCGACAAGTGAATATTTCTTTTTTCAATTTCCATCTGTGTCCTCGAAGCCGATTATCAGTGTCCACATTAAATATGTTTCTTAAGTTACCATAATTGAAATTTAAAATGCGATAGGTGATTATTATCGTATCCCCACGAAGACGACGTTGTTCAAAGGTCGGTAAATCCATTATATTTAGTCTTTCTGTATAACTAGGTCTTGTACGCGAGAGGGATAATCTGGTTTATCGACGCTGAACTTTTTCGAGATTTTAATCCCGCACTAGTCCCGTACACAACACAGTTCCGCAATACTCCATAATTGGGCGAATATAAGTTTTATATAAACGAGTTGAATTATGTAATGATATCCTTCCGAAAGACTTACGGAGAAGATACAGCTTACTTTTTGCTTTGTTGGCAATACTTATATCATGTTCGGACCAACTCAAATCCGTAGTAATTGTAACACCGAGATCGTTTCAAGAATTCACTTCATTTAAGGCGTGACCGTTTAAGAAGTATGTATGTCTCGGATTGTTTTTGCCTAAGTAAAGAGCTACACACTTATTTGCATTAAGAGGCAACATCCAGTCTGAGCACCACTTAGATATCGAATCCAAGTCTTCTTGAAGATTTATATGAAGAGATGAATCAGCGAATATTTTCGAATCGTCGGTATAGAAAACTTTGTTGCACTGAATATGAAATTGGAGATCACTTGCGTATATTATAAATAAGAGAGGACCCAGTACCGATCCCTGCCGCTTAATACGGGTTTCTGAGCTGATAAACAATTTCCCACTTTCACACACAACTTTCTGTTTGTTAAGAATGAGTCAATCCACTCCAGTAGATCACCTCGTATGCCAAGATGTTCCAATTTATACAGTAATCTTCGTTTTGGCACTTGGTCGAACGCTTTCGCATAATCTAGGTAAATGATGTCCGTCGGGATTTTCCTGTCTAAATATTTTGTCCATTCATTAACACACCAAAGTAGATTCGTCATTGTTGAACGTCCTTTTACAAATCCATGTTGTTGTTGATTCCATAACCTTACAGATGACTGGTGTAAGGCTAATGGAGCGGTAGTTATTGGGGTCAAATTCATTGTCTTTCTTGAAAATTGGTGTTACCGAGGCTGTTTTCCAGATAGGAGGTAGTATGTGTGTATCAAATGACAAGGGCATTATTATAGACAGAGGATGAGCGAGAGCGTTACAACATCTTTTTAGAAATAGAGGAGAGATTAGATGAAGACCGGGAGAAGAGTTGTTTTTCAATTTGTGAAGGTGACATTTGATAGTTTCAGGTGTAAACTGAAGTTGCTCTAAGGATGAAATTATTCTTGTGAACAGAATGTCGGGTAAATTATTTTTGATATTTTCAGTAGAGAAAACCTTAGAAAAAGTGTCTGCCAAAACTTCGGAATGGATGTTTTTGATGACAACGATGATCTAATGTATTTGTATAATTTTTTAGGGTTGTCGCTGCATACTATATATTTCATTTCTTATTCTATCTCTTTTATTTCATTTTATATTTTCCCGAGGAAGTAATATTGAATCAAAACTTGAATGCAGAAGAGAGGGTACGTGGAGAAGAAGAAAAATGGAGATTTAAAAATAGTATCCTGGAAACTGTGGAGTATAAAAAATACCCAACAAAAACATAAAGGACACAGATAGGATAAGGTAGTTGATTAAAAAAAAGAATAAAAAATAATGAAATACTTGAATAGAAAAATAAAAAAGAATAATGAAAAATATAAATCAATAAGAAAATAAGCATCAATTGTAGTAAAAGAAGCCAGAGAAATATCGTGGATAAATTTGGGAACTTTGGACAGTATTAATATTTTATATGAAAAAGGACAATTGTTTATTAATGAAAAAACTTCAGGGAACGCCACGGTACAGATAGAAAATCAGCGTTGCCGCCGCCGAAAACCAGAGAACCGTTTTCGTTCCATTTGTTAAAAGTTCTTCCAAATCAATTGCAGATTATAAAAACTTATATAAAAGCCCTTCACGACAGTTTTGTTTGACTTACCATGGGCTAAAACTTTCTTTACGAGTTCTACAACCTTTTTACTCAGTTTTGGAGACTGATTACAATTTCGTAATTCTGATTTTACGTTTGCTCACATTAACTCTATAGGGTTAAATATGCAATAGTTAGGAGGTAGTCTAAGAAGAGTATGACCCTGTTCTTGGCACAGCTTGTTAATATAATAAATTTTCTGTAACTTAAGACGTTTAATAACAGTAAATGCTAAAATTTGAGCTTTGTTACTACTATTATTTGGTATCTTAAGGAGTTGCCGTGAGTGGTAGGATGCGTTGTCCATAACAATTACTGACTGTGGTGGAATGTTAGGGAAAAGCTGTTCATTACACCACTTTTCAAATAATTCTGCTGTCATATCTTCATGATAATCAACTGCACAGTTTTCATTTTTTTCAGCAGATATTAATAATTATAATGCGTTTATCATTCAAACTATTGTCAACCCAACAGAAATTTACTACATCGTGACTGTTTCATCTAGATAAATTATGAGTCTATTAGAAACGTTGTCTTTTATCTGACGCAAATAATCTTGTCGCCATCGAACTATCCTTGACGATTCTGTTATTGCCATCCGTTTATTCAGTTTTTTGTCTTTAAAACTACATGTTGACAAAACTTGGCGCAATGTTTCTAAACTGGTATAATTGTATTTTTCGGCCAATAAAACTGCGTTTATGTTTACGATGCGATGTTTTCATTGGTAAAATAGAGTCCACGTGGACTGACGGTTTGTTGGATATTTACTGAATTTTATACGGGAAGTAAAAATTATTTTTCATTTCTTAATTTCGTATAAGTGCCGTGCGCATTTATGAAATATTGATGTTATATGTGTTACTATTTGTAAAGTAAAATTGTTAGAAGAACGCAGTAAAAGTTACATTTTAATCTGTATAACAGAATCATAAAGTTAGGTTATCTATTGATATATCAGAAAAAAGTTTCGTCTTATGTTTCAGGTAGAAAATTTATGAGAGAATCAAAAAGAAAGGTACTTAACACTTTAACGACCATGTGCACCAAATTGGGGCACAGCAAAATTTTCTCCCAGACCATGTGGTCATATTTGGGCACAGATTATGCTGTTGTATTTTCGACTGTGGCGATGAGAGATGCACAGCTACATTGAAATGGCTCGGCGGGATGATTCGTCTGGGCCTGGGTAAATACTCATTTGCATCAGGTTATAACATATTTGACATATAGAAGAGTTTTGAGGTTATGAAAATATTTAGATTTTGAAATTCTATTGTAAGTTTTGTTTGATCTATACTATTAATTTCATCGTTACCTGATTTAACAATGGCAAAAAAAAGTTTTACCATAAAAAGAACTAGAAGAAATATTAGAAAATAGTGATTTTTATTGCGATGATAGTTTGTACGGTAAAAGTTATGACCCAGAAGATAGTGATATTGATTCTGATGACAGTGACTTGGTACATACAATGAAAGGAAAATATGTTTATTCAGATAAACCTAAAAAAGAAAAATATCAAATATAATACCATCAACAGAGCCAGTTCTATCGACAAGTAGATATATTGAAGAAGGGGTTGTGCTAGATGGATAAGAGTCTAGCTATGTCGAATCAGATAATATTGATTCTGATTTAGATGCTGATAATTCACATAACACACCAGATGTAAACATTAAGTGGGAAACGACAAATCGCCTTAAATTGAATAAATTTACATATAAACCGGTAGAAGATATTACTGTTACTACACATCTAAGAACACTAACCACATGACTTGATTTTTATTATTTATTCGTTGATCAAAATATTATAGATCTGCTTGTTCAGGAATCAAATAAGTACTATCATCAAAAATTAGTTGAGGGTATCATTGACGAAAAAATTATAAAACATTCTTTGATTGCTAATTGAAAAGATTTAACGTGCAAAGAGCTAAAATGTTTTTTGGAGCTGACTATTTGGATTGGTCCAGACAAAAAACCCAAATTACGCGACTATCGGAGCAATAACCTTTGCTATAAAAATGGTATTACTACCCAATGTGGAATGAGCAGAAATAGATTTGAATCTATTCTTCATTTTCTGCATGTTGGCGACAATGAAAATTACAATAAAGAGGATAAGTTGTACAAAGTAAGTGAGTGCATTTATTGAATTAATGAATACAAACTTTCAAAAATGGTGTGTTCCGCAAGAAAATGTATGTATAGATGAGAGTATGATTTCATTTCGTGGTAGACTTGGATTTCGTCAGTACATTCCCAATAAACGTCATAGATATGGTCTCAAAGTATACAAACTATGTGCTGATGGTGGTTATACTTATACACTGAAATTATATGGGGGAAAATCAACTAGACCAGGGACTACAAGTGTTGCAACAGATGTGGTAATGGTACTTATGGCATCTTTACTAAATAGTGGCAGAACGCTGGTAACTGATAATTTTTATACAAGTGTTTCTCTCGCTCACAAACTAAATACAGTTAGTACTCACTTAATTGGAACTCTAAGACCGAAAAGAAATCTGTTGTATCTGCTAGGTTAACAAGAGGAGAAATGACTGCATTGCAGAGCAACACAAATGTAATTGTAGGCAAATGGAGGGATGAAAGAGATATTTTGTTCTTGACCACTAAAGATGTTCAAAAAATGCAAGATATAGTTACGAGAAGAGGCACTGTGAAAAAACCTTCCACTATACTGGAATACAATAAAAGTAAATATTTCATTGATGTCTTCTGATGACCAGAAAGCAGTATATGCATCTACGATTCAAAAAGATTTGTAAAGTGAAGCATTATTGTAAAAACAAAGCGTAATAATATTTGTTTATTTGTAGGAATCAAGTGGTACCGTAAAATTATTTTTGAGTTATTAACAAACACGGGAGTTGTAAAAGCCCATCTTTTTATTCAAGTCACAAGGGAGAAAATGTCCATTACACAATTTCGTGAAGAACTGGTACTAGCTTTGACTAAACTAGATGACAGGACATCATAACGAACAGAAGTTAATCACTGTCTCAAAGATATCAAGTAACGTGGAAGGTGTTCTCATCATGCTATAGAAATATTGCTAAAAAATTTAGACGGGCACGGGCTATGACTGGTACTAAAAAGGTGTCCACAACATGTATTCCATGCAAGATCTTAATAATTTTATATGTAGCAAATGTTTTTTTGCTACTCATACTGTTTCAGTAAAAAAGTAACGTGTCCAAATTTGGTACACATGAGCCCGTACCGACTTTAACTCTCTACGGGACCGCGTGTACCCAAAAAGGGCCCATAATTTATTTGCAGAAAAATTTTTTAATTTATGTTAAAAGTGAGTTTTTATGTTGTACATATATTACTAAAACAGTTTTTAAAATAAAATGTATCTGGTCCGTACGTGAAGTTTTGCCTTATTTACCCGGTCGTTAAAGTGTTAAGAGTAAAACAATTTTCATTGAATTCCAAAATTGAAAAATTTTTTTTGAAATAAGGTGATAATGACATTGACTAAAAATTGAATAGCGTTTTGTTTTTATCTATACCTATTTAGAGAACAAAGGATATTCAATTCGTTGTTTGTTTGTGCGTGAATCAGCAATCTCGCGACCAAATTTTAATTTGAATTTTAAGGTACCTCAAATCCTCTTCAAACAGGAAAATTTTAATTGGGTGTAATTTTTGATTGAAAAATCTCCACTATAGCCACGCTAATTATTCAGAATAAGCACTATCATTATTTTCACTTGAATATTTTTTGTACAAATACATAGTTTTTAGGCTTGATATCAAGCCATTTGCAATTGACACATAATATATTATATCATATGTTTAGAAAAATTTCACAAGAAACATTAATAGCATACAGTGAAGCTTATTTATGTCAAAAATATCAGATTCTGCTGCCAATTTAAATATTCGATAGTAGTTGATAGATTTAAATTTAGTTTCTAGTAAACAAAAATGAAAATATGCTCTTTTAGATTGTTTTCTTCGTGCAAGCGCCCTATAACTGATATTTAAACCACCAATCGGTTGGAGTTACTTTGGCTAGATACTTCTGCAAGAATCAATGACAAAACAGACTGATAATTTTTATACAGAATGCGTAACTAAGTTGTATGTAATCGCATAATGACTACCTGATAATTTAGATTGGATAGGAGATGAATTCCTGGAACAGTAATTCTATTTGTGATATGACCAGAATTATTCCGATCAACGAAACGATAATCAATAAACTTTTTATCAATGTAAAATGAGAATTCAATTTATTTAACTGATGTACTGAAAAAGAATAATGTTCAAAAATTTATTTTTATATGTTATTTTATACGCTTTTGCATTATTTTATTTTATTATCTTCGCGATTACATCTATCTGTATGATAGAAGTTTTGAGCTCGATATTTCCTACTTAAGAATGAGGATCAATTTGAAAATCTGCACATTTAGTAAAGACCCTTGACAATACAATAATTTCCTGAATTCGTATAATTATCCTTGCCCACATTAAACGAGCAGATAAATTCAAAATTTTTCACACTTATCAAAGATCGATAGCAATATAATTTCATATATTTATATCATTATCCTTGTCTGGTTAACCAGGGTAGCATGTAAAGGAATCTTTAGACTCGAAATTGCCTGCTTCAAATAATGGATAAATTCAATGTTGGTATACTTGTCAAGAACATATGAAGATACACTAATTTGATCATTTTGAATGAATTAGTAATTTTCCAGACGAACTTATAGAATCAATTTGTGCCGAAAAATTCTGAGTTCGAATCGATCACCCAAAAGATTCTCGGTTGTTTACAACTAAATAACCTTATGTAGTAGCTCTTAACCGCGTACGGTATACCTTCGACGAATAGAAAAACTGGTCTGCTAAAAACTAACAAGCAGAGTCCCATGTAATATTGAAATATTAATAGAAATAATTTGATTTTGAAATGTTTCATGAAATTACTGGATATTCTATTCGTGAAAAACTCATAAACCTAGTTCTTGATAGGTATAAGAATAAAATAACTGACCAGAAAATGAATGTCTCTGTTCCATAAGCGTGGGGTGTTCAATATAAATCGTTATGATTTCTTATGACACCCCCGCATTCATGAGAGTGATAAAAACGTATTTTTTTATTTTTCTCTTCCTTTCCTACTATATCGACGGTATAAATATAAATAATATAAATGATTTTATTAATATTTACTGGAAAATGGAGTTAGATAAAGAGAAAAAGTTATCAATTAAAAATGGTCTTTCTGACTTGGGTATCGACTATTCATAAGATGCTATACGGTCAATTAAACTGACGATTATCTAGGTTTTCTGCTGCGTCATCAAAATAAAAATGATGTCTGGATAATATTAAGAAAATTATTTGTTTCCATTTTATGATTGTAATAATATTTTAACTTTAAGCTATATTTTTAATTGTTTAATGAATAACAATAATAAAATGCAATATAATTTGTTTACATTAAAACATAGTACTGATTAATAAAATGGAAAAAATGAATCATAAATTGTGGAAAAGATTACACTTATATTGTTTTTATTTCCATTCAATGAAATAAAGATATTTTCAACTTACATTTACTTTCTACTAACGTTGTACACATCATTTGCTGTAAGTTTTATTTGGAAGTTTCATGCACTTATTAGGCATTTAACGAAGTTATTTTACTCCAAACGTAAAAAAAGTGTATTTTGGAGTTGAGTTGTTTGTATTTTACGTCAGTTAACTATTACAGTTATAGATCTGAGACCTATTTTATTCAATTTCTAGGTCAAAATACGTATAGACCAAACAAATTTGCATGACAATTTCAAACCCGAGACATTCAATATGGCTTTCTATTATTGGTGGATCAGGAATCCGGGCGAAATCTATCGCTCACTAGCTTACCAAGCATTTCCCGATTTTAGGTTTCTTCTGTTTTAAAATTATTTTTTTTAATAATTTTTTAAAAGAATGATAAAAAATTGACGTTTCCACTAAGTTTAAGTCTTTATCAAAATATAATATTGACACTGAGTCAGATTCCCATTTTTTGGTTTTCTGTTTTCGGGTATGTGTCCAAACCATATCAATTTATTAGTATTATTGGGATATAATTATGTATCCAAGCTATATTTACTGTGAAAAGGCCGAAAAACTCATTCAATTACAATTGATTTTTAATCTAAGTGAGCTTTTAATCAGCATTTAGCGATCGCGGCAACACCTTGTAGATAGCTTTTTCTATATTTTGGTTGAAATATTATCTTCATGCTTACCTTACGTACTTTTATTCACAATCGCTAAGCAAAAGAGTACAAATTTTATTAATCATTTCTGGAGAAGTTGCAGTAAATAACGCTTCCTGACGTTTAGTACTGTCCCTTTTCTTAAAAATAAAGAATCTCTTGAAAACCAATTATTTATAAAATTTTCGTAACTTTTCCTTGGTTTCTTCAAGTGTTTTTTTATTCAGAAAACTAACAATATAATCAGCATAACGAAAGTCATTCCGTTAAACTGTCCTCAAATGTAATAAAAGCTTATAAATAAAATAATTATGAAGCAATGAAATGAGCTAACCCTAAAAATGTAATAATTAACTATTTAGATGGTTTCACAAATTTATATACCGTACTGGAAAATAGGAATCCTATGCCTATGTGTAAGGAACGCGCTATTTCTTTCGCACAATGTGACGTCTCGTTGGAAACAAAATATGAAGTATGATGTATGCTGTATAACAAAAGTAATATTCGATGTAAATACATGTATATATAATATATATAAATATATACATATATATATATATATATATATATATATATATATATACAGAGAGAGAGAGAGGGAGACGATGAATATAAGCATTCGAAAGAATAAGAAACCGCTGCTTCTAAGTTGTTGATTTTAGGTCTCTTCTGTTTGAAAATTGGTTTTTGTTTAATAATTTTTCAGATTGATAAAAATTGACGTTTCGACTTGACTTTCTTTCTCAAAATATAATATAGATCACCTACATCGTGAACATCAAAATAAGAATAAAATCAAAATAGAATTGTTCTAATAAGAAAAATAAATTTTTCCTCAGTCCATACAAATATGTAGCACTTAATCAATCAAATTATTTGTAGTTTTATGAGAATTTACAAAATTGAGCTATAAATTTTACTTAAATTATTTAGGTCTTTTTTTTATCATTTATAGCTTTTTCGTTCTAAAGAATGTGAACCATTTTTAAAAATTCTCTTTTTCGTGCATTAGATTCCAAGAATTTTTGAATCTTTATAATTGAATTTATATTTTTTTAATATTTCGGTTCGTTAATGCAGTTCTATTTTTTCTATCGTATTGATGATCTTTTAGTTTATTTTCTAAATATTGAGAAGTTTGCCCTATGTAGACAGCGTTGCAATTAGTACAAGGTACATGATATATAATATTGCTTTTTTTGTTTTTTGTGTTTTAGATTTTAATTAAGTGAAATATTTGGATATCGTATTATGTCCTTTATGACTTTATATTTTATTTATTTTATATTTATTAAAATAATTTGATAGTTGTACATATGGTAAGGAAAAACGTTTTATGTTTTGATGTTTCGTTTCTATTTTGTTTTTTAATTGATTGTAGTATCTGTTTATACTTTTCTTGAATATGTTATTTATCATTTTTCCAGATAATTATTTTCTTTCAAAGCAGTTTTTGCTTTTTGAATCGCTAAGCATCTGAATTCAGGATCTGGTAGTTGGATAGATCTATCGGCCAAACTTATTATCCCTGATCTATTTTGTGGCATAGGATGACATGAATTGAAATTCAAATATCTTGAGCACCAAGTTGGTTTCGTATACCATTCTGTTCTTATTTTATTACGTGAGGCAGACCTCTCAATATTTAGAAAATAGACTGAACGGTCATCAATACGATACAAAAAAATAAAACTGCATTAACGAACCATGAAAAATTAAAAAATTCAATTATAAAAATTCAAAAGTTCTTAGAACAGAATCTAATACACGAAAAAGAGAATTTTCAGAATTGGTTCAGATTCTTAAGAACCAAGAAATGATAAAAAAGACCTAAAGAATTTAAGTAAAACTTATAGCTCTATTTTGTAAATTATAATAGAACTACAAATAATTTGATCGAATAAGTATTTGAGATTTAAGGACTGAGGAAAAAATTAATTTATCTTATTAAAACAAATTTCTATTTTGATTTTATTCTTATTTTGATGTTCATGATGTAAGTGATCTATTGATTAATACGCAACTTGTCAGTGTTAATATCATATTTTGATAAAGATTTAAAATTAGTCAAAACGTCAATTTTTTATCAATATTTCAGGAATTATAAAAAAACTAATTTGAATATATAAGCATTTTCGTAGTGGTGTGTGGCAAAATTAAGCACGAATTAAATTGATTATAATAATTAGTTGTTTTGAGAGTTTCAAATTAATAAAAAAATCAAACAACAAGAAACTCATAAGAAATTAACGAAATGTAACGGTTTTTCTGTTAAATTCTACTGTTTACCAAAAATGCATATACCTACTCTATCAGCTAGACCCATTGTAGCATCGATTCACACTCCGATTGAACCTCTTTCTTATTGGTTAACTGAAATATTGACAAAATCTTATGACTATAACAATGATTCTTATATCGAAAACTCCTTTAACATCGAAGAAACTCTTAATGATATGGTATTGCTACAAAATTACGTCTTATTAGGATTAGATGTAATATCGTTATTTAGTAATGTCCTCTTAAATATTATATCTTACCTACCACATGAATGGAGTGATATAAGAAAAATTGCAAACTTAATGTAACTCTATTAGAACTAATAACATTCATTTTTAATAATATATATTATTCTTACTTTATTCTAGATAACGTACAGTCAAACCCTTAATGCATTTTCACTGAATAAAAGATAAAACACCATCCAATAAATATCTAAAATATTATAGAAAATTCCTTAAATTGTGACAAGAAGTACATTGGTCAGTCGAAGAGGTCATTCACCATTCGCATAACCTCCGACAGAAGCGATAGTAAATTATATCCTGACAGGTATTCCTTAGCGCCACATGTCTACCATGAAGGACATAATATAAATTATGGATCTGCCAAAGTGATAACTTAAAAAAATGACAAAAAACGTAAGTTTAGAAACAATATATATGGTTCTAAATGATCAATGTATTAATAAGAAAACTGATTCAAATAGCCTTAGTGTAACATACGCATATCTTTTCAATTTTGAAAAAAAACCAATTCTATAAAAGAAATTCAACCTCATTAATAACCAACTAACCTCACCTAACCTATAAAATCAACTTCACTTATAACGACCGAACCTATAAAATTTAATGTTATTCATAATCGAACCAATAAATATTCAGCTCCATTCTTAACGACTCAAACTATAAAATGCAACGTCATTCATAATCTAACCAATGAAAATTAATAACGATTTCTATAGTAACCAGAATCAATACGCTTAATATTTCTATCAATTTGAATATTAAATTTTAAAATTGAAGAATCTAATGTTTATTAGGAAAAAATTTATCCGACCACAATTCTTGACTAATTGATTTAAGTAATTTCTAATATTGTTATACTTTTACACATATTTTTATATTGTATTTGACCATAATTTCAAACCCAGACGATGAATATAAAGTATTCGAAGGTTCGGAATATATTAGAGTACACTTTGGCGTTTGGCATACTATTTTGCCACAATCCCTCTACGACAACGCTCATAATCTAGCTGGCAAAGACGCCCACTATATGACACCGGGTGAAGTATTAGATGAAATATTTTGAAATGGTTCATAAGACAACTTGATATTCTACTTCTAAGATTTAAAAAATATATATTTAAGAACTAAGCTTTTATAGTTAATTAAAGCAGAAAAAAATTCTTGATATAAGAGAAATACTGACAAAAAAATGATGTCACTGTAAGAAACATGGAGGACCTTTTTTTCAAGTTAATCTTTTTTTTTTGGAGTAAAACTAGTAAAAAATTATATCGATTAATATTGAGCACCCAACACTTTTAAAACAGTGGCAATTTCTCATCTGTCATTTTATCCTAAAATGAAGACTTTTATTCTTTTCAGTTTATTGTATGCATTTTTATCATTTCTTATGCCTCTAGGCCTTTTTTAGTCTTTTTTAATAGTAGCAGTATTAATAAATTATTGATGCGACTTTTCAGTTTTTTGGTGTTTTTTTTTGGCTTTTTTTATGATCAAAGAGTTCCAAGTAACAGGTCGCTCAGGTACGTTTATGAAACACTTGTTTGAGGCCTCGATATGATCCATAATTTTGATTATCGGTCGATGATTTTTTCAATTCGTCGAATTTCTTCTACAACTTAGAATTCTATGTTTCAAATGAATTAAACATAGAAAAATAGATTTACAAATATTCGCCGCCGAGAAGTGAAACTGAAGAGAGGATCACAAAACACCATAAATAAACATCAAACTGATTTGAAACTCGAATAAATATTGTATTGGGGATGCTAAAGATATCTGTGGTTGTTTTCCATACATACTTCAATTACACAGGCCTACAAAAACAAATTTTTTTTCGGTGCCTAGTATTTTTGAGCTGATTTTAATTATATTTTTGTTGCTGAATCTAAATATGAAAGCAGTTTTTCTGTATCAGCTCTAGATTTTTAGATAAATTCACTTATCTATCAATGCTTTTTTCTATTTAATACTTTCAAGTATGAGTGTTGTGAAATCTATACAGGGATAGATTTTGGTATATTTTCCTTATTGTCAGTCTTCTTTTATAACAAATTGAATTTAAAATAATAATATTTATGAAATAACTTATTATTATTTTAAAAAATAATTATCATTTTAATTCATTTATTACAAAGACAAGACATGAGATATATAACAGATTGGTTGACAAACTGTTAACAAGTGGGATTTAATGCTACTTATTAGTGTCATCCAGTTAGTTCCGTAGAAATCTGATAGATGGAGCTGTCCAGTATCTGAAGTGACCTTCAAAACTTCAACTGCAGTTGAGGGTTGAGGTTAGTTTGTGAATTCTCGCGGTGCAGATAGATATAAGTTAGCGTCGTATGAAATTTCTCTTTAGTAACGAGTTGTTGAAAAGTAAATCTAAAACGTAAATTGTTAATGTGAATTGCTGTATTTGTGTTCTTGAATAGAAATAGAATGAGTAGAAGAAGCTGTGTACATCATCCTGATATTTTTGTTTGCGGAGAATACACGTTAATGGAAACTAAAAAAACTATTAGTGACTTTGTAAAGAGGGCTTGCTTATCTTATATATATATATATATATATATATATATATATATATATATATATATATATATATATATATATATATATATATATATATATATATATATATATATATATATATTGGTGTTAAGCTTGGTGATCAGGATAAAAACTGGGCACCACATATTGTCTGTAAAACTTGTACAGAGCATTTACGACAGTGGAGTACCGGGAATAGGAAAAGTCTGAAATTCGGAGTACCAATGGGTCAGAGAGGAGCAAAAAATCACTTCGATGATTGTTATTTCTGCCTAGTGAATATTACTGGAATCAATCGAAAGAACCGTAACAAGTGGACTATCCCTCACTCAGAAGAAGTGCCAATTCCAACACTACTGAAGGTGACAGTGATTTTGAAACGATATTTCAATGTTTCAACCAAGATGAATTGAATGGCCGTGATATATAAAATATATCATCATGAAGTTTTCTAAAATACGTAATAATTTTCTAATGCCAAAGAATTATAGAGTGTCGGCTGCAAGAACTTTACAATTTCTTTTTTATAAAAGTCCATAGCAGTTCTCACTTGCTATTACGAATATTACGAATTATGTTCAATAGGACACGCAATTCATAAAATAAGATTATGTGGTGCATTTCTTTTAATTATTTTCATTCTGTGTTCCCAGCCGTACTTCAGTGTTCAGTAATCTTGTACGTTCACTAGTATTATTTGCAAATATGCCTTTAATGATACTATCAGATATAGAAAATTCTATTTTTAATTATTAATCACAACATTTATTCTTATTCTAAATTGGCTGTTGGTTCCGATTTTCCGATTGTTTTAGTAACTTTGGAGCTAACAGATTATTTCCTATTGTCGATTCTTCATTTTCTATAGATAAGTTTTGTTGTGTTCACAGAAAATGGGCTATTTGTATTTTGTGTATAATTGATTAGTTTTGTTAAGTCTGATTTGATGTGTTACAAAATAGGTACTAATAAAACATTATGACATCATTTCAAAAAATTTTGTCCTCATAATTTGTAACGAATAAAATATCTCTTAATTAAAATCTTTAATGAGTGAATTATAAATGTTTACTAGGATAATTGAAAATAATTCCTTGTCTAAAACTATTTAACAATCACTATCAAAGGTATAACTTAAACTGAAGTCTTTCGTAACATTTCAAATACCAGGGACAAGTTTGACTGAGTGTATCTATTGCCTGAAATTGATTTTATATGAAAAGATTATAGTATGACCTTGCCTCGAGGACTGATCGTCGGATAACTGCTCATTTCTTGTCAAATCTTAAGAACTGGCAGTCAGTCACACAGACTTTTCATATAGAGTATATTTATTAAAATATAATGTTGAACATGCAACAAAGAATTTGCAATATTGATGTTTAAGTTCAAGGCTTGAAAGATAAATGATTATTTTTATTTGTTAAGTTCGCCGGTTAATAAACTGTCTTTAATAATTCAACAGTATAACTATCAATAAAATATGTGATTAGCAATATTTATTGAATTATCCTCCACATTGTATTTGTAAAACATATGACAGCAAATGAAAATGACACCAAGAAACCACATATTTGAGAGAAAAGAGTAGAAATAAGAATTATGGAAAGAAATGTGTGAAGAATATAAGCACCAAACTTGACACCAGAAAAAGAATCAATCAGAAATAAAACAATAACTAGGATAAGAAAGTACAAGCTGAATAAAAAACAAACAAATGAGTTGGACAGACAATAAGGTCAATAGACATAATTAGGAAAGTAACACAATTGGTGCCTGAAAGAACGAAATTATAGTATGCAAAACAAAATGGCACTGTAGAAAGAAATTTATGATGATATGACATATTATACTAAAAAATATATAAATAAAAATTTTACCCAACTTATAACTAAACAATAGATGATAATAAGGACTTTATTGTACTTTATCATAAGTGTTACCTTTAAAATATAAATTTATTGTACCACCGACAAAAAATCCAAAAACCAACACTTGTTCTTATTAATTAGAATAATATATTGTAATTGATAAGTGCATCCTCCTATAGATCAATAAGACAAAATCCTCATACTTATTGGTATCTTTAATTTAAAAATAGTGACAACTAAAATGAACAATAGCAAATAAAAATACTATACATTATCAGTAATGCTATATCTGAAATAGAAAAACGCCATGTACAAAGTACAGGAATATAGTTTGGATAAAAGATTGTAAATAAGTGAAAAATTAATTGATATTGAGATGTATCTAATATAAAACTTGTTTATGTATGATAAATGTATATATGAAAGTTACAATTATCATTCAAGATTTTTTCTTCAATTCCTGTTTAGTTTCTATGATTTTAAATTTTTTCTCTATCATCAAAATATAAATACAAAATGAAAGACCTCCCAGTCAGATTGCTCTATGTACTCCCCTCGATTGGTGTATAGAAGAGTTTGTGAATTTAGTATAAATATTTGCATTCTATGATTCAGGTAGGAATCTCGTAATTAATAGATATTTGTTCATTTACATATATACATAATTCATCATTTATGTAAGACCAAGTATCGTACAAGACTTTTAGTAAAACTGTGGTATAAGTTAATAACCATGATGTAAAGACTAAAAGGTGTGCTATAGCACACCAACTGGGAAGCAGTCAATGAGAATTCGCTTCCAAAACGACGCGCCAATATGGGAGTAGAACAGAAAATGGTACTGTATAATAAGAGAGACGAATTAAATCCCTAGGTATACACTATAGACAGAGTAACTATTGATGGAGCAAACACCTAAGAACACGAAAAAGTTCACTAAGAAAAAACAGTGGTCCTATATTTTTGTGAAAATGAATATAGGCAACCAGTAATACAAAGGATAAATCAACTTTATGTACAAAATTTATTGTTAATTAATGTAGAGTACTAATGTGGCAAAGATAATCAGTAATATTACTTCTTCCCACTACTACCACTCTATATTTATTAATTAATTACTTCTCTTTTAGTGGAATAGGGAATAAGATAATGTCACAAAACCTGTTAGAGATAGTGAACTTCATTATCAGTTTTGTAAATTATCTGTGGTCAAGCGTTTATCATTAAACAGCATACATATAGAAACAAAATTGTTTTTTTTTTTATTTTCAATGGTTAAAAATATATAAGAAGGCTCAATGTTGAGACGTTTGAAAATAGTTTGACTACTTCACATCCAAAATGGTGAAACATTGTTTAAAAAAAATGGACAAAAATAAAAAACTTTATTGGCAAACAGTAAAAGGTACTAAAAATAGAGTTATCCTCTCTTGAATGCAGCATGAATATTATTATAAACAAAAAAATGTAATTATATTTTATGATATTTGTGCTATGTAATTGAAATGATTTGAACATGAAAATTAATTTTTTATATAAAATAGAACGCCACTGTCCATCTCTAATGCAGATAATTACTTTGATATTAAGAACGAGGGTTTTGTTTACTTACAAATTGTGTTTGCCAGAAACTAATTTATGCAAAATCCCTAATTAATGTATGTTTCTATTAAGAAACAAACTTTTAAAAAACAACAGTTCACAATTCAAATAAATGAAGTTGTTTTCATCTATTTGGCAGGTATAAACATTATAGCGATTGCGCAAATCAAGGTAGGCTAGCACGTGTTGGACTGTAAGATAAAGACGAGATTATGTAAAAGTATTGAATTAACAGGTGAGGAATAACTGAAAACCATGAAAGTGTTATTTGTGGTAAGAATTTCGCCAAAATGTTTGCAACCCAAATGACACCACCGACAACGCCATCTGTTAAGCTTTCGTTATGTGACACTGAAAAATTTTTCTTTCCTATTATTGTTTACTGTGAAGCAAGGGATTTTGTTTTATTCTCATCAGCTAAAGTGATAAACCTGTTTTGCTAATGGCATAGTATGTTAATTTCAATTCAAGTTTTGCAGCAAGGATGTGTTTAAAGGAATCTAAAATGTAAGCAAGTTATGGAGAAAAAAGAGATTTTTATTTGCCCTGAAATTGTTTAATTAACACACGAACAAAGTAAATAATGGTCTCAGTTCAACTCGGAATATTATTCGTAAAAACATAAATATTGTTGTTGAATGTCCTATCTGGCGCGTTAACAGAGGTCATAGGTTACAGGATGGCTAACCGGATAGATACAGAGTTAAATACTTTTTAATAATCAAATTAATAATTACAGAATAGTATATTTGAATAGTTGACCTCTATTGGCCTTTTGCAGTCTTTGCGCAAAGACCTTCAATGTCAACAGCAAAACGTTTTTGAAGGCCACTCAACACGTTAATAGACAGTAGATACAATCTAACCTATATTATTCATGTTTCAAATTTGAAAATTATAATGTATTTATTAATTTAAAATAAAACTTACCAGAAATTTAGCGGCACAGTATTCACTACATCAATAACAAAACATAAGAGAGTTCGAGATACTTGCGCGAATACATGACACTACTAGCCAAGTTACAAGTGCACTAGTCCCCCCCCGCTTACTGATAGCGCCGCTCGGCGCTCCAACAAGCACCCACCGTGACGTCAACTGCTATTGATTCTGGAGAACACCAATGGCGAAAACCAACAAAACGAAATGCTAATAATTGCAAAGACAATAACTCACAAAATAATTTCCACTCTTGTGAACAGAAATCACATTTACCGCTCTGTTTTATTTTTTTATTAAACGAATAAGTAATGTATGAAGTGTACGAGACACAACGCTTCCCGATGATGTCATCATGACATCACATTTAATAGCTTGAAGCAAAATTAAGACCTTGATTCTCATTGCTGTTTTAGAACCTTCCGCTTACAACTGTTTATTCATAAAGTACAATAAATTTCTAAACCCTTCAGCTGTTACAATAAACATTCTAATTTCACTTGAACTCTAAAAATGAATATAAATTCATCTCAGTATTCAAAATGTTCCCTTCTTATTTTTGTCAACAAGTGGTAATCAATCAACAAGTTGCCTTTTGGTCAAAATAACTCCACAAACTCTGCAACCAGTTTAACATTAACAAATCTTTTATGTATGAATAAACATAGGTGGCGGCTAGAACTGACTCAAAGGATATTACTATAGCTAACAAGTAAACATAAATTCTATGTAATTTTGACAATTTTGTTTAAAAACGTTAATTTCATCGCAAAAATGGAATCATGAAAATATATACAATAATTTTATTATAATATGATATTAAAAATTATAAATATTAGGATCAGACTCTTTAGATGTGAAGCTACGGTTCCAAATGCAAATATTATTGATTTTATCAAAAAAAAAAATAAATAAATAAATCGTTCTGAATATATTAACGAGGATTAGGCATCGATTCTATCTCTCAGCGACTTGTACTCGGATTTATCACCTCCCCCCTCATGACAAACGGCAATGATTGCTTCATACGTGCAAATGAAGAACGGTTTCGGGATTTCAAAAACAAACTAAAAATCTTGAGTAAGATCAAAGATTTACCATTATACATATTTGCAGGTGGAAGATCAACTTTCTTCTGCCTTAGCACTTGTTACCGATGAGCATGCGTCATAAAAGACACGGCACAAGTTGCATCAGATATATGCCTTCTCAAGATCAAAAACAAGAACTTCTAAGATTGCTACCGTTCTCGAAACAAACTAGATAGGAAGATATAGTGAGTGCCATGCAAAAATGCCTTGAAGACCATAGGATCAATTTTAAGGAAATCGTTTGAATGATGGATCCAGGAGTATGACAGGAAAAAATAAAGGGGCATCAACGATTCTTAGGAGCGAAATAAAGCATGTAATCCTGAAGCTCCACTGCTTAATACACCAAAAAGCGCTTTGTGTCCAAATATTTTGGACGAAAATAGTAGAGGTTTTGAATTTGGTAAACAAAAAGCACTCTACTATCGCCAGTTTAAAGAATTGTTAAACGAAATAGAAATTCAGTATTCCGACCTCTTGCTTCATAATATGGTGCGATGGCTTTTCAAAGGTAAGATGTTGAAATATTTTGCTTCAATGAAATAAATACATTCCTAAATGAAAGATATTTAGAGCGGTAAATTACTAACTGTTGACACGAATCACTTCAGCATACTTATTAAAAAATTACAGATGAATTTGCTGACGGATTTAAGCAATTCAAAACCACTCTAGTATTCATAGTAAATCCTATCAACGACATTGAACCTTTTGAAATTGAAACTGGATCTCTAGATATGCAAGTAAAGCTAATAATTAATAGAGCTTAAAGTTAGAAGGGTTAGAGGTCCAGAAATGTATGTACGTAACGTAATAAACGTGGAGAGCTCTAAAAGAAATGCTGCGAGTTCAGGTTCTTATATTTGACTCATGCAATAGTTTCGAGGTTGCTACAGTCAGGTGAAGAAGGTGGCATTTGAAGCCAACTAACAAATGAAAATTTAGAGTCATATTTAAAACAAGTTATAAGCCAAATTTATCCAAACTTTCTAAAACCATGCAAAGCCAACGCTTTGAACCCTCCCATTGAACTTGGGTATTCAAATATTTGTTGTTTTTTTATTTTAAGTTACATTGTTTAGTAAAGTTTAAATTTTCTAATTGAAAACCATGTAAAGCCATCGCTTCGATTGAATTTGTTCGCACAATTGTTTGTTATTAAAGTACAAGCTAGGGTTGTGAGTAAAGGTTTAATTGTTTTATTTTTTCACTTAAATGAAAAGTAGTTATCTAATAATTATAAAAATATGTATGTACATTATCTAATTTGTTGTGAAAAATACTACAAAGATATGAATAAATAGATATATTTTCTTATGAATAAAAGATTAGTTGTTTTTTACCAAAAAACTTTATTTATGCGAGTACTTTTCATTATTAGTAACAAAAAATTTTGTGGTTCTTTATGAGCTTTGACATTTTGTCAATTGTAATTTTTGACTCCCTTGACTTAAAAGGTCGCCAACCCCTGGGATATACCAATATAAGCAATGTTTTTGGTAATACTTGTAAATCTTTTTAAATTTTAACGGAAAAATATTCTGACAAATATACTGTAGCTTTAATTATATTTCAAATTAGACATGGTAGAGATAAGATAAATGAAGGAATTTTTATTTCTTGAATCAAATATGAAATTCCCGATTAATTCATTAAATCAAGGATACCTCCAAGCGAACGAATATATCGCTGTTTACCCGGGATTCTTGCTTTTTCAGATTAGCTGGTAATCTGATTATATGAATAAATATTTATACAGAGACGTTCTAGGAAATAATTTAATGAAAACATAAAATGTAACATCAAAACTTCCAGATCGTCTGAACAAAAGTAGAATAAAAGAAATAATCCTTTACTGTTACTGTATTAGATAATAATGGAGATATTGCATAATTCATAGCACCACTGGTGTTTTCTAAAGAGCATAAATACAATTATGTCGTGCGGCAGTCAGTTAATCTATACACCATTTAATTCGTATTCCTTTTAAAAATAATTTCTTATACGACAATGATTGTAAATATAAATTCTTCTACGACTAATATTTAATAAAGAAAATGTCAAATGAGAAGGTCTCAACAGAAAACAAGTGTGTAACATCTGTTTTACAGGTCCGTGAGCTTAGGGGAAGTAGTCCTACCAAATACATAGTACTCGTAATAAGTTAGGCTTTAATATGAACTCGTATTTATACCCATATTAATTCATAAACCATCAATTAAAAAATTTCGAAGACTTGTTAAATTATTTATTTAGTCTATTACATTCATTAGTTTTAATTTTTGAGAATCTTTAAAAATAAAGTTGATTAATCAGTAAATTATCAAAATAGCCATATTCTAATTTCCAACTATACCTACAAATTATTTAAGATCTCACAATTTAAATAATATAGGAAAATTAAAACAATTCTAAGTAACGAATGATCTGTATAGAAATATTGTGTTTCATTACAACCATCGTTTATATTATAAATATCCTGTACTGTTTTCGTTTGCTAGATATTTAAAGGATTCATAATATTCATTTTAACATCTCCAAAAACTCTCTTAAATTTGAATAAAAATGTATATTGATCCAATAATTTTGTTCTATTTATAATAACAAAGTTTGAAAACAACATTGATGGAGAGGCAAGACGGAGATTATTAATTTTATTCAAGTATTTGAATATAAAAATAAAATATGTAATATACCATAAACTAAAAAGTATATATTCATTATTAAGCAGTGGAATGATAGGAGTATATTCTATATGGGTACATCCAGCGTATTATTTTCAAAATGAGATACTCGTTTCGCACTATCTATCTAATAACATATTAAATTTTTTTTCATTATACCTATAACTGAATACCATCAAATATTATACAAGATAATGGTTAGCTAAGCCTTTTTATACCCCGTTAGATTTTTTAAAAACCAAAAACTTGTCTGTAAATGCTCCCTACTTTTGGTATTTTATGCTTATGGTGTCTACGTTTTGAAGGATCAGCGAATTATTTGCAACAACTATATTAAGATATACGAGGTGTCACCTATTCCAAATCTGTTACAAAGCTAAATCGTAAGAATACCAATTTTGTGGTTTGTCTTTCGTTTTTGGGTTATTGATAAAAACCAATATCTAAATTGACTATAATTGGTAGATATAGTGATTTCAATCACTTATGATCAGGTCTTTGAATTCTGTCATTATTACTATAAAAATTTTTTACAATTGTTTTAAAAATTAAATGTTATTATACGAATCAATTGATATGTATAGGAGCGTATAATGAGATTGCATGTGCTACAACTAGAACATATGAAGTAAAATTTTTTAATCAATCACACCTATATTTCAAAATTATGCGACGAGTTCAACAAACTGGATTTAAATAAGAACGTGATTCTATAAACATAAACAAAGGTTTCAAAAGAGTAAGTATAAGGAATGCAAAGCCTCATCTTATATTATTCTTTTTTTTTTCATACATACACAACAGAAAAAAACTTTATTTTAAACTGCACCTCTTTTTAATATATACTCAAACAATTTTTCAATGGTGGTATTTCCTATTCCGTATACTTTCACAACATAATTAGCTGCAGTTTTATTGGCAAGGATATAATAAATATATACTAGAAGTTACTTACGCTGAATCTATTTCAACTGATATGTCTTATACCCTCATGAGCTGAAACACGCAGTGACAAGTTTAAACGCGTTCCGGCTTGTTAACAGCCATATTGGCAATATCATTTTTGTCGTGAAACATGAATCTGTCTTTGCTGATAACGAAATATCTTTGAAGATTGTATGTTAGTTATGAGATGTTAATAAAATTTCATTCCACGGAAGAGATACTTTAGATTCCTTCCTACTCTATCTGAATGGAATTGGAGGAAGACTCATATCTACCACTTCTTGACAGCATGATCAAATAACTTTTTCCATGCGGTTTATGTTTCGACCATGTCCAGTCCCATCAACATCCACCCAAACCTAATTCCACCATTAATACACTCGTATCACGTTCCTTCTAACTGCCTGATGAATCCAGACTATCAGAGATCAACTTTTTGAAACAAAAATTGATTCAAAATAGTTACAACAAACTCCAAATCACTAGTAGCATCGACCATACCCAACTCCATTACCCGTCTCAATTTATTTAGATACTCAATTAAAAATATCCCGCCGTCATATCAAAGGTGTGATAGCCAGAATTTACAGAATATACCCCCTCGGGGTATTCCCACAATCTTCAAACTCCGACAGAAACTCTCCCACCTAATCAGATATGTTAAAGATAAAATTCTCAATGAATAACATATCTTACTTGAATTGCTCCCGTTCTTACATAGACAAAACCAATCGACGTAGTTTCGTCGTCAGGTCAAAGGAACATTTGTCTGTTACAAATTCCTCCACACCTAGAAATATCTCCTCATTTCACACACACTACACACTGTTCTAATCTTACCAGTGCTAATAATAATAATGTTTCTTTCAAAACTTCCCGAAAAGATTAATTCAATTTCATATTTATATATATATATATATATATATATATATATATATATATATATATATATATATATATATATATATATATATATATCAAACCATAATATTGAAGATATACAGTTGTCGAATATCCCGAAATTTTACCCCTTGAATTAATTTCAATATCTTGTTTTGCAATACATTAATTGATGAAATATGAATAATTGCAATAATATAATTTCGATTGTCTAGAATATGCAGTTGAAATAATATATTTTCAATATTCAAATTTATATAATAAGCACCTAGTTTGCGCTATGTCAATTCCAACGTCGATGGAATTTAAACACCTGAATATTATAAGGAATTAATTTAAAATTAATTAAGAAAATGGAGATTTATAAAATTTTACGGTCATTATTTCCTCGGAGAAGCATTATAATTTTTATTGGTATTGTTAAAGGATAGTAAATAATTGATACATACTGGGCATACTAACAGTCTAAGAACTGTACCTTAAGGCCTAAAGTATACTAATTTTTTATACATATTTCAAGAATTTCTGTATAAGTAAGTGGTTTTTCCCTTTTTTATAAAATGTGAAGTGGGCAGTATTTACTAGTAGACATATTGTTTATCAAAAAGAAAAATGGATATGAAATGTCTTCAGCAAGCTAATTGATTAATTCCTAACGATTAATCACTTTTTAAGTTCCTTATAATAATTAATTAATTTTTGTTTCAGGAGACATAAAAACTATATATACATACAACTTTTTATTAAATTCTTCAAAATGTATATGCAACTAACCAGTTAAATACATTAAAAACAAAACTATTTCTTACTAAATGTGTAATAACCAATCTTAGGAGTTGAAATGCTTTGGAAAAGTTTAGAAATTTCTTAACAAAATTCAAATTAAAATGACATCTTTTTTTTTTAAACCTCTACTGCTAATGACTATTTAGACACTTATTAATTAGGAGCAGGTTTTTTAGTTTATATTTCTAATGACGTAGTAAAAATGTATCTCTAGAGCCACACTCTATAAAAAGCCAAGTATTTTTTAAGAAAAATTTCGTCCACACAAGAAACTATCCGTATTCGCCTTTGCTAAATCATATTTGATGGTTTCTTGAGGCAGGTTTACAGTATCGATTAAATATAATTTTAACTCTTCCCGCTCTTTTCATTCAAGAACCCGTGAGTTTAATTCGCATCACTTTCACAATTCAACTGAGACACCAATTCATAACCCTACTAGAAGAAAAAATTTAGATATTTATTTAACAATATCCACTTCTGATCTGGTAAAAAATTCCATCACCTTCAATGCTTAAAAATTATTCAATCCTCAAAATTAAAAGTGTCAAACACATTTAATAAGTTCCGGAGATTGAAAAGGCTTAAAGACCTTATTATTCTGTGGCAGAATTCTACAATCTACCATAGACTATTGTAATTCAATATTCAGTAAGGAGTAAGATATTAATTTTGTGTTATAATAATTATTACACCAAATTGTTACCTTATATTATCTAATATAAAATTTTATCGTTTTGTCCATAAAATTGTAGAATTTTCTTGTGACAATAAAGCTTATCCCTCTCTCTCTCTCTTAATGATAAGAGAATCTGCTGTATACAAGAGATATAACATTGCTCCATACACACTTACGTCCATGTGCCAAACCTTGTCCAATGCTTGAAATACATCGAGGAGAACGACTGAACTAGAACTCTTTTCCAGAATGCTATCCTAAAGAGCTCAGCCCATAGCACCCTGGCAAATCGACAAATACTCTGTGAACCATAACATAAAATCTATGCTTATAAGCATACTTGAAAAGTTCCCAAATTAAATTACTCTTACATTTACAATGACGCTTCAAAGTTCTCCAATAAAGACGGAGTAGCTATAGTGAAATCAGCCTCGATTCTTATGGTCAAGCTTTTTTTAACTAGATCTATTTACTCAGCAGAACTGTATACACTTTATCAAGCCTTAATCCTCAAAAATTGCACTGGCCACACACCCGGCTATCTCATCAGCAAGAATCCTAAACCAAAATGCAGCTATTGTAATGAAATACTTCCTATGAAACATTTACTTACTCAATGTCCGAAATAGACAATGAAATAATAACAGACTCACTTACTTTTGGCGAACTATTATACCTTCTAGGATCCTCATGTGATGTGCATAATTTAAAAGAGTTTTTAAAATCGATGGATGCTCTAAAAATCATTTATATATAAATAAATTTTACGTATAAAACATTATTTTTAAACCTTAATGACGCTAATAATCTCTGGCGGTCTATGCGTATTATCAATGCAAATGATCTGAAGCTATATCATTCCATATCGAATATTGATGATACGCCAATCTGATATAGATACAATTTGTGATTGGTGCGATAAAAATGCACTTCCTCTCAATATTTCAAAATGTGATATCTTTCATTAGAAAACTTAACACCTTTCATTTTAATTATCGCATTTCTAATAATGTGCTTAAAACATCTGCAACGTTCAAAGATGTTGGTGTTACGTTTGATAGTATATTAAACTTTGTTGAGCGTAATTATATTATCATTGGTCCAGCCTTTATAAACCTCGGTTTCGTACTCAGAAACTCTAGACAGTTTACCGAAGTTAAAACCGTATCTTTACTTTTTAATGTTCTCAAATTTTCTCCTTTATATTGATTGAATCAATATTACGAACATATGCAGATCTTTAACTTTCGTATTTGGCACTTGATCTAAATGTACCATTATTTATCAAATAAAAAAAGTTTTCTTTAGTATAGGTGAAATGCATAGGCATTTAGAAAAATCTTTGAGAATTACATTGATTTGATTCAAATTCATTTATTATTAATTTTACTTAACCGATATCGTAAGTGATAACCTGAAATATAAAATTGGTACAATGGTAGATAAAAACCAATTTTTTTACATAAAATGTATTTTTCGAACATAAAATATTTAGTATTAATGAGGTATACTTAATAATACTATTATAGTGAAAATTTAAATCAAAAATACTTTTTACCCTACCGATTAAATAAATAAACTAGAGTTAATACAGATATTATTAATAAATTATAATATCATGTAGCCACAAACACACAAGTACAGACAACTCAGTATATTCCATCATACTAAAAGTACAAATACACTAAAACTTATGTTTCACAATATATTTGTGCATTAATAATTTTAAAAATATCAAACAACTAAATCTATATTCAATAGGATTCTACTTCAAACAGCAAAAAACAATCATAACATATCCAAATAAATGATTTAACAATGATGTATATTGAGGTTGGTAGTTTGGTGCTCTTCAATTTTATTAGATAAGTTTTGTCTTAATCGATATATATATCTTTATCAGTTTCATATAGTGAACTAGATTTTCCAAAAGTTAAACAATTCTATTTTTAACAGTTGGAGCTAAATTAGAATCCTGAACAAGTACTACAAGTCAAATTTGTAATAATGATTTTTTTTATTAACAATTGTAGAAAAAAGTTGTGTGTTTCATAAACCCAAAATACAAGTTGACCGCTCAATTCCAATTTACTAAGACACACTGTATAGAATTGAGTATTTAAAACTATGTAGGTTTATGAATAAAATTGAAGCAAAAGTATTTTGTTATGATTACGTATTGCTATTTAAAATAAACATTAGTTAACAAAAGTATAATTCATTATAAATATCACAAAATACTAGTCAGAATTACTAATTAAAAATCTTGAAACAGTCAAGAAAGTGAAATAATGAACTAAAATTATTGTATTATTTACAGAAGTATCGAAAGCTATTGAAGATTTTGAGCAAATACTGATCAAACTTAAAGTATTTCCCGTTTTCATCAACCGCAGTAGTTCAAATGTTACAAATTTATAACTTAGTATAATATACTTTGCAAAATAATTGAAATTAATAGGTTTGATTGCATAAATTTGGGGTTTTCTTCTTTATTTCTAATATTTAAAGTTTAATTAAATTAATACCTTGATCATTTATTGTACAGCAGCTATGTAAAGTTCTAGTTCTAGGATTTTCTAATTTCCCATCAAGTTTTTCAGATTAGATTTGGATACCCAATGTTGAGTACAGCTCGATCTTAGTTGTTATTCTTACATTAAAACAAAAAAGCTAGGCGTATAGTCACTGTACATGAATAGCTTTGTCTACTTAAGCTTGTGCAATTCAATGTAGTTTCAGGGATTATTTAGTACAATAGAATATGTATGTTTAGATTGACAGCCCTAAAGTTTAATTTTGTTTTATAACAAATGGAAATAAATAAAAAAAAGAGAGAAAAAAACCGCCAGATGCATATTTTTGGTATAAATTATTTGAAAATATAACACACAATAATGAAATTCAGGTTTGAATTTTGTTTGCAATTTATTTAGACACTAGTCTTCAACATTTTTAGAAATAAGTTCAAAATAAAAAGAAACACATCATCAATTTAATGTAAACTAATTAAAAACTGATACAACCCGCATTACTACCAAGTAATGTTTCCTAAATATGTACAAAACTAGAAGTAATTCATAAAACAAAACTCTTTGATACATAATGATTGAGGAGTTAGAATATTTTTGGTTCTACCACGTTCGTTTTTTGCTAAGAAGGTATTTTTTATCACGATTTTATGTATATAATTTGAAGGAGCAGAAGTATAATAAACTTACTCCATCTCATAACATGTATCTTCATCTCCCAAAATTCCATTCTATACATGAGAGGCAAGCAGTTGAAAACATAAAATCAAATAAGATAGGTTTTTATAGCAAATATAGTAATTTTTGTAATTGGTAGTAAAGTTGAATTGCTTACATAGAAACAGGAATTAATTCCAAATACAAAATTCGTTTATAATGGACAGATGATATTCCATTAGTAATTACAAATAGGTTCGGTTCAAATTTCAAATGAATAATCACTGTTAAATGCAAATATATCCTGGTTGCTTCTTCCTATAAAATGGGCAGCTTCCACTCAATGATACGGATAGCAAAATAGTATAGAGTTAATTAATCGTTCTAATTTTAACAAATCTCTAAAGGGTACTGAATACACAGCTTACTATCATTAGGATAACACTCACACTGTATGAATATGTGAGTGTTGGTGTAGTAGTAGTAAGCAGTATTTTCAGTATGAATATCACCAAAGGTTTCGAAAATTCTCACTTAGTAAGGGGTTTCTAATTAAGTTGGAATTTTTGGAACCGTTGGTGACATTCATAGTGAACACGCTGTTTACACTGCCACTACACCAACACTCACAATTACACAATCTGACGCGCGTTTCGATAACCAATTTATCGACTTAGATACTGAAAGTAAACTAAAACCTATTAACTTTTATACTAAATTTTCCCACCTCCTTGGCGGGAATCTTCACATTTATTCCTTGACTACTGAACTATAAAAGTGGGTTGTAAGGAATTCGCCATTTGTCCTTATTAGTGCTTTTCTTAATCAAATTCCTTACAGCCCACTCTACAGTTTAGAAGTCAAGAAATAAATGTGAAGATTTAGTATAAAACAGGAAAGCCAAGTTAATAGATTTTATTTTACCTTCAGTATCTGAAGTCGATAACTTCGTTATCGAAACGCGCGTCAGACAGTGTAATTGTGAGTGTGAATTGGTAGTGTAAACAGTGTGTTCAGCAGGGATTTCTAAGAAAAAACAGAAAATGGACAATTACGATTTTTACAGTTTGAAACACTAACTATGCTTCTTTAACTATGTTAGTGCAATACCGGACAAGTTATAACACTTTGAACTATTCATATTTAGTCGAGAACTTTTTCTTGTTAATGAAATAATGCGGGTTATGATTTCAAATTTGTAAAGTTTATTAATTTTGATTGAAAGATGTTCTTAGCAAAATAGTTTGCAAATTTACAACACTGGTATACTTCAAGAATATGAATGGTCTTATACATTTCAAAAAATAGTCTATGTAGTAAAGTAGTAATATATTCTTAATCTAAAAGGCCTCTATCGTAATAACGCTATACTAATGCAGTTTTACGTGTATTGAAGACACATGACATAAAGCACTAATTTTATATTCATATTCACCTCAATTCGACTTCAAACAAACTCATGTATAATATATAATATATATATATATATATAAAACATATTTGTTTGAAAGGAGGATGGGCCATATTATTTATTAGAAGACATCTGTCACGTTTCTAGCCTATGAAATCAAGGCAATTCAAGTCATCAGTCAATGACTTCTTTAAAAATTACAAAGCAGCAAAGTAAAATTTACAAAAAAAATTGAATACATGGCTGATTTAGATATTTTAATGCGGTTTGTTAATCTTTTATTGAAATATTTCTTTAATAGTTGCCAAATGAGGACGGAATTTTGTTATTCAATTTTTAAAATCTCTAAAATATATATTTTATATATTTCTTTAGTATTTAAAACACTTTCGTTTATACTAATATATTCTTATAAAGTTCATATACTGACACAAAATATATACAAAACATTTTTATTAACATATATTTTTGCACGCAATAATTAATAATGTAATACGAGTGGTTCAGTAACAATAAAAGCATCTCTTAACGTATGTCTGATACCTTTAAATGGCTCTACTTTCTATAACCTCGTTAAAAAATCTAGTGCTCTAAAAATATCAAGTGTGAGATGAGAAAAAACGACAATGTTTTGGAAAAATATATTAGGCTTGAATAAATTAAGTTGCTCCTACTTTTAATGAATAACACTGTACAGAAAATTACAGCTATTAGTAGTCAAATCTCAAAAATTTGACAAATTGTTTAAATATGATAAGAAACAATATGTTTTTCTTAATTACTACCTGAAAATTATTATAGTACCAGAAAACTCTAACATTTCCCAGTGGAAAATGTGGAATTGATTTGATATAGGATCACATTTCTGTTAGGAACATTGAGCGAGAATGAAAAATAAAAAAATTATAAGGAAATATGTCAGTCATTCATACTAAGAAAAATACATAAGTAGAATATTTGTCAAAACTGAAATTAAAGCTGATTCGCTTTCTTAAGTCATTAATTAAGTTCCTACATAAAGTATAATAAGTGTTTTAAATTAATAATACTGATAAAATACATATAAATATATACAAACTCTAAAATTTACCTTTCCACTTTTCTATTGCAATTAAAAAAATCTAAAAACTCAGTTTAACTTTAATCCATCTATAGAGATGTCAGTGTAAAAAGTTGGAGTAGTTTTTTAATATATCCTTATATATGATAAATCGAAAAACGAATCTGGAAATCTACACAAACCAGAAAAAATAGCAGAACCAGAAAATATCTAGATTAGTAAAGAAGTGCACTACTCACAGACAATGTCCTCCTAGACATATAACAGTTATCGACAGTGCCTTTAAGTGGAAGTACCACCAATAAAAGGAGAGAAAAAATTATTCTTACACCTCCTTTCTGAATACTGTTAACTACAACTACACCAACACAAATAATCTATCTAGCAGGCATTAAACAGTGTAATTGTGTGTTGGCGTAGGAGTAATAAGCAGAGTGCTCATTCCAAGAGAAATGCTTATTAAAAAGCAATCTGAATATTTTGTTTTCAAATTTTGGAAATCAGAGTGCGACAAAAAATAAAAGGTAGCTAAAAAACTGCCCTGTTTCAATAATTTGTACTTCTGGCACATTGTTTCTTATAGAGTATAATAGATTAATTTGAGTCACTATTCTTAATCAAATCACGGCATTATTAAATGAATATCTTTGTAATATATAGTGTATAAATCTAGAGCACTGTATTTCTCATATTAGTGTTAGTATGAATCACTGTAAGTACTTTCTCCTAATAAATTACAACAGTTATCTCTAAAAATCAGACTATTCATCAAATATTAGGGCCAGAGTTAGGATCAATGCTAAAGCAAGCGAACTGAAATTATTAAAGCTAATAAATACATGTATATATACAATAACAAATACAATAATTACAATGTTTAGAAGCCTTCAATAAAAATATAATACACATAAAAGTGATTATAAAACTATCTATAAATATTAATAGATAAACTTTTGCAAGATTGTTTTGCAGGTAATGTAGGAATTTGAATTTTTTGCCTTACATTGATTAAATTTAAGAATATTTTTAAAGCAAGTTGAGAATAATGTATTTCGAATTTAAAAACAAAAAAAGAGGAATCTATTTGTGTTATTGGAAGGTTTAAAAGCTTTTATATTTGTTAGTCCTTAAGTAATGTGTTTATAAGTAACATCAATTTTCCTATTCAAATTCAAATTCATACTCTGTGTTGTGTGTAATATTTAAAAACAAATAATGATTTATCGAGTTTCCCTTGAATAGTATACTAAAAGTTAAAAATTTGAAGTTCGAGTAAAGGTCAATAGGTTTATGAAAAATTAGAATGTAGGTAGTAAATTTTTGTACTCTCTATTGATAATAATCTTATACTTAAAGAAAAAATAAATAAATATTCACACATTTAATACTGTCAGTAATTATTTTGAGAATCGTTTGTTAGTAAATGAACATATTAAAAATTAGGAAAAGAATACCATTAATTATTTGACGAGTGTTAGCACTGGTTTCGTTTTAGTCAGTACAAAAATATCATTAAAAGAAACTTTCAAGTTGCAATGATAAAGAAAATTTGAATTCCAATATATCAATTAAAATATACAAATCCAACATTCTCTCTCCTTACCCTTAAAAAACTAGTAAAACTTTTTACTTTCACTATTTCCTTGGAAATAGCTTACATATATACACTTGATTAAAACAATGCTAACTTACAAACAATGATGATATATGCAGAAAACCCTCTAAGCAATGTTTTTTATATAAAAATAACACATTTTAGAAGAAAAAAATGAACATTGAAGAAGATATTTGAAATTATAATGTAGTTAAATAGACCAAATAAGTTAGATGATTGAAAAGCTCAATCCTAAATAAAAAAATTACAAATATCAACAGAATGTGGTTCATTCAATGGGGAAAATTAATTTAATTTTACAATATAATTACAAAATTAAACAAGAATTGAAAATACATGAAAAGCGTAGCCATTTCTTTTGATCTCACAGTATAAAACATTATTTAATCTGGTGAATTATATATATATATATATATATATATATATATATATATATATATATATAAACCTTTAGTTCTTTCAATAATATTTATTACAGTTCAAGTTTGAACTATAGGTACATAATTAATATTCATCATTACATAATACAAATGAGTAAATACTCAAGTTTCTAGTTCTTTGAACTAATAAATCATAAATCACATCATCCCATTACTCAGACATATACTATAGTCACCTCCCATAACTGTTGCCTCTGTCATTTTATACAATTACTAAGCCAGTACATACAATATTTTTCAATTTCTTATATTTTTATGTAATAAAACATAACTGACATATTTTAATCTAACTTTGAAATTTATATACTGACCTACTTTATTTATGCCTTTAACTTTCTATATCTTTTGCTGGCAAAACAGAAGCTAGTGGATTAACCGTAGTAACAATCCTGTCGTGATTAGTGGGATAGTGTAGTAATGGCAAATAGGAGTTATTAGCTTCTTTATCTGAGGTATTTGCTTCTGTTACAACTTCAGACTTACTAACGAGAGTAAATTCTTCTGGTGCCAAATTATCACTGCTACGTTTTGCAGAATCTCCTGTACCACTATCTTTACAGGATGATTGATCCGAAATATTATCTGGACATTGTTGAGGCTGCAATTGTAGTGTGCATGTTCTATCTGCTAATTCTGGAAGTTCTTGCATCTCTGTTTGAATTACTGCTATTTTGCGTCGAGTTTGGTAGATTATTACTACCCATATAATTGAAGTTAGAACAGCACAACAAACCACTGATATTATGATTATTCCCATCATGTTGCTTGTTTCAGTTGTATCTAATAATAAAAAATTCACATATAAAAATCAAAAACGGACAATTTAATAGAATTAAATTAAAGCATTCTGCGCGATTTTTCTACTAAAATATTATAATTCAAACCAAAGATTTCCTATCGACCCTCTTGGGTTTGAAATCGGTTTACCAGTAGTCGACATAAACAAAAACTGATTTTGGGGGTCGGCGAAATATAAAAATCTTGAAAATAATATTTAGATTTTGTTGTTTGTATGAGTTAAAATTATCCTATAACAGAAAATGTCAAAAAAATATCAGGTGGTTGTTGGAACAAATAAGTACCATTAATTTTTTGTTGTGGTGATGTTGAAAAATCCATTTTTAGAGTATTGTACTTTGTTTTTTAAATAAAATTAATACATGGAACAACATTGATTGAATTGCGATTAATTATGGTTGGTTGTCATATTTTTTTATAGTCCACTTGAAGATAATTGCCTAAGGTACTGGTCAGTCACTGCGTGATTCACATATAGTAGCAAAAAATCTTAGTCTTAGGTCGTATCAATCTTCACAATGTGTGATAAATTATGAAATATCTTTGAACTCCCCGTTATTTGCTCAGCTATATGAGGAAAATGAAGAAGTCTTTAGTGGGTTAAATCTGTACACTGATGTTCAATGACCATCAATAGTATCTTCTTCTTAATATTTTCAACTATTTGTGAGTCTGTGAGAAAGTTGCTATTAAAAATAGAACAATTAACAAAGTTAATTTGCCATTAATTTCCATATTTGTTAAAATTACCAAAAATGTTATTTTATCATTTATCATATGTTACTCACTTGAAAACATTTCACAAAGGTTTTACTAAGAGGTTTTAGGATCTCTTACATTTTCTAATGTTTCATTGGATATGAAATTAATACGATACGGAAGAAGCTATTGTAATGTTGCAAGAACAATTGATCACCATCAGCACCAACAAGGAACTTGAGCAGAATTTTAACCAAGGCTACCAGAAGTTCTGGTTGCAGCACAAAAGTATCCTGCATTGTAAAACTGTACAAAATTTTTGAATCGCTTTTTCACTATGATATCTAGTTGGCAGAGGTTATAATTTGTTATAATTTTGTTTATTTACATAATTAGTTACTCATTATGGTTTTATTCTGTATATTGATCATTTGTTATTTAGTTATTTTTATGTTTGTTTTTTAGTTTTTACAAGCTTTTGTCTAACAATTTTTTGACAATATAGCATTTCTCTCTCTCTCTCTCTCACTCTCTCTTGCAAAAATTAAGAAACTATTTTAAAATCGAGATTGTAGGCTACAACTCACCAATACACACCAGATCTAGCTAATTTGGTATAAAGTCACTAGGTTCATCCAACACATTGGTTTTTTTGTCGTTATTTTGCAATTTTAATATTTTTTTTTTATAATTACTTACTCATGTGTCTTTAATTTGATTTAATAATTTTTAATTACACTTGATATTTACTGATTTTTTTTGTTAAATCATTGATGAGAAAATTATATCAGTTTACTCACTTTGTATTTTTAGAAAAAAAAAACACTCAAAACACAATTTATTGTGGAAAAGGAGTCCGTTACCGCAAATCCATAATTCTTTCAAATCCAATTAGAGTGGGGTTAATTCACATTAAACATTGTACTTTAGAGAATAATCAAATTAAGATCTATAAAAAAATCTGGTTTGGATAAAACGTTTCGCTGGCTTAAAAATATTTAGATTATCAATAATAACTGGAATCAAAATTATTCGTGATACTTTTTAACACAGAAACGATTCCTGAAAAGCTACTAAACAAATGTTTGTAGCAATCATAGCCCAGTTATATTTATTGTCTTTTATACCTCGCGAGATAGCAAACTATTCATAACGTAATTTCAATTTTCACAAGTATTAGCAATGTATATATATATATAACGAAACAGTAAAATTGTTTATCCAAGACTGTTGTATGATGTACCCAATATACTCTGGCTCTACCTTTAATAATACCCATTAATCACAGCAGTGATTAATGAATCTATCAACCACAGTTATCAGATGCTTTATGACATATTCAATTTGATTTTGTACACATAAAAAAATAATTAGAAAAGTAAATGTTCTTAGACTATATTTGAGACATGAATGTGTTTGTTGTATATCTGTTTCTTAACGTACCGTAATGTTTGAACCAATTTATAAATTGAAGTAGCTAACCAAATAAAATGGACATAGAAAATGAAAGTGACTTTTCTTTAACACCAACAGAAACTAGAAAGCTATTGAAGTAGCCTTATCAAATTTATTGCCGGAAAAGTCAAGAATTTGGAACTGGCAACAGGAATTATTGATAACTATAAATAAATACCACCCTCTTGTAACACTAGATACCCAATATTTGTGAAACTAATACATAGATTTTTGTGTGGATTATTATGGAGACATTATATGATTATTATAATTTCCGATAACTTCTATGTACTATGAACAATAATGTATGAAATATTTGTTAGAATAATAATAGTGTTTCTAACAAAAATGTTTAGTAGTCGTGGATAAAGTATGATATTCTACTCGCGTATAATGAGTTTTTATTAACGAGGTGAAATTTACTGCCATGAGCGATAGCGAATAATATATTATCAATGAATGAATCTAGTTACAGATTAGCAAATGTTGATATATGAAAAAAAAAACATTTCATTACATGACGTATATAATTATATTTTTTAAATAATAATTATTCAATAATATATTGCAATACACTTAAGTTCACTCAATTATTCCAGAAATTTAATATTTTATACAAATTTAGGATTATAAAATTTCACAGTACCACAATGTGAAATTGAAATTTTACTAATTAGTGACCCCTTCTTCCACTCTGGATAGAATATTCTCAAAGTTCATCAGAACAGTTCCAAAACATTTTATAAAACATTCCAGAATGTTTGATAATCACATATTTATAAAAGAAAAGTTATGGGAGAATGATAAATAACATAACTATATAACCTATCTAACATCATTACAAAATGATACGAAATGTTACGAAATGATATGTTACAAATATTGCAAACCCGTTTTAACGATATAAGTATGTGTACTTTTATATTTTTTTTATCTAAATGGACAAGCAAACACATAATGTACGCAGAGTCATTGTTTCAATTTTAAAAATGAAAACTGTACTGTAGTAAACTTATCAAAGCAACAGTATTTTAAGAAGATTGATGAAGAACTTTAGTTACCTGAAAAGATACAGAAACAGAGCTCTACTGTAACAGAATGGAATTGCTAATGCCTGAAGACTATTTACTTTTCAAGTACTAAGACAGATGGTAATAGTGGTAATTGCACGAAACTACTGCTCAGGTATGCTTTTTAAACAGACTTAAGCAAAAACAGCGGTACTCCAAAGATTTTTACTATTTACATGTTATAATAAATACTGTAACAACTTTAGTATCAACAATTTTTATTTTTATATTCTATAGATAGATTTTTATTATTTTGTTAGTGAGTGCAACAAATTAGTCATTTCTAATCAGACATTTGCTTGAGGACTTCTCTGTATAATTCTATTACTCCATACGATCGGACTAAACATTGAACATTTGTTTATTTAGCATATTGCTAGTTTAATCAAAATAATGAAATGAAATTAATAGCAAACAGAAATATAGAGAAAATGTTCCTAAAAAAGTTATGTTTTCCAATTTTTAAAATTCAAAATGGCGGTTGCGTAAATTGACTTTATATAAAATTTTTCAATTACTGTTCATTTCAATAACATTAATAATTTTGAGATGCGTTTTGCTCCAATCGACAGAGTAAGAGTTGTAGTTTAAAAGACAATATTAACTAACTTTTTACAATTTCATTTACCTATTTTTGGACGCCGAACTAAAAAATTGTTTTTTAGTTTTTTCAAGATTTTCCATTTTAGAATTGATGTTACCTTCCGTTATGAATTATAAAAAGACAGGGTTTCAAACGAGTTAACAATAGTCAAAATCCGGTAGGTACTGACAGAATACTAAAAAGAATTTTGAGTTCATAATTGATTCTTTATTATTAATTAATGTTGTCATTGTCATAGCACCATTAAATATGTATGAAAAGGGCGGTTATTTTTAGCGGGAAAAGAAACTCTAAGGCGGCAGCGGTACGGCGTCATGGTGGGAGAAGCGACTTGTTCAATAACCTAAAGAATAAATCATGAACTCAAAATTCTTTATAATTTCTATCAGTACCTAGCGAAATTTGACTAATGAACGTCTTAAAAATTTTTTTTATAAATTTTGTGGTTTTTGAAGGCCCAGCTTTTTATAATTTATAAAAGACGGTAACATCAATTTTTTAATGCATAATCTTGATAAAAACTAGAAAAAAAATTATATTTGTTCAAGCAATAAAAATATGTGAATGAAATTCTTAAATTTTGTTCATTATTGTCCAATCAAAATACAACTTTTATTCTGTCAATTACAGCAAAAATTTTCGTAAAATTGAAAGTTGAAAACATATATTTTAAACTACTTATATAATATTTTAGGGCATTTCCTACAATTTTAATGTCTACAATATTTTTGTGAGCAGAAATAAATTATTATTTCATATAACTCGATTATCGAGTGCGTTAAGCTATACTTGCAAATCGCATCGCAAACTTCAGCAGAAGTAGATGATGGTTTCCTAACTTCCCTAGATCATAGAAGGAAACACTAGTTTTGTACAAGAAGGTACTTAGGTCCATATTAACTGAGTTACTCATTGTTCAGTAGTAGTTGGATAAAACCACAGTCACCGAGTCACAACAGGAACACATACCCGTTTTAGGTAATGAAAATTGAAGATAAATATTTGGAATTCCTTGACAGTCCATTATTTTTGCTCTCAAGTTCATATTTGATTACATTGAGCATTTTGTGTTATGTTATACAACAGATAAAAAGATTGTATTGTTTGGACCAAATCCTTTAAAACTGATTTGTTCATGGAAAAAATACTTACTTGGTTTGACAACAATCCTACTTCTTCCACTTTCTTCACCTATTGAATTATTCAATCGACACTCATAATTTCCTGAATCTGTTTGAACCGAGTCGACAATAATAACCATTTGGTTTTCATGAATGAAAAAATGTCTTTCTGTTGGAATGATTAACTCTCCATCCTTCAACCAAGTTATAGTAGGTTTTGGAATACCTTCCGCAAGACATTGTAGCACAACATGTTCACCTATAATATATAATATATAGGAATCATTTAAAACGTGAATTATTCTATGGAGATATTTCTTTGGCAGACAAAGTCAACAATTTCTGCGACTAGGCAAAAATATTCGAGTTCTTTTATTAGAAATATAATAATCTATCATTTAACCCAACATTTGTTTGTGGTTTCCTAACAGATGTTCATAGTTTCTTCCATTGTTATGGATTTTTTAACCACGTTATGGTGTTTCATAAACTGTATTTAAGCTACTGGAAAAGAAGGCACGAGAACATGGTCTAGTGATCAACGAGAAAAAAACAAAATACAAGGTAATAAAAGACAATGAGAAAACAGATATTACTATAAATTGCACTGGAAATAATTGCTACAGAATAGAAAAAGAGGAAAAAATTGAACATTTGGGAGTTACTATCACAAATAAATGGGATAAAAAAGGGAAATATGGAAAATAATAGAAAAAGGCAGTAAAGCAGCAGGAATGATATCAAAAATGTTAAAATCAAAAGATGTATCCCGAACAGCTTAACATAAGAATGTACCAAACAACAAGACTATGAGTTACTAACACAAGTGAAACCTGTAAAATGAACAAAAATATGGAAATGTAAAATGCTTGGAAAGATTTACTGAGGCATTAAAGAATATGGAGTATACAGAAGAAGAGCAAACAAATAACCGTCAGAATTGTATAAGCACCCCATATAATCAAAGAGATAGGTTAAACGAGTACTAAAATGTGGAAAAGGTGGGAAAAAAGAGAAAGACCAAGGATAAACTGGTTGAGGCAAATAACAGAAAAAATAGAAAGAAATAGTGAAAGATATACAGTGCTCCATCTTAGGTAAAAAAGTTGCGGAAAATAACTTAGGTGTTACTTTTTTACATTATAAATAAAAATAAACTTTTTAATGATAGTATATGAATAACACATAAATAAACATTATAAGAAACTATATGTTTTTATGTTGTTTTATATTGTTTAAATAATTTCTCATTTCATTTCGTTTCATGAACAATGTGCGGCAACTTAATTTTTAAAAGATCTTTCTAATAATGAGAGCATTAATGAAGGATGATCATGAAAGATTTGATTATTGAAGATTGTTTTCTCATTTTTTTTTATTATTGAATTATTCTATTAGAAAATTCAAATGATCTATTTGTCCTCACATACTATAATCTAAAACATAAGCATCATTGATAGATATTCAGCCACAATAAAAACTCAAATAAAGCTATAATGTACTTACCAGCAGATACTTCCTTATCCACCATTTTCTTAATGAAAGATGGTTTAATTTCAACTGTTAAAGTAGCATTAGCATACACAATTCCTGCAGCATTGTGAGCTGTACAACTATATGTACCCATGTCGATAGGTTTAGCATTTATAATGAAAAATACATCATCCAATGGCATCACCTGCATTCTACGTTCCCTGGCAGCTGGAAAATCATTTCCACCATCTTTGTGCCATGCTATTTCAGGCAGAGGTTCTCCATTTGCTCCACATTCCCACTTCACAGTCTCTCCAGCTCGAACTGTCACATTTTTCGGTACTTTTTTGAAAGTAGGGTATACCAATACAGATATAGCAGACTTTTGAGAGTAGGTAGTACCAAAACTATTAGAAACAACACATTGATACTTTCCAGCATGATTGTGGTCAATGTTGGTTAGGTTAAGATGGGATGTTGTCTCTGTAGATTTTCCATCAGAATATAGTCTAGATTTAACTTCAATATTTGGATTGAAAATTTCAACATTATCTTTTCGCCATACAAATGTCATTGCACCTGAAGAACTTGACACTGCTTTACATTTCAAGGTTATGTTTTCTCCTTTTAAAGCCATTATAGCTACTTCTGGCTCTTCTATTAAACGAGGTTTTGGCAGCTCATCTAAAACAATAACATTTATAACATTTTCCTAATTATATTAATCATTAGATCTACAACATGAATATCAAAATAAAAATCCATTTTCAACCACAATATTTAATTTTTATTATAAGTAGTAAAATAAGTAGCAACATTAATTAAATTATTCATAGTTATATGTATTGAAATTTCAAAAAAATAGTTTTATTTCTATGTAAATTATTTCTCAATCCTCCTGATAAAATGTTTTTAAATGTTCCACAAGATGTCAAATGTCGAAATAAATGGTTTCAAGTAGTGCACAGTGATAATCCCCAAACAAAATCGAATTATTTTTATTGTGAAGATCATTTCGATGTAAGTATTTCTTAATACCATTTTTAATGATTATTTATCAATCAAATATATACAAATCAAATAATTATTATATATTTAAGTAAAGTTCAGTAAATATATTTTTTTAACTGGACTCCAAATCATAACCTTTAAAATCGTAGCATTAAAAAATTTTTTTATTGATAATTTAAAGTGCTTAAATAATAAATTTATGTATCTTTATCTAATGATTGGGATTCAATTTGATTTATTTATAATTTTATAACGTTTTAGGTTATGTATTTGACTATAGTATTAAATTTTTTAAATTTTATGTTATGGTGGTTTTTCTGTTGTTATAATAACATAAATAATTCTTATGATTTCTGTTTTTTTTTCTAGCTGAAAGATGACATGACATTACATTTTTTATACAACGATGGGAGGTAAAGCAAAGATTAAAATTGATGTGGTACCACACAAGTTTGACTGTCAACCTAATCGTAAAAGACAATTTTTTATCAATATAAGTTTAATATGAATATTTTTATATAAAGAAACTACATCTAAAGAGGTAAATACATATTCATCGGGAATTTGGATATTTTTGATTTTTTCTTTGAAATTCAATGTGGTTTTGATAAAGTATTTATTTGTTATAAACTGTTCTTCAAAATATTTTTCAAATAATTAGGTTGTTATTTTGATATTTATGATGTAGGTGATCTATTGATTAAAATAATATGAAAATTGTCAATGTCAAATTATATTTTTGTAAAGACCACATTAAGTCGAAACGTCAAGATTTTACCTGTTTTTTAACCTAATTTTCAATTAAAGGAAATCTAAAATCGAGGTAATTTATCAAAAAAAAATTATAAAAACGGTTTAAAAAGTAAAAAAATTGAAGATATACCACATGTTAAATTTCTAGTGACTTCTAGTAGGGACTGTCCTCTCAACCAATCAGGATAAAGACAAATAGTGGCTTCAACTTTCATTTGCTTCAAATTGAGCCAATCCATAAACCACTTCAATGTACAATCACAGAAGAGGCTAGTAGTATTTAACATCAACTCCTAAAAATTGGAAACGTATTTGAGCAAGGGTGACTTGTTAATAATAAGTTTTTAATAACATTTTCAGAACAAGTTTTTTTTTTATTATAAATAACTTCGGGTCGTATACAGAGTGATAAACTAATCCCCTTATATAAATCTAAGAGTACTTTTACAAAAAAGTAGAAAACCACATGAAAATCATGTAGATAGGGAAATATTTTTGACCATATCTACTGATTATATCTTGCCCCCCCACCATATGATCTCACCAGTCATTTTTATAAACAATGTGTACATTATTTCATTTTTCGATTCTCCCACAAAAACATTCCAAAAATGTGTAAGACTAAAGTAAAGTAATTGTTTGGAAATCACGGATAATTTCAGTTTCATGCTTGTACACTTTTCCAAATCTACTCAATCAATTATAAGATGTTTCGATTTCAGCAAAAACGGTGAATGAAAACTGAGGTTTGACGTTTTATAATTTAATATAAAATGGGTAGGTTAGTTTATCTACGAATGGTCACTCATTCTTAATACATCTACTGTGAATATGGTATATATTTTGCCCATAGAAAATCAAGAGTCACAACTAATCAATACTGCTTATCTTAGGAGTTTTCAGAAACAAAATTAGTTACCTTTTAAAACCATCAATAACAAGGAGGATATAGAAGTAACCATTATAAGACAACAAGAACATCAACCAATATCACAAATTCCCAGTGCAGCCTTTTACTCTCAACGTATTCAAAATTTTATATAAACACAAGTTCCATCTTTACAAAAATAATGTTAATCCAGACATATTTTATAATATTATGAGCCTCTCTAAAGAACGTTCATTGAAACTAAATAATGTAGTAAACACTGGTCAAAAAATGACTCACATGTAGTTTACGAATTTCAGACAAACATTTAAATAGTTTTATACAATTACTCACAGATGCTGTTTATTCTAAAATAACACCACGAATTTCAGGAAAATATGATATTTCCGAAGTTTTGTTGTCATTTTAACAAAATTAGGTACTACATTCTCAAGCTACAGTAATTTTTTAACATAAGCGGACTTGTCAAAATGGTCATCTAAATAACTAAGTTTACCCTTGCTGAACTACTTTATGGAGATATATTAAAACTAAAATGTCACTCAGTTGAAATTGAAGTACGAATTATATCAGTGTCTTAATATGGGATGTTGACAAATAAACCAAGATATATGTGCAAAAACTTTTAAAGCTTTATTATATAGTTTTTTGTATGGAAACCAAAAGAAATTCGAAAATCTTGTGAAAAACATACTTTATATTTTATATATTGTAAATTTTTGCAATCTTCTTTTGTAAAAGAATCTAGAAATTTGTTCCTCAGATTAATATAGGGTGGATAGTGCTTCCTCTTATTATGTAACATTTTGATATTAGAATAATTATTACATATTCTTACCTTAAGAAGTGGTAGCTCGGCAAATGTATTATTCTGAATGGAACTTATATTGTTGTTAGATAAATCAAGGTATGTAACATTTTTTAAACCAACAAATGCATCTGCATTTATTGATTTAATATAATTACCCGCTAGATTGAATTTTATTAACGAATTTAGCCCCTTAAATATTCCATTAGCATCTTCTACGGTCCAAAATATTTTATTGTTACTTAGGTTTCTAAAATAATTATGAAACATTCAATTAAATTTTAGATACTAAATAAAAACTGGTTTTTATGTATATGTTAGCAACAAAAACAAGTAGGTATAATTTATACTCACAGAGTTTTCAATTTTGGCAAATGAATAAATGCTTTGTCTGTAATTACAGCTATTTGATTGTTATTAAGTAGAAGTTTTTGGAGGTTACCAAGATTTTTAAAAGTCTCAGATTCTATAGATGTCAGATTATTAAAAGACAAATCACTGGAACAAGAAGTATATCATAAAATTTATATTAAAATCAATAATATTTGAATACTCACAGTATCTCCAAAGTCTTACAAAATTCCCATGAATCTTGTTCAATTTTTTCAATAAAATTATGACTTATGGATAATGCCCTCAATGCTTCTAATCCATATAACCAGCTTTTAGAAATAATTTTTAATGAATTGAAATCCAGTAATCTACAATATTGAAAGTCTATGATTTTCTACTACAGAAATAGAATTGAAATATAAAAAATTACATAAAACAATATGTATACATTGGCATGTACAAATAATACCTACAATTTGTCAATTTTGGTTAGTCCATAAAATGATCCATCTTTCAGTTCCATTATATGGTTTCTTTTCAATTTCAATGTACTCAAATTTCCTAAACACTTGAAATTTAAAGCCTCTATAACTTGGATTTGGTTACGATTTAATTCCCTGTAACAAAAAATTGTACTCATATGTTTAATTTATATATAAAAAATATGGGAAAATGTAGAAATTCATATAAATATTTCTATATACATTGTTTGGAATGAATATACATTAAATAGAGTACACATATCTAAGCGTTTCGGTAGTGGGATTGTGGCAAAATTAAAAACCAAAGTGTACTGTGTACTTATGTATGGGAATAAATCCATTAAGACCTGCGTCGTTTTAAATTTCGTCGCCTATTTTTAAAAACATTAAATACATCAGTTTCAAAAATCAATTTTTAAATCTTAATATTGATTTTTGAAATCTATATATATATATATATATATATATATATATATATATATATATATATATATATATATATATATATATATATATATATATATATATTTAAATAATCTAAATAATTTAAGTGAAATTTATAGCTCTATTTTGTAACTTCTAATAAAACTACAAATAATTTAATTGATTACTACTATATACTTGATATACAGTGACCAAGGAAAAATTAATTTTTCTTATTAGAACAAAGATCTAAGTTGATTTCATCCTTATTTTGATATTCATGATGAAGGTGATCTATAAATCAATATAAATAAGCAAATTGTCAGTGTCAATATCATCATCATCATCATCGAAACGTAAAAATTTATCTTTCTTTTAAAAATTATCAAAAAAAAACTAATTTTAAAACAGAAGAGACCTAAAATCAAGAACATTTAGATGCATTAATATATTAAAAGTTCTAATAAATAAGAAATTATAGAAATTTATATATATATATATATATATATATATATATATATATATATATATATATATATATATATATTTTAAACAATGACAGTTTTTATTATCATAATAACAAGGATTGAATATACAAATTAAATTGATATATCTATATTATGTTACCTACTTTATCTTTTATTATATGATTATGGCTTATTTATAGATATATTCAATATCTCTAATACTTTTAAAAATAATAAATATGAAAATATATGAAATCATATTGTCATGGTAGTACTGTCTGAGTAGAAAACTTTACTCTTAGTCAACAGAGCCCAAACTCTTTTCTTGAAAAAAAAACAAATTTCAGTTTGTTTTCATTATTAGAATTGATTGTATATTTTGATTAATACCCACTGGAAAAAACTAATTTCTGAACTGTTACAATTCATTTAACTACACAAAAACCTTTGGATTCTCTGATATACTGGCAACTGACATATTTCTGTGAAGAACTCAAAATGAATAACCAACATAAATGCTTTAAAAAATATGAATAATTACAAATTTAGTACTTTTCAAGAAAAGGATAGTGAATGGGGAAACAGAGATACTGGAGATATCTACATGATTCAATTCCTCTAACTGTGATGTAGAATTATTAGGGAAATTGGCGTTCATTTACTTGTTTCATATGTATGGATATATTAGAACTTTTGTCTATATACTGGTTATTAATTATTATATGAGGTGTAATCAATAATTACAATGAATTTTTTTACATTAAATTAATCTCTTTCAAAGTAATGATCTCCACTACAACACACTTATACCAACATTGTATACATGAATGGAAACATTTCAGGAAAACTTTCTTACTAATGGCCTTCATTTGCTCTGTTGTGATCTTCTCAATATCAGGAGTGGTGCCAAAATGTTTCCCTTTTAGTAGCATTGTGATAAGTCAAATGTAAAAAGACAGGAAAGCTTAAACTCACAAATCAAAAGCAGCATGAGATCTTGTTATCGTAAAGAAGAAAGCTGGCACATTTTTCTTTGTAAAATTCAAAAATTATGGTTGGGTGAAGCTCTTATCTAACTATGCTCTCATAATTGAAGAGAATAATGGCCATTACCTGTCATGATGAGTTTGATTATAATTCCAATTGATATTAAAAATTAAATCTAATTTTGAAGGTTGCTGTTTACTAAAATCATGCTTTACGAAATTTTTATTTTAGCATTTCCTCTTTGATTTATATAATGTGTAGAAAGTAAATTCAAAAGGATATGGTATTAATGTATACTCTTCAGTAAATTAGAGCTAAAGACGAATATAAGTGTTCCATGTTTTTTTTATAATGATTTTTAACCACTTCCAATATATTATAAAAATTGTATTTATAAAATAATAAAACATTGGAATTGGAGCTGTGATGATCTTATCAGCAATTAAACTATTTACAAAAACCAATTATCTTGCAGATTAGGCTCAATAATGGAATAGGATTTAATAGATGGCTTTAAAAGAATACCATGACTTGAAACTAATACCTTTTAAAGAAACAGAAGATACTTGTTTACCTAAACATACCTATAAATAGGCTTTTTATCCTTGTATGTGTAAGTCTATTAAAATAATTCCTTGAAAACCATTATACACAAGGTTATTGAAGTGTTATTTATTCATAAATAGGTAATATGATAAAGTTATGATAAATGTGCTATATCTCAAACACCTTTCTAATTAAATATTTTAGGCAGTTATTCTCACAATATACTATACTACATATCACTAAATCAATAAATAATACTCACAGTATCTTAAGCTGTGTTTGGTATTGGAATACATCTTTTGGAATAGTTACAATGAGATTTTTATTTAAAATCAGTTCCTTCAATTCTGAGAGATGTTTCCAGTTGACATCATTAAGTTTCTTTATTGAATTGTTTAGTAGTTTTCTTTAAAAAAATAGACAAAGTTAAAAAGCAAAATTATAATCATAAAAACAACTTACAAATGTGTCGTCCATGTAGGTATGTTAGGTGGAATGCTTTCGAAGTTTTTGGATCCACAATCGACATATGAACCCCGACATGAACATAACTTGGGGCAGTCTTTTGGTTTAGCTAAACATAAACTCAGCAGAACTATTATGTTAACCCAAAAACAAACACCCACCATTTTGAAGAAAACACAACTTTATCCATCATAATTCTCTCCAAATTATGACAGAAATGCACTATCTCCAATCGTTCTTAATATGATGTTTAAATATAAAACATTTTATTGAACATCTTTCGTTTACCAATACCTCACATTTCCATTATTTAATCACTTTATCAGTTCTCCTTGTTCTATACGTTCCTTATGCCATTCAATTGACTGATTGACATAACATCAACTTTTGACTGATCTAGCAAACACCTCTTAAATTTATGGTTGCAGAGAAATAGATACGCGTTTTCAAGATTTTACTTAAGATACTATTTGTTACGTCACATTTAATTAATTGTTAACCAGCACGGTCTTACATTTAACCAGTTACATTAAAACGCACGACTACTGTCAATTGTCAGTTTACACAAATCAAAAATAAGAATGAGAGTACTGAAAGCTCAAAAAAATAGCTATGTATCCCGTTTTGTTTTGTAGTCAAACTGGCTAATAGAATATAATATGGATTCCAAAGCTACACACTGCTATTTATTTTTAATCGTGAAAAAAAGATTCCATAAGATACCAAGTAAATGATGTGGCTAGATATCCAGCTAGAGCTTTGAAAGCTGTAATGTACCAAGATACCACTGGTTAAACTTTAGTTGAACATGCTTGATGTTATGTTCAATTTAATCTGTGTTGAGAACATACAATTAAATCTTCAGTCATTCAATTTGAATTATTTTGTGGATAGAAGAATTATAAGATAACCTAATATAAAAACTAATGCATCTATGCCAATATATGTGTTTATTCTAATCATATAATTCACTAATGCAAATTCCAGGCTATGAACTAGGATATTAACTATTAAAAAAATCTATTACAAATAAACCATTCTAAGTTATTTGAATAAGCATGTCTAAAAATTAAATAGATACGTAAAGCACAGAATACGTAATATTAAGAGAAATTTGTAAGTATGAAATTAACAAGTATTCACATGTCAGACTAAATACTGAAATTTAAAATGAGATCATTGATTTATTAGGAATTGCATCATTGAAAATAGTTCAGGCTAATTTTGTATTCTAGCGCGAATAGATACGTCATTTTGTTTATGTTTTTTTAGGGGAAAATAGAATCTGGGTTGTACGGTTGGCAGTAAAATAAACAATGGCGCATAAGGGCTAGTAATGGTTCTGGGGTCAAATTTGTTTTTATTATGGTTTTTTGGATTACCTCATTCATCAAAGTTATGATGGTGGAGGGTATAGATAATAATACTGTATCAAAATGATTCTCAACATATCAATATATTCGAGTATCCAAGTCCTAATGAAAATGTTATAGAATGGCTTCTAATTCGTACAACAGGTATTCAATCAATATTTAATCGACACACCCCATATTTAATAAAATTTACCTTCTTTTAGGGTGGAATGGGTGGAAATAATCGAGCCCAGGACACAAGAACATATGTATGCCAATCTGGCTACAGGAGAATGTGTGTGGGATCCTCCAGAAGGTGTACCTGTCAAACGAACAGATTCGAACCAGTGGTGGGAACTTTTCGATCAAAATACAGCTAGATTTTACTATTATAATGCTACATCACAAAGAACAGTATGGCATAAACCTACCAATTGCGATATTATACCTCTAGCCAAGTTACAAACTTTGAAACATAATACAGATTGTACTCCAACTGTAACCAATCATCAATCAACACAAACTGGACATCTTACAGAACGTGGACAAGTACTCAGTTTATCAGCAAGTACTCCACAGTTGAGACGTAAACCTAGTGATTTATGTAGGAGTAGCAGTTTCAGTCAGAGGGGAGCTGAAGCGCCCTTATACTCAAATTGGCATGATTCTCAGCTCCTACCATTGGAGCATTTTTTACTCAACAATAGCCGTGATTCTGATAGTGATCATTCTGATAGTGGTAGTGAATCTCTAACTGGTCATGAACCTGACAATGAAGATTCTGATCAATCAGAAGGTAGTTTCTTACCCCATCGTTTTTCACATAGACCTGCTGAGTATTTGAATCTTCCTACAGCAGCTAGTACAGAACCAAGAGATAGAGAAATAAAGGAAAGACCCACAGTGCCCCTCTTAAAACCATTAGCTGAACCTCCTTTACAACCAGAAAGAGAAGCGGATATGGAAAAATTTGCTGTTGACAATCTCAATTTAGGTGGTAGAGGTTTATTTAGGAGAAAAGCTAGTGTCAGAGATTTACTTAGTTGGTCAGCAAGGAGTCTTCAGAGACCTTTATTAGCATCTAGTAAACCTGTAGCTCGTCAAGCATTAGATATGTTCCGTCAAGTACAAATGTATATGGGTGATAGGAAAGCAAGACCTGGTATTTCTTTAAATTCTCTTTTAATGGAAATATTGGGTGCTGCACATATGCAGGCTCTACTTAGAGATGAACTTTTTGTACAGTTGTGCAGACAAACTACTGAAAATCCTAGAAAGGATTCATTAGTGAGGGGTTGGGAGCTACTTACGATAGCCCTTGCATTTGTCCCTCCTAGTCCAGTATTTCAGCCAGCACTCTTAGGATACCTTAATAGACATAGAGATCCTACATTCTCTAGAGTTTTCCCTGATGTAAATAGATGGCCAATACATGTTCAAGTAAGCTATATTTTCTGTTATTAACAAAGCTCTAATAGATTCTTATTATGAATGTAGTTGCAAATGCATATTAAATTTTGAGAGTTACTTCAAATTCCCAGAATTTTGTTTAGATAAGACTTAATATATTACAAATTTAAGAAACTGTTGGATTTTACTCAAACATTATTAATTTATTTCAACAAGTTTTACTAATCTGATAGTTTTTCATAATGAATCTATTCTTTCCATGGATATATCATTTAACTAGTCATAACTTGTTTTTATTTTTGAAAAATTAAATGATAAATGTGTTTGACAAGATTCACATTTGTTTTATTCTTTAATCTACCTATTTGTAGAAATGTCTATTATTTTCAATATAATAGGTAGATTCAGTTAGATCTTTATTTTCAAGTTACTTTATCATCGCTATCTACAAGCCAATCTTAAATTATATTAATAGCTCCCAAATTATATTTAATTTGCTGAATATTTCTGGTATATGGAGGAAAAACTACAGGGATGATGCTATTAGAAACTAATGTAAGTAGTTCTGTTGAACATAAATTTCAGGTTAGAGTTAAGAATTTTGATATGTAGGTTATTATCTGAAATATAGATAGTAGTACATTTTAATTCATAATTTCCAAACATTTGATCATCTAATTATATGTACCAAATATTCACTCCTCATTTTCTTCATTTGTTAAAATTAGTGATGTGGGGAGAGAAATTTTCCGATATTGAAAATTTTCATAGTAATTTAGCTTTTTCATGAAAAATGCTAGAATTATTAATAAATTTTTTTTGTAATAGAGAAATATGCAGTTATTTTGTTTTTTTTTTCAGATATTCATATATTAATTTAGTAAATAAAATATTTTGTCCAATATGTTAATTTTTGATTAAGTACTGAGACATTAAAGATGTATAAGAATTATTTTATTTTAACTGTTCAGATTTGTACATGACTAAGAATAAATCACGATTTTTTTGCTTTGGTAATTATTTAAATTTGCTTATTATTTTTTGTTGGAAGGGAAAAATAAAAAAGGTCTCACATCCAGAGTCAATGAATAGTTTTGTTTATTCATACCTTCTAGTGAACGAGAGTTTAAATTTACAATACCTCACTGATTTAGTAGCTTATAAAGTTTTCTGGAAACTTTCCCAGAAAATTTTCAGTTTCAAAATTTCCGGAAAATCCTCAATTCCTTATTCGTAATTTTTTTTCAGAGTATACAGAAGAATTATATACTGCCCTAATATTATGATTCATTCGAAAGAATAAGACTCAAAAGTATGATTGATATGTGAAAATACCTACAAAGTATTCAATCTTCAATGTTTACACTATAAATGATCTGTGTGCCCCTTTGGTCCCTTGGCCGAGTGGTGTTTCAATTTGTTGCACACATTTTGTAACGATTCGTTTTTTACTTGTTCTATTGTTTCTGATAGTGAAAGTACATGAATAATGTGTCTTCGGATGAACAAGTTAGACAGCTTTACATTAGCAAGTATCTTTACATAGTTGAGAGATATAAAGCTTGGATTTTGCCCCTAACATCCCGGTAGAAACGCCAATATACTATAAGGAATTCATTTCTTTTTGATAAAATGTTGAATGTTGCTCCATTGACTTTTTCTTTATAAACTCCAATTTGTTTATGTTTATGAATATTATTTAATATTGTCATTTTGTTCAGGATATGACAATATCCTGTAAAGCTGATTTGTAATATTTTGATTTCATTCTCATGAAATATTGTTAATTGGATTTTAGGTAAACCATTATGCAACAGTGGCGTGCCAAAGATTAGAGAGAATAGGTGCAGGTGGTAAACGAACTGCTCGGCGTCCTCAATTAGATGATATTGAAGCCGCTCGGAAGCAAATATTCCATTCAAGTTTATTTGGAAACACGTTGCGGGAAGTTATGCAGCTTCAAGCGAACCGATGGCCAAACCGAAGATTGCCATGGCCTCAAGTAGAGCTTTCCCAACAAGTTCTAAAGCTGCAAGGGTTGACTACTGAGGGAATTTTTCGTGTATCAGCTGACGTAGACGAAGTAAATCGATTGAAAGCGCAAATGGATGCGTGGGAAATAAGCGAGCCAAGTGACGCGCACGTACCTGCAAATCTTCTCAAACTATGGTTGCGTGAGTTATATGAACCCTTAATTCCTGATTCGTTATATCCTGAATGTGTAGCTGAACCCATGACTCCTCGACGCGCGTGTGATCTAGTTCTTCGACTACCCACTCTTCATAGGCTTGTATTATGCTATCTTATTAGGTTTCTGCAAACCTTTAATAAACCTGAGGTCATACAGCACACCAAAATGGATGCCTCTAATTTAGCCATGGTCTTTGCCCCAAACTGCTTAAGATGCATGGCTAGTGACCCTCGTACTATGTTTGACAACGCACGTAAAGAGATGGCGTTTATGAGATGCCTCATACAGGAACTTGATACTGAATGTGTTCGAGATATGATCTGACCTCCACTTATATGTATATATAACATATTTATACAAACATACCATTTATTGTAACATTTTTTATTGTGAAAATAGATATTTCCTTGTGAGTTAATTTTTATTATTTTTACATTACAAATTGTGATTTAAATTATATATAGAATAAATTGTTTTCATAAGATTTCTCAGTTGTTTTTCTTACATTTGAATAAACAAAAAAGAAGAAAATATGTAAAACCGTCAATGAGAAGTTTTCTCATGAAGAAGTGTTTATTAGAACAGAACGTCAGTATATTCAGGACTACAATGTTGGATAGATCAGAATGCCAGAGAATGAAGAAGTTTGCACAATTGAAGCTGGTGTACCTCAAAATCTATATATAATATTATAACAATTGGTGCATAACATGCCAATCCTATTTCATTGATTTTTGTGGCTTAGTCACTTCTAGAACTGAAAGAATCATATACCAATCTATAGTTTTAATGGTGATGAGCTTCGTTAGCTTTCCACGTACGAAGGAAAACAACTTACATTCAATCATTTTCTCCCAACTCAAAAATTTGTCAAACTATAGTTTATTCTCAAGCCTTTAGGTCTAAGGTTGGGTTTTATTCCATTTAATCCATCCATATCCGAGGCATTTTATTGGGTGTTTCGTAACAATGTCTTTATAGAAGATAGGGTCTTTAGCCCTATACTCAACCCACAACCTGAATGGAGGGTCGTATCTACTTGTGGTCAGCGGGTCCAACGGACCTAGCCGGGAGGACTGCCTTGACAGATGCACCGACCGTTCCCCTATCCGCCACCTTGGGGACGCTCCGTATACGCCGAAGTAGGACAGCGCACGGAAATCAATATATCGCTCAAACTAATTATAAATAATACAGATTTCTATTGCATTTTAAATTTCGTGTTACGCATCAAAAGAGAACTAAGAACTTAATTCAACAAAACAGGCTCAACTCAAAATAAAAAAATGTATATATAAACATTGGTTAGTAATAAGGAAACAACTCAGCAAATCCAATTTTCACCCCAATATATGAGAAAAACATACTGTAACATACTTGTTCTAGCACCAATCTCCTAAACAACGTTATTTTTCAATATCAACATATTATGAAGGGATGAAATTAACATCTCTTTTTTTGAAGGGATTATAAAGAAAATACATTATTTTTCATTTCCAAACCTATTGCTTACGAATGAAAAACATTTTTCTAGAGTACAAGAAAATTACAAAATTTTTAGGTTTTATCATTAATTGAAAAAAAAATAAATAAATAAAACTTAATATTAGTAACTGCCTCTCGGAGAGGGTGAGCGGATGCAATTTTTCTATATAAAAAATCTTCATTATTTCTCTCCCTCTCCTGAATTTTTTCCATGAATTTCATACACCCTGTATATATGACTCTATTTGTTGAACTAACTGAGTATTATAATTTTTATGCTGAAATCGGGAAAATCTAGATTTTATATTACATCATATCGTCAAAATAATACTCCTTATCACAAATGTTTTCAATTTTATTTCAACAAAATTGTAAAGGTGGTTGTCTAAATGGGAATGACCTTACTAAATTTTAACACGCAACTACTGATTGGTGTGGGAAGATGGTGATACGATAGGCCGATGCAAATGGAGCTTTAATAGTGCGGCTTGTTGCTTATATTGTTTCTAAGGAACAAATAAGTTTTCTTAATTTTGTAATACTTGAGATTTTTCTCGTTTAATTTTTATAGCGTGAGAGTGAGTGGCTATAAACACAATCAACATAATAACTGCTGTTATTGATTTTTTCATTCCCTAACCTGCCTTTTCCACCACGTGGGATATACTTTTCTTATTTTTAAATGGTTAAAAACCAGGAAAATCACTCAAATGTAAGTATGCAGTTGAAAAAAATCGATAATACCTAAGTACGTAACTCTCAATATACGAAGACCTACTAATTTCTTTTAATTACATTAGCAAATAATGCGTACACCGATACTATCTGATTGATATTATAGCATATTTTATGAAGGTTAACCGCACGGTGTTGCAAATTACTATTAATAATAATTTAGCAATTATTTTTGTTATAAATGCTTGTAGAATATGGGTGACCAGAATCATAATTCTAATAATAGTACAGTTGACATGGATCTTGAAGATGGTCTCTGTGCCTTTGAGTTGATGAATAAAGGCAATGGTCTTACGTATAAGTAAGTAAAAACATAATTATATACACAATATCCAACACAACATAGAATACTAGACTAACTACTTAAAGAATACTATGTTTTAATAGACTTCAGAAAATAAAGTAATTCAAATAATGTTTATATTTTATTTAACATTTTTTTTATTTTTAAATTTAGATATAACAGGTAAATGTAATTATAATTACACTTTAAGGGTATCATATTTGAATTGAATAAATAAACAATTATCACATTATTACTTAATAGAATCTGTTGGAATTTGTATAACTTGTATAATTGAAAAATCTTTGGTTCAGTAATTTTTTCTTTATTTTTTACAGTGATTTTATTATTCTGCCAGGTTATATAGATTTTCCACCATCGGAAGTTGTGAGTTCATATCAATAATCATTTAAACTAAACTTAACTATATATTTTTTCTAGGATCTTTCTAGTCGTCTTACGAAAAAAATCACTCTTAAAGCACCATTTGTTTCATCCCCAATGGATACAGTCACAGAAGCTGACATGGCCATAGCCATGGCTGTAAGTAATATTTGAATGTGTACTATAATTGATATAATTACCTATTCATTAATACAATACTTAAATCAGATAATATATATGATTTATAATTTGGTCCTAACCATCTCAGACTTTCACATTTATTATTTATTATCATATTCAACTATTGTAAAAGTTCATCTTATTAGAAAATAATTGACCAAAAATTGTGATGTAAGTATTTTCAATAACTGTGTGTATTTTTCATAAAGCCAAAAAAACATTTGGGGGCTATGATAGCAAAACAAATGATGAGCATCAGCGATCAAACCTAAAGTTTATGAACTTATTTGGCGTTATAAAAATACTTACATCACAATTTTTGGTCACTTTTTTTCTAAATAGGTGAGCTTTGTAATAGTTAAATAATTTCCTTTCATTTTTTGTGTCTTCAGTTCAGAAAATCCTATAATATGTACAAAAACACATGTTTATAATATTTCAATAGTTGAAATCCGTGGAATACTTCACTCGGGAGTATCCAGGATGTTCCATAATGCCAAGTCAGATCAAACTTGCTCATTTGATAAGCAGGTACACATTGTTAACAACCACAACAAATTAGACTTTCCATATTTGCATTGTTCATTCATTGGTAGAATTGCATGTAGTTCAGTATGGTAAATGTTCACTGTGATTTACAGTATCGATGCACCCATGTTGGTTAGACATCAAAGTATTATACAAGGAGGGAAAGTTTGAATTGAGGATATATCCTAACTGTTTGGAAGCTTGTCATTGTGGTATTTTGTGATAATTTATTTGGATCATAATGTATTCAATTGATAATTTACACCTTACTAATTGTGTAACTGTCATATAAACTTCAACAGTCCTATAAACAATGCTACAAATTCATATCAGCTTACTGTTTATATTAGGATTCGTTTTTTTTGTAGTTGTGTGGTGGCATAGGAATAATTCATCACAATTGCCTTCCCTCGTACCAAGCCAATGAAGTATCAAAAGTGAAAAAGTATAAACATGGTTTCATCCATGACCCAGTAGTTCTTTGTCCAACAAACACTGTATCTGATGTACTTAAAGTAAAAAGTGAGCATGGATTTTGTGGAATTCCTATTACAGAAAATGGAAAATTAGGAGGAAAATTAGTAGGAATAGTAACTTCAAGGGATATTGATTTTTTGGATGACATTAACTTTCAGAGTATTAAACTAGAACAAATAATGACAAAACTAGAAAATTTAGTGACTGCACAATCCGGGGTCACACTAACAGAAGCCAACCATATTCTAGAAAAAAGTAAAAAAGGAAAATTGCCGATTGTAAATGCGCAAGGTTGTCTGATTGCTCTTATGGCTAGAACTGACTTGAAAAAAGCCAAGAGCTATCCTATTGCATCCAAAGATGACAATAAACAGCTTATTGTTGGTGCAGCATTAGGAACCCGAGAGGAAGATAAAGCTAGGCTAGCACTTTTAGCTCAAGCAGGAGTTGATGTGGTAGTACTGGATTCTTCACAAGGAAACTCAATCTACCAGATAGAAATGATCAAGTACATTAAAAGTAATTTTCCCAATTTGCAAATTATTGCAGGAAATGGTAAGTTTTTCAACTTCATCACAAAATTTATACATTTTACATGTATTATTACTCGTAATGGATCATCCTATATATTTACAATCTATTAATAACTGGGTTTGAAAAATAACACACTTATCAGCTGCAAATTCTTTAATGCCTTCAATTGGTTTTTATAATAAGTAACAACAGGATTCTTGTCTATTGATTCAATAGAAATGTATGATTAACATTATACTAATTCCAAATATTTATTTTTGTCAATTTGTTATAGTAAACGTATTTTGTATGTACTATATTGAAATAACAGAATACATTAAAGATGTTTTTTGCTGTTTTTTGTTTATAGTTATAATTTCTGATCATTGATGTGATTTACAAATTGCAAAATATGATGTCGTCATCAATTTATCTTGAGTGTTTTGAATGAAGAAATATGTGTTGCAAATATATTTATACTTCTTTGAAACCATTTATTGATGACGAAAATTGTTTTTTGTATTCTAGAATCAAGTGCAACAATAATTCACATTTAATAACTGTTTGAAAAGTATGATTGTAATCAGAACTTTTGTTATTACAGAATGACCTCTTTTTAATTGTAATTGGTGAATATTGATTAAAGATGTGTTCTATTAATAGTGTAATAATTAATAAATAGCTTTATCGGTTTTATGTTGAAATAATCATCCAAATAGGCTACAGACAAATATCTCACAAAAGATATTTACTTATGTAATTTTTAAGCAGTTGAAACTAAATAGATTCATGTTTATAATATATGGGGTATCTTAATTTATGTTTAAAAATAGCTTTATTTAAGGAAACTGTTTCTGTCATATAATTTGTCAAAAATCGTTTAACCCATTGACTCATTCTTGATTATTTTCAATTATAAAGTAATTGGTTGATACATTGTTATGTGTGTTAAAAATCTTTATTCACAAACACGCTTAACAATTTTACAAATGATACATGAATTCAAATAATCCCAACAAAATTTATTAAAATGGTATTTACATCAACTTTTTATATTGAAATAAATGCTAAGTATTCAGAATAATAAGAGTAAACAAAGTTATTTATCTGGTCATTTCTTCTTTCTTCAATTTCAAATTCTCCTTCCTTTTTTTGTTCAATATTCTGCTTTTTTGAAAATTTTCTTTTGAATTTTTGAGTTAACCAAAATATCAAAATAACTATATAAATTATTATCATTATTGAAAATAATCCAATTGTCGTATGGCTTTGTGGATTTTGTATCTTTTGAATTGCTTTTATGTTTTTCGCAATTTTATCTATTTCATAGTTTTACAAAATCGATTTTACTTAAATTTGATAACTTATATATTTGACTGTTTAATAATTCAAAATATAATTTTGGCAAAATTATTGACTTCTTTTAATTTGGGTATTAATTAAAAAGATTTCATTTTCCATTTGAATTCTATAATTTCCTGAAATCATGATAATTGATGGTTTCTTATTTCCAAATAACGGTCTGAAGCACATTTAGATAACTCTTTTGTTTCTGAATTTGGAATCACCAAAATTTCATTATTGGTCACTAGTTCAATAATAGTTTCCTGGAGGTTCACATCTCTAACATAACAGTTTGTAAGAGAGCAGCCATTTAACAGTTCTATAGTACAATTGTTTTTTAATTCAAATTTTTCTTTGCAATAATATTTTTCTTCTAAAATTAGGCATTCTTCTTTTATTAAAATGACTTCTTCTGGAATCTTGGCCAAGTAGGATTGTGGAGGAATAAATATTTTTTAATTTTGGATAACAGAATATAAATGGAAACATTCAGTAGTTTTAGATTTTAATATAGGTATATGGGTAAAAAAAATTATTTTGGACTTGAAAAAAGTTACTTGAGAGTACAGAAAGAGATAATAAGTGAAAATATTCCTGAACCTTGGAATTTGTTCTTCTTTATAAATAGTTTGTAAATATTGTAACATTTCTAAAATTTATAAAGTTACCGAACTATGAATTGGATTTAATTTAGAAAATTTAATTGCGTTTTCCATATTATCAATTAGTGTAAGTTTTGACTATCCAGATTAATTTAAGTTATTAATTCCAATTATTTTTTGATTCTTTTTTTAGGCTCTTTTCTAAAATTTCCAGATTTTTTCCTATTTTCTTCATATCCAACAAGATTTTCAAAGACATCTACTATTTCTTTCTTTTTATCATAATCTTTATTATATAATTCTTCTGATGTAAAATTTGGTTGATGATTTTGTCTCTGGAAATATCTTTTATTATTATTGTTATGTCTGGTAAATCATTGAAATTTCTTGATGTCGTAGATATTGGTTCTGTTTTAGGTAGTTTGTCCATGTATTTGATTTGCTCGGCAAACATTTTTCCTCGGACCAAACACCTGTGCATTGGTCGGATAATTGTGACGTTGTTGTGGTTATTATAATCATTATTATATTGATTATAATTTTTACTTCGTAGATAATTAAATTGATTTCTGTTATTATAATTGTTATTATTATAATATTGATAATGATATAGATAGTTGTTTGTTGATTTATTATTATTATATTGACTATTGTGAGAATTTCTTATTGGATATGAATTTGATTTAAAATTATTATTATTCGAAATTTAGGTTCATAAAATTGGCCATAAAGTTTCTCGAATTCATAAACATAGGCTTTTGCGTCTTCTAGAGAGTTAGGCTTATTCAAATACATATTATTTCTTATTGTTCCTGATCATCTTGTTATAAAGGTGTTAAGTGCAGTTTTCTCTTTTCTGTTCTAGTCAATCCTTGTAAAATACAGGCCGAGTCCTATTTCTTGTCCCTCGTAGATCGTAGGTGTTCGCACTGCGTATTATAATACGAAGTCGAGTTTTTTATCGCTATAAAGCGTAGAAAGTTCACGACCGCACGAATCCTACTGTGACTGCGCCAATTAAGAATTTCACTCCCGAAACTCAATTTATATAAAAACTTTATTTCCTAAAACACGTTACAATTTTACAAATGATGAATGAACTTAATCTCAACAATTGAATTAACAAAATTCATCAAAATGGTATGTACAACTTCTATTTATGTTGAAATAAATGCTGAGTAAGTATTTACGAAATATGGTCTTTTTATGTTTTAATTTTAAAATCGTCTGGATTTTAAATATATGCTATAATTCACCAATTGAAGCATTTAAAATTATTTATTATTTAGATAATATAAACATGAAAACTATGAAATATTTCTTCATATACCACATTGATGACTTATCTGATTATGAGTTGAAACAAAAAGATTTTGCATAGATGTTACATTTAAAAAGGCAACATAAAATTGTCCCTATGATGGTCTGGTGCTTTGTTTATAATCATTTCTAATGCTAATTTCATTGGTATCGCTTAATCTAGAAAGGCAATTCTGATTGTATAATGGGAGTTTCATTAGTTCATTTGTTGTATCAAGGGAATCCCATCATCGAAGAGAGAAAACCGCTTGAATTTATTTTCACGTGTCTTAATTTTGTACAACATGTTTGAGGTTGTGTATCCAACCAGACACCTTTTTCTTGACTTTCAAATTGGAAAAGCCCAAAATATTATATAAGAGAAAAACTCACAATCACCTAAAAGAAGACAGAAATCATAAACGACTAAAACTTGATAGGCCAAAAGATTCATAATAGAAGGAAAGATGGAGAAAACTCCTGAAAACAATATCGGAATTAACTACCCAATCAATAAAATAAATTTTAATTAGTCTCATCAAGCTATTTATTTAAAAATAAATATTGTATATTTTTCACATTAACTTACATTATCTTTATGTTTATATTCAATTAGAAAGTTTATATCACTTCACGTTTTCTTCTATTGTAGTTGTTACACGAAAACAAGCTAAAAATCTAATAGATGCTGGAGCAGATGGTTTGAGAGTCGGAATGGGTAGCGGAAGTATTTGTATAACACAAGAAGTGATGGCTGTAGGAAGACCTCAAGCTACAGCTGTTTATAAGGTCAGCCAGTATGCTAAACATTTTGGAGTACCCATTATTGCTGATGGAGGTATTCAATCCATAGGCCATATTACTAAAGCACTTGCTCTTGGTGCTTCAACAGGTATGATTGATTCTGCTGTCGATTTGCCCCAATGTTACGTTCTAGTGTCCTATCATCCGATTTACTTGCTTCAACAAAGTGAACATCTGTTTCAGGGTTGTTGTATCATTTTATAGTGTAGTTTTGGAAATCTGTATTGAAGTTTTAAAAATGAAGCCTATATGTCTTTGTGGTCTTTTTTAAAATTTTTACTTCATTGTAGTTTTCATTTCCAAGTTATCTTCGTAACTGTTATAAAATCTCCGAAACTTTAGAAATTTAAACTATTCTTATTTTTAGTCATGATGGGATCCTTGTTAGCTGGTACCTCAGAAGCTCCTGGTGAATACTTCTTTTCTGATGGCGTGAGACTTAAAAAATATCGAGGAATGGGAAGCATAGAGGCTATGGACAGAAAAGATGCCATGGGATCAGCTATGAACAGATATTTCCATAAGTAAGCATCTTTACTTGATTAAAATTCAACTGAATTTTAGTGAATAATTTATTTGTTAGACAGAATAACTAAAATCTTTTTACTAAGGTGCAGTTATAACCCAAGTTTTTATAATTTATATTCATAAATATACTGAAACTACGACTTGAATAAAAAGTTCAAAGTAAGTAGGAATATTAAAATAGGGACCCTATTTCCAAAAAATATTTGCAGTAAGTTAGAGAAAAGTACCAATATAAAACTGTATAACTTTTTAAAACGTAGATACAAAAATTGAATGAACTCAATGCAATATTTTAAGAAAACTTGATAATATAGTTAAAAACAATCAGAATGCACACACAAGCAAAATTGAATATGACACCAGTAATTTAGATAATACAAGAGAAAAAGGTTAATTACTCACAAAAATTAGTGAATTTAGCTAGAAATTAAAAACAAACTAATATATTATAATGCCACAAAAACCAAAGAATTTTTAAACCAAATTAAAATAACACTAAAATTATACTGATACCTGTTATTTTATATAGTGTAGCATCAAGAAACTTTTATTATTTTCAATCTCCATTGTAAATGATGTTTTTTATGATTAGAATTGAATACTTTGCTTACGTTTTCAATTCAATTTTTTGTTGCAGCAGTAATAGAATCAATAATCAACGTCGTTGTTCTGGCAGAAGTCACTAAGTCCAAAAAGACATTTAGTGAACAGTTTGAAGGTTATTAGGCTGCGCTGTAGATGAATTATTAGACACTACCACTATTAAAAAACAACTACATGTAGCAACTAGTGAGTTTTGTCAGTATATAGATCGGCTAATTTTAGATCGAGTTATGTGAATCTATGATATTGCTGAAAATTGGACTTAGTGACTTTTGCTAGAACATTGATGTTAAGTTTGCTAAGACAGTTTCCTCAAGTCTTCAATCACTAATTGTGCTGTAACACTTGATATGGATGCCCTCATATCACAACCATAAATTGATTTATATAATTCATTCTCAATTTGAATAATTCCAGCTTTATTAGATAATTCTTCATTGAAAAGTTTTAGGTGTTTGTTTTGTTTTATTAATTGTTTGAAATCCACGAATTCATATCGATCTTGGAAGAAACAAATACAAAATATTTATACTGTCATATCCTCTAAAATATGTGGGCTACTTGAATTACATAAACTTGACTTACCTCTTTGACCAATTGTAATAAATATTCAAAATCCTTTTACCCCATTATCTAATTATTCTAAAAACAATTTTATACAAACATAAATATCAAAATACATGGGATTTAAAAGACAAAAATTCCTAATTTAGATGTAGTATCTTTTTTCTATTATAATTGTGAAATATGAACTTAATAAAGAATGGAACAAAATTAGAAAACTAGCAGTCGAGACTATTGTGTGCAATATTATCAATCATATCAACCAAATCAATTATTTTTAAGAAATTAGTATAGGAAAACGTTGAGAAAACTGTCTTATACAAAATTAACATAAATATCCCAATCTGTTTCCTTTATTTACATTGTTACATTACTGAGAGAAAATATTCAATTTTTCTCATAGAAAACTATATTATACTCAACCAACATTGAGAAAAATAATTTTATCTATTTTCCTGATGTCAAATCATTTGAAAACAATAGCATATAAATAGAATTGTGTACAATATTAACTTGTTCCTCCAGATATCTGTATTTCAAATTGTCATTTCAAAAAAAATATCAAAGATTATTAGTTCGACTGATAAAGTTATCCAATTATCAGATCCTGAATTCAAATGCACAGTTGTCAAAAATACAAAAGCTGCATTTAGAGAAGATAATTATCTTGCAAAAATGATAAATGACATATCCCAAAGAAGGATAGACGAATGAAACAGATTATAAACATAAAAATTTAAAATACCTTTCCTTACCATACGTACAAGCACTTACTTAACAGCTATCAAATTATTTCAATAAATATGGAAAAGGGAATTTTTATAAATGGTTCATATACATTAAAATCCATCAAAGATAAATAGAACCTAAAGAATTTGAACAAAATGTAACTATAAATGATCTAAATTGATTGTTGCTTGTTATTGTTTAATTTGAGATATAGTATATTTAGATAATGATTGAAATTAGGTAAAAATGTAAAAAATATTTTATTTATGTAAATAGACCTACAATCATAATTGATAAAAATATCTATGAATTAAGAAATTTATTGAATTTATTTTTAGCGAGGTAGATAAATTGAAAGTAGCCCAAGGAGTTAGTGGCAGTATTGTTGACAAAGGATCAGTATTGCGGTTTGTACCTTACCTACAGTGTGGGATTAAACATGGATGTCAAGATATTGGTGTGAAATCACTAAATGATCTGAGGTATGTAATCATTTTTCAATATATTGATGTATCCAGAACTCATTTTTTTCAAATATCCCATACTATTTCAGCCATGAAAATGAATATGTATGATCTCATCATTACTTAACGAAGCTGCCTTTGTATGAATAATAAAGAAAGATTATTTTTAGTGGAATTAGATTTTCTCTTTTTGCTTTTTCCAGTCACATTTTTCATGTTGTTTTATTATGCATAACCATGGGTCAAAGAAAGTGATTGAATTGTTTATTTCCGAGAATTTCCTTCCTCATTTATTTGATACACTCAATATTTTTTTTATTTTCTTAGTAATGATGTGGATAAATAGTGGATAGTGGATAAATACAGAAGAAATAAATACAAAACTTTACTTACAGAACTTAATTTATTAGATGGTGTGTCTAGTTTTTGAATTTTAAAGTGGGACTTTCTCTATTGCATTGTTCGTTGCACAATCCAAGTTAATACCTTGAACTAATTTGGTTTTTAGTATATTTTCTACAGTTTAACTAGAAAGATACAAATCTTTTTCCAAAATCGTTCAAGAAAGTTGCTACTTCTCAACCAAAATCATTTATTAATATTATTACTCATGGGAGTTTTGGTAGTTGGCGACATTCTATATTTTCTATGAGATTTCATAATGAGTATTTATTTACTTTGTTCTTAAACTTGTAGGTTTGTAATCAACTCAACTTAAAATTTCTTGATCATTTTTTCAGGGAGTGGATGTCTACTGGTAAACTTCGTTTTGAACTCAGGACACATTCTGCTCAAGCAGAAGGAAATGTTCACAGTCTATTCTCATATGAAAAGAGACTGTTTTAAAATTTAATCAATAAGTGACGGCTTATACAGCCTTTATTTATATCCATTTGATTATGAGATTATGTTTCATATTGTTTAAAAAAAAATCTCGTAAGCAGTAAGTTTTGATTCAATAAAAAATTCGCTCAAATGCGATATAATCATTCAAAAGTTATGGGGATTGCACCATTAAAATTATTTGGAAATATTTTAAAAGCTTATGTCATTTTATGATCATTTTTATAAATTTTGATACAGGGTGTTACTTTTTGTACATATTGATTAAAAGTTGTGCTAAATAAACGTATTTTGTGCCAAAAGTGAACATTTCATAACTGTTATTTAAACAATGTGAATATTGTTATAAGTGGAGCTTATGTGGAGGCAAGAAAACTTGATAATTGCGAGTAATATGAAGTACGTGGTTTTAGAGAAGAATATAAAAACTTAAAGTTGGAATATCTTTCTCATAAAAAGTCGGAAAACCACTGAAATATAAACCCGAGGGGAAATAAAATCGCTATTCATAGTCACTTGTGAGATAATCTACCTTATAGGCTATGTATATACTGGAGACTTAGACTTCAGGTGAAAGAGATGAAAAAAAAATCCGGACCAAGTTGCTAGTAATAGTACGGCTGTTAAAGGAACACAAGACAATAGTGGACAATGATGAGCAGATATGTAAGATGTTTGAAAAGACGATGGAAGCAATCACAAAATTGAAAACAAATAAACTGGATACCTCATAAAGAAAAATGGATAAATGAAGAAAGAATCTTGTATTGACAGGAATTTAAGTGTGACAGTAATGTATTGGAAAGAAAAGCAAAAATTATGTATACATTTTGATACTACGAAATGGCGAGTATTAATTGAAATATGATTCCACCGTGACTTGTAATGATAGAAGATTTTCAATGAAAAAATTATATTATGCATTATGTTAGTATTATCCTCAAGTATTTCTCTGAGAAAGACAGGAAAGTTGGAAATTTTAAACAATTTTTAACGTTTATTGGTTTTGAATATAGGATGTGTTTGACAAACTTATGCAGTTCAACTACAATATTTTAGACAACGGAAAGGATGGACATTTGAATTTAATTTCTGATTTATCTTTGCAGTAGTACAATTTCAGTCTTTCTTTTCTTGCACATTATTGTTATAATTAATTCGAAGAAGCCTTTATTTAAGCTTTTAAAGTTGAACTCTTCTTCTAGATTTTTTATGCACATGATGATTTTTTATGTTAGCAATATTTATTCATCCACTAAGGAATAGCTTCTTAATTTCCAACAGTTCAATAGGAATTTGTATATGTCTTGATTGATTATATTAGAAAGTGGTTCTTATAGTTATAGTATAAGTTACTAAATTATCGGATAACTGAATTTTTTACTATAACTAATGCTAGTACATTAGTTATACAGTGAATGACTGGATTATTATAGAAAAACAAGTTTCAATGTAAAAGACAAATCTAATTGCCAACTGTTCAATATAAGAATACAATTATAAACAATACATTATTTTTTTAATACTGAACTGAACTGGACCAAGTAAGGATACTATGTATTCGAAAAATTTCATGAAATCAATGACTCCACACCGGCAATTATAGTCTACAACTATGTTAGTATTGATATCGTTATGTTGGTTGGGAACAATGTACAAGTGAGACAAATTACCTATTTCTCCCGAACGCAGAAATTAGAGAGAAATGTGTCATTTTCTCACACATTTCATTGTACCTCTAGAGATATGTTGTTTTTTATGTCTGAAAAGTTGGACAGTTTACAGCCGGTAGAAAAAAATGATCCATGTAAATTTTCACCACCAGCTAATTTTTACTCACTGGCCTGTGTTGTGGACGTACTTCATCAATTATATTTTCCTATATTGGAACAAACGTTATCAAATAAATAAAACAAGTAATCACCAAATAAAAGTCATTTAAAAACAAAAAAATTCGCAATTAATTTGACCTGTTCAATACCTTTTGAAAAATTGTGAAAGTAAACATAACTTATGTATTTGTTAGCTCCTTATATCATCACAAAACCATTTGTTGTCCATAGATTTGACCTGATACAGGTTAGTTACAAGATTGGTATATATATATATATATATATATATATATATATATATATATATATATATATATATACATATATATATACATATATATACAATGGCTTATCCTATATATGTCGCTAAAACTGTAAAAACCTGACAAACCTTCGACCGATTGTTTCAAGTATTCAAACTCCTCTTACCCTATTGTCTAATTTGAAATATATTTTTTAAAAATTTTATATCAAACAAATAGTATATCAAAAACACCTGGAATTACAAAGAAAAAATTTAAAGTATAAAAATTCTTAATGAATATGTATTTATTGCGTTAGATGTAGTTTCTTTATCTACAAATATTCTTATCCATTGTGAAAAATATGTTAATAAAAAAATAGGATAAAATTGAAAAATATACAGAAATACGTCAAAACGAATTTATAAAAGCTATAAAACTTATACTTCCAACAATATACTTCAAATATGTTTGTGAGGTAGTGTGTGTGAAGTTATTTGGAAGTGTTTAAATAGTTTCCTCTTGCATAAGGTGGTAATATGTTGTGTGTCAGATAGTATTATTATATTACTTTGTTTGGAAAGTGATCCCTGGCGGTGGGTGACGTCAGGACTCCCGTTGTCTATTATTGAAAAGAATATTTGCAGTTTTATGTAGTCTATTGGATATGTGGTTGTATTTATAAACTTAAAAACTACAATCTGGAAAAGTCTATCTTTGAACTTTACTTTTTCTATGACACTTTTTGTAAGTGATAATTTCCCATATTTTTTCCATTTTCACTATTCATTTACTTCACTCTGAAATTTTTGTGTAAAAAAAAGTTATTTAAATAAAATTAACAAGAAGTATGGCAAGAAAAGAATGAATCGTAAATTGTTTCATCCAATGACATTTAATTTCCAATATCATAGGTTGTAATATTGTCACATTGTAGTTTATACTTAGGGTTGCCACCTTTTTCTGCAATTAAGGTATATTGGTTGTTACAGGTAAAAAAAGTACATGGTATCAAGATAAATTACAATTTATTTGTATTTATTATGTTTGAAAACATATTTTTGTCGCTAATGAACAATCGTACATCGTCTCTATAATTTACAAGTAAAAAGTAATTCATTCTTTGATACTGTATAGACTCTATAATCCCAACTAATAAAAACCAAGGTGGTTCGGATTACCCAAGCAGTTGTTTTTTTTTCAAAATCTTTATTATGAAACGCAAAAAAACAGTAATTACGAATAAGTAACACTAAAAAATATATGTATAAAAAGTAAGAATATGGTAAGTATTAATTTCTAAAGTAATTTGTAATTTTCGCTTACTTTACAGATCTTTGATTATTCATTTTAATCTTTGAAGTACAAGTATATCATTTAATGGAATATCATTTTCTTCGGCCCATTTTAAACACAGGTTTAAACTTTTAGCTGCTACAGCGTTTTTAACAGTTTTGTTTTGATTATCTAATTCCGAGCCGTCATGCTCGTTAACTTCAGGTTCATCTCCATCTGCTTCTTCCAGCGGTAACAGATCTTCATCATTTTCAACCCAATTACGTACTTCTACGTTTGTTAGATTTGGTTCTGCCAAAACATTAAGCATTCCAGCAATATCTAAAAAATATAGTTGAATAAAAAAAATAATAATAAACGACAAACATTTTTATTTACCTTCTATATCTCCATCCAAAGAAAGTAGATCATATTGAATGTCTTTATCGTTATCGGACATAATGTTGTCCCAGCACTTCTGCAAGACTTCAGAAGAAACCTTCTCCCAAGCATTGCATAGCAGACATACTGCATCTTTTAGGTAAACAGTTTTTAACAACGCTGTGTTCGTTACTTAATAAAATGTGTGCTAAAAGGCTTTTTCGGTAAAATAATTTTATTAGTCTGATAGCATTTTGATCCATCGGCTGCAAGAGTGCTGTACAATTTGGTGGAAGGAATTAGCAGAGGATTTGTATTCAACAGAAATGTCTGCGTTTTTAAATGCTTGTGGATTTTTTGTCTTCCCCATCACTAGCATCTTTAGTTGTGACCCATCTGCATTGCAACAAGCTAAAAATGTTACTCGTTCTTTGCTTATTTATCGACCTGTTGCGATCTTCTCTTGTGAACGAACTAGCGTTTTTTCCGGAAACATTTTCCGATTCGCCTGCGTTGTATATTTTTAAATCTCTTTAAATGTAGTCAAAAAAGGATTGACGACACTTTGATCGTTGAATAGTTTTTCCCCGCACACTTTTACAGCACGCAGACTATGCCTTTTTTAAACGTTACAAATCCAGCCCCTGCTAACTCTAAAATGATCATTTCCATATGTTTCGGTATAAAACTGTCTTGCTTTAGCAGATAAAATTTCAAATTGTTGATGTGTTTACCATGCTAAAAAGAATAAAATTCATTTTTAAATCGTATGCAAATTTTTAGGAACCAGCTGTACAAAGAAAAGTACTAAAATTGTTTTAAAATTAATCCTACCTGTCGATTTCAGACTTTTTCTGTTCTATGTACAGATTGTAGATCTCCCAACCCCATACTCAGCGGCCAATACTTTTCCACTTTCTCCCTTGTTAAGTCTTTCAATAATTTCACTTTTCTGTTTTATGGACAATATCTTGTGTTTTCTTTTAGGGGGCATTTTTATTTAAGCAAATATTAAAATAAAACCCCAGTTATATCACCTAAAATGATATTAGAAACATCCCAGGAAAGTATGTAAATATCACGCTTAAAAGCGTACAAAAGCAGTGAGAATGCTGCACACCTGTTTAATGTGAGTCTCAGATATAAACAAAAGGGAAATTGGGGGAATCCCTGAACATCTAGTCATAATTTTCATAGGAAATAGGCCTAAAAGTGCAGGTTCGGATTATCGAGTACTATGAAATTCGGATTAGAGAGTATCTAATGTATTGAAAATGCTTGCTCGACTACTGAAGAGTTCGGATTATAGAGTCTGCACCGTATTATATTTCAAAGAACATATATAACTTAATCTGGTTGTCTGTTACTCATTTTTAAATATACAAATCTGAATTTGCGATAAAGAAAGTAACTCAAGTAATTTCAAAAAAAGATGTCTGTCCGAAAAATATAAATCACAGCACATTCTTGCGTCTCAGAGCTAACTGGGACTAAACTAAAATCATAAACAAACCAACCGGTACTTGCAAGTTTTAACTTGTCACACTCAACGACAAAATATAAATATGCGCTCGTATAAAGTAAACAAATAAGGGCCACTGTTATTTCTGGTTTGTAAGACACGCCATTTCGACTTTCGCTTGAAAATATGAAAGAGAAATTTGTTGAAAATGTATTATTTTGAAATTTAATGAATGGATTATGTGATGGGCAAAAAATTTTGACTGGTATGTACATACCAGATTATAAAGTTGGTTTAATAATAATATGCAATAAAGTATTATTGCATATTTATTTGTTCTCTTATGAGAACAATAAAGTGATATAACGTACAATGCTTTATTATAAAATACGGGTGGCAATCCTATTTATACTCTTTCCTAAATGTCTTTTGAATCACGATCTTATAGCATTTTAGTGAAAGTATTAATGTTCATTTGGTTGCTGAACAAACTTTCAGAGCATTTTTCAAATATTGATTCACTTATTTCTGACCACAGTTTGTGTTTATTAAATTAGTTGTTGGAGTAAGGATATACCTATATTTAGATGTACATTACTAATTATCGAGTTATTGAGATTCTAGAAGTAACTGTTGACATTTATGAAAATATTTATAGGAGTTTTTTGGTTTCAAGGAAAATAAGATTTTTTGGAAAAACTGCATTTTATGAGAACACAATGGCCATAACTTATTTTCATGACTAATAGTTATTGTAGTCTATTATGTGAAATATTTTATATGTAACATGCTCAATTGCATATCAAAAATATAATTTTCAACTGAATTGTGTTTTCTTCCAAATAAATATTAGCTATTATAGTTACCGAATACTAAGCCAGGATATTTATGTTTTTTTGATAAATAAATTAAAATATTAATTGAATTATAATGGTCATATCAGGCGATTTATTCATTATGAATAGTTGTGAGCATATATATAATGCTGCTGTATGGACAGTTTCTATAAGTGGAAGCTGTTCTTACTAAGGAAGACAATGATAACGCTTTCTCTATCCTTCGAGGTTCCAGCTCGGCTTTGCACATTCTCAAGAATGCGCAACGAGGTATCTGGAACGAGAGAGAAAATAGTATACTGTCGTAGTGATAGGCAAATGTAAAAAATATATCAATATCGTATCGATATGTTCAAGGTGCGATTACGACAGTTTAAAAATCAACAACTCTATAGGGTTTATAAGACATATGTCATCAGAATCATCTTTGTCTATTGATGCAGCAACTTCAGTTCTTGTTCCAGATTTTTTCGTTTTTGAAAGGGTCGGATGCTTCAACATTTGCATATAAGCATTATAATGCTTTTTTTTAGATGAGTGGCTAAATTTGTAGTATTTTCACACGTTTTATATTCTTTACCGCATAAATTACAAGAAACAAGTTGATTGTTTCCTTTTTTTGCGAAAAAATTCCACACCGCAGACATTTTCAAGGTAAACAATAACAAATATAAAATAAAAACTCATAATAAACCATGCCACGTAAAATAACTTGCCGTCAATAAACTGTCACTTATGTATGTACACTACACCTTCTCTCTATACTGGGCAGTGTTTGTTTTTTAATTATGAATTTGAATTTATGTCAATAAACCTACGCTTTTTGCGAAATAAGATAGGATTCTAGTTGTATTTTTGCATATTCTGATTTTCTAATACTACTCAAATTGTTGTGATACTGTCTCTATAGAACATTGCTACATTGAGAATCTGATTGTATGAAACTGAGGAAAGTTAAATAACTTTAGTAGTCATTTATTATTAACAATATCTAATAATCTAATATCTCACAAAAAAAACTTTTTTGAAATCTGCTATTAAATTATATTATTCGCTAAAAACACTTGACTAAGACAAATGACATTTGACAGAGCGGTAAATACTTGTTTGAAGGTTATATTAAAAATTACAGCATTAGACAAAATAGTATGTAAAAAGTCTTGTTACATGACAATAAAGCAGAATGTTGGGTAATATAATAAACGGAGGTCAACTATCCATCTTTATTAACAAAAATGTATCAATTATTGGTTTTGTTACTGAAAAGGCTCCCAATGGCTTGTGGTTTGAAATAAGAACAACAGATAATCAAATTGTTCGCGTTACAATGAAATTACCCATTGATCAACCGCTTGATGGTTATGTAGAGGTGAGCTGAATAATTTTTTATACTCTAATTTTTCTGGTACATTGTAATTTTCACATACAAAAATATTCTTTTGAACCGATATTAGTTATGTTATTTCATAATAATTTCATAACATAACTAATATGTAAGTAGTATGCAATCTTAAATATATATATCACTTTTAGGTCCATGGTGTTTCAACAGGGAAAGGTATAATTGCAGACAGTTATGTAGGGTTTGATAATGATAAATTTGATGCTAAGTCCTATAATTTACTGTGCACATTTCTTCACTCTATTCCACGATTGTGGGATACTGAAAAACTTAAGGAGTCTTCTATGATTTAGTTTATATATCATGGGCTTAATAATATAACTAGGTAATTGAAAATTCATTGTTCGAGATATTTGTTATTGCATTCTTTATATACTTGTACCTTTTTGAAGCAACTCAGTATAGAAGATTTTTTTAATTTGCAAATAGAGGTTATAGTGCTTTTGTGGAAACATAATTTATAAAAAAAATTATCCTTTCTTTTTCTCAGATATATAGTTGTAGAACTAACTTTAATTGAAGTTTTTTTGAATATCTTATAGAGGGATGGGGATAAAAAAAAAATAATATTTTGCGTAGTTTTCATTTATTCTCGAAAACAGAAAGTAATCCAAATTTTAGAAATCAACTTTACGGTACTCTAAAACTTCTAAGAAAAGAGACTAAAATCATAGTTTTAATCTCATTATTTTTTTACTTGTCAACTTCTTTGAATGCTGATTAAGGTAGTCTGACATAAAACTTATAATAATGTCGTGGCTGGGGGCTTGCTATGGAAAAGGGATATCAGATCATTGTACTTTAGTTTGCAGATGGTTTTGAGAGTCTGGTATAGAAGCTGCAATTGTTTGTTAGATGTTGTATAGTGTTTGAATTACATTTGACAGCTTGAAACTCTTCATCATCAAAGTTTTCTTTGAATGTGAAATAGTATGGAAGACTTGCCTATTTAAATTAGTTTGTACAAAACAAGGTTTGCAATGTCTCCTTTTTTTGAATCCGTAAGCACAATTGATTTCCGGTCACTTGTCCAACAAGTTTTTCCCACTCTCTTAAATTCAGTTCTGATTGCAGAATGTATCAAACTTGGGATCAATATTTTTAATGTTTAATAGACCACAGCATATATGCTGCTACAAATTGATTTAAATTCGCAATCGCAACACAACAAAGAGACTGGAAGTATTCAAACAAACAAGAAGCTATCTAGAGTTACCTGCTTTTTGAGTTTAATTTTTATGAAGAGTTTGTTGTATCTAAAGTTACCTAGTTATAAATAAATATTTCGTTTTCTAATTGTCTGGTTTTAACATTTCCTAATAGATATTACTAAATAAGTTTTTGACTTATCCACTTTTAGCAATGAAAATAAGAATACTTAAATAATATGCTGATGTTGATATCTCAAAATCGCTAAAATTCGAGTAAACTAGTTTTAGTTTTAGACTCATGATATGTTAAAAATCATACAATTTAGATAAATAATAGTTGTTTGAATGTTAGCTTTTCATTTTTTTTTATTTTTGTATAAAATACCCAAATACATGTTTTTCAACTTTGTTGATTCTTTTAAATTATACATTTTATTATGTTTACAACATAACTATTTGCAAATGAAAAATACATGTGAATATTTTGCTGGTGCTAACATGTGAATATTTTGCTGGTGCTAACATGTGAATTTTTAGTTGTTAATTGGACACAAAATTTTGAAAGTGGATAAAGTTAGTGGAATTCAAATATTTTTGATGAAAGAAGAAACTTCTTTTGAGCATCCAATTGAAAGTTTATCGTTATTAAAAATATGTATATGGCATTGGATCAATAATCAAGTTTCTTAGGTTCTATGATACCTATTCCTGTTTGTCTACAACTGGTAATTTCGAAAAACTCGTTAAATATTGAATTACTTGTGTATTCGGAGGAATACTGAATGATGGGCCATAACCCACTAACTTAATGTTTAAGATAAACACTGAATTTTTGATAAAATTTATTTAAATGTACCTATTTTGTATGCGTAACAGAAATAACAGGAGTTAGAGAAAGATGTAGAAGATTAGCAGTGAATATAATGGTAAGAAGTGAAAAGTGCATGTCAAAGTATGAAGTGCACATTGGAGAAGATATACAAAGGAGTAATTAAAATTGTACACATGAATGGTGGAAGGACACTAGAATTCAGTACCTACAAATTGTAATTTGGATTTTTTTATATTTCACTTTAAGGAGCCCCCACAAGGGTGGTCATTGGCACAGGAATAAAAAATATGAAATTGCATAATGAAGGATTATCATGTAACTGTTACAATACAAAAATTACATTGGATTATCTTTTGTGGTAAAGGTTGGTAACTTTGAAAAACTCCCAAGTGTTTCCTTATGTTTGGGATTTATATTACATTGTTGACATGTGGCAATCGGTGAGATATTATTTTTTGGGTAAACGAAAGTAGATGGATTGATGTTGCGTAGTGCTGTCATAATGTTCCTTCATCAAGGTGTCTAAGAGCTTTGAAAACCGGGAAAAGACGGAAATGTCGCAGTGCTGGGAAAAACTGGGGATTCGACGTATATTTTCTACTAAACCAGGAATTTTCAGTTATTTTGAGTGAGCCAACCAGGCACAGTAAATTGGTGTTGGTATAGCACAAAAACGTTCCAACTGATGTTGAAAATCGCATCATCCAATCGGAACAATATGTTAAACGTCCCTTGTAACTGCACTCTTACTGGCTCACGTATCCATTACTGCATAACTAACGCTCTCTGACGTCGCCTAATATTAACACCGGTTTTGGGATTCCCCTGAAGCTTTCAGGGTTTTATGTTTTTTTGCAAAATACATTTTTAAAGTGAAGCTTAGATTTGGCACAAGGTAACCTACCAATTTATTTTATTTATTTAACAAGTGGGATTAAGGTAAGTAACCGAATAACATGTTTATGTTTTATATTAGTTCTTAGGTATTGTAGGTCAGGGTTGTTTTGTTTTAAACATTCTGTTACACGTTTAAATCATGTTTATAAACATTTAAAACCCATAAACAGGCTTTTTTTCACAAATTCTGTACTTAAAAGAAAAGATCATAGTCAACCATCCTGCAATACATTAGGTGAACAATTTTTCTGCATTTTTATGTATTTGAATAAAATGGAAGGCAATAACAATTTTCCAAAAATTATTGTCGCGTACTTCAGCGTAATTTTTAAAAAGTAAAAAACAAAAACATTTTTTTGTTTAAATATAATATACATTTTTCCAACATTGTAGGTCATTTGGTAGATTGAAATGGCCTACATACACTACCTGCGCTACTGAACTGCACACTTAGAATTCCAATTTTTCTACAAAAATTAAGCAGCTTATAACGAAGTTTTTCTCGATTAAAAACACATCAAAAAACAGCTTCATATCTGAAAGAAAATATAATGAGTAGGGCAATCTAAAGAGATGGATACATTTTTTTAAGTTGGACCATTTCTTTATGAAGACCTAATTTGAGTTCTTAACAACTTAATGAGATGGTGCGTTGCAGGCGAAATTCTTCAAAGCACCCCTAATTATAAAATAGACTGGTCAAAGATAAGATCTTTCGTAAGGATTGTAGAAACTCTTTGATGTATACGTTTCCAACTTTTGAAAAAATGACCCTTAGCATACCAATTAACTGAAGCAATAAGTTTCCAATACATTGGAAGAAGTAAACAGGGCTTTTAGAGATATTCTGACAAATTAGATCACTCTTAAGAAACATGAAAAACGATTCCAGATGTGATAGAGTAGATGATTTTTGGATGGAAATGATCGAAAACAGTAGTTTAAAAAAGGTGATCATTGCTTATGGCATTCCGACAGCAAAGAGATTATTTTCGGTCAAAAAGATTTTGGTTAAAAATTTGAAAGTGGAATCTTGAAGACTCTCAAAAATAGCTCGCAGCAGTGGAGCAAGAATTTGTTAAATTAAAATAATAACTTGGTTGTTTTCTTATACTTGTATTCTCTAACATAATAAAAGTGTAGTAAACCACGAAATTTCAACCGGGAAAATGTGAAAACCAACCAGAAAAAACCGGGAGAAAGACGGAAATTCAATTTTCAGTTTTTACTAGAATCTTATAAAGATCCCACCAAAAATCTTGGATTACGTTTTTGAAGTTGGGAGTTAAAATATAAGATCATCATTCAAACAGGACCAGTGAATTCTATCTATCTAACTAACTGCACTACACACTCGTTTATACATACAAAACGAAGTTCCCAACAATTCTAGAAAATTAATAAACAAAAAAAAAATAAATAAATAAATAGATCTTCCTAGAAATTAGTTCAAAATAAACAATGTAAACAAATCGCCTGCTATGACAAAAACTTGGGCGGGCCGCGACTTTGTTAAATCTTCGAATTCCATTATAACCGGACAGAGCCGACTTCATGTCGGGGACGAGTTCGTAACAATATTTATTAAATTGGCATATGTACTACATTGCTTGTTTTATAAAATAACAAATGTGTTTTGGACAGTTTCAGTAATTAATAGTTTCCCTTTATACTAGTGTTTATTTCTATATTCTGAAAAATAAATGCAATCATATATAGATGTTATATGATCAGATATACAAGGAAAGGACAATTAAATTTAGGTTATTGATCTAGCCCCTACCATGAATCACTTTTTGCCAATCAATTACAGGTTTTTCTGCTTACTACGTCTTCACAATAAAATGAACTTTTTTTGGTTCATCAGTATAAACAAGTTGAAATCTGCTTTATTATTATAGGTAGGATAAAAATATGCAAATTCTTGAGTCCTTTTGAAATTTAAACAGTAATCTTAAATATATTAGTATGTAAATTATTAATAGCTTGGCAGGACCGAAATAATTATGAATTGAGAAATTCACCTTTCATGATTGATATAAATGAATAAATATTTTTTCTGTTGAAAATTCTATTTCCAATTGAAAACTGTGTGATCCTGAATTGTTTAGTTTTTGAAGACTACCGACGTGTTCTTTGTTAATTGAGTTTGGTTGTTCAGACTTATAATGACTGTCAAAATGTGATAATTTTTTTTTAAATTGACACTAGCGGACAATTATTTTGCTATAAGTACATTAATATTCTAATGTAAATATTATTTTATTGGAAAATGTGAAAGATTTTCTGTCTTGGAAGGAAACTCACTCTTTGGAATAGTCAATAATAAAATAAACAAATTACACTAAATAGTAATTAATAATGTTCGTGTCGATTTTGTGGATTTGAAAATTTATCAAATATTCGATTAGCCCATACAAATGGACTTGGTTACGATTATAATAACGTTTGCGTTAGTTTATTGGTATCGGTTCATAGGGATATTTTTCTCAACGGACACATGTTTTCAAAAAATATAGTTATTTTGATTAAAATAATAATTAAAATTTCGAAAATAGTATAGGTATGTTTAAAATACGCCCCTGATCTGACATCCAGTTTAGAGATGTAGATCAAGTTTTTGAGGTAACTGATAATACCCACCAAGAGTTCAATAATCTTGTCCTTCCAATAAAAGTATCTTTATTTGCCATGAATGTCAGAATTCTAGGAAAGAGTTGCATAGATATTTATAGATACTGTAAATATTTTAATTGATGAATAATTTAGATTTAATTTATCTGTCAGTTTACTAGCTAGTAAATTTTAGGGACGTGCATTTATAGACCATTTACTCTTCTCTATTGATTTTTTTAATGGCTTCTCCATTCACTCTGACGCTAGATAAGTTGCCATGATGAAGAATGAGTCTTGAAAAAAATAGCTGATTTATTCTCTAAAATGAACGACATATTGTAGAAGAGGTCGTTTTAAAAAGAGTTGTGGTCTTACAGTATGTTTTCCTTACAGACAAGTGACAGAAATTACTAAGGAAGGGTAGTAATGGGTTTATTTCTTGGAAAACAGTGCTGTTGGATCCAAAGTATAAAATTGAGAAGTTAGAAATAACATGAAAATAATAATTATTAACACTACCAACAGACAAATTTTACTTTCTTCTGAAAATAATAGAAATAAATTTCGGTAATATATTTTCCTATCAATTAAAAGTATAATCACGAAACTGGACAATGATGTGAAATTTAAAGTTCATATTAACCAATGAATGAAGCGAGAATACTCCAACTTAAAAACTCTTAACCCTCTTTGACGATATTTCTGTCCTTTTAATCATTTTGACACAAATATTCGAGAGCTGATTCATATGCTTCACCCTTGATTCATTTAAAATCGAACATTAGGAAATAAATTCTCCTTTGAAGTAAACACATTTTCTCTATCGATGTTCTAGCAATTAATGCGTTTTCAATCCACGTATGTGGTTTTTAAGTATACGCTACACGTAATTTTAGAACTAAATTGGAATAATAGGCACCTGTAATTGTGGTTCTCATTTGCAGGTAGAATACAAAAAAATTATGCCTTTAGGATCTGAAAATATGATTATCACGACCTTCCCCACTTAAGATTGTATTTTGAAATTTTGTCAGCGGTACTGATCCTCGATATTTCCACTCCTTACACTGCATTTGTCTTGTCTTGTCTATACTGCGTTGTAAGATGACTGAAAATGTCTTTTCGAGTTTGTTTGTATAAATCATACAACATTCATGCAGACAATTTTTTCAAGTTCAGCAATGCAGTAAGTATATTAACTACTGCATGGTAAGAGAGATCATTATCCAATTATTTGTCAATCATGGAGGTCAAAGACTTTTTAAAAATATTTTAGTGTGTTGTAGGGGTTATGAATGCTTCTCCCCTCTGCATATTCGTCTGTCCACAATATTGAAACTCTCGACATCACCTTTTTACTATGTTATATGACATACTCCTCAATACTAAAATAATAGAAGTAAATGGGAATAAAGCACCACATTAAAAACAAGAGAAATGTCATAAAATGTTACACTGATGGCTCCAAAACAGCAGACAGAACTGGAATAGAAGTGTACGGGCTAAGAACCAAACACTCTGAAAGCTTGGGTAATTATCACAAACAGGATTTATCATCTTGTCCGATAACCAAGCAGCCAGTGGAGTTCAGAGAACCAATGTCATAGGATCCAAGTTAGTTTGGACAAGCTAGGTAAAAAGAATAAAGATAGATAGAATTGCTAAAGTAAGGTGCATAAAACTTTTGTAAGATCACTGTGGAATGCAATACAGGAAAAATAGAGAAAAAAGTAGGAAAGGGGGCAGTTAAAAAATAGTTACTGGAATAATCTACTAGGGTTGAGACAGACAAAGATACTATTGGAAACCTATAAGCAAAGAAGACCTACCGAATGTAACAACTTAAGTGAAAATAATCTACGAATCTTGTCAGGGCGTTGCTTTGAGACACTAGGTTCAGCAAAGGATGCAACCTCTAGATTTTGTTATAAGTGTGGTGTATGGTTACGTAGGAAGGATAACGCTGTATATTGTAATGCTATACGTTGTACGTCTTTTCAGGTAATTAATGTGAATACGGAATAAAGGGTGGAAATGAATCATATGTTCAATATCACTGGGTTCATTTATCCTACTATATAACATTGTAACTACACTAGTTTTTTTACCCGTTTAACAATTAACGGTTAAGTTCAAAACGTATAAACATTATTAGATACAACTTGCAATATGTGCGATTTAACTATCTATATTCTTTCACGGTCTGTGTTTAATTTACATTAAATTAACAGTTAATAACTCAAGACTTGTTTTGATAAACTCTATGTAAATCCTAAATATATCTATGTAAATTCCTAAATATACAATAACTGCTTGTTAATTGTGGATATATTTTACAAACACAATTTGATTTCTATCAACATTATCTATGGTCTAGGAGTTTATTTCAGAGTAAGAGTACATATGACCTTCGAGGTTAATAACTACCATACTAGGAAGAATCTCAAAGTGTGAGGACTACGGAACTCCAGAGCTTTATACTTGATGGCGTATTAAATAGAATCAGAAAATTTCTGGCAGCGACGCAGCGCTGATTGATATATTTCAGTCCGGATTAGAATAACAAAAATAGTATCCTATAGAGCAATACAAGAAAGAAATTAACGCACTAGTGAGTTAACTTAATTCTTAAGAAATAACTGAATTGTAATAATTTTTTTAGTATCGACAAAGAATGTAATCAATTTCAACATAGTATAAAAAGAGTTTGATCTGGAGTGAACCATAGACTGACTGGGAAACAATAAGAAGACGCTAATTGATAAAACAAGGAATTTACATTTAGTAAAACAATGTCATAATTTACAGAAATTTACTATATCTATATAAAAAGATAAAGTTCCGTTATGATGTACATAATATACATACACGTGTTGTAAAGTTATATAATGTATACATTCATATATATTTTTGGTACATACAGAGTGTCCAAGGTTCTGCAAAAGGCAAACACAGACAGTAGACCTTTATCTGTTTCTTAAGTGTGCTGGCGCTCTTTGAGATGACATTATTTTGGCATTTACCAACTTCGTAATGAAAATGGTTACTGTGGAGTTGTGGCAATAAAATACCAATGTACGAAAAACAAAACAACTACAAATAAATGGTTGAAAGTGCTATTTTACTGAATTCGAATTTCACATTTTCAAAGGTAATGAATATGTAATAGAAGATCATGAAGCAGTTTATTAAAAATCTGTAATTAACTCGATATTATAAAAATAAAAAATTACTCAATTGACAACATGAATGAATCAGTGGTTAGATAAGTACCGTATCTCGAAAACTATTAGTCGAAGAGAGAAGTGAAAAAATTCGTGGCCTAAGAAAGACCATAGAAAATAGAAACAGATTTTCAAAATGGTCGCCGAGCAAAATAAACATCATTTTAAACTTATAGTTACTCCTTCAAGTATGGTTGATATTAACAATTTGCATTTTCAATAATTTACGAGTACTTGAGGTCGAAAATATTCACTCATCACGCAAAAGTTGATTAGGATATCGGACTTTATACACTTTTAGATCCATTGGTATTTTTTGAAGAACTTCAAAGTTCACAGCGATTATTTCGGTTATAAGTTATTCAGTTGTAACATGACTTTAAATATAGCTTATTCGTGCATACAAAGGGGTGTTTATAATTAAATATAAGGTATTTTAGGCTTTTCAATATTTATTACAATGAATAGTTATAATGATATGTCAAATAAACGGGTTATGCAATCAGTTTAGTCTAGAAGCTTATAAATGTTTCATATGAGCACAATTTGTTACCCGGCAAAAATCAAGTCTATAGCCGAGTCCTTCTTAAACGTTGATTAGGATATCTTCAGTAATTGTTACAACAGCTGCTTCAATTCCTAATATTTCATAACTATCGAATCTCAATTGATAGAGCAGGCATATAACCGATCCTTAATGAAGTCCCAGAGGTAGAAATCACATGGTATTAAGTCTGGCGAACTTGGAAGCCATACCAAGCAAGTTCTTTCATTAGGTTCCTTGTCTAGAGGTCGGGTACAATCACGTATGACCAATCACGTACATCGTTATGCCAGTTATCGGTGCACTATTTTGCTTGAATATGAAATGTATGTAGCTCTGTATGAAGGTAAGAAATACCAGTTACAGTTGTTTCACTAAAAAAGAAAAGACCATAAAAGTTCCGCCGGGATGGCACAAAAATAATAATTTTGGAGAAATTTCTTTACACTTGTGCCATTTCGTCAGAATTTTCTGGGAAATAGATTCGCACAAAATAAATGTTAAATGTCCGCTAATGTGAACGGTCGATTTATCACTAAAGATAATATGACCAATAAAATCGAAGTTGGCACGTAATCTATAGCTGATACCACTCCAAATGGTTGGATTGATGATTCAGATGATGAAGATCTGGAATAATTCTGCAAAATTATGTGAAACTAGAACATAAAAAACAGTTTTTATTGTTGCTTGATTGCAAGACTAGAGGGAATAATGTCTTTATAATGCTTGAACGCTTTATACTTCTAATTGCATACAAAACGCGTTTGTAGACCTGATTAATCCCGAGCATTTTTATGAATCTTATTTTGAACTCATAAATAAATTTGTTTATGTCTTAACATCGCTTAAATTATCTGTAGAAACGCTTTGTCGCCAATTTGTGGACGGCTGATGCTACTTTTAAGTTTTGGTTTCAACAATTGAGCGCAAATGGCTTATAGATTGAAGACCCACTTGATCGCATTAAGGATTGTCGGCAAAAAGAATTAAGTGGCGTATTAAACTACTTACAAAATCCTTATATTGAGATTGTCAATTATAATAACAACTTCAAAGAATTGTTTTCAAGTCCAAACAAACAGCTTATAATAAAGCTGTTGTTGGGTTGTGAGTTGAGATGCAAAATGATTCCACATTAATTAAGTGTAATAGAACTGATTTATCGTTAGAAGAAGAGTGAAAAGTATGAAAGGATTGCCAAAAGACACATCCAAAAAAGAGAATTTTCTAAAATTATCAACCATGTTGATCTCTATGGTATAGGGCAGAGGTGGTGAACCTTTTATCCATTAGAGGCCACATTTAAATTAGGCAGCAATAAGAGAGGCCGCATTAGCTGATTGACCTAAGAAAGTGACTTTCGTGAAATTATTATAGTTTTTCTATAGATTTAACAATTTATTGCATTATATAGAAAATATAAAACTACACAACTTTAAATATAATATACATATAAAATAATATAAAATATTATAAAAAAATACAGTAGAAAATATTTTTTTATTCACAAGTTAGTGATTTATTTGGTTTTGTTTGTTGTATGACAGTAATTGTATATATGGATCAAGCTTCGTGACACACAGCTTTAATTGATCCTCTAAATGTGCATCTGTAATTTGCTTTTTTAAATTTGTTTTTCTTTTTGACATAAGAGAAAATGTTGTCTCGCAACAGTAGGTACTTCCGAAGCAGGAAAAGGATTTTGATGATACTATCTTCCTCTAAATCGATTAACTCCATTTGTAGTTCTGCAGGAGCCCCACTGGTTAAATTTTTCCAAAGTTTGTCATGTCAAAATATTACTTTATTAGCATATTGCTCACCTAATTTGAAAATAAAATTGATTTATGGCAAATTTTTGATTTTGATTTAAAATTTTGAACACCCTATATCTCAGCAACTAGGCAACGTAAGGGTTCGTATTCCTATATCGATATGAATCAGTCATTGAGATCTCTCTGTGGTAGAGCGTTGTCAGTCGAATATAGAAACACCCTGTATCAGTAATATGGGTTTGATATGCAAGTTTTTCAAAATATTTCTAGACATATAGGAGTTACATTAAAAAAATATTGAATAAATCTTCACCGAATCATTTCAATACATATAAAAAAATTAAAACAAAATTACTCGAATAATGCTAAGCCTTAGAAAACGTATATGAATTTATTTTATACTTTTACTACGCGCGTTTCAGTGAAAAATCACTTCTGCCATCTGACAACCATCTTGCACATCTTACAATGCCTATATTCCACAGTTATTCTAAAACTTTATGACGAATAATTTCCCACATACAGGTATAGTACTTTACATTCTTATCTTGCCACTCTATGAATGAACAATTCTTGTCTTATATTTGAATACATTTTTCATGAGTTGTTTCCTTAAGAACGAGAAACATGGCAATTCTAAAGGAAGGGCATACCTGAGATGCGACCCCAAAAAGGTATAATAAACTGTTATAGGGGTTGATAAGTTAGTTTAGTTCCTTGGAAACTGATTTTAGCTCGAAACAGGCAGAACTTAATTTTTTAGATGAAGCGGCGGAATATTTCCAATTTCAAAGAATTGTCTAAAACAAGCACTAAGAATTTTACAGATTCAACGACGTCATTGGTAGTGTTATTCAATATAAAAGGCTGCAATGTATTTTTTTATGAAAAACTTTGGTTTTAGAAACGTTGAGACAGAGAAGATTAGAATCGCACCATGATTTAAGGGTGATTAGGTTGATAGATATGGTTCTATCATGTGCTGTGGGTTGCTCCAAGAGAAAATATTATCGTCTGTTTGCAAATAGACATATTTTACCGCTGTCTAAATAGGCAATGTCGTTGATAAACAGATGAAACGAACTAGAGCTTAGTACCTAGCCTTGAGGCACTCCGCATTCTATGGCTTACAAGAGGACATCATTGTATCAACCCTTACAAGCTACGACTTCTGTTGGTAAGGTATGACTTAAAACATGCGAGAGGTGTTACTCTAAAACCTTAACAAATAACAGAATGTTGTTGAGTGTGGTTGTTTAGGCTAGAGTAAACATTATTTAGGAGGGAGAATATAGCATCATTTATGCATTTATTACCTAAAAATCCAAACTGATGAATGGTAAGTATTTTATGTAACAGAAGTGGTAAAAACATTTTTTTTACCCATCTTTCAATGATCTTAGATGGGTAGGATTGCAATTTGATCTTTATCTCCTCCTTTATGCAGGGATATAATTATTGCCGTCTAAAGGCAATTTGGAAAAGTGCCATTTTGAAAAGGAAGGAGGATGAGGATTTATTTTTGATGCCATTAATTGTACTGCGAAAATTTGCTAAAACTCCGCGCATAAAAAAGAGACTGTATAAATTTACATTGGCACCAAATATATATGACAGCGAATCATGATAAGGAGCGTTAGAATTTGTTAAAATTTTGGCTACGTTTACAAAGTAATTATTAAGGTTATCAGGTGAAGTAGAGATTGTGCTCGACGAAGAAGCATCAATCATTAATAATAGACCACGTTTCTTTCACAACATAACATTAATTGGCTAGTCTCTTATTAAAATAAAGACACAGCCTGAGAATTTCCTTAGGTGAGATAAAGATCGCAAATTCTTTGCAGATATACATAAACCTTTAGTGGACCAGGGTTTATATTGCTTATTTTTAATATGCCCGAGAGGAAAATAATTGAACAACGGACTAGTTAGTGTTTCTATGAATCTAAAATATTCTAAGTCGACATTACCAGAGAGAATGTTCCAGTCAGTTCTTATACATCGGTGCTTGAATTTTTGAACTTTTTCTTCCGATAAAATACGTCATAATTTACGAGAAGTATTTTTAATATTGGACTTTACTAAAAATTTTGTTAAGAATGCTGATCGAAGAGACCTGAAAGCGATGGATTCTGGATGATACGATGATACGACGATACGTCTATAGAAATGAAAAAGCGAACAATTTCTCAGATGTTAAATTATTCAACAGTATTGTTTCGGAAAAGTCATTGTTTGTGGTCATTATCATAGTACATCCATGAGATGAATTAGTTCTAAGTGTCTGATTAACATTTCAAGTCAAAACAAAAATTGAAGATTGATTCAAATTTTGAAGGTAATAATTGATATGGAAAAGATTTATTGTTCGATAAATCTAAATCTGGTATACTAATTAACAACCAGAACGGGTTTTCAGATGATCCGCAAATGATGCAGTTTTTTACTCCTAATTAGCTTTTATCGGTAATGGATTGGTTCGAAAAATGTATTTTAACATAAATTTTGAATTTAGCAACTAATTTCGTCTGAATACTTTTGGCTTTTAGACTTAGTTTTCGTTTTCTAACATTATGTAAACTACCTTTGAATTTGGACCTTAATGATAATCCATTTTTAGAGGAAATGTGTTGTTTAGATCCTTTTGAAATGGCTCGTACTAATTAACACATCTTACGAGGATATATTGAAAAATTCTTGACCTACTATAGAACCGAACAAAATTTCATTGTCAAAATATTTTATTACTCAACATATTCTCCTCTTAATTGTATACATTTATTACAGCGAACCTGCAAGTCTCTAGACCTTTCAAAAAAAAAATGTTTCTTCTTGCTCTACAAATCAAACCTTCACAGTTTTTATTACCACCTCGTTACAAGAAAATTTACGACCTCTTAAACTTTTTTCCAGTTGAGGAAAGAGATGATAGTCGAACGGAGCCATATCTGGTGAATAAGGGGGGTGTTCTAGTAGTTCAAACCCTAAATCACGAATTTTTTGCATGGTAACATGAGATTTGTGTGCAGGGGCGTTGTCCTGCAAAAACAAAACATCTTTGGATAGCTTTCCACGTCTTTTCTATTTAATTTTCCCCGTAGAGGGGTCAGTAATGTCGAATAGTAATCTCCAGTTATTGTTCTACCTTTATCCAAAAACTCAATTATGATTACTTCATGGCAATCCCAAAAAACTGAAGCAAGAACTTTTCCAGCAGTTTTTTGGACACGAAACTTCTTAGGTCTTGGAGAACCATAGTGTCGGCATTCCATCGATTGTACCATCGATGTACCCAAGTCTCATTCATATTAACAATTCGTCTACATTGTTTCCGAATCGAGCATATATCGAATACGATGCTTCTATCCTTGCACGCTTTTGGTCAACATTCAAACATTTGGGGATCCATTTTGTAGCAATTTTTCTCATGTCCAAATTGACGTGATCTATATGATGAACGCGATCGTATGAAATATTTATTGCTTCAGATATCCGTTTTAGCCCAATTCGACGGTTTGATAAAATCATGTCATGAACTGCATCGATATTTTCGGAGACCGACACAGAGGCCTTCCCGATCGGCCATCATCTTCAATGGAAAATTTATCTCTTTCGAAGCTTGCAGTCCAATTTTTCATGGTCGCATTAGAAGGATATTGATAACCAACGGTATTAAGCATATCTTCGTAAATCTGCTTATCTCTTAACCCTTTTAAATACAGGTACTTGATGATGGCGCGATACAATTTTTCGATTTTCACAATTTCGATGGACATCTTTTTTCTTTTAATTTATTGCGTAAGTCTGGTTTACTTTTTTGACGTCAAACTTTACACTAACACTTATTATTCGTTGCTATGGTAACTCATTATTTTGTTTATGCATGGAACTAGTCTAGGCTAACTAGATATCAATACATCCTCGTATAAGATAAATGTTGCATTGATATTGATTAAAACCCAGGATGTGGAGGTATGATACTAAAATCTTTTTATCAATCAATCTCAATATAACCTGGAATAAGTATCAGAACTATTCGAAAATATGATGACGAAAAAATAAAAAATGTACTTATACTTGTACTGAAAAGATACAAAATGGACAACCCTGAACTTTTATTCTACTTCGATCACGATGTGCTTGTGCTGAACGTGGACACGATTTACAAAGGCTACTACATGAATCAACTGCATTGCCAAATCACTCAATATGATAATATTGCCCAAAAACACCCTTAAGGAAAAACTGGAAGCTGAAGGCAAAGTTATCCAGGAGTAAATGGAATCATAGGCACAATGATCTTATGTTGGGTGATATAATTAGGGAATAGACTACGAAGACCCCAAGAATAGCTGAATGTTTAAATCATACAGTATGGGAGAATAAAGATGTCGAAATAGAAACCAAATCAAAAATTTTCAAAGCAAGAACAGCATTGATAATCGAATTGAATGTACTCAGAATAACTGCAAAAACGCTCTTGATAGATACATAAGCTGCAATCTGATTGAAATATGAAAGCTAGGTAGAAGGAATGTAGCGAACATCATTAGAATGAATGAAGGACGAATAGCAAGAATTACACGTATTAAATGCCCTTGCAAATGCTGGAAGAACAACCTAGCAGTATAAATATAAAAATGTCAAAACAAATTGACAAAAAAAAGATAATAAAAAAGTAACATCTGAATATCAGACTTTGAAAAGATAGTTTTCGATACATTACGTGTATTAAATTAAGGAAATCATATAAAAGTCATTTGAAAGAAAGAAGTGTATTCAGTTACTCAAGTACAGAATTAGACATCTCCAGCTTAAACAATGTTCTCATTAATAAAAGTATGAACCGGAAAGGGAATTAATAAAATTGTTTGAGAATTGGTATTATTAATAAACAAATATTCTAGTATGAATTTACCAATTTCATTTATGGGACTATTATAAGAACAGTACTCTTTTATTAATTCTCGAACAGTTATATCGGAGTTTGGAGGCAGACATTGCCACTAAGACAATCACTAAATTTGCTAAAAGTCATGTTCAGCGGCTTTTAGACCACGTGACCATCAATAATCCCGCGCTCATTGACTAATATCAAATCAAAATATATAGACATTTTTTGTTAGAGAAATAGTAAAAGTTCAATAATCTCAATAAATATATACCAGAATAATATTTCTGGGTCACCAGAGTTGATACAGCGCTCGATGATAAATTCAAATTTTTTGGGAAAAAATCGTCTGTGACTTTAGTTTTCGTAGCCTACAACTAGTGTGAATTCTCCACCACTACCCAGTTTTTAGATGGATCATAAGAATCCACATAATATTTATTTAAACTTGTTTCTAGAAATTCTTGAAAAATATATTTTTCTTGTTCATGTCAATAAACGGTTTCTGGGACTAATTAGCGAATTAAGTTTTTATTTATAGTTGAAAATTAATAGATTATAACTGGATACATAAAAATATAATGATTTGTCAACCATGCAAAACATTTTTAAATCCTTATTGATTAAACCAAAACAAGATCTTTGCTAAGCTCACATGATTTAGGTCCTCTTGGCAGAGGGGGGAACTGTAGACGGATTCAAGTTTATAAGAGCAACTTTACAAAATAAAGACATTGCCTTACCACACTTGCTGCGGCATTGTGAAAATTCAATATTTCTCATTGACCATGAGGCTTCCTGTACATATCTGTTTGTGTTCAATCGTGATTAGTTTAAGTGTGTATGCTGTAGAGAGTAATAATAAAATTGACACAGAAGGTGTTATCATTGAAGCAGGTAGGAGAATCATTTTTAATTTCTGTAACTGTTTCGTGAATAAAGAATTTAAGTTAAGAATAAAAAATTTAATAATTTAAAGGGATTGTCAATTTTAATACTTGCTATAACGAGGTTCTTTTATTAAGATAGTTTTAATTGAAAAAATGGAATCATAATTTGTTTTATAGTCAAGAATAGGTGTTAACGAACTTTCAATTTAGGGGGAAGTAGAAAACTGAAAAATTGTTTTTGAAAAGAGATACTGACGGAACTAGAAAAACCATCTTATAACTATTGTTCTTTATTTTTATTGTTCTTAAAACACCTATTTTTGTAGAGTGGCTAGTTTTTAAGACAATTTTTAGCATCCCAAATGTTTAAGGTAAAAAACAAAATGTTCACACTAATATATATTCACAAATTGTATCACACATTATGTTTCGTGTCGTATCAAAATAACATAGGTAAATTATTTACTATATTTTAAATAAAAAAGTCACACTATTAATTAAAAACATTTTTTTCTCCAACCATCAAAAAATGTTGACATTTTTGTACTATTTTCAGGTGCAAAAGCCATCAATTCCCTTACCGTACAAAAATTTGCTTGTTGCTTAGCAACACTTTTCATCCTAGGACTAAAAGTAATTGCATTTGAGCTCTCTCATTGAAATTTGAAAAAAAAACCTTTTACAAACTTGTCTTGTTTTTTGTCTGTAAAATTTTTACGACTAGGACCGAGTCTATATCCTCAATGTTATCAATTTTCAAATGAATTAGTTCGTCACAACGCATAGCCCCTCCAATTCCTAATACTAGAACAACTTTTATCATCAAATATAAATTATCAGGTGCCATATCCAGAAACCGATCCACTTCCTCCTTTGTAAAAACCCCTAGACTTTTTAGGTATATATCCATCACTTCGCCTTTTTAACAATGCTCGTAATTTTGAATATTTACTAATATCCATACCACTTTTGATATCCAGTGTGGATCGCAACATTGGATACTGTGACCAAAGAGTGGATGGCTTGACGGTCTTCGTTAAATTTGAGAAATACACCATAAGAACACTCTCCGCATAGTTTTGCACATTTTTTCTTTACACCAATCCATGAATCGCTGATATGCAAGTTCATAAACTTGGCGAGATTTGGGTGGCAAAAGATTTAGATATACTGCTTTGGCACTTACCAATATATCTGCAGGTATATTTTCATCGTGTTCGGGATTCATTTTGAAAGCAGCGTAAAAACTACTACAAAAATTATATGATTAGTACGTCTACTTGACAATCGATATTTACCAACAATACCAGATATCCATGACTACCGACTTGCTATAGCTGTTATAATTAATAGGTATTCAAATTTATTACCAAATTATTAACGATTTTTGAATAAAACTTTATTTTAATTTTGACTTGGTTGGGGAGAAAATAGTATATATCATACGGACTAAAAGTACCTATTTTTACTCGCAATTTTGCATTCACTCGGCTGCGCTGCGCTCCGCCTCGCAACTGCAAATATTGCTCGTAAAAAAATATGCACTTTTAATCTTTATAAATTAATATACTATTAAGTTAAGACATGAATTAGCAAATAAAAAAATTATAATTATTTAAAATTATATGATTCACAATATGACCAATATTTTACTACTAGCCATTAACATATTTATCCATCAAAAATAATTTGTCTTGAATTCTAGATTTCTTATGATGTCTACTTTCTTGGTGTCTTTTTCTCCTTATTTTTTGCTTTGGCTCACGCGTTAGCCTCTTTTTGATCATACGATTAATCCATACTTCAGGAAGCGATAATATATATGTACTCAGAAGACTGTAATGAGAAAATCCAGGAAGAAGAAGTATTATATATTACATACATATATCTGAGGGCAGTTTTTATCACTATAGATATCGAGAAAATATGAAAATGCTTAAAGGAAATCGAAATATCATCAACATTAGTGAAACTACTAAAACAAATACGAAAAAGTAGGAATTCATATTCAGATAAGAAGAATAAAGTCAGAAGAATTTCTAATGGAATGAGGAATAAAAATATATAATGCTAAAACATGACAAAATTGTCAAATAAGGGTTGAACGAATAATAAAAGTTATGATTTCGATGTAAAAAGGGTGGGGTGTTCGATGTCCATTGATGTAAATATTTTATGTTGAAAGATCCTAATATAAGTTTAAACTATGTTAGAAAGCACTCCACGGATTTCCACATTAAATTATATTTTATATTAATCACTATAACCTTATATGAATTATCGAAAAATATTTTGTAATTTTTATTTTGGTTTGATATTGAAGCGTATCTTATAGTTTTTCAAACTGACATTTATTTGTGTGCAAAGTCGCTAAATTTTTCAAGAAGTTGGTGCTGCTACCTTCAGTTAAAAAGATAAATAGTTCTTAAGCCCCATTTCTGAAAACACCGCGCTTTTCTTTAATTATAAAATCAAGCGATGCACATGTCTGAGCACGTTCCTTCGCCAAAATACAGCGAGTAGAACAGCAAAAATCACGAATTCATTTTTTCCAGATTTTCGACTTAACTCGATTTTGACTATGTTCCCCTAACTTTGAAAAAAAATGTCATATTCTTATTTAGCAACCTCGAAAATATAAAGATCAATGGTTTTTAGCGACTAGAATGAGGTGCTTAAAAAGTGTGCTACATTTAAAAGGAAGCCGACGTTTTGAAGTGCTCAAAAATCGACTCCAAATTTTCTGTTGCGTACATACCAAGCGAATATAAACGTATTGTTTAAACTAATTGTTATTCAATTATAAAATTTGGAAAACAATAAATGTATGTAATGAACATAAATAAAACGAAAGTTATCATATTAAACGAAAGAAACGAAGGTGGCCAAAAAAATCAAATGCAAAATGAAAAAGGGAAAGAGCCTGAACTCTAATTATTATTTAGACATAAGCATTACAAAAGATGGGAAAACACAGACAATAAATCAACAAGATTATACTATTCAATAAATAAAATGAATAGAGAATAGATATTAATACAAACGTTATTACATGATGTAATACCTAACTATCCCTACAATAACATATACAACAGCGAATTTAATGATTCTAGGAAAGTACAAAACTAAAATTTAGACAATTAAGATAAGACATATGATTCGAAAACTCGCAATTAATGAAAATGACAAGGCAAATATCAAATACATTTTGGTGTGAACATACTGTAATGAAAATGAGTCAACAAGAGTTTATAATATAATATATACAAGAAAAAAGTAAAGAGAAAAATTGAGAAGATAATGGATTGACCAGATATACGTAACAAATAAATTTAACTAAAGGAAAAATTCTGAAAGGAATGAAATTAATTGTCAGGGTCTTAACTCGACGCAAGACAATAAGAAGACGAAAATTCTTTGAATCTCTTATCTTTTCCTTTGCGTTTACATTGTATTATTTCGTATTTGTTTCTATTACTTTTGATAATAGCTTTTTCCAGTCATATAGTGAATGCATCATTTACTACGCTTTTGTAACCGTTTTTAAAATTTATTTTATTTTCATATTTGCATCCCAATTTTATTCGGTACGCTTTGGATGGTAGAAAATGAGTTGAAAAAGCAAGGTCATTAAAATTTAAGATTTCTTGGAAATCTCTAAAAAATGAGGCAATTTATAAGAAATTTTGGGAAGTCACAGTGTGGATATTGAATTTAAACAAATTACAAACGATTCTTTAATTTTAATACTTAAAATAAATATTAAGTTAACAGACACTTGAATAATCGCCATACTATATGACATTGATACGGAAATTTCTGAAAACTCATCAGAAGTTTTCATTTCTTGGAATTGCATGTTGTTAATCAATTATTAATAAAGAAATAAACTAAAAAAATCATATTTCTTTTTATGTCTACTACTAACAAACAAGACTTAGAACGATGTTTGGAATTATTATTTTTTATTAGTATTTTTTTATTCTAACTGTAGTCGAATTAAGTTATTGGCTAATTTTTAACCTGATCAGAAATATTTTAAATAGTTTCCGAATACGATAAACTGGTTAATAATGAAAACAATCAACTTGATCATCATTAGGTTTACTCCATCATAATTAATCAAAATAATCACTTCCACCTGAAAAGGAGTATTTTTTACACAAATACATACATTTTTGGACTTGATGTCGTTTGACACTCAATATATAAGGGTTAATTTTACTTTAAGGCAAAATCAATTTATTTATTTTTCCGTTTGTTTGTTTTATTTATAAATAACCACACATTAATTCAGATTTTGACATTTTCATACGTTTGACATTTTTGTTCAAACTCTGATAATATTCAAAATTCGCTTATCTAATTATTTTTCTATATTAAAAATTTTGTATGTGCAAAATTGAAGCGATCACAAAATTCGAGATTCTTAAAAGAAATTTTTGTATTGCCGTTGTTTTCATTATATTGTTTGATCATATCTTAATTAATTGATACTTGAAATAAATTTCAAACTGCATAAAAATATTTTTGAATGAGTCAAAAAACGTATGACAAGGGAAATTCTATTTACTTTTGAAATAAAAAATGTGCTTAGGAATTTTTTCTTGTCAGGCAGCTCCTAGTGTATATATTTAATCAGAACTCATTGTCAAGGTCGTTAAGACCATTCACCTCAACGATGCGACTTAAGATATAGATTTATACAGAGCGATCCCATTTTGCATGAAAAAAAGCATAGCTATTTTAATATCAAAAATAATATTAGTTAATTAATTAATTATTGATGATATTAGTGATTGTATATATAAAAATTTTGTTGATGGAAAGAGGAAAATTGCAGCAATATTCACTGTAACATGATGAACATTCCCAGTTGTTATCAATATTGTGCACTATATTTACTTCTATTGCCAAAGCTAACATAAATCTGGAGACCAGATATCTTAGAGCGCATCAATATAAAACTATCATTACGAAGGATGTAGAGGTAAATTTCAATCACAAAAACAATGTATGCATAGTAAATGAAGGCATGATTTTTGAATATTGTTATAATTAAGTAATAGGCTTTATTGTTCATTAACTCATATTAATGAGTATTTGTTTCATTGCACAGTTTGTACTTGTTATTTAGTAAAAAATGGATCTAGACTAGATATTTCGACTGTTAATTGAGGCTTATCATTTTTCATTTGTTTTTAATGTTATAGAGCAGTTGCCGTGATACGGTAGGTCGGGATACTTGATGAATCACCATGTATCATTTTTTGATTAAATATTCCATCTTACAACTTTAATAGTATTCAGTGGGAATTACTAAAAATTCAATTATTACAAAATCGAGTTCAACAATCTGATAGTCGTTGATAAATATTTTGTATTCTGTTAATACACGGTAGCTACCAATATCTACTTGACAATGGTTGCGGTTTAAAAAGGATGTAATACTTTTCTAAAAAACGGATCATTTTAATTTTTATTGAGGGTCTTTAAATACAGTTTATATTTCCTATAAATCTACTTATTCTGTAAAAAAATATATGGGGGATAATGATCTTACTGTGTACTAATATTTCTCTGATCTTGAATCGGATCGTATTTTTCATACAAAAACATTCTAACGATCACTTTCGACAATGAGAACTAGAAAATATTCCCAAATATCAATCGAATTTCATATTATGATGACAGAAAATTTCATAACCTCCATGTGTTAAAAAAAGATTGCTCAATAAAAACTAATTATATATTTTGCAAACATATTTTAATATAACTGACAGGGCATTAAATATTTTAGTTATGTTTTTTGCAGAATACTAACTTTTAGTGTGAAAATCTAGATTGTGTTATGAATAAAGATACTAGTACTCTTTTGTTTATCTCTTTATAAACTTACAGTCAAAGGAGATGTAGAAAATTGATCTAAAATGCATTGTTTCTACACTTCTTGCACCTGAGGTGGCATACATGTCCTCTATACGTGCTCTGTGATACATAATAGTAACTGAAGACATGCTGAACGAGACCTGAACAGTTAACCAACTCCGTAATAAAAAATTTGCATTGAACATAAAAAAAGAGATGACAATTCAACTTTGATGTTCATATAGTCAGTATTATTACAATTGTCAAAATGTTGTGCTATGGGACCTCTCCAGAAATCGAGGCTGAATATTATTGAAATGATCAGATTTGTGTGGATTTTTATCATACAATATTACCGAATTTCTCACTGAAAACCCAATTTCTCTTATGAATTAACCACTGTAAAGCTCTTGATGTTTGTTCTCCAAAACTCAATTGTATTTCTAGGTATTTTTTTTATTCTACAGCAGACAATGAAATAATTCGTAGTTATTACTTAAGTCAAACACCAGAAATGCATTTTAGATTGTCTCGATAAATTGATTATTTGCTTGCGGAGTCTCCCTATTTATCGTTACAATATATCTGGAGAGGGGATTTATATTGACCTATTGTTTGTTATTATATTTTGGTGCATAATGTTTTGTGAAATGATCATAAGTTAGATAATTTGATTCGTCTTCAGTGAATGATCCAAAGAAGAATATTGGATTAAAATCCACTTTTGATATTTGAAACTAAGGGCATAATAGTAAAGTGAAAAGAACGAGACGTGGCTGATGGGAGAACTATTAGAGAGATAGAAAGTATTCGGAAAAGGAGTGTCAGCGAATCTGGAGTTGATGACAAGCTTTAGCCATAAATGTAATGAGTATGAATCATCATATTTATTAAGAAAATTCGGATATTTGACATTTTATTTCATTACCTTTTTATAAATAGTTTACAATGATTTGTGATGATGAATATTTGAAAAAATAGAGGATTCAATGTCCTATCATCGACTTCTTTTTTACTATCTAATTCAGAATCGTCGCTCAAATGAATAATAGCATGTGTTATTGCGTTTATGAAAGGTTCTGGTTCCGAAAGCTTTTTTTTTCATTTTATTATCATTTCACAACGTTAATTTAATCCAGTGACAATTATCTCATCAACAAAATTATTACATCTGTTGAATATTTCCAGTTTTAAAAGGCAACATTTTTTGTATCACATATTGCTTGAGTGACAAGGCGATAATCGCAAAATTGCATGACCGTGTTGTGTTAAAATTTCATCTATCTCGAATATTTGAAATGTTGGCTTATATAGAAGTTGTCTTGCAAATCTTTAGAGTTCATACTAATTAACAAGCAAATATTCGTTATATTATGATTATGAAATTAGATAATGGTGAATCAAGCTTATGTATCGGCAATCGTACAATTCGGTATTTTATACAATACCAAGGCAATAAATGAAACTTACCTTAATATTTAACGATTATTTTTGATTGCATTAATTCTTAATTTCACTGTGTCTCTTGTTTTTAATGAGTACCCATGTAAATCTAGTTCAATTTGAGCAAACATAATGTGTTCTTGGGATTCTTCTATCTATCTCATACTCCGTCTTGAAACGTCTTCTTCAGGTTAAAAAATAATCAAATTTACTGACTGCTGTGCAGTGTGTGACGATACATTATCGTGATGCTACCCGCAAATATTGTCTGACTTAAGTACTGAAGGTAAACATTTGGTGATATAAAGTTTGCCGTAACTGTACGTTGATCTTCAACCTTAATTGCTTTCACTAAGATTGTACTTTGTGTCGGTGAATCTCTGTAAATCCACACACGACTCTTCTGGCGAGGAAGAATATGTATGCTTCTAAACCAGTTACTGTTTTAAAATGTCCACCATTTTTCAATATTTCACAAGTTTCCCTTGTGATTCGTACTCCTTCTACTTTTGGAAATCGCTGAGCTTAGGTGGCACCCAACGAGTAACCATTTTTTTTGTGGTTAGGTAAACTTTTTCGATTATATGTTTCAGTTTCTCAATGGGTCTACCCGCATGTATCTCATCACCGAGTGATATCCGTCCACTTTTAAATTCGCGAAACACATTTGCTCGGAGTGAATTTTTAGCACCAAACGCGTTGCTACGATTCATGACTGTTGTTTCCTTGAACCGATCTCGAAATCATATCGCGTACAATGTTCTCTTGACAATTCATAATTTGATGGTCTCTAACTCCTTCAGTTTTGTAGCATTTTTAAATATACAGTGTGACCAGTATTACCCAGGTAACGAATTTAATTAACAAGAATATATTGTACAAAATACTAGAATTGATGAATTTCAATGAATCTGGTGAAGTTGTGTACATATAAAATATAAAAATTGATTTGGGACGAATAGTCGGTTAGCTGAATGAAAAGGCTTTTATCAAGTTCTGTTTGTTTCTAAAAGCAAACTTCTTAGTCGCAGAAAGCGGGTCGCTGTACAATTGCGCAGTTCCCTTGATACTACTGTTGTTAGTGTTGGCTCCCATCCCTCAGTCGTCTGAAGTATGCAATAGTGTTGACTATAATTCCAGGATAAGAGCAGTGTGCCATGAACATTTGTGAGTGTATGTGTGACATTTCTGTGAGACAATGGTGAAGGTCAAATAGACGTCCATGATGAAAATGTGACCAAATAGTTAGGATACCGAAAATAATGTACACAATGGTTTGTGAACGAAAGAGACTTGCTTCTTGGTGATTTCAGAGGTGGATCTGATCCATGAAATTGCACAAGCGTGTAGTGCTAATATGACAGAAAAATTTGTCTAGCAGTTCTAAGGAGGAAGTATTTGACCACCTACCTTAAAGTCTAGATTAAGCACCGAGTGACTATCATCTCTTTAGAAAAATGAAGCTTAGGTGGACTATGCTTCACCATCAACGAAGAGTTTCAATTTGTTGTGAAGACCTACCTGAACTTATTGACAGCAGTCTTTTCCGCTGATGCTATAGAAAAATTGTTATTTCGTTTTGACAAATGCCCCAGTCTTCTTGATGACTTTGTAGAAAAACAAGTAATGACTGCACGATTTTTTAGGTGCAAAAATCCTCTTGTTATACGAATATGTTACTCGTGTAAAATAGGCGGAAAAATCAAAATATGAAATAATAAATATTTCTTCCCTTGTATATTGGAATGGTACTTCGCTGATTTTAGTTTATGGAATGTAATGTTCAGAAAAATGTAAGTTGATACTATTTGTAGTTGTTCATTTAACTTTTTTAAAAAACCGAAAAGCATTATTATTTCTACTGCTTAGAAACGTCTATGAATTGTTACTTTCTTGTAACCAAACAACAGGTATCTAATTTATTATATGCAAATAACATTCATGTCATAAATTGCACGATAAGAATATTAAATAAAGAGTAGACTAAAATTAAATTTAAAAAATTTCAAATGAGTAATCAATACTTTTGTGTAATGTTTTGTCGTTACCTGTTTTTTGTGTAAATGCTTGATGATCACTAGCGCACGTTGTAATTTTTTATGTTTTGAGATAGACAAATAAAAACAATTATTTACTCTTGATATAGCTTTATTGTTTTTCAAAATTATTCTGCATAAAGATCAATAAACTTTTGCGTTTGAACCAATTGTTGAAGCATTTTTTCCATTCCGATTAAGGTACCTCCAAAACATCTGACTTGAACGCATCAATCGCTTTTGCAGGTGTAGAAAAACGTTGACTTCACGAACATTTGTTGGATTTGGCTCGTCTTGAAAGATCCATACAGTCGATTGTTGTTTAGTTTCGGGTTCATATGCATACGCCCATGATGCGTCGCCTATCACGATCTTAAAGATGTGTTTTGAAGTACTACTATTGAATTTTTTCAGCATTTCTTTGCATCAATCAACCCGAGATTTTTTTGGGAGATTGTCAAATTATGCGGCATCCAACGCGAACAAGTCTTCTTAACAGCCAAATGTTTATGCATTATTGAATGTGTGCGAGTAGAACTAAAGCCCAAGTATGTCTCATTGTCAGTCTCAGCGAAGTGAGTTGATCGGCACACTGTTGTTGATTTAATCCACATCTAAAGTCATAGAAAATCATTGCATGAAAGTGTTCCCGCTTTAATTCCATTTTTTGACCAAGATGAATGTTTCAAATATCTATAAACAACCCAAACTGCTCTCGTATGTCAACACGTTCTGAGTACGTACATCAAAAATGTCAAACTTTATGATGGCAATGTCAGATTAGACATATTTACTTTGTCATGTTTCTGTCACCGATCAGTTCCATTTAAATCCATAATTTTTATTGTCAGTTTGAACGGAGTTCCAGGACTCTAAAACTTGGAAATACATTAAGTTATAAAGTTACGAAGATAATGATAAAGAGCATTTGAAGATAGAAAGGAACCAGAGACTTTCAAATGATGTAGATGATGATAGACGAAGTTTTAGATAAGAACGCTTGGCATCGATATGTAACAACTTGAAAAGTTACCGGATCAGGGAAACGAAACCTAATGAGAGATTAAGGGTAAGACTAAGGAAGCAATAGGCCTTCGAAAGAGGAGAAAAAGTACTGAAGGTACAAGGTACAACATTTAGTTGATATTTCAGGAGAATTCAAAAGAGCCTCAACATTTCTTAGTCTCAGTGGTATGAACTATTTGTTTTCAGCTTCACTATAGGGAAATTATTTCCACGTGATAGATACTAGACCAGTTAAACTCTAATGAAATTAGTAAGATATAAGATGAATTTTGGAGTTTTGTATGTATTTTTACATAATTAGATGAAAGAAGTTACCAACAATACAGTGTTAATGAAAATGAAAAAACAGAGAGAAGTTGTTCATACCATACAAATAAGAAATTAAAACATTGAGGTATTTACTATATATGCTCCAAGATTCAGATTTTCTTGATAGTAGCCAATCAGAGCTTCTGTATTTGTATGACAAGGTTTAAATTCAGCAAATAAAGGTTAATTTTTATGGACAAACAAAGTTTCAATTTAAAGATGTTTTTCATAAAAAATAATGATTTATCAACCGACTTGAAACTTTCATTATTTGAACTAATACAGTCCGTTATAAAATTTGTAAAGCTGTGTTTAAAAGGATTGTACTGGAAATTTTCATTGTTAGATAGATTCATTTGAGATGATCCTGATATGGGATTCGTTTTTTCTTCTTGGATTGGGGTGTTTTTAAATGAAGTGGTCTCGTGAGTGTGTGTGCGAGTGAGGTCCCGTGAGTAAGTTGTTGAGTTGAGACATTTATGCTGTCAGCTTTTGATTGGTTGATGAAGTGTTCACCAGGTTATAGGGAAACTATAGAAAACCTGCAACACCGATGTCTAGACAGAGAGGGTTTGAATGTGCAGAATTTACCTAATGCGATAGGGGAATCGTCTATGTGTTGAAAGAAGGTTCAGTAAGTTGGATTTGGGAGTGATGAGGATATTCAAGGTAATGGAGTTGCTTCAGAAGACAAAGCAATAATAAGAATTCAATTTTTACCAGTTATTATTTTACCACGGATATGATAAGTGATACATGACTCTCTAACTTATTCATTTTAGTCTCGATGTGGTGTCAAAAACGAGTTTGTAATCTGAAAAATTTTATCTTCATTCCGATTTTAGGTAAGTGATAATCATGCACCTGTAGCTAATGATGAAAGCTTATATGTCTATTTAGTAAAAGGCTGATAGTAATGCTTGACCTTCTAGCATATCTCAGTTTTGTATATTTGTTCTTATGTATTTTTCAATGTTTTTCTTCCTCAAAATATTCTTTGTGCTGTGTTAGAGTCCTAAAATAGTAATATTTTTAGTTTAATATTTTTAGATACTGAATAAAGATAAACACATTAATTTTTGAATAAAAAGAATTATATCATTGTGCTTTAATTTGCATAAAGATTAGATATTTGATATGATTGAAAAATTTGATTAAAGAATATAGCAAATATTATTTCCATAAGGTGGATGTACTCTGTCCAGTTAAAAATTTAAAATTATACCATAGAACAACTTTATATATACAATATTATAATTTTAAATTAATTCAATCGATTTTAAATGAAAAAAAATTGTTATTTAATATTGTCAATGATTTGATTTGATCAAATGAATCCTGAATGATTATTGATTAAACGACAAATTGAATTTTCAGTCATTGATTGAAAATTAATAAAACAACATATAGTAGATGTAAATAAGTAGATTTCACTATTTAATTTTATTTTTAACGTATGAGCATAATATCTATTTTTATGAAAAAACTGTTTGGTGAACTTTCTTTAGATTTAAACAAAAGTAAAAATTGCGCAACTAATAAAAGCATATGAAGAAAGCAAGAATTCGGAACGAGCAGCACAAAAACTTGCTACAGAAGCCGTATTTCACAACCTAATCACAAATGCTCCATTCTATTCTAAATAACTGTCATTGACAGTAATAAGCGAAGAAATAAACCTGATGGAGGATTTAATAAATGTTTTGGACAGTAAAGAGGCCGCGGAAATTGTTAATATAGCTGAAATAACAATCAGGTCAGTAGCTATAGCTACTACAATTGAAATTATGAAGGTAGTGGCCGTGGTAACTACAAAAATCGGGAAAATTATAATCCAAATTTCAATTATAACGGTCAAAATTACGGTAATAATAATAATAATGATAATAATGATTTGAAATTTGATGGAGATATAGTAATTTAAAACAACTAACTAGCAAAGGGAGTGTTTGTAGCCATTACCATAATACAGTCGAACTCCGATAATTCGAACACCGATAATTCGAATTCCTCGTTAATTCGAACTTTTGCGTCGGTCCCTTGACATTCCTATACTAACACATGTAAAAAAACCTCGATAATTCGAACTTTTGAAGTTCGAATTATCAAAAAAATTCGTATTTTCTGTGTTAAAATTACCGAAAAATTCGAATTTTTGGCGTTTAAATAATTGAAAAGTTCGAATTTTTGATGTTCGAGTAATTGAAAAATTCGAATTTTTCTTGTATAAATTATGTATGTAACTATGTATTAAAAAATTCGAACTGTTAGTGTTGAAAAAAATTGAAAAAAACGTTGATGAAGATATTTTCGCAGTGATCAGCAAAATCACTCGATTTGCTTCAAAGGAAAAAATCGTCAGCATGAAGCAATCTAGCATAGCTGATTTCTTTACAAAAAAATAAATATATGTATTTTTTTTATTTTAAGATAAATAATCGGTCCTTTTTAGGACCAAAAATTCTTCAAACGTATACAAATTATTATTTTAAATAAATAAATAAATAAATAAACATGTTATATGTATACCCATAACATATTTATTTATTTATAAAATGGAAAGATGCATCGAAATGCACAACTCCGATAATTCGAACACCTCGATAATTCGAACTTTTGCTACGGTCCCTTGCAGTTCGAATTATTGGAGTTCGACTGTATCACTAAATTCACCATAAGTTCGACTGGTCAACAAAAATATGGAAAGCATAACAATTGCCAATCTTATATATAAATTTCAACAAACGAAATAAACATGCACTTTTCCACACTAATAAAAATCATATAGAAAATCTATTATCCGAATTAAATTTGAGTATACCAGACGAATCGAAGAAAAACATTACAAAAAATTGTACACCCAATTTAATGACATTTTGGGCGTTAAAACGATTAAATATCGATACAGTTTTTATTAACCAGTGTGTATTGAAAATTACAGAAAATTCATCAATTGAATACAATAGTCCGGTCTTATTGGTTCCAAAAAATCTATGAACGGCGATAAATGTGGTAATTAATCAGACTATTGTCAAGATAACAAAAAACTAGTTGGAGACAAATATCCACTTGCACTTATAAGTGACTTGTTCGACAAACTTGGTATAGCAAAATACTTGACAGTATTGAATTTAGTTTCAGGATTCAATCAAATTTCGATAAAGAATTGCGAGATGTATTGGTATTTTCAGGTTTATCACCACAAACTGCATTTCTGTACATAGATGACATTTTGGTCATTGGATGCTCCAAACAGCATCATTCAAACAATCTTCGTAAAGTGATGAAAACCTGAAATTGAATCCAAATAAATGCCAATTTTTCAAAAACGATATAGAAGATTAAGTCGCCAATAAAGGACTATTGCTAGATGACAGGCCATTTATCAAAACTGTAAATGATGTTTTGGAAAACTCTAAGATAATGAATAACATAAATGCAAAAAATGAACAAGACTTTTGCCTTCTGAAAGTACATTTTTGGAAATTTAAAGAAAACAACGAAAATTCTGAACAGGTGACTGCATTCAAAAAGGATATTTAAAAAACATGTACATTAGTCTAGTAGTATATTTACGATCTTGGAAAAGTTTTACAAAGGCACAAAACAATTCACATGAATGACTTTAAAACATGTTCCATGGGATCAAGTTTACGATACTATAAGTATCCTATCATAATACAACGTCAAAATGCAAATGTTTTGACCAACTGCAAAATCTCAAAAGTTTTTTGAACACTAACAAAGAAAACGTTGATTTTAAGAAGCTGCTGGTACATAAGATATAAATAGCCTATTTTAAATCGAGGATAAGTCAAGATTGTTTTTCAGATTTTCTAACTATTCTTCAGTATTACTTTGCTATCCCAGAACAAAACGCAAACGTTAAAAGAACTTTTCTAATGATACGTCAGCAATGGACGAAAGAACGCAACAGATTACATGTTAACACTGTTGCCAAAATGTTGGTTGTAGAATTAAATTCATAATTATTTTTATTGTGCAAGTCAAAGAGAAGAAGTTTTTTGTTTAACTTAAGTTAAAGAAGTTTTTTATTATTTTTTTTTCGTTAAAAAAGTCTTATTTATGCCTTTCATAAGAAGAATTGAAATGTTAATAAAAGTATTTAGAATTAAATTTTAACTGATGACTATTTGATTATTATTAATAAAGTACCCACCTAAGACTGGTTTGGCTTATTATTTCACTAGAATTTGATAAGGTTTTTGATAATAATTAAAAATAAATACAAATTAAATTTAACATACAATTTTTTTCTTGTACCTATTAATAATGAGACAATATCCTCAAAATTGTAGGGTGTTCTGCCTTTCTACCCAAATGTTCGGCCCAACTGGCAGGTCTGTGCGGCTATTAGGTTTAGCGACCTGGCAACCCTAAGCAGGGGTGTAGAATATATATTAATAAGCATGATATAATCAATATGCATAATCAATAAGTAAGTGGGGGCGAAACAGTTCGTCCCATAAGTACTGTGAGTCAACTAAAAAACCAAGCGACAATAAGCGAGAGTCAGACACCGACCTTACTATCAACTATTTTAATACTAATAAATACTAAATAGTACAAAACAAAAATGTTAGTGAATAAGTGACTTTTTTAGGAAAGAAAAATAGGTAACTAGTTTAATTGGGTTCTAAACGAGGGTTCAATAGTCAGTACGTACGCATAATATTACGTTCTTGTTGGGAATATTCTTATGGTCTAAAAGTTCTAAATAATTAAAAAGCAACTGAAAATACTGGCTTTGATTTGGAAAAGCCGAGACTGTTGAAAAAAGGCAATTCTTTGGTCTCATCCAATATGGATTATTACGTGGACCTTATATCTTCATATCTATCGAAATCATCATTTGAGAATTAATTTTTGAACCAACCTCTTTATGGATCGAATTTATTATCGTAGATATTTCCAAGATATATATCTAGTATTCAAGTGAGGATCGACTTCGAGCATGACACAAGTATCAAAAAATTTGTTTCCATTTTATGCGGTTGCGGTTAGGATATAAATTATTAAATACCATTAAAATCCAAATCCAAGATATTGAAAAATAAACTATAACTCAGAAATTTCTTGAAGATTTTGAAAAACAAAAAATACACAGTGATATATTCAAAATAACAAGGCAGATTATATTTCCAGGAAAACAAAAATTTAACACCTACCGATATATTGGAGGAAGGAAAAGTAATATTTGATTGTTATTTTTCAGCTTATTGTGTACTTCGAAGTCGTGTCGAAAACGGTCTTTCTGGCTTGTTTGCGCCTAACTACTTCAATATTAGACTATGCAATTTGAGCTAAAATGTCATTAAAATACAAGAAGAGCACTTCCAGCTTTGAGATTCGCTAAGGTAGTAAGGCAATAGTTGCGACCAAAAATATTTATTCAAGTGCATTAAACGTCTGTTAATACCAAAGATAATTCTCTAAATTTAGATCCGGTGTTTTGATCTCTATGACTCCTATCAATAAGGAAGACTAACGACAGGCAGAGAAGGTGCTTGGGTGTTTTGATCCCTTCATCACTAGAGACGAAGAATGGGTTCTATATGATTATTATTCAAAGTGCAAAAGGCAATGGTTATCCCCAAATAAAGTACTGCAGTGTATACATGGAATTGTTAATTTTGAAGTCCCGAAATCTGGACAAATGAATTTGCATATTCCTATTTCTACAAAGTTTTCTTTGGATTTGGATGATATCCAGAATACAATCGAGATGTTTTACTCTAAAACCAATTGATTTTTATCGGCCCGGTATTGAATCTTTGCACAACTAGTTGGCAAAATGTTGATAATTAAGCCGATTACATTATTGATTATTAAAACTAAAAACATTTAAATATATTCTTTGTAAATATCACTATATTAACGGCCATATTACAAAACCATTACAAACCAAAATTTATGAAAATTGCCAGCATTTTTCATGATCATTGTGGCACTGACATATTTATTTTCGTACAAACAATGTATTTTCATTCATCATTTTATTTTCCATCCATTCTTGTTATGCTGAACATATCTAAAAAAAATTATCATGGCGTAAACACTTTAATATTACCTATTTATGTTGAACCTATAAATCATCTCAGTCTGCATTCTCTCAGTTTTTTTAACTGTATAAGTAATTGATGGTTTATTTTTTTTTTAGCTGATATACCTGAAGGTAAAAGAACTAATCGACAATTTTACTTTCGAGGACCTGCTATACCAGTGTACAACCCGTTTGTGATTCCACAGGTTTGGAGTTCTTTTAGCACAAATTCGTTGAATATCGCCACTGCAGGACAGTGTCTCACTGCTAAAGGGGTTATAGGCAAGTGCACTTCGTTTAGACAATGTTATCCATATTTTAAAATAGCAGAATTTGGTAATTTTGAAAGCTGGGTACTTGGAATGTACGATACTTGTAGTTACTATACAGCTCAAGGACGACAGGTAAATAAAATAAAAATGAGCATATATTAATTGTATGAATATTTCTCTTAATTGTGTACCTTAACCATAGAATTAAATGCGTTATCCCTGCGCACAAGAACTGAGTTGTTAATTAACTCTATTAGCAAATGGAAAATATATTGCTCTGTTATTAGAATAGATTATAAACAAAATACTCACTTAGACCCTATAATCTATTTAGAATGAAACTTAAAAGTTGACCATTTTATGTAAAATTGGCTGTAACGGTATACTGTATTTTTGTCAATTTAGTCTATCTTTGTTGACTTACAATGATTGGCGGGAAGCGTTAAGTTTTGAACAAGTACTAAATGAAATCACTTTCCCGGAATTGTTTGAATTAGAAAAATTAATATCTATGTATGTATGTATTAAAGACTGAATATTATTTTGACTTGATTTCTTTACCACATTAAACGATTGATTTTCAGTACCACGTTTTTAGAATTGTCACAATAATATTTTCGTCTGTCATTTTATTTTTATAGAACTGCTTTTCTCTCTTAAGTTTGATAACTATGAAAGCTTTTTTTTAGGTTTTTTCAATTTGTTTAAATGGCCCTCTAAGTTTTATTTAATTGTTTGTCGTTTTCCCTTTTTAAATAGAGAGATAGATCATATCATTATCTACTCAAATAAAAATATTAGAACCTTTATAACTCCAACTAGTTGAAGCAATAGTTTTACATACGTCTAGTATTACCCTAATGAATATGTGAAAGTTTTCTAATCACTATAATCCCATAGTTATAGATTTTTATCGGTACGGTGCATGCCTTATGAGTCCAATTTTCACATGAATCATACCTCAACCATACCTCCCCATCTTTACCCAATTTTCAACTCACTAAACATATATAGCAGTTCCATCTTAGCATCTTCATCTTTGTATCAGTCATCATTGTTCTCGTAGTCTGAACTTTTTTTATGTAAAGTTTTCTCATTCATTCCTCCAACTAACTTTATGTTTTTCCTTGTCATCGTCAATTTCATCTCTACTACTTTCAAATGTTTTTCTCATACTGAGGGTTCATCCAGCTGAGAAATTCCGCAAAGTTTGTAAATCATAAGAGCGTCTTTGATGAAACCAGTCTCAAGACTACAACAATCGTCAGTGCTATTGGTTCTTTAAAGTTTTTCTTATAAAAAATCTGGATCTTAGGGAGAGATTCCTGTAAGTTTACACCCTTTTATATCTTTTTCTAGAGTAGCTATCCTGATCAATGTATTACTAAAACGTCTATAAAAAATAGTAATTTCTTCAATATTTACTGCACTCTGGCTTGAAAGCTGTCTTCAGTGAGCCGTAAAACGTGACATCGAGTGACTAAATCTTATTTAAGGGATGGATAGATAAAAGAATAATAACGTCACTCAGCAAACTTCATAAGCTTGAAGAGTTGAGTGAGACGAATGGTTATCCATTAAAAGGAGAGTTGGATCATCGAGGCACTATTTAACAAATTCTTGAAATGATCTAGAACAGACAGATTCACCTTTTGTCGGACCAAGTATAGAGTGTTCCTACAGGATCTGCTTTTTGGAGTTGCGATTTCATTCTTTTTCGCATAAATATTGATGGTACATAAATTCCATTGTAATTTTTCGCCCTTGCTCTCAGCTCGGAGCCAACACAACTTGTTCTAGTCCTTTCTTGTCTAAAATTTTTCCAGGCTTCTGGACTCTAGAGATTTTCGTTTCATCTGTGAACAATTGTATGAGCCTTGAAATTATAGTTTACTGCAACTTGAGTTATTCTGGTTTACGAAGGGCAATTAATGGGCTTCTTTTCATAAATCCCCATAGTTAATAATCACTAACACTTTTAGAATCTTTAATGAAAAGAGGGAGTGGGTTATTTTTTGCAATCTGGATTCTAATAATAATGAATACTGATTTGTGCCCTAGAGAATGCTCAGAACTGCTCAGTAGATTTTGCAGGATACTTTTTGAAATTTTGAAAGCTCTGGAAACGTCTCTAGCACTCCTACCGCTTCTTACAGTAGTTATGAATGCTGTTAACTGGTCGTATTTCCCAAGTCCCCCTTCAGTTTGGTGAGTGAGGTTCTTGGAAGCAGAAAAGCATATATAAACTATTTAAATGTATACTTTAACATGTTTGAAATCCTTTCTCTCTTATTTTCCAATGAACTATTGATATGTTCAATACAGATGAGATAATGAAGGTCAGCTCCCATCACTCCACACTGACTGGGTACGATAACTCACGATAAAAACAATGATGGAAAATTTTTAAATTCTAGTGAGTTAATAGTTTTCTACGAAGTCTATTGATAATAAAGAATACACAATAGACAGTTTAAGTACAAATCACACAATATTCTGAATTTTGTCAATGCAAACTTTCTTACACTGCGACGGTGTATTTTTAATTAACTATTTGAAGAAAATTATACCATTATATTTAAAGTGAATCCTATTATCCCGGACGATTTCTTCGGTCACTTCTAGTTAGTGAGACCCCGAACGAAATAGCTTATATCAAAAGGTTTGGTGTAAGTCGATTACTCTCACGTTTATTTTTTCGGAAGAGATGTTGTTAATTATTCGTCACAGCATATAGCCAATATTGTAGGGGAAAGCTTAGTTTTCGAAATCTCTATGTGATATTGGAGATAGTCCTACTGTTCAAGAGGGAGTACAGAAACATCGTCACTGAACATGTACAAAGTTTACTTTAGAAGTCTGTTTTAAATCCCAAAAAAAAAAGTTCATCTGAATAGTATATTTTCCAAATTGCTAGAAGTTACTACAAGATAACATTGTAATGAACTAAATGAATGAAAATATTGATGGATATTTCTAATATCTATCACTAATCATATATATTGAAATACAGTTAGTAATTCATTGAATAAAATTGTGTCTTCTTTCGTACTCAACATAAGATTATACTGTATATAACTATAATTTTTTCAGATGTTTGGCGTTTGTTGTACAAATCCAAACCCAAGTAAACCAACAGACCCGACATCAGCGGGTTCTACGACAGATACACCACTCATAGAACCAGAGGATACAGTAATAGAGACCTTACAAACGAACACTAGTGCAATACCGTATTATCCCCAAATATTTAACTGGCCACCTCCTTTACCCACCCATTCTCCTAATAATACTATTCCCCCTCTTCCAACTCACCCTCCTTCACCAGGATATCCAACTAAAGCTCCAACAGCTTGGCCTCCGACATCTCACAAACCAATCACCTCTTATCCTACTTTAAATCCTATTTTTACACCAATTTCATATCCTACTTATAAGCCCCCCACATACAAACCCCCAACTACCAAGCCCACTGTTAAACCACCTGCAGCCCCTGCTCTTCCAACTGCTTCCTGTGGAGCTAAAAATGGCTATCAAGACCAGAAAAGAATCGTAGGAGGTCACAATACCGAAGTTAATGAGTGGCCTTGGATTGCAGCTTTGTTTAATGGAGGCAGACAATTTTGTGGAGGATCTTTGATTGATAACAGTCACATTTTGTCGGCTGCTCATTGCGTTGCTCAGTAAGTTTTGTTTGAAATATAATTCAATTTAACAATAATAGTGTAATAAAGATTAAGTTATTATCCCTCAATACTTTACGTAAAATTAATAATATGAAATGGTTACATTACTAATGTGAGATTAGTATATCTTCCGTCATCTTGTGAACCGATAAATTGAAAAAAAATTGCAATCTGTTACATGAAATAAATGGTTATAACCACAGGTGTTACTGGTTGTATTTCGTTATAGTAATGTGAAATTGCATGCATTCATAAAGGTCATTAGCAGAAATACTTAGCCAAGAGGGCTTATGTATTTAAGGAAAACGAATTGGGAAGTTCTTCATTAATCCGCCGCCCCTTACGAATTTATTTTCATGGGTGGCCATTTGCATTATTTTTGGCTCTTGTAGAAGATGTGAATTATGTGATTTATGTTAACATCACATCAAGGAAGTGTTTTTAGTGAAGCAGTTTTTATCATTAAGTAAGTTTCTCGAGCTCTGTAGTTTCTCATAGTTATAGACAATGCAGAGCTGGTACGGCAATGCCCCGACTAGACTCCTGTTGATATTTGTATTGATATTCGTAGTTTGATCTATCTAGAATATAGATTCTAGATTAATAGATTCAGTAGGTATTCTTTGATTATCGGCTTCCAAATTAAGCTGAGCATATATTTAATTGCATATATTTCTGTTTAAAGAGGCTTTCTTTGAAGGTAAATTTGTTCTCATAGCTACATTTTCTCGGTATTTGATTGCGAGGCATATCCCAGATTTATTCAATTTTTGAGAGAAGACTCTTATCTGTTAACTGATAACCTCAACACATTCTAAGTGAAGTTTTTCCGACTTGCTTTCCAATAATCTATGTATGAGCTGGAAGATTTAGGATCGCTTCTAGTGCAGTCTCTAGGCCTGCTCTCATGGTCCCGGTTGTACATATATAGGTTAGTCTACACAGCTTCGAGAAATTGATTTTCGTGATATTCAGACCAGTTCCAGTGTCCCATATCATAAGTGATGATCGGTCTCACTGTACATCCACAATAGGATCTTTGACTTACAACCGCAATTTTTCCTGAAAAGTTTCTGCACTCCATAAAGGCTTCCAAATTGAATGATTCTGAGAAATAAACAGAGTTCCGACGCACGTCTGCTACCTTTATGGCGATTAGTGATATGATAATAGACTAAATCCAACAAGTAGGGTGAAATAGTCCGGGAGCCAGCATTGTCTCAAAAGACTCGTGAACGTGCAATTGCAGAAGTGCGGAAGTGATAACAGCTTTGACAACTGTTTATGTTAAAGAGACTATAAGAAATAAGAAGATTATTCCTAAATATATTTTGAGTGCTATTATTGAAAGTATAACTTCCGAAAATGTGAGTAGGGTCAATTTGAGTAACATTTCTGTTGACTTATAAGCCGAAGTATAAACTTTTCACAATTGTCAAATAATAGAATAGAAGTTTCGAAACATTTATTAGTGGTTTTGTTGGACGTTACAAGGTACCAACTCGATGTCGGATCGATCATTAGAAAATTGACATGTAGAAGATACACGTTGTGGTATGCGTGAAATAAACCCAGTAGATAACCAATAAAATTCAGTACAAGTATTGAAAAATATATTGGTTTTATTTACATTCCAGCATGAGTTCTTGGGATGTTGCTAGACTTACAGTAAGACTTGGGGATCACAATATCAAATCGAATTCAGAAACACGTCACATTGAAAAGAGGGTGAAAAGGGTTGTGAGACACAGAGGATTTGATGCGAGAACCTTGGTATGTTTTCAAATTAGCAAATTATAGGATATGGAAAAGAAAACTTTTTACTAGTATCATCCAATCCATTATTTCTATTACCATCACTTCTTTGAATTATAAATTGTTTATTTTTAGTACAACGATATTGCTATTCTGACATTAGATAGTCCTGTAGAGTTTACCCAACAAATTAGATCGGTGTGCCTTCCCACATCTACAATAGATCCTACAGGAAAAACTGGTACAGTAATCGGATGGGGTAGTTTAAGAGAAAGTAAGTTAATTATTGTGTAAAAATATCTTGCTTAACAGATTTATAAATGCTAAAGACATGAAACTCTTTGTACATGTTACATATTGGTCTCTCTTTAAATTTAACATTTTTTATTCTTAGGTGGACCTCAACCAGCAGTTTTGCAAGAAGTAAATATTCCTATTTGGAATAACCTTAACTGCAAGGTAAAATATGGCGCTGCCGCTCCTGGTGGAATCGTAGAGCATATGTTATGTGCAGGTGAAGCCAACAGGGATTCTTGCAGTGTAAGTCAAAATTTTCTACGAAGTTCTATCAGCTCTGTAAATGTCTCGAAAATAAACACATATAAATAACTTAAAATTAAACTTTAGACAATATATTTACAACAGTTGATTGTTCTAGAAGTAATTTTAATATTTTGAAGCTACGAGGGTTGTATGAAAAGTTTCCGACCTAGCAAAGAGACAAGATTTTTTTTCCTTTTTATCATTTTTATTTCTGAACATAGTCTCTTTTTAAAAATATTCGTTTAGTCCAGACACGTCCTTACCTTTTTAAACCTCCCAAAAAACTGTCGCCTTCACTTTTCCGGTCGACGAAATCGTCTTTGTGTTTTTCGAAGCAGCTTCGCTCTTTTCAATCCCTTGACTGTTTTTTTGCTTCAGTTGTGATGCATCGACGAAGCAAAAAATCAAATCCTGGGAAATGTTCATCTTTATGCACTTTTGGTCTAAAGTGAGCGAATGCGGCACCCAACGTGCGCATAGCTAATGAATGAATGAATAATTATTCAGTCAGTATAAAGTAAATGAGTCAAACTGATAAGCCCATGTTTAAATTCAGCTGCCCACAATTTTACGGGCGTAAATGATGGTGCAGAGATACAGTAACTAACTCCTCTTTCATATAAATACATCTACTAGCTTCCTTATTTCTACAGGTACCAGAAATAATTAACATGTATGCTTGTATAAAAGATAGAACTCGCTTTTATTATCACACAAATGTGAAATAAATGAATTTGCATCAATTCACATTATACGAGAATTTTCGATAGCTCTTAATAAATGCCATCGACAGATAAACAAATGATATAATATACTATGTTGTCTCCTTAAAATGGATAAATATTACTGGATCTTTACCATTTGTATATCAGTAACATCTTTGCTAGCTTCAATTCAATAAAAATCACCATTACTTACTAATATGGCGACAAATTAACAATAAAATGTTTGTCCTCGAATACCAATACGCTTCATCACCTATTTACACTTAATTACATCTAAACAAGTGCAGTACGAACTTTGAGTTCTCTTAGGAGCTCCTTACAGAGTATACCGAAACTGACATTATGACATTCTCATAGCAAACATTACTTCAAAGATCGAATTCGTTGTGCTCCATATCAAACCTATTCAGGAACAGGTCCAAACCATTGGTCAGTGATTTGACGCGAAATATTTAAACAGTTTCGCATAGTTTATAACCTATAATCTTGAAGATATGGCCCTTAGCACAAGTAGATGCATTCGAAGTATCTAACAATTTCTGTTAATATGATCACAGATAAAACATTCTTTATTATTATAGCCTGCTCTAAATATGGCCGAGATATGAGCAAAAAAAGGTCAAACTTCTAATATCGCAAAGTATAATTTTATGTTGTGTTTTATTTTTCTAGGGCGACAGTGGTGGTCCATTGATGATAAATGATGGAAAATGGTTACAAGTTGGTATAGTTTCTTGGGGAATAGGATGTGGAAAGGGACAATATCCAGGAGTATATACAAGAGTAGATAAGTTCATCCCATGGATCCAGAAGAACTTAAAATAGTGTCAAGTAAAGTGAAATAACTAGTTGCAAACGAAAAAATAGATTTAAGTAAGATAGTTTTTAGAAAATATCGATTATTCTCAACAGCAATAATAATAAGGAATTTAAAGTACAAAGAATCGTATTTCAATAAATTTTATTGCCCGTTCCCTTTTTCGTAACCATACAGAAAGTAACAATTTATTTATATTCGTAAAGTTGGTGGATCGCAGAATTATAATAGGAATTTCACAATAAAAAAAACACAAAGTTTATGCTTTACAAGTAAAGGTATAATTTGATTTCATGCCTTTGACACTTCTATATCAGAAAAATAATAATTTATATAGCTAAAGTTACAGAAAGCAGTATTGAAGTGTATGTGACAAATTATGTTCTAAAACATACATATACACATACAAAATTGTATTTTAAATAATACTTCATATTCCTCCTTCTCATGTTATTGTTGGTTCGACCCTCGTTTCTCCCCTGTAGTATCAGTTCATTCCTTTCTTCTCATATTTCATTTATTTCCCAATATGAACAAATTTGTTTTCAAGTTTCTCTATTTTGTCAAAATGATAGTAAACTTGAGACTTTTTCGACTAGGTATGATGATGGAGAAGGTAATTTCATAAATGTTACCCAATGGAAGGTACTGTGTTTCAATGTTGCGCTTCAAGCAGAACTTCTGATATCCTTTGTTGAACTTCTGCCTTGCATCTGTGCTATTGGTGATCAATTCTTCTTGCATTATCACGTATTTATCCTTCATGGCTGTTATATTGTTTGGATGTATTATCAATTGAGAAATGTGCAAATTGAAAAAATCCACAATCCTCTTAGCTTTGTATCAGGCGTTCAAAGTAAATGGTATATGATAAAATAACTTACCTTGCCACTGTTTTATGAACTGCAGAAATGTAATGATTACGCAATTAACACGCGTAGGTATTGAGCACTTTGGGAATTCTCTTTCAATTACTTTGTTTTGATTAATTTTATTCAGCTATCAACTGTATTAAGCTAGGTAAGCACAATTCACGAATATTAACAACAGTCGTGTCTGGCTATTGATAGGTTTAGCAAAGAATGTAGACATCCCATGTCTTGAACTTCCTATGAAGAGTGGGTGTAATTAGGGATGCAATATCGTCCTGAAAAACATCGATGTTTGCATAAAAAACATCGATATGTAAAAATATCGTTCATAAGAGCGATATATCGATGTTTTAGCTGATGTTTTATTTTTTTACTAGGACGCTTCATTTATTTCCTGACATTAACACATTTAATCACATTATAACACATTTTATTAAATGTACATATTTATTTTAAATTTAACAAACTTGAAACAGAGTTAAGAAGAAGAAGCTTAGGTAATCTAGACCTTAAAAGCCTATTTATATCGCTCGCTTGGGACCAACGCGGCAATTATGGGAGGTATATCATTGTGACCTTGGTATTAGCTGCATATGGTATTTCCATATATCAAATACAGAATCATCTTTATCAGATTCCTCAGAAGTGTCACTTCTGGTTGCTGTTGGAGGCGAGCTGTTATAATCCCGTGCATATTTATTAGTAATTAAATACTTTACTTTTGGCCACGGCATCCTTAAAATGCATGAACTTAAATCTAGGGTCAAGAGTAATTGAGATTGGGTTGAGGAATGCTCTAGACTATCAAATCTTCTTGCTAGTTGTTTTTTAATTGTTTTTTTAATTGTAGTATTATCTCATTTTTATGCTTCATATTCTCCAGTACTTCATGGACAAAGCTAACGTAATCACTTTTCTTACCTTTACATAACTAATCAGAAATCTATTTTTTCAATTTCTCAAACGGGCATAGTAATTCTATCATTTCTTTGATGCAATCCAGTTCATTGCTCGATACCATTGATGTAGCTTCAAGTCGAATCAAAAGAATTGCTCCTACAATGGACACCAACTCCATGAATCGTTCGAGCATATAAAAACTAAGAGTTTTATCTTGTGCAAACATCGAGAATTTTTTTTTAATTGACCTTCTTTCAGTCCCAGCTCTACAGTTCCTTGTCTCTTCCATAATTCGTCACTTGCATTGACACTCCTTTTCATACACTTTACTATTCCTTACTTTGCTTATCAACTCAACAATTGTTTGTATCATTAATGAATTTTGTTACGACTTAGTTGATCGTTTGGGCAAAACAGGGAATGCATTTCCCGTTTTCCAATTGTCTGTAAAAACAGCTGAAACTTTCTCAATAGAAACATTCCACTCGGCAAAAATATCGGTGAGTTTCTGAATAATGTAGAGCGATGTACGGCTTTCGGTCAACTCAAAAACGCCTAAGGTTTCACTGAGAAGTTGAGATTTATCCAAGAAATGAATTGTGACCCCTATAAATGATTTATTGTGCATTGTTTCGGTCCAAATATTGTATGTGACGCAATAGATTTTAGCATTTTTTATGTACATCTTAAAAAGATGACTCATTGCCTCATATTTTTCATCTATTCTCCCTCTACAGTGGATACACTTCTTTCATTATTTGTATAAAACCTTCACCTTCTACAGTGGAAAATGGTTTATTATCCATGACTATGAAATTCGTAGTGGCCTCAGTTGTTTTCTTTGATTTTGCACCATCTTTTGTTGTTATGCTCTTAATTTTTGGTAACTGAATTTTGTGACGAAGGTGAAACGAAAGCTGCTTGAACTGGTCGAAGATTGGTGAACGTCGAAGTTTGATTGTAATGAAAGATCAACATTATTATTACTAGTACTTGCAGTTGCGTCATCTATACACATATAATTAGTAATGTACTAGTTTTTTTTCTTGCTGGGTGCATCAAAGTCGTTCAACTGCCGGGAATGTACATTTTCTAAATGACCCCGAAGATTTGTTGTATTCCCTGAAGTCTTAAGACTCTTGTTGCATATCTTACAAATAGCCTTTTTGTCACCACTTAAACATAAATAAAAATGAGAAGTATATGATGGTAAATTAAAATACAACAAAACGATTCTCAACAATAAACTAGGTAAACAAACATTAACATCAACTGTAATTTCTCAAGCTGCTTTTCACAAGCTATGCGCCTACCGAAACCTGACAAAAACCAAACCACAATAACCTAACTACTTTATGAAATAATACAACGAGTACATTACTCATCCAGTCAGAAAATTTAAAATGTGTATTGGTGTTAGGTATTAAAAAAATCAAATGATATTGAATCAAATTAATCTACGTATGTATCAACTCAACAAAGCAATACGAATGAACGTCGCAGTGTTTCTGAACAGACCTCGGTCTTACACACAGGTCTGGAAACAAAGGCAAATTTCTGGTAGAGGGGACAAACGCTTATTGATCGACAATTAATGCGCGCTGATGCCACTACGAGTCGTTACTGTTTCGCGACTCATACTGAGCAAGCGTTCTAAGTGGATATAGGTATACATCAATACTTTGAAAAGGTAATATATAGAAATCCAGCATATTTCAATTTCACACGTAGTGCGCTTGCCCAGTTCGAGTTGCCAAACAGTAGCGACTAGAGTAACTTCGGTTATTAGGGGTTCGTCCCCCATCATCTTCGTTTCCAGACCTGTATGCAAGACCGTGGAACAGTCGGAACAGACTGAAGAACGATGTCTGTGTTTGAGAAAGAACTCTCTATACATTACTCTTCCAGTCATCAATTATAACACTGATTTGTGAAGTTCCTCCACAAGCAACGAAAAAATAAGATGACGCAGACAAAAAAGATACATCAGACCGTTAATTATTGGGAGGGTCAAGTTCTATTTCTAACCAGATGTCAACATAACATCTAAATTGAATAATAAATTGTCTGAGATGTTCCCTTATCAAGGATGGCTTGAAAAGTATAGTAGAGAAGGACAAACTTTACTTTCAAACACTTTGACTCATCGATTGAGAGATGTAATAATTTTTTGACGACAATTTGTAACAAGAAGTTGAAATTTGTGATCTCTCGCACTTTATTATTTATAACATAAGTATGTTGGTATTATGAAAGTAGTCAGGATGGAAATAATATAACATATCTCGATTCAACTTCATTCAAAATGATTCTTCCAACTTAAATGGATGAAAATTCACAGTAGAAGTGTGTAAATATATGTAATACCCAATACTAGAACTCAGTAAACAGAGTTACTTATAAATTACGTTCAGCATGTAGTGCCAAATACACATGTCTCAACTTAAAGAAGCTCATTTTTTCTGATGCAAATCACTAACCAGTTCGCAATGAGTAACCACCTTTGTATTTGAATAAGAAACTACAGACGAGGCAACTTGTTGCCAACCGGCAACGCGTTGGCCAAGAACTTCGCTAGTAACTTGATCACCCGTCTCTAAAGGTTTCAATGGACGGTTATTTTGTTTTCAATCTGATCACGACAACACGAGTTTCTCAATTCAACAGCTATATTCCTCAGTTTTTTATGTAAAAAGCAAGCATAAGAGGGTAAACGACTTTTCTTCTATGCTTTAAATTGTTCAAGTTTCTGTTCAACTCTGGATTGCATATAAGTCGATTTTGCTCTCTACTGTCTTGAGTCGAGCATCCTCACAGTATGCTTGGGGACCGAGCTTCCAATATGCGAGCAATATTCCAAAGTTGGACGATAATTTATACATTTGCAAAAGGAGTTAGGACCGGATTGTTTGGTTTGACGCTGAGGCAATTTATTATTTTTATAGTTAAACTTGAAAAGGGATTGTAGAATAGCTCCTGTCACTTTGTCAAAATGAGAAAATGAATATGTTATTTTATTACAATTATTTATTTGTTAAAAAAAAGTGTGAAAAACTCAAAATTGTCGATAATTTTAATTATATATATACGAATTGGAACGAAGTCTTTGCCAGCTTGATTATGAGCGTTTTCGTAGTGGGAAGGTGGCAAAATTAAACACAAAAGAGTACTAACTCTAATATATTCCGAGCTTTCGAATACTTATGTATTTATCGTCTGGGACATGATTATTTAAGATTTGTGGCGGTTTTAAATTGTTCTGTTTCTTTTAAAAAACATTAAATTGGTGGATTTCAAAAATCAAGCGTCAATTTGAATATTGATTTTTGAAATTCATGAAGTTAATGTTTGTGACTTGGGTTTATTTTATTTCCAGTTGTTCCGTGTGTATTTGGTAATTACAGTTCTTGGCAAATGTATGAAGGAAAATTTACACTGTAATAAAGTTTGGTAATTAAAATACAATCAATTGTTCTCTGTAGGTCAACCACTACTTATGTGTTGGAATATTTCTTTAATAACCTTTTCTGTGGCTTGTAATATACTATTATAAATATATTATGTACGAGCCTCCTGCGTGGACACTGCTCACTCACTCTTCGTTTTTGTAGATATGATATTATTCTATTTCATTTCTTATTTTTCACATATTTCATATATCCTTGTTTCATAGTCCTCGCTAATGAATAAATTTTCTTTAAAATTTATGAGATTAAATCGAATGAAAATCAAATGAATTATTTATATCCCTAAAAAATTTACTCCGAATAGCGCACTTATTCAAATATATACTAGTTACCCATGTATATATCAAATCATTTTTTTGATTAATTAGAATCTTATGTAAAATAACTGGAGTTGCTATTTGTCATTAAAGCCATAGTCTCTGGCGTAATTGATCTTTCAAAAAAAGATGTAAACCTTTTTAAAGTCAGTCTACAGCAATTAAAAGCTCATAAAAACGTCATATCAATTTATATAGACATTGGAATGACAAATGATGCCCAATTTTTATTTATACGGGGCTTATTCAAAGTTTTTTATTTATTAACATGTAGAGATAAAAGATATGAAAAATATTACGAGTACAATAGGAGATTATTACTATTATTATGATAATAAAATTAATCGTTATTATCTAGCTACATTGGTCTCAGAAATCGTAAAAATTATTACAATAAATTTTTGGTTGTCCGTCAATGCAAGCCAAATGTGACCAACCATTGCAGGATCTGCAACTTATCCATTCTTCATCTGGGAGGCTATTGGAAAATGGTTCCACACAAATCAAGCTAAAACATTCTTCATTATAACTTTCAGTATGAATGAGCAACGTAAGCTTCTGCCTTCTTTTTTCATGCTTGTTTTTCTTCATAAAAAACTTTCTTTTCTACTGCTTTATTTTTTATTTATACCAGTGAGTATTTTCGTATATTTTTGCGAAAACAAACCATCAGACTTCAAAACTGTTGCTCTATTCGTATTGTCATATTCTTGCATGTAAACAACGCTTGGGGTTTCTTTTTCGTTTAGGACAATCAAATTTGGTATAGTGTTTACAACGTTTAAGACTGCAGCATCTGGTCTATCAGTAACAGAGCTCACGAGAAATTGATAATCGTCAAACAAATTCTGACATACCAGCCACTCTAAACCCAGACCTTATATTTTTAGGAGTAAATGTAAGTGGATAAGTTATGGATACCAACGATGATATGTCATATATAGACATTGTCTTTTCAGGATTATTTAAAATCCATGTATCGCAGGCCGTATTTATATATTTGTTGAAAGGACCAAAAGCATAACGATCATGTGGTTGTAGCTTATGCGAACAGTGGGGAGGAAAAGAAAACATTACAATGCCATTTTTCTTGGCAAAATTTAGCCCCTTTATGCTTAATTGTGAGCCGTGATATTATCTAGAAAAAGTAGATAAGGCTTTTCTACTGTATTTTCTACATGGTGATAAAAAAACTTAAGAAATTTTTAGAGAATGAGAATCCTGCATCTACCCTAAAGAATTTGCTGTACCTTCTGAACCAGGTGGAGCCGAATTTAGTATTAAAATGAACTCGTGGAAAGATAAAAAGGGTGGCATAAAATTTCCAATGACTGATACAGCATTCGCCATTGCTACAAACATCCCTTTTTCTGCAGAAACTGTAGAACCAACTTGTTTAAAAACTAATCTAGCAGCTACCCGGTCGGCTTTCTGGTCGGTTGTGATACCTGTTTCGTCCATGTTCCAGATATCGTTAATGCTAAATTTGTATCTCTCCATCACTAATGCCAAATTATTAAAAAGACGTTAACTTTCGCTTTGTTAAAGTTCTTGGTAAGCTTGTTGCTTCTGGCTTTCAAATATATAGTTCTGGATAACGTTTTATGAAACTGCTGAACCAGTCTGGCTCGGCCATTTTATTGTCGCTCCATTTTTTTGGCGTTTTTGAAACATTGACGTTAGCATATTCATAGAGTTTCTAGGGAGATAATCCAAAATAAATGTCAGACGCTTTGGGAATATATTTAACTAGTTCTTTTCCATAGTTGGAAGTAAAAACCAGATGATTTTTAACATAGCCAACTAGAATGGATGGCGTAACCAAAGTTTCATCAAAGACTTCAGCGTCTGGAATTTTTTGGCAGTACCTTGACATTGTTCGATAATTTGTATTAAATTCAGTTGCTTCTTTTCTGATTGAATATCTATTCAACTTAACGAACAGAGCAGCTCTTAGAAGTACATCTATGTCTCTCATTTGAAGTTACGAACCATATTTGCCCGAAAAAGAAAAAAAAATCAGCATAAAGCAATATTCTTTGTTGAATATTGCAAAAGCTGGTGGTGACATATGACGACAAGCCCCTGTCAATAACCGGCCTTATATGCACATATGATTTTTTACCCTTAATAACAGGATTATTTGCAAATACATGCAAATACAAAACTAACGTTAAATCAATGCATTTAGTAAAATATATAAAATAGTTATTATTCACTTAACAAATATTTCCACAACACAAATTTTGTTAAATACCATGAAATTCACTGCGGGGGAGAATATCTCATAGACGACGACTTTCGCACTGAATACATGTAACTTATAAACTACCGGCAATAATATTCAGGTTACACATCTATATTTTGCAGTGTTGCCGAGATCTAGAAGTTGTGACAACCAACCTGTGTGACAACCAGCCCCAGTCTCCTCTACTTCATATGAAATTCAACTTTTATTATAAATTCACTTATATAACAAATATGAACTTCCAAAAATGTTATAAATACAGGGAATCTTGGAACAAATGAATTAAAACTGGATACCTTCACAAATAAATAATAAAAGTCAAGTATTATTATAAGATGGAAACTAATTATTCATCGAATAAGTTGGAATTTCTGTTAACGTTGGTGATATTCATATTTACATTGTCTGAGCGAGTCTACTGTACAGTACAGACAATTCATCTTCAGTCTCTGAAGATGTTATTGAAACGCACGTTAAACAGTGTAAGTGTGAAACTGAAGTAGTTTTAGAAAAATATTGAAAAACTTAATTTCATTGAAATTGTGGTTTTAATGGAATTTTACTCTAAATAAAAAATTTACCAGTTAGGACCACGCGTTGTCTATTACTTATACTAATTATATTACTATATCTTTCAAATTGTTCCAAGGAAATTTGTTTTTCAAAATGGAATTGTTGCCTTTTTGAATAAGCACAAGTGAAACTTTCTTAGCATTTAAACACTTCAAATAAAAAGTCATTTAAATTTACAAAAAAATTTATATTCTGAGTTATACACATACTGAGAATCATACTCTTTGTTGGTAGATGGCAATTCTTGGAATTCTGTAGAAGCTGATAATTTTTTTGTGCTTTTTTAATACGTTTATCACTATTTCCAAAAGAAATGCTTTGCTTTTCTTATTGTTTGCTTTCAGGGTAAAGGGTAGTAGCAAAGTTCAGATCTCGACGATTGGTAGATCTTGTTATTATACCAAAAGCTCCATTGTAATGTAAAAACGAATGACCACAAACTGGAAAATATTATTGGATTATGTTAAATTTGTCATTCATAATCTAATTTCAGAATAATCGTACATTTGTGAGATTCTGGTTTTGCCCACCACAGACATCTTAAATATGTTTTTACGTAAATTATGCTGAAATATATAGAGTTTACTAGCATAAAGGCAAGCGGAATATTCTTCATAATACACACTAATATAGGGGTCATATGATCACAAGAGAACGGTACGTTACAGTATTGAAAATATTATATAAGACGCAAATGGTCACAGTTTGTACAATGAGCAGCCGCCTCATAACAATAATGCGTCAGCGTACATAGCGAGCAATATTTAACAAAGTATCAACTCATACAGCCTGGCCAGCCTACCGACGTAGCCTTCTTCGATGAATGCCATGGATGTAATTCCGAAAACTGACAGGACTGCTTCAGGGAGCGGAAAATCACTAAGCATGTCTTATTCAATCCAAATGGTACACATCGGAGGATGTTACTCAGCGGATTATGAAGAAATTATAAGTGGTCAACGGCCCACGACGCTTCACATAGTTTGTCTTCTTTTCTACTGTATCGACTTAACAGTTCAATTGTAATCGTTATGGTTAACTAGTTTCCATATCGATATTGTCGATTTCGTGTTTTGTGTTTCATCAAATATTTTTTTGTTTCCTTGGTGCATAAAGAGAAATATGTACTCCAATTGTAAGTATTATTATGTTTTCTGGTCACTTCATACTCAATTCATTAGGAATTTGTAGCTTCCCTAAGAAGTTCGATATGTACGGGTAGTTAAATAGCCCAGTCAAATATATATATATATATATATATATATATATATATAATTTTGTTACTAAATATTCTAGCATACATAATGGGTATTTGTTTATAATCACATTATCACAACAGTTAACAACTGCTTCAATATCTTCAGATTCAGAATTGCTCTTGCCGCTATAGCTACACCTACATTATTAGATTCTGAGTCATCCATAATATGGACTATTTCCATATATTCCTTTTCTACATGACCGAAATATTGTTCTAATTATTTCGTACACCTTTAACTATTAGTGACTTCAAGCATTCATTTTATCCATCATCCCATATGTGAGATATATCGTTTGGCCTTTTTTATATTTTTCTCAAGTATGTCAGATTTGCTTTGATATAATGTTTCTTAATTGAAATTTTTCTGTTATCTTCAGTTCTTCTTCATTTGAATCCATATTTCCACTAATTCTATACACGAGTCTATACTGCCGATAAAATTAACGTCTACTTCCTCTTCATAGCTGTGAATATTGTTTCCATAGTTTGTCTCTTTTTCTGAATTTCAATATAGGAATAAATGAATCTGCAAATTATTTTTTTTTTCAAATATATTCAAAGTTGAAGGTTTATTTATAGTTTTTTTTAACGATTGAAGTTCAAAGCAAGGTGTTTTTCATTAGCGTCCCTATTATTACGTTTTAGAATATCGAGACCAACTTCAAAAGGCTGTAGTTATCGTTTCTCGAAGACGGCATAAGGTAGTCTTGTTTTTCTCGGGTTTTATGAATTTATACACATTTATTATCTTGCGCTCCCTAAATATTTAATCAAAACTTCTCCAAAATTTTTCACTGAATCGTATGCAATATATCGAACCGCTGACATTACACTTCTCTTATCTCAGTCCAAACTATTTATAAAATTTATTCCTCCAGCAAGTGAAATCATGCAGGAACTACAAATTGCATAAACTAGCAACAAAGAAATAGTTATTTTTTGGGATAAAAGAGGCAGATCCAGTCCCCAAGCAAGATACAAATACGCACGCAGGGCGCGTGAACTTTCTAACTAGTGTCGATATCAAAACAGATTTGAAACAAAATTTTTAACGAGTGAAAAAACACATAGAGTACATCTTCAAGCACACTTTGAGAAATGAACGCCTTTGTGAAACCGTGTTTTCAAAAATCGGAAAGAAACCCAATCAAATGTGACTGATTCATAGTTACCTATTTGATATTAAAATATAACTGAGAAGTGAAACTTGTAATTACAAATGAACTATGAAATATATAACCACAGGCAGTCCATCAGTGAATGCACAAGATCATCGCCCAACTTATACCTCAATGTCTGTCTTAAGATCGCCTACTTTAAAACTATCTAAAAGTAAATTTTTTATCATTAACTCAATTAAATGAATATCCATTTTAACTTGTACTGTCCCTTTGAAACAATATTATATTAGTCGCTAATAACCAGACTGATCCGAACTGAACGAGATTTAGAATATGAACAGGTGATTTGATATTGTAACCCATCTACTATATATAATAGTACCTTAAATTTCACATTTAGCATAAATAAAATTCATGGAGGTTTGGTCAGCAGTAACTAAAATATTAGAAAACGTAATAATCAATTTACTCAGCTTCACTTTGTGTTCAGTTTTTCAATTGTGAATAGATTATAAATATATTTTTTTTGTTACTTTTTTAAAAATTTGAAAGACATCTATAATTAGTTAATCATATGTTTTTTTAACACTTTCATTTTCTTTTTACTGTAACGATACATTTCTTTAAAAACACAAAAAAACGTATATAGGGGGATTATTCTTAAGCCAATTAGCAAGAAAGAATGATAATTAATATAAATGGTGCGTTGTATATTTTTACGTCTATTGAGAACGGTAACGTGATACAGTGCCAACACAGTTCAATCAATGCATCTTTGTTTCAGTTGGCTGTAAATTGTCAGTGGGTGTTTCTTATTCAAATTTCTCCACTTGACAACATTCTGTATAGTACGTCCCAGCAGGCAATCTGATTTTTTAAACTAAAGAACTAAAAAAATAAACTTTTAGTACGGAAAGATATAGAAAAAAATTAATACTGTTTGAAACCAAGATGTGTTAGATGTTTTCTAACTCTTGAATTTGAACTTTTCGGCATCTAAAGTTCTAACAAAATAAAAATGAAATTCATCAGTTACATTATCGGCACATAAAATAATCAAATTCAAGCGCCGGTGGCAGAGAGATTTGAATTCTTTATATTTCAATACAATCAGATTTTTTGTTTTATCGACACCGTATCATACCGAAAATTTATAGTCGCCATTACCTCTCTTTAATTGGAATATTATCGTTTCCAAACTCCTTCTTCAAGCCATGGCTGCATTTCAACTTATCAGCAGTTTGAAGTAGTAATAAGGTCGCAGACTATAAAATGAAATGTTATTTATTATAATAGACTGTTGCGGACCGTCTCAAACCACACTTCAGAGTGAGGTCATGTCCTCGTGATAGTGAAGAGATTCTTTAAGAACAAAGATTATATTACTTTTCCCAGAAGTACACATTTCCTACATGAGTTACTACATGCTGCAGTTGTTTGCCTGTTGGTGTCTAGAAAACAGGTCGATTAACCTTCAACAACAGCTTCAATTTCTAATGAGTTTGTCCACATAACGAATTTTTTAAATTCTTTGGCAACTTCAGCAATTCATTAATTTTGGGAAGAATAAACAAATAAAAATTATTGCCAATTTCTTCTACAATCTTAACTTGAGTCAAGCCCCCAAAGCTTGACGGAAAAACACAGATAATTAATTATACAAAATAGCTGGAAGTACCAACTAAAGCGAATAATTAGTCCAATAAGGGCACAGCTTCTTCAGATAATATTCCTTGAAGAAACCTAAGGATTCGAGCAGCTGAAGAGGATATTGGGCATGGGATATGGTCATGAACTACCACCGAAACACTTGAAAGATGCCAGCTGAAGAACCGAAAGCAAAACGTTGACGAAATACTAAAGAGTATGAAATTGATATTGCCCGACGAGTTCTCTTCGCTTATCCAATAGTAGCATATAACAAGTTGGACTGATCTAACCTTTATTTATGACACACGTGATCACGATATATCGAAGACACTTCTTAGTTAGGAGGAAGAAAATAGACGACATACCTGGTAAGAAGCTTTAATATTTTCACTGACACTCAAGGTATCTTACGCCTATTGGGATATACCCTAGAAGTCATGAAACAATCTAATGTTGGAAGTTGGAAACCAATTCGCAAGGTTTGCTTCATATATCGCTAAAGCATTTTCCATCATTACAATAAATGATCTTTGTATGTACTTATCTGCGTCTTATAGGATTTCTCCAAAAATAATTTGAGATTTACTGAAAAAAAAGATATAAATTCAACGTACTATTCCAACAACGTGTTTTATTTGTGACTTATAGACAATTTATTTAACTGTGAGGAATAACTTTTTAGAAAACACGTAGTAAAGTTGTTGATTTGTTAAATATAATCGGAATTGCCGAGAAAGGGTATTGTAAAAATGAAATTCAACCCCAATAAAACCAAAGTTGTTAGACATCTGTTGTGAAATAGTCTTTTGCCCACAAGGACAGTTTTTAATTTCTTTCAAGGGTATATCTGTATTTTAAGTTCTACTTCTTTTTGAAATGTTCTTTTTTTAATTTTATTCGAGCTCATGCCAGTGAGAGCTACAACGTTCGAATATGCTATTTGTTAATAAAGAGATTATTCCATGTCACTGTTTTTTGGGGGGATTAGATGAGTGTGTACATACCGAATATTTAATTTCCATCGTGAAAATCCAATTAATTCCACTCGATTTTCAGTCTCAGCAGTTTATACCTGCGAATCTCTACTTTCATTGTTCAATTATTTCCTATATTTACCGTTTCCCAGTTAACAAAAAAGATGTTATTGAAGTTTATAAATAAAATGTGAGAAACTAATTTTTTTTTTATGTACAGGGGGCCTTTTATATTTTCTCTTGGCTTCCCTGAAAAATTCAAAAATTCATATCAACACGTCGATTCATACATGTTTATTCATCAGTTTCTTAAAGTCGACCAATTAGAGTCATTTCTGAAGACAAATAAATCATGGGTAGTAAAAAAAATCGCACGAGCAATCTCTTGAAATTTTTTCCATTCATTTTTAATTGTTTGCAATGAAAAAAACACTTTCATATGATTAAAGATGTATTTATCGAAAGAAAAAATTATCCCTCATATAATTTGCCTTCCATCAGAATTATTCACATTTAAACTTTATACTCACGTGCCTAATAATAAATTTTGATCACTCACTAAAATTTATGCTGAATATTCATGACTGCGAATTATATGTGATCTGATTTGAACTTAAACTTGATTCTTGATTTAAATCCTATTTGTATATTATTGGTGCATATTTGTTACTTACTATTTGTGCATGGTGGTTTTACAATATCTTCGATTATCTTTATTGCTTCGCTAACAGGTCTCATCATTTACCTTTATTAGTAAGGGAAACTAAGTAAGGATTTCAATCTCTAGCAATTTTTCTCATTATTCGTGTAGACCAAGTTTATGTATAACTTCAGAGGTTATATTAAGTCGTATATAACACTACCTTTGATTTATTATTGTTGATTCAATGCAAAAATGAATATGTGATACGGGATCCCTTTTGTTCCAATTCTTCAGACAAATTCACTTCAGTTCATTATTTCTATCAGACGTAGCTTCATAATATTCTCTAATTTTTTGCGTTTACTCATTTTTTTTCACTCTTTGTACAGCTGTTGTCCATAAACCATAATACGAGGCATATTTTTTAAGTAAGTACCGTTTTGCGATTCCGCCGCGGCAACCCCAAGGTCGACGTTCCGCACATGCGCGCTGGTTACCTACATCTCTTGTCTACGCACTGACGCCATTACAGTCTGATTCTGAACATTGTGTACGTTGTTTACTGAGTGTTTAAGATGCCTCCGGCAATCGTGAGTCCCGCCGATTGTGAAGTACGGGCTGTTATACGATTTCTTAGTGCTAAAGGCGTAAAACCGATCGATATTCATCGTGAGATCTGTGAAGTTTAGGGACAAAACATTATGAGTGATGGAATGGTAAGGAAATGGATGACAGCATTTAAAGATGGCCGCACAAATGTGCATGATGAAGAACCGAGTGGGCGTACTTCGGTCGTTAATGAAGATTTGGTGCAGAAAGTGGACGAAAAGGTGAGAGAAACAGATGCTTTACAATTTCATCATTGTGTGACTACTTTCCTCAATATTCTCGTAGTGTTTTGTATCGCATTGTGACCGAGAACATGAAATACCGGAAATTGTGTTCACGTTGGGTTCCAAAATTGTTGACGGATTTGCATAAAACCCAACGTTTAGGCAGTGCATTGACTTTCCTTGAGCGGTACCACAATGAAGATTTTTTAGACCACTGGTGACGGAACATGGTCTACGTCACACCAGAATCGAAATGACAATCCATGGAATGGCGACATTCATCATTACCCAAAAAGTGGAGTTTAAGCAAACAATTTCTGCCCGGAAAATCAGTTTTTTGGGACAAAAAAGGAGTTTCGGCTTCGTAATGAGACAATCAATGTAACGTCTTATTTTGAGACATTGAATGATCTGCGTCGTTCAATCCAGAACAAAAGACGTGGCAGGTTGAGTAAGGGTATCGTTTTGATGCAAGACAATGCCCGTCCACATGTGGCTAATCGGACCAAAGATCTCATCAAATCTTTTCAATGGGAAACTCTAAATCATCTTCCCTACAGCCCTGATCTGGCGCCCAGCGACTTCCGTTTGTTCCTGCACTTCAAGAAACACCTTGGCGCTCTTCAAGACGATAACGAAGTCAAAATAGTTGTGATACAGTGGTTAACAAATCAGGTGCCACGTTATGAGAAATGCCTCAATATTTACGGAAATTATGTAGAAAAGTAGATTAAGGTACAGACCTTCATGTAAAAATAAAATTTTTGCGATATCTTTGCACTTCTTTTTTTAATTCCAAAACGGTACTTACTTATAACATATGCCTCGTAATTTAATACTGCCTTTGAATCTACATTATATTGATGAATTCTTCCCCAACTTTGTATGAATATATCCCACAATTTTCATGCTTTTATATATTTTTTTCTTCTTAACTTATTATTGGTTGCTAATATCGTGAATGCATCCGCACATTTGAGTCTGTGTTGAGGCAACGTTTGAACCAACTGCGTTTGTCGTGCGCCCAAACTTTAGGGTCAAGGTTATTCATTCATCGGGTCAATGTGAAGATGCTTGGGTTTCAAAATGATATTGCGTTGGGCTCATTTGCCATAACAATTATGTTTTGAATTAAATATTGAAAAGTAGAAGTCCTCGTGAAAAGGGATTGTGGGTTACAACTCTTTATTGTAAACTGGTTTTGAAAAACTACACAACTGCTTGTGTACGCACCGAATTCTCAAAATTGCTGTTTAGTCTATGAATGGTAATGAATGACTCCTTTCTTATCATTTTGGGAATTGCAAATTGACAGTTAATGGAAACTTGTATACGTTATAATGCGTCTATCAGGAAATCTATGTTTATTTCTTGAATGTTTCGGGGTCGCAAGGAATCGATTCCGCTTTATAGACTTTCCCAACAAAATTACTCGTTCAATGTGACGACATTTCTATTAACAATTCATTAATTTAAATGAATCGAACTTTGAATAATATAACGATGTGTGGTCGACAAGACGAAAGACGAGCCAAATGCATTTGATCTTTTTCAAGAAGACGGAAAATTAACAAAACGAATGCCAATTTTGTCTTGGACTTGACACAAACACTATTTCATTTATTCACACAAGACACTTTTCTAAATTCCGTAAGCAATGCTTTTCATCAAACAATAATTAATCGTAGTATTTTTTCCGCACATAAAATACAATATACGCCTCCCCTTATTTTTTCTACGCCTACATCAAATACTAAAAATCCTGTTTTTCATATAAGCTACTTTTTTATACTTTTTCTAGAGCCACCTACTTGTTACTTCTTACTTCTGTGTTTTGCTCTCCTTATTTATAATTTGCGAGAGTTCTTCCAGTTGATTGCTATTAGCCCTCCACTTTCATGTTTCATTTAAGTTCAGAGGTAAACGCAAAGATATAGTATGGGTTCGAGTATAAGCGGGTCTTTAAGCCATCAAGAATATTTTACGGAATTAAGAATTGCCAATATAATTAACCTTCTAAGCTTACTATTGTTGAAAAAGAAAATATTGAACGAGGCTAATTTCTATAGCGTCATCTTTTGTCATTGAGTAGAATAGAACTTATATTGTGCCATATCGTGTAGTCAACATCGAAGGAAGACTTCTGACCTCCATGTCAAAAACTAACAAAAAAGGGAATATCTTATTCATTGCGTCTAGTTATATAGAGATTTCATTTCACCTCAGTGAACACAATTGTTTTCGTGAGGGTATTGCCTTTTTTGTCAGTCTCTTTTCTTTTTTAATGTTTAAGAATAATCACTATTATATAAGCAGTAAGTTTTTGGTCAGACTTTCCGAACAATGGAATATATACGTTGCATGCGAGACGTCCTACTTATGCAAAAATTTTGACAATATTTTTGTACTGAGTATCCGAATTAAAGAGGTCGGTAGATAAGCAATGTAAACGTAAGGGTGACTGGCAAAAGGCGGTGGTGACAGTTGACGCTAATGACGGTTTACGAAGGATATGGCGGACACACCCTCCACTCAAGATATCACTTCGGTCCGAAATGATCTTGCTTATCTACTGGGGTTACTAAATAGTGTTACCCAAAAAAGGAATTTTACAATATTATTGACATTGTAGCAGCATAGTAAGCATGTGTCATACCATCAACACTAGGATTTGTAGCTCAATATTATGTGTGTCGTTCCGTTTTATTCGGTTAAAAGAAAGGACATAGACAAAATTCTCTTAGAGCAATGACTAGTAGCGATTTACGAAAACTACCTTTTAAAAATATTCTCGTATTCGTAAGCGATATCAAGAACCAACTTCTGAAAATCTCTCAATTGCAAAATATTTACAACAGAAATCAATTTTGCATATAAATACGTAAACTTAAGGAAACTGGTACTAAATGAAAAGTCGTATATTTACAAATTACCTTTATTGCATATCGAATAATTTACGAATAGTCTATAACTTAGGTAGATTTATAACCGCACAATAATATCAACTCTTTCTATAAATACAAACTAAAAAACATAAACAGAATCGGTAATGTAAATACCTAAATTGTAAACGAACTGAAATTATAATATATAAAACTCTTAAGGTGCAGGTAAATGTATACACAAAGAGGCCATCTGGCGTTAACCGACTAAAATAGATAGATTACACATACTTCAAAGAATTTGTGTACAAATGTCTCAAAACAAAATTTTCAATAGATAATCGAAATGAGATTGCATTGTATTAAGAAGTCAGAATAAAAAAATAAAACAATTTTAGCAGAAATATATATATATATATATATATATATATATATAAATAGATTTCTAGTTAAAAAAGAATTCAAAATATTAACAGTTTTCCATTGATCGAAGGAGGGGATATCTGTAAAACTATCACAAGTACCTTCTTGCGCAGTCTTTGTAAATAATTTTTAGTATAATGTTTCTACATAATTGAGAGTAAAAAACATATACCCCCACTTTCCCTCAAAAACTACCAGGTATTTATTCATTTGGGATAGGGTAGGTTTGATAAAATTAATTATCCTATATCTTATGATTACTTTTAAATTATGTACAATGTGATGGAAACTGTTTAGAAAATATTTGAATGATTGTCGATTCCTCTCTTAAAATGGGGTAATACGTAGCTAAAGAAATACCTTTCGTTTGAAGGTACTGTAAGTTCTAGAAATTAACGTAAACAATTTTGGATCTCCGTGTATACGTCAAAAATTCCATTTATTTTAAACTCAATACATTACATTATAATCGGGATTTGAAACTAAAATGCGTTATTGGTTTTTAAATAATTACTAGATCCATATTAAAAAAAATTCGAGGTATATTAAATGGAAGCCCTGCAAAATTGCTGTGGGGTTTTCAGTAAAAGCATCTCGTGAGTAAATATATAACATTCACAAGAGCACAAAAATTAATGAAGAACCTTATTTATGATTATTTTATTACTGGAATAACGATTTAGATTTTCCACTCAAAGAAAAGTGTATATAAAATGCCAGATAACCTCAAAAATTATTTATATTTGCTATGAATTTCAAGCACATATGTGATGTAAATGATATAAATTTTAATAATATATAAGACATTTTGTCTATAATAACCATTTATTATTCTGGTGTATTATTCAATGAATTCATTAATTAATGCCAGAAAAAATGTTAAGAATCACCAAGTATTTCCAGCATGTGTCTCTCGATCATGGATTGAAGAATATTTAACCATAAAGATTCGTTATTCTTCAAACAGTAGGCTACTAAAACTAGTATTGGTGGAGCACAGAATAACCTCAAATGAATGCTTAAAGCTAGAAAAATATTATATCAGAATAATAAATCCATTATCAATTTTCATAAATATTCAATAAATTTGTACATTATACAGCAAAAATTTAACATTTTTAATAAATTTTAAGAATACCATATTCAAATACTGGCCTACAAAAGGTCTATAAAAACTCTAAGATACATATGTGAGGGTTTCTTTCTTTATTGTTATGTCATCCTTTTAGGGCGTCTCTTAGACTACATATTTCGGTTAAAGTGCTTGCTCCTGTTTCAATTCCAATGCCCACACGTGCTGTGGCCAACCTGTACGCCCTTTTGCCTTCCTGGAGTTGCTTAAATCTTCCTGTTTAGAATAAAATTGTAAACAACTAGTCCTATATTTCAGTTTTAATGACAGATTTTATTTTTATTTATATATCCGATAGAGATTAAAAAAGATCAAGAGGAGTTGTTGAAATAGTGACATACATTGAACAGTGTTTCAGTAGAACAACTATTAATCGTATTACTTGACAAAAATCAAAAATATCCATTTTATTCGTTATTTAATTATGATTAAATTTATAGAAAATAATAATTCCGAAAATAACTTGTTAATATTTGGATATTTAATAGGTTTACTCACAAAATATCGAATAAAAATTTTCTCAAATTATTCAGGCCATCTGCATTCGATCTACAAGTCGATTAAAATGATACAGGGTGCACCTTTACTTCAAAATAACCCATCAAAATACCTATATATTCTCGGTATATCAATATAATACAATTTTATTATAACACAACTGTCAAGTCCACATAGTTATTCATTTATTGTAAGATTTTAAAAAAATAATTTTAAGGATCACAAAAATAATGTATAGAAACAAATAATTTAATAATATTATTTAATTCTATGTTTAAATTGCCTTCTTTTTTATTTGACAGTATCTGAATCTATTATAAAAAGCCGATATGGAATGATTTTTTTAATATCCTGATATTTTTCATATATCCTTAAAACATTATCTGAACGCGATAAATATTTTTATTGTGCCTCTTCTTATCTATTTATCTTGGAAATTTCGAACATCAAAATTAAAAGCATGGTGATGCACTATTCCGTTGTAACCAATTGCATTTTAATTTTTACCATGTGCATTCCTTATTTCAGGAACTATACGATTCCTCAATAAATCCAATTACTTTGTTCCGTTTATATTGCCTTCTATAATAAAGGGTCCAATAATGGCGGTGCCGATAATAGTCCAAACATTAAATTTCAAAGGCAACTCTGTTCTTTGCTTCCGCGTTCATCTAGGATTAGTATCACACCAATATCTACATTTGCGGTAATTAACTTATCAAATGAAGACCTGCTTCTACCTTTTTTGCTTTGGTTTCACATAATTCCATTCAGCGGTCATGATTATCTTCATGTAATTGTTGTACTGGTGTACTATCGAATAATAATATGTATTAATAATGAAACTAACAATCATAGAAACAATCAAAGCAATACCTAGAAGATCAACTAAAAGAATCTACTGAAGAAGGAACACCAACTATCACAAACAAAATAATAATACAATTGCCAAAAGAAGTACATACATATTGCTAGCGAATGCTTGTCAAAAGAAAAACAGAGGCACTTATAATTGCGGTACAGGATCAGCTTATTGAGTAAAATATTATTAAACAAATATTTTCAATGATGTAGAATTTGCTGGAAGAAGGCATACAACACATTATAACATCAATATGCTCATATTTTGAAAACTATACTCCTAAACAAGACACATATTGTAATAAATAACTAATAATACAAGGCGTCTAAAAAGAGTATCGGGTATTTGTTTTCGCGCCACATTCGAAACGGAGCGACGAAAGGGAGCGAGGAGGGGTTTATGACGTCCGCCACTTTGTAGAGTTTTAGTCACGATGGAACACATCAGGTCAGAAATGGCAGCAATATCAAGAGCTGTGTGTCGACGTGTTATCGACAAACTTCGTTTCCGTTTAGAAGAGTGCCAGCAACGTAACGGTCATCATTTGGATAACATCATCTTTTCCAAATAATTTTCCAATTCATATGGTATCAAAAAACAATAAAAGTTTTTATTGCTTATAAATATTTTTTGTTTACTTGAATTTACAAATACCCGGTACCCTTTCTGGACACCTTGTACAATAATATCTTTTGGTACATATTTCTATACTAATATTTGATTTGGAACAATACACTTCTAGCTGATTCATGTTTTAATTATTAATGATAAGTTCCAATCACTCATTTGTATCATAATGAAAATGTATGTATCATATGATAAAATATTGTAGATTGAAAAAATTATGTGCGAAACCAAGTTAAAAGTCTTTAAAAGAATACATAGACCAATATTAACAGTCGGCTGTGGAAATTGGGTAGATGCAAATAATGAAGATGAATTATCTCAAGGGACTATATGCAGTTACAAAACACTAGAAAAGCGGAAAGAGTAAGGACCTACTTAAATAATGGATAAACTAAAGGTAAGACCAAAGGAAACAAGACAAGGCGATACCAAGAATATCGAGTGGGAAAGGAAAAAATCGGAACGAGACAAAGAGAATAGGAAGGAATACAAAAATTTTAACAACGTTATCCTAATTCACCTTACATATTATGTACTAAATAATCTAAATGAAATGTTTTATGTGATATTTCCAATCTGACGGTTGGAAAAATATTTTTTCAATAATACCTTAATCGTTATCAATTGAAGGCTTAGTAAAATAAACGATATTCCACTGAAATTGAGATCTATTTCCGGATTATAAAAATAAAATAATAACGTATTCTTCTCAGAGACTCGTAAAGATCTTTTATAGCCATCCTATTTTAAACAAAGATAAAACATCAAAGCTGAAAATCATGAATGAAGTTTATGGTAGGTATGAAAATCATTAAAATAATTTATAATTACTGACGACGGATTTAGACATATATCACGTTTAATACCACATTAAACTATTAATAAGTAATATGTTGAGGAAACTTGATGAAAACAAGTCTTTTAAACGATGACATTTATATACTTTTGAAGAATCGATATTAATGATAGCTAATTAATAAAAAAGTTGATAAGCTTTGTTCAAAAGAAATGGTATGTCAAATAGAACCTTCAAATTTGCGACTTTAGAGTCGCAAATCGCAATTTAAAAATATTCTATGTACCCATTTTCAAAAGATATATACCTCAAGTTTTAAGACATCAAAATTATTACCATTTTTCGATTTTGACATTGTGGCCATATTGAGATGTTAGCTTATTCAATACCATCTTCTAATAGTGTTTTATTAGACTGCAGACCACTCTTTTCAGCTTAGTAGATGCATATTTTATATAAGTGCGCATGACGACTATACAACAGTTTGATGCCGAGCTATTGCTCATAATAGCTCTTCATCACTTGTGGTTATTCGAGGCAGTATGACTTATGGGCGTTATATCGATTATGTCGTACAAACCACGTTAAATTGCATATCGAACTATGGAATTTTTATAAGAAGCTATAGTCAATATTTTTCCATGGCTATCCTGGTCAACATAGTTACACATTTCATAGACGTTGGCGCACAGTTAATCCATGAGGTTAAAGTTACTTAGACTAAGTTGTCGCATTCAGATATCAATCACTAGACGTATTTCATTTATTAATTTTTCTTTGAGTAGGCTATCACATTTTCCAAAAATCAAGGCTAATAAACTATTCCGTCTGGGTGTACCACTTTATATATTTTATAACTTCAAATATTTGTTATAGAAGTATGTGATTACGGAAGTAACTAGAGTAATTTAAAAAATTTTATCTATTATTTAGATACACTTGACTTTAATAAGCAATTCAAATGCCGAAATCCGATTGTGCGCCGAGAATAAATGATTACAAAATAAATTTTCAATGATTCTTCAATGAAAAAATTTTGTTGGCATCGATTACTCTTCCCTAATCTTCAAAAACAAATCATTTTTTCATTTTATCTTAAATAATCTACAGATTTTGCTTTCAAAAGAACAAATCAAGACGAAAAAAATACAAAAATAGGGCTATTATCAACAAAAATAGAATATCAGTTATTTGGTTATCAAAATATTAATGTTCCATTTGCTAATAGAGAAAAAAATCACCATATCACTATTTGGTTGTGAAAAGGGGAGTACTGAAAGAAAAACTAAAGGTATGTCTCACATCAAGTATTATTCGTGATTCAATTTTGTTTCATTATTCATTTTCCTATCAGACTGACTTTTTTCAAATGCGCTTTCTTTCCTCATTTGTTATACTCGTATTTGATGATAATTTTAATTTTACTGAACCTTTTTCACTAATATCATGTTTTTTTTCTTTGTGATTTTCTCACTTTTAAATCAAAAATTAGTTATAAGTACTTAATTTCACCTGTATAAATGTTACATATCACCCAACATCATCCGATAATTTTTGAGGCTTTGCTCACTTTACTTCTATGTATAGCAATAAAATATACGTTCTTTGCCCTTGGTACAAGTACCAGCTGACAAATCCATTCATTATTCACTGTATTAAAGTTCTATTGACACTATGCTTATATTATACTTTTATAAGCCAAGAGCAGAATTTAGATGTCTAAAGTAAGGTCCCAATCTTCGTCGTTTTACTGCGATCCTTCGACCCTTCCTTAAAAGCCGGACAAGGACACTAGAATTATCTCTAAGGTTAAATTCCTGGGAGTCACCCTAGACCAAGGACTGACGTTCAAGAAGTACCTCTACTATCTAGTAATCAAAACAAAAAAGCCAAGCGGATAACTGGAAGGATTCCTTAAAAGACCATCCAAACTCATCAGGGCCATCCCGTTCCCAATTATACTGTACACAATAACACAATAGCGAAGGGATACACTGCCAACAACAACAAAGAGGATGTTCGACAAATCCGTATCAAAAGTTTGAGATTGTAACTTTTTCCAGTTGTGGCCTAATAATTTCCATAATTTGAATGTAATTAAAAGATAGGTAGACTTGTTCATCAGATTTCATATTATGGAATATTTCCACAGAATATATGATATTTTATGAAAGAAATAGATAGCATCCATTTCAAATGACCCCGATTTTCTGAAAAAGTAATAACAAAACATTTTCTAAATGAAATATTTAATTGAATGAATTTAAAAACACCTATCTGTTTTTTTAAAATAAGAATAGATACCTACCACTGATTTCAGTTTCCTTACTGTTTCTGATAATAATTTAGGTTATTCGATCCTTAACCCACTAATTTATCAACGTTAACGAATCTGTGACCAAATTGAATCAACTCTTAGAATTAAATTTATGGATATTATCAGATTGTGCGTTGTGCGGGAAAAACAGTTATTGTCGCGTCCTTACTACTTTATTATCTATTTTGGAAGATAATGATACAATGAAATACGCCCCTTCGTAATTTATTAATCTGTGTAAAACCAGAGTCGAACTTTCAGTTCAAGAAATTGCTAGGACGTTGGAATTTTTAGGAGCGTTGGTGATATTTATACTTATCAAACTGTTGACACTACCACTACATCAACACACAATTACACTGTCTGAGACGTGTTGCGATAACCAAGTTATCGACTTCAGATATTGAAGGTAAACTGGGTGGTGGGAATAAGAGAAACAAAATTTTGGAAAACATTATTTGTTTTCCAATGTCCAGAAGAGCTTTTTGGGATAGAGAGTATGTGAAGAGTTGAGTATTACTACAAAAGCAAGTTACTTAGTGGTGATGGTCAAGGGTGAGACTGAAGCTCTTCTATTAATTGCAACACTTGTTGTTTGAGTTTGATTCAATAGCAAGCAATATAACGTAGTTCTATAAACTTATAGGTTGGTTTAAGAGCAGTTTCGTGCTCCTAGGTCACTTAGCCACTTCAGTCTTGTTAAGTTTTGGGCTTCTAGGAAGGGTTGACATAGTTTTCAAGTCTATTGTGGTGTTTTATACTTTGGTAGAGGATTTCTTCTTGCTTGCACATATAGAACTCTGAGATTGGTGTGTAGTGTTTGATTTGTTGGCACGACCCCATAGCTCAATCCCATACATCAAAGTGGGTTAATTGATGATTGTGTGTGGTAGAATTTTGTATTATTGTAGTAGTAGCCCTTATGTCAAATGTTATCGGGAGCTTGGATGACAACGAGGCACATAAGCATAAGCACAGTAGAATACTCTTTTCGGAAACCGAATTGAATATAGAAGATATGTAGTTAAAAAATTTTCAATCAAAGAATAATACGTAATAAATCACATAATTATTAAAATTACAGTTATTTGTTTAAGTTCACTCATACGAGTGCAAGAACCTCAAATAGTTATTTTTAAAAATTAAATATATCACATAGTATATGTAATGAACCAAATTATTTGTTACTATTTTGGTTCTATTATCTTTCACATTAGTCAAGATTTTAGGATAATAATAAAGTAATATACACTCGAACAATAGAGATTCAATTGCGGTTTCTGTTAACTTCTTCCTTTTGTCTTTAGGAAAAAATTGATGAAGGAACTATATGTTGATGTTTCCATTCATCTAGATTAATTCTTAGATATACGAGTATATCCGTTAATTTTACTCTCATAAGTACACCCCTGTTGTAACATTTGCCAGAAGCAACCAGTGACTGACAATTATGTGGCAAACGTTGGGTTGCGACTCAAGGGGTGTTGCTATTTGGGAGCTATTATTCTTTTGTATAATTGAATTATCCATTACTTTATAGGGACTGTTTTGACTTTCCAAATTTAATGGACTCATTTCAATTATGAAAATTAAGTTTGGAAAGAAAGAGAAAGAAAAGTGTTGGTATTGTTTGATTCAAAATTATATTTATATACAATTTTATAAACAACAATTCATGATTTGGAATTGGGTAAATAATATGAAATGTGAGTACTTACTATTGTTAGTTATTATCAGATATAATACTGTGGGCGTATGTTCGAGTAGTATTGGGATTAAAACAAATTGAAACACAGAATTCACTCAATTATAACAATATTAATTCATTATACATAGAAGTAGATTAGAACATTCAAAATTAAAGTATGCACAATTATAATATACAGGGTGAAATGCGACGAAGCTGAGTCACGTTAAAAATTAGTGAATATTACTTGGGAAAAAGAAGAACTTTAATTTACAAAAAAATGAACAGTTAGGTAGATCAGTCATAAGTCATCACCAAGCAGTGGGATTAACCGCAGATTTGATAAAATTCTCTTCTCCTGTATTTGAGAAAGAATAGACAATAGAGAGAATGGTTCGAGTGAAAATCAAAAAGAGCATGGGATTTCATTATTTGATATTACATACAAAACTAAAAAATATATCCAGAAAATAATATACTATGTTTAGATTTTACAGGGTTATATTCATGTTATTTCGTTTCAAAAAGGCTTTGATGAAATTTTTAGATGAATCTGTTCTTAATTGATTTCAAATCTATCGAGAAGATACATCTCTCTTTAGACAGTTTTGGAAATCATAATTCATCATTCGCTTTGTTTTACACCTAATGTGTGGCTAGCATCTCATATATGATAAAATGTGGAATGATATCAAAAGAAAGAACTTTTTCATAAGATTAAAATCCGGCTATATCAACAAACTATCAGTATTTGCTTTGTGATATCCTATGCGGTTTATTTAAATTCTTTTCTTCACTCATTATTTATTTTTCAGACAATTCTCATTTTAATTTTTTGGCTCACAATCATCTGAAATCCTTAAAACACTTACTGAATATGGATGTATGGAATATTTTATTCCTCATTTTCAATTTTCATTGAAATAGCTCACATTAGCCACAATAATTAATTAGAATAAGCACTATAATTATTTCGACGTGAATATTTTTTCCAGAAATACATACTTTTAAGGCTTGTTATTAAGATTCTTACATTTGACTTATGGTATAAAGGACTAACTATTATCTTTGTACTATCAAACTAATTCTGTATTGTATTATTTCATTCTTTTGCTTGACTTCACTCATTGCAGTTTTACTCAATACATCGAATTAAATTGTTTTTTAAAACGTTATTTCTAAGAATAAAAGTCTCGGATCATTTTTAAATTTGAATTAAGTTTTTAGTAAACAATCAATCAAAACATTCCCGATTTTTTGCCAATAGCTTGATTAAATACGTTTAAACGCAAAAGTGAAGGAATCCAAGTTAGCTATCGCATACATAAACATTTAGTGTATATTTTAATCAACGAGTAGATGTAAATTTCAATGTAGATTAGTGAAAATTAACGAAAATTTGTGCCAATATTCAATAATATATAATAACTAAACATTAGTTAAACTGTGTATTTAAGTGAATCTTTATATTGATAAAAAGTCTGAGTCATTATTAGGTTAAATATAAAAAATCTATTAACCTCACTTCATTCTTGTGTCTTCCGTTCTCTCCATATTTCAGCTTCTTCTATTATCTCATTCAATTTGTTCCAAAATTCTTTATCCTTTTTCAATTTTGCATCTGCATTAGGGTCATACACTGTATTAATTGGTATACTTTTTCTAAAACTCAGTTCTATTTTCGTATTCTTTCTGTAAACCCAGGGCAGTTTCTAATATATTTTTTATGTTAATTTCTTATTAAACATCCATTTTCTTCTTTTGCTTTTCTTATCACATTAAGGTATTCCAATAAATATTAATAATTCTCCATTTTTTAGTTCAATTTCCTTTTTGTTTCTATTATAATTCCCAATAAATCCAAAATTTCTTTTTCTAATTTTTGTTTTTCTTCATATTTATTTTTTTTCATATCCTTATTGTTTTATTTCTTTCTTTGTACGTTTCCATGTAAGTATTCTGTTCCATTATCCTTGTCATATCCGTTTTTATAACCATTTTCATACTTCTCGGCTTGATTCAATTGACATCAGTTTTTGTTTTTCGCATAATTTTTCTTAATTTAGGGTGTTTCTTGTATTTCTCTTTTCTTCTTTTTCCTGTTTTCTACTTCGTGTGAACCTCTATTATTTCTTGCGTTCATCACGTTATTAATAATCAATTTATTGTATTTATATATATATGCTTTATGACCATTCTCTTTAGCGATATTCAATTGTGGTTAAGTAGTTTCTGCTCTTAGACTATTTCTTTCAGGTAATCTACTTATGATCCATATGTTAGTGCAACTTAGTTTCTTGCTCTGTCTAATAAGTATCTCCATTTACTTGCTATTTTTTCTTTTTTCTCTGTTGTAGATCTCTTTAAAATACTTTTTTTAGCTATCCATTTCCAATTATCGATGTCCTCTTCTGTATTAAACTTGATGTCTCATGCATTCATTACTTGTAAGACTTTGACACTGGCAATTTGCGTATTTATATATCACCTACATCATAAATAATATAAATAAAAATAAGATCACAATAAGAATTTGTTTCAACGAGAAAGATTAATTTTTCCTTAATTTTTACATCTGAAACATATGTAGCAGTACTTAATCAATCAAATTATTTGTAGTTGTATTGAAATTCACAAAATAGAGCTATAAATTTTACTCTAATTATTTTATCCTTTATAGCTTTTTCCATTCTTATGAATATGAACCATTTTTAAAAATTTTCTTTTTTGTCTATTAGATACCGTTCCAAGAATTTTTGAATCTTTATAATTGAATTTATGTTTTTTTTTTAATATTTCGTTGTTCGTTGATGCAATTTTATGTTTTTTTATCGTATTGACGACATTTTAGTCTATTTTGTAAATACTGAGATTGTTTTTAATAACTTCACTACACCAAGATCTTTGTATATTCCACGTAATTTATTTATCACCACAAGTCTCAAATATAAGATTTTTCAAAGATAAAAACAAAATAAGTATCTATTATTTTGTTACCACTAATATAAAATGCCATTTTTGTTTGTCTAGAACAGGGATGGGGAAACTACGGCCCACGGGCCATCTCTGGCCCGTAAAGCGTTGAAATCCGGCCCGCGACCAGTAAACAAAAATTAAGTACAATTTTCTTTTTATCAGAAATTACATTCTCATGAATTGGAAGTAAAGACAGTACACGTCGGGCATAAAACCCGTAAGTCCGACTGTCGTCGAACGCACTACTCATTTGAGGCAACTATTTTTGAACACCAGCAATTTGGAATTTCATAAGTCCTTATCTAGAACATAATACCCAAATATAGTTGCCCACGCCCAGAAAATAATGGCTATGTTTGGTAGAAGCTTTTTGTGCGAACAAACGTTTTCAATAATGAAAAAATTGTCTTCGTAATAGGTTTTCGGATGACCTCCTTTTTTCATTGTTAAAAATTTCAGCATCACAAATGGAGCCGGCTTACGATGAAGTCATGCAGAAACAAAAAGGGTACCATGTTACCATAAAGACCAACCTTTTACTTCGCAGCTAATTAAAGTTCAATCAATTAAATGTTATGAAAAATGTTATTTTTTAATATTGCACAATAAATTAGTATTTCAGAAAAATCATGGTAATATTTTTATTTTAGTAAATAATGTAATGCCTCAACTCGGTCCGCCACATATTTCGTTAGCAAAAATTGGCACGCGAAAAAAAAAGTTTCCCCATTCCTGGTCTAGAATGTTCCCGTCCTAGATCGAACATTGTTTGTCAGTGACTTCCCCTACTACCTGTTTTAATGTATTTTGAAGTGGCTTTCTGGAGTAATTTTTGGATATTAACATTATTATTTGTATTTTTTGATTGAAAATATTCGGTGGAAAAGTGTTTATGGCGAAAACGTAGCCATCAGATTAAGGAAAATAAAAAATCCAAAGAGAGTTTGTGTTTTAAAAAACAAGATCGATAATTTATTATTTTAATATGAAATGGAGGAATATGAGGAAACAAGGACACCAGAAACGAGAAACGCAGGAGAGCTTGGCAATGAAATTGAAAATGAGGAAGAGGGCGACATATATTGACGAGTTCAGAGATTCACCGTTGACACAGTTTAGTTCACTATGTGGTTTCTAATTGACTAACCTTTATGATTCATATCAAATTTTGAATTGGGTGTGTAAATTACTATTTATCATTTCGGAAATCATCACCACTATATTCATAACGCCGTAAAAACAATTGTCTCTGCCACCATCGACGAGAACGAGGTTCTTCCATTAAAATATAAGCTGCTGCAATGCAGGCCAGACGACGGCGGCGGTTCAAATCACCCATTATTCGACAAAACCTAACTGACTAATGTTTCATGTCGAATCGCAATTGTTTGGTGAAAATGTTTATCAAACAATTGTTCGTTGAATTAAGAAATGTTTGTTAAAACTGCACTTTAATCAACGTGTTTGACAAACTTGTTTCTCCATTGTTTGTTCAATGGAGACGCACCTTAAGAATAATAAAATATGGTGGTAAATTAGATTGAATTAAATTAAATACAACAAAAAACTGTATTTCTCTTTGAAGGTTGTCTGAAAAGTTTCCGACCTAACAAAGAAACAAGATATTTATTTTTCCATAACCCTTTTTATTTTTCAATATAGTCTATAAACATAATAATTGTTGTCGCCACAAAATATGCGTTTCCACATGCGATCACGACTTATGAAAAACTCTCTACTGCAAGTGACACTTTACAGGTAGGAAACAGGAAAAAGTCGCTGGGGGCATGATCTGAATTATACAGTGGAGGGTCAACCAATTCTAATTGCGATTCCTGAATTTTAACAATGGCGATCACCGAAGTGTCAAAAGGTTCGTTGTCCTGATAAATAAGCAACCTGAAGGTTTTAGTCAAAATCATATCGCTTGAATTGTTTTTAATTTAAAAAAAAGTACCAATATCTTAGGAACATCAATAAGTGATACAGTTTCTCTTTTTGCCAATTGGTTCAAGGTAGGGGAGGCATAAATAGAATTTGCTGCTATATGATATCTCCTAATTCACACTTCGATGTTATTTGTTTCCAGCTTTAAAGTTTCTTGCAACGAACCTAACTTTGTAAAAATAAGGCATATTGAACGGAATTACACTTTTTCCATCAACAAATACATCGTACATAAAATGATCGGAACAAATTAATTTGCGATACCACCTAGTGACTATGACTAAGGAAATTCTTGAAATCTGTCCCTTAAATGTTTGAAAACTCTTGGACCATAGCGCCGGATATGTCGGTAACATATCTCGTTTTAAGTGGGGTTTATATATTATAGATTTGACTTTAAAAAACCCATCCAGATAAATCAACTGTAAAGGTCTGGACTGCGAAGAGGCCATGTAATTAATATCTTCCCTACACGGGACCAATTTGTTTGAACACATTTCCTTAATAAAAATTGTCGTTGGACGTATGACAAGTTTACACATTCTTCAGGATTAACAGTAGGTGAATCGACGTATGCATGTTCAAAGATATAGGGGCCACTTATGCCATTTGAAGATATTGCCGCCGAAACCGTCATTGTTGGAGAATGTAAGATGCTTTAATTTAGGGCTTTGTCTACAAAAAGTGTCGAATTTATATTTTTTTTTTCATTTTTCAGCAAGCTCTGGTTCCTAATTTTTTAGAGATCACCTAAATTCCCTCCAACTTAACCGTTATCCGGTCGAGGTGAGTCCAGTAGACTCACCGAGCAAAGTTTTTTTAAATATTTTCTGTAGTATTTGTCTCATCCAAAATTCCTTCCGTGACTTTGTTCATCATGGTCGGTACATATGCCTGATGATAAAATAAAAACCAAACTTTTTCTATGCATAAAAAAATTATTAGTTGTTTTTCAGACACAACCGGGCAGTATGAGCCCGGCAGACTCCGGATAGTTTCTTGGAATGTTACATGTCATGCTGTTTTTAGCATCACTTGTCACATTGTGTTAGTTAGTGTTACTTTGCATCTGCTTCCAAACCACTGTTCTTGCGAGTTTATTTGAATTACTCTCTTTTTAATTATTATATCCTGGTAAGTCAACACAATTCTGGTAAATAAAATTTTTACTTATTATTATAGTTGAATATTTACAAATCTTTGGATAATGAACAATAAGGGGCTGTCTGACAGAGAACTTCAAGAAATTATTGAAAATTTGTCTGATGTCGATGACGAACACTATGATATCAATATTCTGACTGAGAATCTGCATCAGAAGACGATAATGTATCTGTAGTAAGCGAAGAACTTGACATTCAACATGACGACAATGAGGGAATTGAAAATGTGACTACTGAAATACCATCACTAGTTTTTACTGGTAAAGACGGAACGGGGTGGTCACATGAGCCTGATGGTACTGGGCGCACAAGGGCTTGCAATATAATTACAACTCAATTACATAAGGTACGTCTTCCACCAGGTAAATTTCTAGAAGAACCAGTTGACTGTTTTTACTTGTATATGACAAATGAAGTCGTAGAAAAAATAGTCAAATTCTGAAGCAACTCGCGTCTTATCCCCTGATGCAAAATGGAAATGTTGTGATACGATAGAGATGTATGCATTTTTTGGACTGTTGTTCACTGCCGGTCATTTGAAATTCAACAACACAAGTTATGATGTTTTATGGAATCCTATTTATGGATCGTCAATCTTTCGAGCAACCATGGGCTTGAATAGATTCAAATCTCTTTTACGCTTTATAAGATTTGATAATAAAGAAACCAGATCTCAACACTGTGAAAATGACAAGCTCGCCGCAATCCGCGACATATGGAACGAAATAAATAAAAATTTGAAAAATTATTATTCTCCTTACAGAGGACGCTGCCTGTTCAAACAATATATGCCGTCGAAACCGGATAAATATTGCATGAAGATCTGGTGGATATGTGATTCGGATACTTCTTATCCACTAAACGGTATTCCTTATTGCGGAAAATAAGGCAACACTATTACACAAAGACTGGGAAAAAAAGTGGTTGAGTCACTGACTGAGCCCTACCAGAAAACAGAAACGTGACATTCGACAATTATTTTACTGATTTATCGTTAGTATATAGTTTGCTTTTAAATGGACTCACCATGATAGGAACAGTAAAAAAGAACAACAGATTCGTCCCCCAAGAATTTCAACCACATAAGGATCGTGAAGTAGAAGCTTCGAGTTTTGGGTTTAAAGAAAGCAACACTGGTATAGTACGTACCAAAACCTCGAAAAAGCGTAATTTTGTTGACGACAATGCTTTTCACCAAAGAACTCAGTGATGTGAAAAATAAACCTCGAATTATTCTAGAATATAACAAAACCAAAGGCGGTGTGGACACATTAGACCAGATGGTTCACGAATACATGTGTAAAAGACGCACAAACCGTTGGCCTTTCGCATTTTTTATGAATATGTTAGATGTGGTTGGGATAGCAGGTTATGTGATATGGAAAAACCTACATTCTGAATTGAATTCTCAGAAGCATGAGAAAAGACGCCTATTTCTTGTGTTTCTAGCAGAAGGACTAATAATACCCCAAATACGCAGAAGAAAAACTTTTGGACAAAGGAAATTAAAGCAACAATGAAGCGATTTTTGCTAGAAACGCAAGACCAACTAAATATATCAAGGAGTGTAGAGTCTTCACCGCCTCGTAAAAAAAGGTGTTATATGTGTCCGTCCAAAAAAGGTAGAGTGCAGAAAAAAATTTGCACTTGTTGCAAGAAAAGCATTTGTAGCGAACATTCTCATATTAAGCGAACTTGTTTTTGTTGTTCAGAAACATTATAATTTTCCCTTGTGCATGCGTATAATTCTTTGTACCTAGTATTATAAAGTAAGTGTTATCTTATTAAATTTTTCATTGCATTACCATTGACTTTTATTAATAAAGCATATGCATAATCAATAGGCAGACAATATCTGAAGTGAACTCTCCAACGGGCTCAAACTATCCGTTTACGTTACTAGCGCAAACTATCCGGATAAGGGTTAATAAAACCAATCTTCAACAATATCTATACTTCGTGTTCTCTAGCAAATAGGAATATTGTTAATCCAAACAAACATAAATAAAGAATTAAAGTTCTACTTTTGTTTTTATGACTTCTATTTTATAATTAGATTTAACATCCTAATCTTGCTTTAGTTTGATATAATTATACAATAACAAACATTGTACTGAACCCACTGTTTAGTAAAGTCACTTTTTTAGATCCAATTAATTCGATAAAGAATTTAATTCACGGTTAGATTGAAAAACAAAAGGCTTACCGAACTGGCATTTTTAGGTGAAATTTGTCCCGTAGTGCAGTCATTCACTTGAACAGGGTTACTATTCGATTTTCTAGAAATAGTTCCAAGTTCAGCTTTGAAACCACCAGCTGGGTCGTCTGTTTCTAAAGCCCTTGTCAAATAAGAAATGTAAGAAGTTGCTAGCCTCAACGTCTTTATCTATAAAAAATGTTATTGGTTAATACTTTATATTTAATTAAAGGCAATATGGAGCATTTCTTGAAAATATGAAATAATTGAAAATCTATCATGCAAGAGGTATAATTCTCATTATAAAAATTAAGCTTACTTTTGATAATTTGGTATCGGCCGGAACATTAGGAATACAATCTCTTAAGTCTGCATAAGCCATGTTTATCGATTGAGTTCTTCGTCTTTCTTTTTTATTTGCAGTCGTTCTTCTTTTAACCACTCGTACAAACGGGCCTGTTGAATGTAATTCCGTATCTGTACCTAAATTTGGATATGCTGAAAGAACGAAAAGATACACGTAAATATTGGACCACTATTGAAGAATACTGTTATGCATTTTGAATTTATTCTAATAAATATCAATTTATACAAATGTGTGTTTATCAAATATTTATCTAGATAAATCAGAAAAATTGTTCACTTCTTTCAAATTATCTTGTTAACATTTCAAACGAAAAGTAAAACCCTAAATACCTAAATGCGGATCTAATAACTTTTTAAAAATGATGCGTTGACCTTGATTTCAACGAGAAAACATTGTCCCATAATACTTGTAAAAGTCACCCTTTCACCCTACGCAGTCATCCCCTTGAAAATTACATTGCAACTGGGGAATAGTATCTGTTTTAGAAGATCTTCACAATCATCTATGTAAAATTTATCGATTTGTTTTGATTATTTATGGATTATAAAAAAAGAAACACGAAATAAGTGATCTTTGGAATTACCCAAATACACGGCAATGGATAGTATACCATCTAATTTCTATAATGTTAAAGTATTTAATAGATATGTGTACGGTTTATTTGTTGAAACTATTATTTAAAACTCGCAGAGTAGCAGAGTAACTGCAATCTGCCTTATAGACAATGATTGTTTAATATGAATGAAGGGATGACTTGTGAAGAAGTACTCTAGTGAGTAACCTTTTTTAAATCTTAATTCAAGTCTTATTCTAGAGTTTAGGTTTTTCTTTGTTTCTATATGATTCAATTAATATCTAAACTTATCTGTATTCGGATAACAGCAAGCGTTTCAACATATGCACTTCACTATTGTCGCGCATATTTAACGATTGGCTGGCACACTGGGATGAGCTGACAATCTTTCACTATATTTGGCACTAAAACGATTTATGACTTTGACGGATTCCAGGGAGAACGTCATGGTGAATTGCTTCGTTAGGGACATAATATGGTGCGTCGACTTTTGCACGTAGCACTTTATTTTGGAATCTCTGATAGATGGCGGTATTGGATTTATTGGCGGTACCCCATAGTTTTGGGCCGAACGTTAATATCGGTTTTAGATGGTTTTATATAATAACATTTTGTTATCTACAGTGAGTTTCTATTTTCGGCCAATAACCTGTACATTTTATGTAGCTTACGCTTTGTAAATATGTGTTTCCTCCAGGTTAGATGTCTATGCATGTGCATGCATAGGTATTTTGAGTCCTCTGCTTGTGGAAGTATACTATTGTTAATCTTTACTGATGGGCATGTTTCTCTTCGTAAGGTGAATTATACATGTATTGAGTTTGCTACTAATTCTTCTGTCCCATGCTTGTTGCGAAATCCAAACTGATGGTCTGATATTATTTATTATCTTTTTGAGTATTTTAACTTACAGTTTCTCGAATATTTCGAGAAAGATATAAGTAAACTCTGGGAGGAGACTTCCTCTGGCGTTTTTCCTGGTTTGAGGATCATTATTATTTGGGCAGGTTTTTAAGTGCATTAAACATGTATACTAAAAGTTTGTATTTTTTTCTGATAGCACTTGTGAAATTTTGCCAGAGATTAAATCATAATCAGGCGATTTTTTATTTTCATTCTATTTATTATTTGCTTAATTTCAGTCATTGTCACTTTCTGGTGAGGAAAATCGAATAAATAAGTTTAAATAAGGGTTTTAACAATTTTATCATCTGCAAAAATCTCTGAGAGTTAGGATTTGAATACGTTGCTTAGGTGTTTAGAAAATGCCTTCGATCTTTTTTTTCAGTTCTTTCCCCCGCGTTATTTACGTTTTTAATTGGAGGATTATTTTGCTGGTTTCTATTAAGCTTTCTAGTTGCCTTCCAAAGTAATTTGTCGTTTCAGTTGGCTAAAGATTTTCAAGAAATTCTTAGATATATCGGTTTTGTTCATCTTGTATCAGGTTTGTTGTTGTTGTTGTTGTTGTTTTTTGTGTTCTGTTCTGCTGTAATGTTTCACGCATTTATCTTTTTTCTTTCATTGAAGGTGACATTTCTGCAGAGAAGAATACATAGGTGTAGTGGTCCATATTGCTGGTTATATATTCTTGATTAACCGCTGATTCTATTTCAAATTCAGATTTTAAGGATAGGTCTAATGATTTCAGTTTGTCTAGATGTTCTCCAAATGCTTTCCAATCAATTTTGTCGTTACGAAGGCAAAGTATCCCCTTCTTTGGTACGATCCTTACATATACAGTTAGCATAGAGTTTTTGCTATAATTGCCTATGTATTTCACATCCCCTATAGTTTGCGGAGTGATTAGTCCCACAGGTGGCACACTTTACCCTTATCGTCTTAAGTTTTCAGTGCGCATTCCTTTGTTCCGTGCGAGCTTGCACGTTTAACTAATGTTTTTCAACAGTACGAAATTATAGATTAATATTGATCACCTCACATATTTAGAGCTTATAGAATTATTTTCTACTTTTTAATTCGATTAACTACAAAAGTGCATTTTTTATCTTTTTTCATACTAGCTGCTGGACCTTTTGCAGTTTTGAAATTGCCATGAAGAAAAACAAAACAAGAGAGCACATTATATTCAAAAAAATATTTAGTTGATATAAATAATATGAAATGGAAAAATATTTCTTAAAAATAATATTGTTCAAGTAACTGCCGTCTCGCCGCTGGTATTCTTGAAATATGTCCCTTAAATTTTTGAAAGCTCTTCGACACATAGCACCGGATATGTAGGTGTTATAACTCTTTTTAAGTAGAGTTTATATAATATAGATTCGATTTCTAACAAACTCATCAAAATAAATCATCTGGAGATAGGTCTAGGCTTCGAAGAGGCCATGTAATATCCCTGCACGGGATCAATCAAATTCTTGTTAGATGTACGACAAGTTGCGTGGTAGCATTTTCACATATTCTTCAGAAGTAACAGTAGGCGAATCGATGTATACATGTTCAAAGATACACGGGCCTATTATGCCGCTTAAAGATATTTACGCCGAAGCCGTCATTCTTGGAGAATGTCAGATCTTACGTAAAAGTGGTTTTCGTCCATTAATAAAATATCATCAAAGTTACCAAAACGCTCGAATATAGAATCGTCGAAGATTTTTCTTAAATTAAAATAATTTTCTATTAATTCTTGCACCGAATGTATCTTAAAGGGATACAGTTTCAAGTCCAACTTCAATATCCGACGTAAAAGTTTAAAAGTTTATGGTCCGTCCGTTATAATTCATATCTAGCTCGCTAACTATAATTTATTTCTTATAAGTAATATATGAGTAGAATGTAAATGAGCAAAGTTATGGATTTTTCCCCATCAGCCCAGCGATGATAATGATGGAAATTTATCCTGGATAAGTTTGCAAAATGTCAAATTATTTAAAATTTTTAAGTTTTTGAAAATCAAGTTCAAAGATTCCGTTTAATAGATACATAATAAGTCAACGTATTAATGATGAATGTGCATAGGACAGCATACAAATTCAATGATAATCATCCAAGTGGAAACATTCGTTTCAAAATTGAATAATACGTTTACAATTTTCACTACAATCCGTCTTGCATTTACAAAAAATAGTATTGAGTAGTTTTTCTGGAGCAGGCGGGAGTAAAGTTTGAATTGGCTACAAATATTTATCTGTTAATCTCCAAGCCCATTCTCCTGGGTCCAGCTCATTGCCTAGCCACACTTGAACTTGATAATACACACGATACAAGTGTTGAAATGCAGAAGCAGATGTTGGAGGCAGACAAGACAACTGTACTGTTTTATTGTTCCATGCAGATTTTACAAACTTCAAATATCTATATTTGTCTATGGAATCAATTTTTTTGAAGAAGTCAACGAATTCCATTTGTAACGATGTCGTTTGGAGAAAAGTCAATCTTTGTAAATAATTCTGCGCAATGAATTGAATCATTACGTTTCTCAAACAATTTAAATACTGATGTTTTACCTCTATTAAAAATTGCTGATGTAGTATCACAACCAGTTATTGCATGTAAAAATAAAATATGAGCTTGATATTTCGGATATGCAGTCAGACTTTGTAATGAATATATTGTTGATTGTACTTGAGCTTTCCCAGGTTTTAAAAAGTAAATAATTTTATCATTTGGAGAGTCCGTGCAGTCAGTAATATCAACAAATCAACATCTTCCCCAACAACGACAGTTGTATCTGAACTTTTCCATTGTTCTATTGCTGTTTCAATTATATTTTAAAACCTTCATTTAAAGTATATAAGTTTTATTGTATAAGTAACACAAACCAATAGTTTCTTTTTTTCATTTATATTTGGTGCCGTATACAGGCTGCATTTTAGTGCATATTATGTAAAATATGAATTTTCTAATGATTAAAACCGCGATATCTCAAGAATAGTGAGTCGTAAGAGAAAAAGTGACTGGCCCATTTTTGTAGAAAATTGTATGATCTGCAACTTTTGTCTGACATACTTTTACAATAATACTTACTGTTTTCGAGAAAAATGGAAAAAACCTTAATTTTGTACTTTTGACCTTAAATAAATTTTTTTGCAGAAGTAGGATCGAAGGGGAGTTTTGACATTTCATTTATAATGAAATTTAACGTCTCTGTCAATTTTCAGCTCTATGCGAATTTTGGCTAAGTTATGACTTATTTTTGTCTATTTTTACTGAATTATGTGAAGTTTGTTGTGAAGGTGAACAGCACATATTAGTTTTTAAGACTAGTAATACGCACGCTAAAGAATTATTGAAGATTATCCACAGTGACGTGGGTCCAATGGAAAATATGTATCTTTGGGTGCAAAGTATTTTGTTACTTTTGAAGATGGTTTTGGCATTTGTATATTTTATTAAAACAAAATAGAAAGTTTTTGTTTTAAAATATTTAAAAATATGGTTGAAATCCAGACAAACCGTAAAATAAAAATACTTAGATCGGATAATGGAGGTGAATATTGCTCAAAAGAATTTAAAAAGTTTGTAGAGCAAAAAGTATTCATCGAACGAGTAATCCATATACTCCGGATCAGAATTTAATGTAATAGCATTAGATCATTACCTGCTGGTTTACAAAAAACTAAATGGAAAATTGGATTGGAAGTAAACCAGATGTAAGTCATCTCAGAATATTTGGAAGCTCTGTAATGGTTCATGTTCCAACATAGAAGAGACTTAAATGGGACAAAAAGTGAATAAAATGTATTTTAGTTGGTTATGGTGGCACTGTTAAGGGCTACAGGGTTTATGATGCTAAGAAAAATACCGTGTTATTAGCAGAGATATTGTTGTGATATGGTATGTAAATAGTCACATAAAAATTATAGTAAACAAAAAAGTAGATACAGATTATATAAGTGACCCCACTTCCTGTGGGAGGACATGACAAAAAAACTGATGAATCTAGGCAGTCAACTAGCTTAGGTGAGATATACGTGTAAAAACAAAAATGCGGGTTCCACTGTTTCAATACTTTAAATTATATGTGCTCAAAAATGCTCATAAAGCGTTTTAATATAAATTAACATATGACAGTAACACTGACGCCCGTTCTAGTAATCTCTACTTAGTTAATATATATCCTAGTTTAATAACTTCTATCCTTCGTGTTCTTGTTTAAAAAAATCAATATTAAAAGCAATAATTTCCACAAACCCATTGAGAAATTTTATTTTAAATTGGCTGACTGTGTAGGGTAGAGGAGAAACATTACGTATACATTATGATAAAATGTGTCCCACTCATTTGGAAATTAATCACCTTCTCAGTTATTTAAAGTAGATACTTTTCGTCGTGTATATTAATTTTTTTACTTACTGTTTCGATAAGGTGAATATCTATTTGAAGAACAGCCTACTTGTGTATAAATTTGGTATGTGCCTCCTATTGTATTCTGTAATATATTCGGGGATGGTGAATCTGATCGGGAAGGACTATTGGACCAAAAATTTGTATCATCTCCACCTGCCGTACTACCACTATCTGAAAAACAATAGTTTCGAAGTAAATAATCAACTTAAATTTGCAAATTGTTTAGAAACGTCAAGATGAGTTATAATAATTTTGAAATGATAAGTAATTGTTATCTTTTCCAAACACATTTCGCGGTCTCACCAAATGTTTTAAACAAGAAGCAATTAGCAATAAACAAAGTTGGAAGTTGTTCACACTTTTCAAATTAGGTAGTAACATCTTGGAGGAAAAAATTGATCGTATTTTGACCACCAACCTAATATTAATCGTAGAAGTGAATAAAAGGCTATTAACAACAATACTTGTCAAGACTGTCGAGCAAACAAAAATATTGAATAGCATTGATGAAAAAAAAACTTGACTAAATAATGCCTTTACATACAATGGAAATTTCACAACTAAGATCTAGCCAAAAGAATCATGTCACTGTCGATAAATTGTAGCTGTTGATAAAAAACATCGAAATACTTCGAAGAATACCGAATATCGTCTACTATTGGAAAGCTATAAGGAATATATGGTGTGAAGGAAGCGGAATCATGAACTGGAAATTCATCTCCAATGGCAGCTGTTTTTCGTGGAAAAACAATGATGAACAATGGTGGATCCTGTACAGAAAGCCATAATGTAACTTTATTATATTCCAATACAATAATGAATGCCTAAACGTTAAATGTTCTGTTACCGAATTCTTCACTAATAAGGGCTAGGACCGGTTACCAGATTTGTTATTTCTTAGTTGATCGAAGTTCAAATTTTATATAGAATGTATTTCAGCAAGCTAATATATATGACTCGTGATTTGTTAAAACGGCATATGTCCTTGCTTTTACAAGCTTGTCATGGGCGCGCAAAAAGATCAGATTTTGTTATAAAGGCATCAGTCGGTGACTCATGCCGTTTTAACAAAATTGTTCTGGCAACATCTCGTGGAACTGTTATGATTCTTAGGTTAGGATTCAATTTGACTGAAAGTTGTCATTAACGTGATTACTATCATTATTTTGTGATAAATTATCGCAAGAAATATATGAGAATGATGGAAAGTGAGAGTAATGTAGACAGTGATACTGAAAAAAATAATCACGCAAGAGAAAATGCGATCCAAGCAAATACGTTAGAAAGAAATGTAAACCATGGTAAGTGTAATATAAAAGTGTAATATAAAAAATATTTCTCAATACTGTTTTCCCTTTGTTTAAATAATAGGTGTAAAAAGGAATGTTTGGAGACTCTTGGTGAAGATAATTGCATCGATATATTCACAAAGTTCTATGATATATACAGTAAGAACAGGCAGGACATGTTTATCCAAGGACTCATAGATGTTCATTCTGTCAAGCAGCGACGCCCAAGAAAGGGCGTCTCCTATATTAAACACTGCAAGTTTTAAGTACCACTTACTGCAAGGCTGTAAACGAATTGAAGTATGCCTAAAAGCATTCACGTCTCTTATGGATATTACTACAAAGTGGGTAAGAAAAATAAGGAAACTAAAGTAAGAAGGGAAAATACCAGAAGACAAAAGAGGTAGATTTGTTAGTTACAGCCTTCTAGCTGATGTTAAATTGAAGGTCCGCGAACACATTGGCTCATTTCCACTAAAAGAATCGCACTACTCTGGACAAAAGATTTTTTATTTGATCTCTGACCTCGATTTAGAAACAATGCATAAGTTATATCTTGAAAAATATCCCGACAAGAAAGTTAGCTATTCCTTTTATCGATCTTTTTTTGCAGAGAATTTAAACTATAGATTTGGATGGCCCCAAGTTGATACATGTTGTACATGTGAACTCAACTTAAAAATAAAATCACCCCATTTAAATGAAGTTGCTAAACGCACTGCAGTGGCTGAATTACTAGTTCACAAACGCAAAAGTAGAAAATATTATTCAGCCTTAAAACATGAAGCGTCGGATGATGGTAAGAATGAAGACAACGTCTTATCTATTTCTGTAAACGTCTTTGCCATCTCTAACTGGCTAACACCAGTTTTCTGTATGTATACCACGAAGGTGAAGGGAGGAAAGGGCCTGACGAAGTATGCTCGTTTTTGCATGACTACTTGAAGCAGATCCCAGAGGAAATAACTGAACTGCGTCTCTTCTCTGACAACTGCTCAGCTCAGAATAAAAATCAGGCTATTATGTGATATATGCTTTTCCTCACAGACTCTGACAGATTTAAAAAAATTCAACATTATTTTCCGGTGAGGGGAACAGTTTTTACCCTGTGACAGGGATTTTGGAATTATTTGATGTAAGGGTACTTTATGTTCCCATTCCCTGCGATCAACGGCCTCCTTTATCATACCTTTTTTATGAGCCTTCAAAGAGATTTATCTGTGCTGCCTAGTAGGTGTTCATACCCAACCGGAAAAGTTCCCATAAAAGCTTCAAAAATGATAGGTTTTGTCAAACTTGAGCAATATGTGCCCAATGAACACCATTTATTCTATGAAGATCTTCTAAATTGGCCAGTGAATAATAATAACTTCCAAGAAGATGAATAGAGGCCAGGGATATTTTACTTGGTAGTGTTGTTTTGCTACATGACTTAAATTTGTTTGAGAAATATGTAATGTGGTAATATTATTTCATAAATTGAAAAAAAAACTAGAAAAGAACTTTAATTTCCGAAATTTCAATTTGTTAAAAGGGCATCAGTAGGGAACTTTCAAAATTTTGAAAAAAATACAAAATATAAATTTAAAAGATCAGTTGTCGGAAATATTGTTGATTTGATGATATGAAACATCTTGAAATTATTAGAATTGTTTTTTTTTTATTTTAATACTTTAAACATTTTTTTTTCAATTTTCTCAAAACTTACTTTTCCTGACTGATGCCTATTTAACAAATCGCGATTCACATAACGATAACATTAGCAACAAAGTGTTGATACGACAAGTACATCAATTGATTTATTTAAATAAACACATTTTCTTCTTCTATTAATCGTGAAATTTAACAGAATCTTCCGAAATGATTTGAATTACCGGATTTAGAATAAAGACCTTAGACCAAATTACTTACATAGCTTCTATCTGCATCCTGTACATAACATGTTTTACTCTTAACGAACATAATTTCGTCTATACTTATAATCCACCTTTCAAGTAGGTTTTAATCAGCCATCAGTCATATTTCAAATTGATTGATGTAAGTGTAGGTAGTTTAAAGTTTTAAAAATGTTAAAATAAACAAAAGATTGAAGATACGACTTTATAAATTGATACAGCATCCTGTAATTTTTAGAAAGTAGAGAATATAAAGGAGTTTGTCTATGTTTACGCTGCATACAGCGGCGTATCAATTATAACGTATAACAATAATTTCTTTCAATTTATAGAAAGGATATTTTAAAAACAATTAATATGTGAAAAATATCATTGGCCAAAACAACTACACACAGCGTTACTACTCCAAAAAATATGTTATTCATAATAAATTACACTCTCATCCTCCTAACTTGCAATTAAATTGATAGTACTTATTCTCAAACTTTGACCAAAAAAGTTCAATTTAGATACACTATGGGATAATTGACCTGATATTTGTCTCATTGGAATATAACACATAGATTGATAGTTCTATTATATCAACAACAAGGATTGCTATTCATATATTCAGAATGAACAAATGAATTTATCATATTTTTATTACAATTTAGCCAAACAGGCTTTGAGAAATGCTTTTTAAACGCCTTTTGACATTAAAACTTCGTGCACATCTTTTTAGTTAATTGTTGAGAACTCATCGAAAGGTGAATGTGATATTCAATTCGATCATTTCATTTTCAAAGTACTTGCTTGTTTCATGATTTGCATGATGCAAAATAGTTACAGTCGTATGTGGAATTAAAGGTTCCTTCGAAGAAAGTTGCCAACATTTGATCAGCACTATTCTTTAGTCTTTTTTTAGGTCATAACTATATGTCCACGACTCGTCGGTACCGTATATGATTTCGGAAGCACTGTACTAGTATTTTCTAATCATTTCATGGCATTACTCAACACGAGCTTGTCTAAGTATAACGAACAAAATAGAAACCAAAATATATAGCTTCCTGGTAATATCCATGACATTGGCTTGTCACTTAAATAATATTATTTGGTTACGCCACTGGTCTTACGGTAACTACGCTGTGTTTATTTTGATAAACCATTTTGACGAAAATAGCTTGATTACTAGTATTGGTATACACGGGAAAGTTCATAAAATTTGGTAAACAAACATTCCAGAAAATTTCAAACAAGCGGTTTACTTTTTATCTTACATGCTGCTTTTTTTCGATAAAAAATGGTGGATATAAAATGCAAGATCTGCATTTTTGAGACAAATAATCACTTCATTGTCGGAAATATAGACTAACAAACATTTAAAAACCAAAAATTTCATTTTTGCTTTTTAACGACTCACCGACTGCTGTCATAAACAAGTTATTGCAAGATTTTTTATCCATATGTACTGAAGAAGTTCAACCAAAGAAATATAACATCATCGAGGCGAAATGAATCAAATCATAATAGTGGGTATTCACTTGCAACAAACCACTCCGATCGAGCCCCTAGCGCGCCCCGTGCGCTGTTTAAAACTCGTCTTTTCTATAGGATCCGACAAATGGGACATATTATAAAAAATTGAAGAAGCATGATGCTTGGGTGGAAAACCTTTATATTATCTTTGACTACTGTACGAATCGTCAGTGTAATAGGCAGGCGATCTTGTACAGGAATTGTCTTTCGAAATACTGTATCTTTTTTGGTTATTCTAGGGCTTACTAAACATATTAGATTGTCGAAATCTTGTTTAGTCAACTTTGTAAAATTTCGGTCTTTTCTTTTTGTCTCTATTTTATTACCCGCTAATGCTATAATTAAAAAAACACCAGTGGCTATGGAAATAACAGATGTATTCATTTCGACAAACACATAAACTAATACGGACTGATAACTGGTGCGAACACCGGAACGATTAGCGCAAAATGTTTGGAGTGTGCAGCGCGTTTCGTTCGTTCGAAGTGTTTTGCTGCAAGTGAATACGCACCTTAAGGAATAGTTGATTTATTGAAGGCGCACGAATTACCCAACTAAAATGATTAATTAACAAATCGCACGAATATTAAATAGTCTTCAACATCTACTGAAAGGAATTAAATATAAGTAGGAATTAGTATTGAATATCAATAGTACAAAAGTACTGCTAAAATTCAAAACTGCTTAAGAAAGCACTGCAATTTTTTCACAAATACTATGATAGATCACAAACATCCATACTTCCGCCAGTTTCAGACAATTTACCCTATTCATACGAAATCAAAAATTATGTTGAACGTATCTCAGATATACGAGGTTTGTCACAAAATAATCGTAATTACCTTCATATCTACATGTCGAAGCTTCCAAGAAACCTCCGTGTGGCATGGACGTCACACGTAAGTATGTGAATTTGTAATCGAGACGTGTAAGTTCGTGAACGAAGTACATGTGATTACAGTCAAACTGGATTTTCTGGAACCGTGAGTGATAATTAAATTGAACACACTGAAAGACGATAACTATAATAATTATAACAGGAGTCAGACAGTGCAATTGTGTGTGTTGGTGTAGTGATAGTAGTAAAAGTGTATTCATTATGTTTAAAGTGTCTTTTTCCGTTCTCCTTTTTTTCATTTTAAAAATAACAGGAAATTTTAATTACGAATTCACATTAAGTTAAGCTTTAGTCTTGAAAAAATATCTGATTATTAATGGTTGTGCATTGGCTATGATCCAGAAACAATGTCCACTTCGAAGCAAAATGAAGACAATGTTATGTATTGGATACTACAAATATTCTCCAAGAGGTTACACCATCACTGAAAAATACTACGTTAAGTAGTATTGAAATGATTACGTGACGATGTGGAATAGTGGTTATTGGCTGCTTCACCCCAACAACAGGCCTTGTACAACAGATTTAAAAAAAGTACCTGTATAGGCCCAACGACTCTCTCTGGAACATATATTCTGCATATGAAACTAACAATATAATCCAATTGTTTTTCCAGTAAATATTCTAGTAGATTATATAAATTAACATTTTAACTAAGAGAATGGGTGCCATTTTTATAGCCAAATTTAAATATATTAAGAAAGCCTTCACTTGCAGAAGTACTGCGTTTGACTGTAATCAAGAGGAACAAATTATTTGTCCATGGAAATATTGCTGATTCTACTATCTAAAATCCAGAAACAATAAAACATTTCATGATAACTATTTGTCTCGACATACAACAAGAAGGTGAGTATTGAAAAATGAAAGCTGAAATATTCCAGGTCCTATTTTATACGTTCTCTATTGTAATCTGATTGGACCAAATAATGAAATGATTTAATATTTACTGATAAAGTAGGTAATGCAAATTTGATTGGATATGTTACTAATAATAATAAATACTAGTACACACTGGAAATACAATGTATGGAATAAAGAAAGTTTAAATGGACAGGGAAAATTTCCAGAACATGTAATTAAGAATGGACAACCGAAGCTATTTTTCATAATTGATGAAGACAATAACATCATTGGAGAGATGAGATGCTCTGGTATGCACCAAAAAAATCGACGATTAATAACAGATTTACTGAATGTGTCGAATGACACAAATGATCCCTCACGCTCTTAAAAAGTAAAGAAAAAATCACACTTTAAATACAACAAAACCAGATATTAATTTTAATATGTACTTGTCTATGAGAACGTTGGTGTTCGCTGGCCAAACATAGAAGTCATATAGTCATTTGTTTGTAGACTCATACCTTCTTTCTCACTTTGACTTTCACATGTTCGTGAAGACATAAAAAAATGTTGAAAAAGGATTTGTGCTTGAATTAGAAGGTAATCGCCAAATATAGTGATGAACGTGACCGATATTGGTTTTGTGAGAAAGTAAGATCAAGTGGTTGTAAGATTAAGGCCGAGTATTCAAGATAAAGACCAAAACCAAGTTGTGCAAGATTTACGTAAGACCAAGACTGTCACATGGAAGTAAAAAGTAGGTATATAAACAGTCGCCTTAGGAACCTCGGTTTCCCTAGTGAGGGTGTGTATTTACAAATACATATAGATTTATTTTTTCAAGATATTCACACCAGTCATGTATTGCATGAAGCTACCTTATGAAATGTTATAATTTAAACGTCATTTATAAGGTCATGGGTGATAATAAAAAAAATAATATAAAAAACAAGTGCACGACCTAGCTATTCAAGACCAAGAGTATTCATGACACTGCAATACCATGCCAAGACCAAGTTTGCAAGACTAAGATCAAGGGCATTCTGGTCTGGTCTTGTATGTATGTATGTATAGTTTTTAAGGTGTCATATACACTTTGGGCCAAAGGATCTAGTGGGTCTCCTTCTCTTGCTGTGATACTGGTGATGCTCAGTGTTTGTAGATGATCTATTAATTTCACTCATTCAAGAAAGTTCAGGATCCGGGATGGATCTAGCTGAAAAAAATCTTAAACTTGTATTTCATTTGATTTCAGGTGTTATTTTCTGGAACGCTGTAGTCTCTAGTACTTCGAGAGAATGTGGATAAAGGATTCGTCCTCTATATAGAAAAATTTTTTCATTGTATACTCTGCTAAATCTAGCATCTTGAGGTGTTCATGGAGCCGGCAATTCCCTGACAAGTCTTCTGCTAGTGTTCGTATATTGTTCTTATAAATACAAGGTGTCCAAAAAGGGTATCGGGTATTTGTAAGTTCAAGTAAACAAAAACTATTTATAAGCAATAAAAACTTTTACTGTGAATGAATTGGAAAATTATTTGGAAAAGATGATGTTATCCAAATGATGACCGTTACGTTGCTGGCACTCTTCTAAACGGGAACGAAGATTGGCGATAACACGTCGACACACAGCTCTTGATATTGCTGCCATTTCTGACCTGATGTTTTTTTTCAATTGGGTTAGGTTCGTTGGATTATTTTGATAAACCTTACTTTTAAGGTATATCCATACAAAATAGTAAAGCGGGCTAAGGTCGGGGCTTCTGGGAGGAAAGGTGATGTTACCCCTTTGCGAAATGACTTTATTAGGGAATAATTCATTCACAACTTCCATCGAGTCATTCGAGGTATGGCAAGTGGCCTAATCTTCCTGGAACCACGTTCTTGAGTTGAAACCTGCAAACTCCTGCAACTCTGGGACCAAAAAATTTCGCAAAATATCGCAGTAACTGTCACTATTCACATTGATTGCTCGGCCTTGTTGATCTTCATGAAAATAAGGACCAATAATTCCTTTAGCAGACATAGCGGCCCAAACAACGACCTTTGGGCTGTGCAAGGGTCGTTCATGCTTTCGTCTCGGATTCTCGGCTGCCCAGTACCGACAATTCTGCTTATTAACATGATCATTAAGGTGAAAATTTGCTTAATCGCTGAACAGTATGTTTTCAAAGTTGTTAAATCGCTGCATTATTCCGTTCGCAAAATTCTTGAACCAATTGAATTTTATAGGCTTTTAAATGCAAATCTTCTTTTAAAATCAAATATAAGGACGATGTTTTTATGTTTAGCACTTGGCTTCGCTTTCGGATGGATAAAAATGGATTTCGACGAACCGACGCCTCAACTTCTTCAATTGTTTCCTCATCGCGGACTGAATGAGGGCGAGTTTTGAATTTTAACTGTCGCACCTGTATTCTCGAACATTGTGATCCATTTCCTAATGCTATCGTTACTTGGCGCGTACGATATTTTGTACGATACAGACGTTGAGCAATCACTATTGAATCCCCGAGTACTGTTCCATCGTGACTAAAACTCCACAAAATAGCGGACGCCACGAACCCCTCCCCGCTCCGTTTCGAATGTGCCGCGAAAACAAATACCCGATACTCTTTTCGAACACCTTGTAGGTTGACATATTATTTTCTAGTGTTTTTCTTCATTATTCTGTAGGGTTAGAACCTACAAAGAGTTTATTCATCCTTATTTTCCCTAGTATTTCATTTCTCTTCACTTCGTTGTGTACCGTAATCCATTGGTTTTGGTCTCTGTCATCACTATTATTTAGAGGCCAAAGAGAAATAGTTTCCAAAAAAGATATGGAAATGTGAGAGAAGTGTTCAAATGACTTATCTTAAAAGAAAAATTTGTAGTCAACAAGAAATGAATTTTGACTGAAAAACTTTAGTCATATAGATTAAATATTGAGAAATTTCAGCCGATGTTTAAGAAAAAAATATGTGGTATAATAATACAAATTATATTATTTATTAAAATCTATAATTCTACCTCATTCTTTTGATTGATGTCTTTTCGAATATACCTACTTGGTCTACGTAGTTATAGGAATTGAATTTTCCCTTCTATAGGTATATTTATTATTAATTAATATTACATTGATGGAACAATTTTGGTTTGAAGCTTCTGTTCTAAATTGTGATTATTTGTATTAATGTACTTGTAAATGACATTTTCTCTTATTTTGAAATCTTAAACAATAATTAAAATGCCAGATTGTTCTATCTTCTTAACTTTTCATTTTTACATGAATATATCATCATGGGAAACAAAATATTTAATAAAATAAATGATGACATTAAACGATACTGTTTATTGTTTCAAATTTTTATACGGCTACATGTCCCCATTTGTTACACAAATGTCTCCACTGGATGTATATAATATAAAACATGATTTAATGAAGAAATTTAATAGAAAAAAATGCATTCAGGGTGATTGTTTTGAATGAAGAAAACGTTTTCAATGGATAACATAAGATTTAAATAACTGAAAATCGTTTGCCAAATGTGGTATATTATAATAGCGCACTTTCTACATTGTCAGGATTTACAAGAAATTTATAATATAATGATTTGTCGAAAGTAATTTTTCAATCACCAGTTTTATATAGATTTATGTTTTCAATACAAAAATATAGGGTTAGAACAATATTTTAACTTCCATACAAACTATAACAAATTCTTTTTCACTTAATCCTAAGCCTAATTACCGTAGGTAAATCACTGTTTGATTGGGGGTTATAGCAGATACATATACAAGCATATGTATCTGTTGTTTGATCTTTTATTCCTTCCCATTCTATCCTTCTTTCCTCCTCTGTTACTTTCGAATTTTCCAGCCATGTTTTTCTTGATCTTTCTCAATAATTGTTACTTGCTATTTTGGATTCGAGCGTTTTGTTTTTGGTATTCTCTTTTAGGCCATCCAGCATACCAAACCATCTCAATTGAGGTTCATACGAGGTATATTTTTTAAGTAATTACCATTTTTGAATTAAAAAAAGACGTGCAAAGATATCGCAATAATTTTATTTTTACATGAAAGCCTGTACCTTAATCTACTTTTCTACATAATTTCCGTGAATATTGAGGCACTTGTCATAACGTGGCACCAGTTTTTTAATACCCTCCTCATAAAATTCTGCCGCCTGACTTGTTAACCACTGTATCACAACTGTTTTGACTTCGTTATCGTCTTGAAGACGCTGACCGTCCAGGTGCTTCTTCAAGTGCAGAAACAAATGGTAGTCGCTGGGCGCCAGATCAGGGCTGTAGGGAGGATGATCTAGAGTTTCCCATTGAAAAGATTTGATGAGATCTTTGGTCCGATTAGCCACATGTGGACGGGCATTGTCGTGCAGCAAAACGATACCCTTACTCAACCTGCCACGTCTTTTGTTCTGGATTGCACGACGCAGATCGTTCAATGTCTCACAATAAGATGCTGCATTGATTGTCTCAATACGAGGCCGAAACTCCACTAGCAATACTCCTTTTCTGTCCCAAAAAACTGTGCACATGATTTTCCGGGCAGAAATTGTTTGCTTAAACTTCACTTTTTTGGGTGATGATGAATGTCGCTATTTCATGGATTGTTGTTTCGATTCTAATGTGACGTAGGCCACGATGAAGATCGATTGGTTTTACGCCTTTAGCACTAAGAAATCGTATAACAACCCGTACTTCACAATCAGCGGGACTCACGATTGTCGGAGGCATCTTAAACACTCAGTAAACAACGTACACAATGAAGAATCAGACTGTAATGGCGTCAGTGCTTAAGCAAGAGATGTATGTAACCAACGCGCATGTGCAGAACGCCGACCTTGGGGTTGCGGCGTCGGAATCGCAAAACGGTACTTACTTAAAAAATATGCCTCGTATATTCTATCTCTAGCTGTTTATATCTGTAGTTTTTCTCAGTATGCTTCATTTCCTGTCATCTTCTTTTGCTCTATTCTCTATTTTTCTGAGGGATTTGATTTCCATTTCATTTATACGTATTTTTATTCAATATTCACTACTTTCCTCACAATTTCTATTTTTATGTTTTCGGTACTTTCTTTCTCACAAAGAATGATGCTTTTATCGCATTACATGATTTAACAACTTTTCTTATTTGTCCTTTTATTTCCTGCTCTACTCTTGCACCTAGATATTTATATGTTTTTCATTGGTTCAATTAGTTTTCCTTATTTGCTTGTTACTGTTATAACTCGGTATAATATGGTGGTGGTTTGAGTCCGTCTTGTATTGTATCGAATATATCATATTCATATCATAGTATCATATCTGAACATATTCAAACTTCAAACAATCGAAAAAATGAAATACAACAATGGCTACATCACAAAGAGGATTGGATACAAAAAAACTGCATTTAAAGTAGAGAGACTACTCTTAAATTACTTCGACCATTAAATGGTTAGTTATGACGGTATATCAAAATTGGGAGGTAAATCTCATTGAATTTTGTTAGGCACAGAGGTTACGTGGCTTGCCACAATAATTGGTATTTGTCTTGGTTCAGAAGTTAAGAGTAACAACGAGATATTGACGGAAGTGGACTAAATCGTAGTAATGAGTAACTTTGAAACATTACTTTAACATAAATATGTATTTGTCATAGAAAACATGGCAGTAAAATTTTATAAATGATACAGATCCCTTCGCCACGGACCCTTAGAAAGTTTCTACAAGCCGATAATGTAACTGAATAATTTTATTTTCATTTTGTTCTGCTATAGGTTCATTTACAGGAAAAGAATTGAGATAATTGATAATTAGTAGGTTAGGTATACAGATACTATCATCACCAGACATGCCAATTTAAAAGTTTCAAAACTAAACGAAAGAAGGAAAATATTCACTACTATTTCACATGGATGATTGTAAAGTTTACTGACGGAATGGATCTAGGAAGTATATTGCTCGTGATACTTATGTAATTTTCCGCAATTAATTTTCCAATTTTGGAATTATAAAAAAGTATTATAAAAAATAATTTCGAAAGTTTAACTTAATTATCCACACTTGCACACCATATCTGTAACTTCTTTTCTACTGGTTAACAGTTTAATGATTATCTATTGATACGAATGTTTCCAATTTTTTCCCATTCTCTACATTATTCATTTGTTGACGCAATCATGAATTTTTTTATTTAATATTAATTTATAAACTCTATCATAAAACTAACTTTAAGAAATAAATATGTATAATGTAAATATTTCTATTTTAATATAAACTGCCAGGCTACTTTACTAGAAATTTTCCAATGAAAACATACCATTCAAAAATAAACAATAGTGGATACGTGTACAGGTAGTAACTATATTTTTGATGTGAGTGCTGAAAATTTATAAAAAATAACAGATTTAACTATTTAGGTTTCCCTGAAGATGGCGAATTAAAAGAAGAATTGAGCTTTAAACTTCCAAGTACCTAATGCAAAGAAGAATATTACAGTTTGTATAGTCGTTAAAATATGAAACAAGAAGAAAGATGAATGAAATATATTGATATTGGATGAAAAAGATGCAACATTGACAAATAGAGAATAGTAATATATTACTGATATTACTGATAACTATAAAGTAAGGACAAAGGGCATAATGAAATAATAAACAAAACTAATATGTGATGCCATACCAAAATTTTTATTGGAAAGTATAAAATTACCAAAGAAGACGAGGGGAAATAAGACATAATATAAGAGTGAAGTAATTACGATAGATAAGGATATACGCAAATAGATTAATAAAAAAGAATTGAACTAAAATTATGTTGGATGTATACACATGAAAATGATGTTGGATAGAAAGGAGTAGAAAAATATACAAATAGGTCTCTTTTCTTTTAAAATTAGTTTTTTTATAATTTTTGAAAGGCAGATGAAAATTTGCCGTTTCGTCTACTTTCCGTCTTTATTAAAATATTAACATTAATTAATAATATAAATATATAAAAATTATGAAAAAAAAAACTAATTTTATAACAGAATATACCTAATATCTAGAGCATTTAGAAACATAAATATATATGTATGTGCATTGTAGAAGGTAAGAAAATGTTGTACGGGGTTATTTGATCTTTTTTCATTAAAAGTTCAAGACTTCAGGCACAAGATCAACAATACAAAAAAACGGACAAAAATAACAGAAGGAGCTAAAAACCATAAATAGAGCATTGTAAGGTAAAGAAAGAAGATTATAAGAAGGCATGCGAAGTTATTCACCGCACAAGAGAATCGAAGGGATCCGGAGCATGATTCAACTCCCCTTGGTATGTATCAACCTAATAAATTATTTAACCCAAATAATGAATATTTAGATTCGAAGAAAAGAAAATACCATTAAATAAGTAAGGTAATCTTCAAAATTATGCAAAAAATGTAAGAGTAAAAATACCTTGGATGTTAAACATTTTGAAATTTGTATAATCGTTTAAAGATTGATAATGACAATTTTTAAAACACATTCTTAGATTATCAATTTTTAGGCGAGTGTCAATTGAAAAATTAATTTTGGAGCAAAAATTATAATTATTTAAAGAAAAAATAAGTGTCCCGGTATCTGTTTCACTTATTTCTAAATATAAAAAATCGGGTAAACTAAAGGTTATGTACCTGATATATAGTGATAATTGTGTGTAGGATACCCATATTGGAACATATCCTGATGATGATCTGGCGGGGAATTGTTATATGACATTTCGAAAAATTTTACACAACACCGAAATTTCCGCACAATATTGTCACCAAAGAAATAATTTTGAGGGTTTCCCTTTGTAGCCTGGGGCTTTTGAGCACTAAGCTTGTTGCTGTTGTGGTTGAACTAATTTTGGATTGTGGGCGGACACTTATACATGATTTGCTTGCGGTCGGGAATTTGGGAGGTTCTCACAGGAGATCCTCCTTCTAAATCAATATTTTATTATAATGCTTGAGTCATAAGTCTGATAATTTGTTCATTTTAAGCCAATTGGTATGCACTCTCAATTTTTATTCTGAGAATTGAACTACGTTAGCTTTTTACTCTTCTCTATAATTCTGTACAAAAAGATAAGTACCTCTATTGATTGAGACATTCTCATTTATCATTGTTAGAATTAGTATTTTATCTGTTTTTGTCAGCTATATTATGAGCGGTTTCTTATTGGGAACGTGGCAATGAAACTCTAATATATTTCCGAGCAATAAAAATACTTACATTGATTAGTTTAGAATTTCGTTGATTCTTTGAAAAAACACTAAAGTCATTGATTTTAAAAATTGATGCTTGATAGAAATATGAAAGTTATTGATTATGGTTGTTACAGAAATCGTTTTGAACTTTCATTAGTTAGATTATCAATTACATTTAAGTTAGATTAGGAGTTGTTGATGTTAATGCTCTGTGCCTTCAAGGGGCTCGAATCTGTTCAAAGAAAATTTATTTTTTTAACTTTTTTTATGTGTATAAAATTAGATTGGAAATATTTGGTAGCGTTTTACGTTATGAAAACCGATGTTTTGTACCAAAACAATATAATAAAGCTTAATGAAGTAAGCATCTGACAGTAGTGATTTATGGATTTATTAATTACTGCCATGTAATGGTAACATTATACAACAGCCGTCGGTAAAATTATTTATTTACGACTGTTGTATAATTAACTGGCAAAAGGGATTATCAATACATAACTATAAATAAATACCATCCTCTCCAAACATTAGATACTCAATATTTGTTAAAATAATACATAGATACATAATTTCTTAAGCCTTTTATATATGTTTATGTTTTTTAAATCAGCGCAACAAGACGTAAATTTAATTTTCCTCTGTCTTTCATAAATATCATAAAAAAGACGATTTAAAAACATAAATATATATATTTTATATATATATATATATATATATATATATATAAACTTCTATCATTGTTGCGTCCATAAACATCCCAAACACATACACTATTGCTTCCTTCGAATTATTGCGTCCGAATATCGGACGCAACAATGTCAATCCATGTTTTTGTGGATTTTTGCCAACGTTTGTGAAAAATATTAACAAGAACAGTCAACAAAGGTTCCTACATTTCTATTTCTTTATAAAACTCAACGTCATCTAGTGATCTCTCTATGATTTTATTGGATTTTCTATTTGGAATTGGACGCAATAATATTACTAATATGGATGAAAATGTATATTGTTAGTTCATTGATTTTCCGGCAGAGTACCAAATATTGTATACACACTTAAGTATATATTTTAGAAACGTAATATGTTGTTGCGTCCGAGATATGGCAACACTGCTCTCTATTTTTAGACCCAAAATATTGTGTTTTAACGTTTCTTGTGCTTGTGAGATCGTGTTATTCTAAGACATTGTTGCTTCCAGTGTGCTAATATGACAAGGCGCATTGATAAAATATTCAGTAACTTGAGTTTTGATACTGAAGAAGGTAAGTATTTTTATAATATATATGAAATTATTACATTCGTGATTTTCTTATGACTTTTGTCTTTATAAAAATTTTCAGTTACCTCCAATTACTAATAATTATTGGTATTGTCACTCATTGTCTTTTAGTGAGTAAAAGTGATAGTTTTGAAATTTTGCAATTTAATTTAATTTTGTAGCTACTGAAAAACATGTTGTCATGTGTTAATTTTTCTACAAATATTTTTCAAATTCAAAATAGGTAAAACGCCTTCTCCTTCATTTTGTATTTTGTATTCCCAAACAAAACTAATAATTTCTCCATTATCCAAACGTTTTTTTGCTTTTTATATTTTAGTCAGAACTGAATATTACCTCAAACAAAATATTTGAATATGATAAAATTCAAATGAATACAGAGTCATCTCCATGTACACCGGAAGATCCTTTTAATGCTTCGTCAAGTGAAGATTCTCTATATTGTCCTAGTAGTGACGAAGTAAGTAAAATTTTTTTTCCATTTTCATTAAATTGTGAATATAGGTTTTGGACCTTGCCTGTGAGTAGATAAATATCCAGGCCCATACTGATTTCCCGGAAAACGTTTACTTTGTGTTGGGATTTGAAAGCGTCGAATTCTACTTTGTTAAGGGGTTTTAGAAAAACTAGTATTACTTTTGTTCTTAGTGATTATAAAAAATTGCAGAAATAGTCGATCGGAATTGCGGTGAGGGATCGAAGATAAAACCTTGTATATTATAACTGGCATATTCTTGTTTTATAGTACTTTTGTCTGGTAAGAGAATTAGCATACAGCTCGTTCGGCAAACTTCCAGACGCGTACTATAAAACACTTATTATGGCACTAAGAACTTAAATAGCTATTCACTAAATTCTTCCTAGTTTTAGAAATTCTTATACATTTATCACCTAATTGGTTCACGAGATAATTCACGTTACATTTTTTTCGCAGGATAGCTGCTCAGATGTTGATGAGAATCCAGCACCGAAGAAGACTAAGAAACCTAATATAAACAAAAGCTCAACCCAGATGAAGATTACTACTGATTATGTTAATTCGCCCTCTATTGGAGTGTATGATACAGCTAAAGATAACGAATACGATTTAAATGTACCGAATACTTCAAGCAGTAGACAGTTGATTACTATTAAAACGATGGATAAAGACCAAGATTTATGTAACAATTCAAGGTAACCGAGTACTTTAAGTTGTACAAAACCAATTAAAACACCATATAAGAGAAAACCGGATCATTGTTATTATTGCGAAACTAAGGTTCTAAATTTCGGCCGCCATGTGATACGGAACCATTCAAACGAAATAGATGTAGCAAGAATTTTAGCAAAGCCCGTTAAAAGTAAAGAAAGAAAAGAGCTATTCAATGACCTTAGAAGAAAGGGAAATTATTTGGCCGACGGTGGCACTTGTTTTAAGCCTGTTAGGGAGGGTTATGTACCAGAGAGAGATAAAGTACCTTGTAACAACTGTTTAAGGTATTTTTCCTCGAAACTTTTATACAGACATAAGAAAAAATGTGTAAAGAGAGATTCTGGTAGCTCTCAAAATAGCAAACAGTTAAAACTATTCCATAATGCCAAAGTAGATCAACGACTGAAAGAGGAATTCCCGCATATGAGAGCGGACAAGTTGTCTTTGGAAGCTCAAAAAGATCCACTTATTTGCGAGTTCGGAGCTAAGTACTTAAAAACGCACCGTGAAAAACATTTTATTTACGTAACATCACGCAAAATGAGAGAACTTTCTAAAATCCTTTTGGAAATAAGAAAGTTGGATCCATCCATAACCACATTCATTTCAGCTTTGAAGCCAAAGTATTTCGACATTTTCGTGGAAGCCACAAAACGAATTGCTAAATATGATTCGGAACGAGATGTTTATCTGTCTCCAACTTTAAGAGTCCTAATTAAAGGAGCTGAGGATATGAAATATATCATAGAAGATGATATCGACCATCAGCAATATCAAAAAAAGTCTGATACCATTCAAGCATTTAATAATCTGACATACAAGACAATATCAAAAAAATGTTAGAAGTTAGACACCATTTTGTGACCATAAATAACCCATATCTTTTCGCAATGGCGAATTCAAATTCACATTTGATAGGTTATAAAGTGTTAGCCAAACATGCTAAATTATGTGGAGCACAAAACCCATCATCAATTACGTCAACCCGACTGCGCAAACATCTTGCAACTTTATCGCAATTATTCAACTTATCAGATGGGGAAATAGAACAGTTGGCAACATTTATGGGACACACAAGTGGTGTTCACAGAAATTCCTATCGACTACCCGATGATGTTTATCAAACGGCGAAGATATCTAAACTGTTGATGGTAATGGAAAAAGGCGGAGCAGATCAATATAAAGGAAAATCTATTGATGAAATAAACATTGATATGGAAAAAAATCTTCTAAGTGACCGAGACTCTGATAATGATAGTGACGAGGATGAAAATCCAATAATAAGGGAACTGTTAGATACGTCAAAGCCATCTGCTCAAGATTTTGTTCCAACAAACAACGTTGATGGGAAACCTGTTGCAGGGACTAAAAAGAAAAAAACTCGTAAACTGGTTCCTTGGACAGATGACCAAAAAAAAGTCACACTAAACTATTTTAAAGATCATATTAAAACTAAGAAGCCCCCTAAAAGATTCGAATGTGAAGATCTGAAAACAAAATATGAAAAAATTCTAAACAAAGATTGGCTAAAAATCAAAGTATTTGTTCAAAATTATTATACTAAAAGCAGAAAATAGAGTTGATAGTGCATATAAAGGATTTCTATTATATTTTAAAAAATCAATAAAACTGGTATAAATTTAGCTTCATGATTTATTTGTACTGTTCCCTTTCTGTCCCTAGCTATTGTCTCAATTTCTGTTTTCTCTTTATCAATATCCATATTTTCGATTTGGTCAATCCATTTCCTCCTGGCTATTCTCTTTAAAATACGATCAAAAAGTTGGTAACAATTGACTTTGCACGATTTATGGTTATTGTTGGATTGCGATGTTTCACAAGTATAGTTATCACTTTCCTCTGGAGGTATATTTTAGAGGCATACCTGATCAATCCCCACATGCTTTCCATTTTTTTGAGTCGGAAAAAGTGTATACCAGTAGCTAATTATTAGAGTTATTGCGTATTTTACATTGTCTTTTCCATATTCTTAAAATCAGAGATATATTTCTACAAGGAAACTCTTTTAAGATTATATACATTTCATGTGATATTTAATGATAGTATATTATTGCGTCCTGGCGGTTTGACAACACCGCACGGATGCAGCAATGTATGGTGTAGTCATTATATGGAGCTGACAAAGTTACTTGTTATAAGGAAGCAGCATTGTTGTAGAATGAATGAAAATTTGTATATTTGAAAATTGTGAATATCAATTATCTACATATAGTCCTATCCATCTACTTCATTGGTAAACCAGTATACACAATAAGATCATGGTTAACTCTTGGTTTTCTTGAGGACGCAACAGTGTATGACTTTTGTACGGACGTAATAATGTTTATATTTATATATATATATATATATATATATATATATACGTGGAACTTGGCACGAAAACACCAAAGTGGACTAACTTTAATATATTTTCCGAGCTTTCGAATACTTAAGTATTCATCGTCGTCGGGGAAATAATTAATTAAGATTTCAGGTGATTTTTGATATTATTAATGCTTGTAAAAATTTGATATTCAGATTGACGTTGATATAAATATTGATTAAATGAAATATTGATTCTGGTTACTGTGGGAATTTTCATTAATTTTTGATTGGTTATATTATGAATGACGTTGAATTTTTATATGTTAGATAAGGATAAGTTTTACTAAATGATGTTTACTATTAATTGGTAAATTTATGGATAACATCAAATTTCAATAGGTTAGGTCGTTATGAATGTAGTTGAATATTTATTAGTTAGAATATAAATGGCAATAAATTTAATAGGTTAAGTCGTTATAAGTGAAGTTGAAATTTATAGGTTAGGTTAGTTTAGTTGGTTGATATTGGCGTTGAATTTTTAAAGAATTTATTTTTTCAAAATCTAAAAGATATGTATAAATTACACTAAGGTTATTTAAATCAGTTTTCTTATTAGTGTATTCATCATATTGGGCAATATATGTTGTTTCTAAAAATGAACATTTTCGGTAGTTTTTTTCAGTTGTCAAAACTTTGGCGAATTCATTATTCATATTGTGTCCTTCGTGATAGACATGAGTCGCTAATGAACATCTATCAGGATATAATCTGCTATCACTCTTGTGGAAAGTTATTTGAACGTTATTTTATTTGAATAGATTTTAACATTACCTCTTAAAAATTGTTTTAAAATTTCCAGAAAATGTTTTTAGGAAATATCACGTAAAACTTAAGTTGTTCAATTCTTCATCAAGTCCTGAAAAATAAATAGTACCTAGAGACCACACAAATTAGTATCAGCATATCTCCTCGCAGTAAACCAAAAGCGGAAAGGTTTAGAATTTGTCAATATATGCCAAAAACTGTAAAGAAGACCCTTCATTAAATTTATTATTATATTAAGTGGACAAATACATCATTATTTTTCATAGTAGAAGTATTCGACAGAAAAAATAACAATCATGGAAACCAAAAATTGTAGATAACGAAAAATGGGGGTCTATAGTTTATGACTACACCAGAGGCGTAGCTACCACCTTATCTGCCATTCAATTATACGAGGCCCTCAACGTGCGTAAGCAAAAATTAATAAAAAAATTCCCAATTTTTTTTTATTTCACAAATGACACAAGTCAAAAAAAGCAATTCCTTTTTTTTCCCACGTAAAGCGGACATTCAAAAGTTGGGCTGCGGGATTTCCCCGTTTAAGTCATTTACTTCAACGGGGGAATGCCATAATAATCGATGTACATACGACACGATGATACGATGATAAACCACGGACGGAAAGCAGTGTTTATTGACGCGCTTCAATTATGCATTACACTGTAATACAATACAAACAATTATTGTTCTTCTGGTTTAGTGGTATAAGTATGATTTGTAAAAAAATGAGTAAAGGAAAAGAGATTATCCCAGCAGAGCTACGGAAAGAATAAGTAAACAGAAAACGGAGGAGGTCTTAAAAGAGTGCCCAGAAATATTTTTAGACACCAGCTCCCGTGAGTGATTTAGATTGCAAAGGTAAGAACTATCCAACCCATTTATCTTATTTTATTTTTAGGACTCCGTACTTCAGAACAAAATGGAACTGGAGCTTGGGTTCTGTTCGTTTCGTATGGCCACGCGCCACTATCGGATCGCACCCGGATGTAACGCATGGGCTGCGCGCCGGTGATTTTGTACTAAAACGCGCTCAATCCGCATAGAGCGTACGTCTGAACACTCTCTAGCCGTAACCTTACGTATGGAAATTCATCAAAACACTCGCTTTTATTTTTTAACAATTATATTTTCAGATTCTTTTGAAGCACATTCTTCATCAGATGTCTATCCACAAATAGAAGAAACCTAAATCGACGATTCTGAGATATCTGAAGATTGTTAGTTTCATAAGATAGAGGAAACTGTGGTGTCAGTCCAACTGAATGCGATCGAAAAATAATTTTTAAATTGGGTCTATTTAAACCACAAGGACCGTTTCCAAAAGATTCAGAAAGTAACCGACCTTTTTCGTTCTACTATTATTCATACATCAATAAGGCAGGCATAAAAATTCCAAGACCATGGTTATGTTATGCTAATGTTTTGAACAAACTGTATTGCCACTTCTGTTGGTTAATAGCAGGTCGTCAAAGCAAATCATACTCTTCTACATGGGTTAACCGTGTTTCCATTAGAAACAATTTTATGCAAACTATACTTGACCATGAGAAGTCACAGCAGCATATTAATGCAATCCTCTCTTATAATAATAGGTTACAACGAAATACTATCCATACTCTATTGAAAAGTGAAATCAATAGTGAAATTACATTCTGGAGAGATGTATTGCATCGTAAAATTATTGTTATAATTACTTTATCATCTTGTAATCTACCTTTAAGAGGCCATGATTCTGATTCTATGATATATCTTTTGAAGATCTTCTAAGGCCAAAAAGTGAAATAAATGATTTAAGACCTACGATTCAAAAATAAAATTATTAATTTACTTGATACCGCAGCTAAAAACCAAATTATCTCAGTAATGAAAAAACCTTTATTTCTAAAAATAGTTCTAGATACAGCACAAGATTTGTCAAAAATTGACCAACTTTCTATAATTTTTCGATATATCTCGATCACAGAAAATAATGATAATGTGCCTAAAGAATTAAAAATCTGTGAGTCCTTTTTGGGGTTTAGCAGTATCCGATTGCAGAGCTGAAGGATTTAAAACTGAAATTTTAAATAAGATTAAACAATATTTAAATGATTCGACTAAATGTAGAGGATAGAGTTACGATGGAGCAAATGTTATGTCGGGTATTTTTGGAGGCTTACTAATCCTAATAAAAGAACATGTTCCGAATGCCTATTATGTTCATTGTGCTGCGCACGCATTAAATTCAGTTTTAAGCGATGTTGCGAAACATGTTCGTGAAATGTCTTAAGTGTCGACTTTTTCCGATAATTTAGAAAAAACATTTACTTTTTTTAGCAATAGTATACAACGCTGAGCAATGTTAAGTGACTATTCATCTGAAAAATATTTAATTACCTTTAAAAAGGTATGTCATACGAGATGGTCTTCAAGGAACAACCATTTATTAGCGGTTAAAAAAAAATGATTTATTAATGATGAAAACTTTGTACCAACTAAATTAATTTCGAGAAAAAAAAAAGAGAAAAGTGAAGAATGTAAAAATAAAATTATTATTTTAAAGAGTTATGATTTCTTAGTGTTTGTCACATTTTTTTATTAACGATTTGATATCATTAATCCGCTTTCTAAAACTCTACATACAGCGTAAAAATAATAACCTACAGAAAACTAATATTTCATTGAGTACGAATTAAGAAATAAAATTCATTCAATAGTTTGCTAAATGAGTGCAAAGATTTAACAAAAGAGTGGAGGGTAACAACTGTTTTTAATATCAAAAGGCGAAAGAGAACGAAGCGTTTTTTGATGAGTTATCACAAGATGGGAGAAACGTGGATATTTGGTAATATTGAAGTAACTGATAAATGCAAAAATTAGTGCCTATTGTGCTATTTAAAGACGGAGTAACGTTTCGTTAATATATAAAGAATAAAAGACCCAAGGCATATACTTATAATCCGTTTATTTACTGAAAAAATCTAGTAAAGCGTTCAATGATTGAAGTTTTTATGGAACTAATAGAGCAGTTAGTAGATAAAGGCCGTTTGCTCGTGTGGATAATTTTTTTCTCTGGAAAAATAGAAAATGAAATAGAAGGCCAATGAATCAGTGGGCTTGAATAATACGTTAATGCAATATCCTTTTGAAAAATTTAACTATTTAGCCAAAAAAATTTATTTCAGTTAATAAGAGAAATCAGAACAATCAAACAAACCATAATCCCTTGAAAGGAGGAATGAAATTGGACAGCAAACTTGTTACTTCTCGGAAATGTTGGTACTTAACTTGAATTTTTCTAATTTTCTGTGGGTTTGTTTTATAGTTTTGTTTTTTTTTTCTATTAAAATAAACATGTTTTTTGTCCAAAAATTTCAATTTATTACCAGGAAATTGAAATAACGTATAAAACAAGTCCACTAATTCACTGGCCTCAAAGTGATGAACAACAGTAGTAGTAACACTAGCCCAAACAATAACTTTGCCAATGTAGGATAAAGTGCCAGCGTTTAAACCACATGGCAGGTAACTTCTCAAATTTATAATTTTGGTTATTCACATCAGGGTGATTAGTGACGTTCAGAAACATGTGTAGGCTTTAAATAAATTCCCACTTTTCCACATAAAAAATCGGTAATGTTGAATAAATATTATTTTGGAGTGTATAATGGAAAAGATTTAATTAAAATTTAACATTTCAAAATATGAAAAATGTTGATAAATTTCCTCAAGTTTGTATTTATTTATATTACACTTAGAAAGTTGATCAGAATAATAAAATAGGTACATGAAGTTCACTTAAGCTGATTAGAGCCTTCTGGTTTCTGTCAAGATATTAACCGAGACTTGTGCTACAAAAGGGGGAAATTCCATCTTCCGATTCACCGTTTTTATTTGGATCATTATTAAATTATCTTTCCCCTTGCTTTTCGAAATTGATTATTTTTGTTTTAATTTATGTTTAGACTATATAAAACGCACACATGAAGTTTATTGTTTTTTCTGTTTTTATGCTTTTAAAAATGCATCTGAGATTGAGATTATGTTGCTTGGGGAATAATGAAATTAGCTGACATAAAAACGAAAAGGTGAAAGACCCGATGTATCACACTTAACTTATTTTAAATAAGAAATAATTTTCATTAATATACGTCTGATCCCTCTATGTGTAAGAATGGAAATTATTAATGTGTATTCATCATCGAGAATTTAATTAATCGTTGCCATTTTGAGAGTTGTATTGTCATCGAAATCTCAGAATATATATTAAAAGTTTACTTACTATATATATATATATATATATATATATATATATATATATATATATATATATATATATATATATATATATTAAAAAGCTGCAGCTGACGTATGTTGTAAAATGACACTCCTATAGTAATTATTCTTAAATACAAAAGAATTACAATTATTGTATCCCAAGATGCAATTTCTATCGCAAATTCTTTCTCCTATTTTATATCATTCATCTTTCCAAAAAGAGCTTAAATTTAATATCTAACTTCTACCTACGGAAATGCCACAGAATTCTATTGCAACCGCGAATTTTACAGAATTCTGACTTCATAGCTTTTCTGGCTTGTTCATATACATCACGTTATAGTACCTTCAACAGATCCTTCATATCTATAATTAAGAATATTACCACGGCGCAAGGAGTCATATGTCTGGTTTCCATTGCATGTTTCAAATATACCAAAAACTCAGAGAGAACTCACAATGTGACACACCAAGTAAAATACTAAAGTACATGTAATCAAAGATAAACTAGATATATACTTGAGAGTTAAACTATGTATTGGAAGAGTCCGAGGCACACCGTTGTCGAATTTAGGCATAAATTAATGAGAAAACTTTAATGAAGATGACATAATGGTGAAGGTACGAACAATAAAATTTAAGAAACGCTCGTGATAAACAAAGATGTCCGAGAGGCCATATCCAATTAAAAAAAATAATAATAGAAATGTTTATTACATTTTATTGTATAAAAGTATACTGAAAATGTTTTTCCAGTGCTTATCATCCTATTAGAATTCACAAATTGCCTTTTTTATTAAACTGCACTAAACGGAATAAAAATATAAAATCGGATTCTTACGACTTTTGAAAACTAACACTTTCTAAAAATAAATGATCCGTTATGACAAGTTATAGTTGAGGTGTCATCTTAGACATTATAGCCTTCGAATAAGATGAACTCAAAAATCAATGTGTGCAGACAGACGCCAGGAGCCACTCACCATTCAAAAACATGGCATAACTGACAGCATGACATACTTCAATTTTGGCCGGATCCTTTACCGTGTAATTTATACTCTTCGCTTTGATGAAATATCACACATATATTAGTCTGGAAGTAATTTTACATGAAAAAGATTTTACATTTTAATAGATCATTTGTTTTGGATATTGTTTACACATGTTCATAATTTTTGCTAAATGCATCAAGTTTTGGGGGGTTTTTAGCTAGAAAATTTACAGACACGATTATTTTTATGACAGTGTTACCGGTTGAGCCATGTAGTGATTTAATCAAGGATATATGTTTCACTATACGGGGTATGCCACGATGAACTCTTACAATCTAAATAGGACAAAAAGCTGTAACCAGATAATGTATGTCTCAAATTAGTTTGTACTAAAAGATTCTGCATATAGAAGAAGTTTATAGCCATTATAAACAAAAAAAGACAAGAAATGGAAAATTTTATCTCTTAAAATTTTTTGAATCCAACAATTTCCATTGGAGACAAAATCTAACAGTTATAAATATATAATCATTTATCGAGTGAATACAAAATAATTTTCAATTTAAAATGACTCAATCAATTTTCAGATAACAAATAGATATGTTGAAATATAAGAAGATTTTGAAAATAGAAAAAATGTAGATATTTTTCAATGTTGAGACTATCTATGTTTTTGGAAGAAGTTTGCAATTAAGACAGTTCTTGTTGAAAGATTTTCTATCTGCAATTGTCATATTTATATGACCGTATTATATAAATCATTTCTAAAATTACTTTTTTCCTGGTATATTACTCTGTAATATTTTTTGAATCTCTATGATTGAATGTATGTTTTCTGATATTTCAAGATTTTCAACTTGCTTTTATCAGTTTCACCTGTATGCTTGTAACTGACTTTTCAACCACTACCAAACTGAACAAAAAATGGGTTTCTTACGTAGACTGTTTCTTTAACAAAGGTATCATCACCTAGCTCAAGTCAAGGGTTAGGTAACATCAATATAGTTCTGCGGTCATTGCATATTGGAGGAAAGGAAGACAACTGTAGGATGTTCGCGACGTTTTTGTTGTTATGCTTGATGACTCTTGACAACTAGTCTATCTTTCGATGTATTATAAATCCACGGAAACTGAGCAGGTTCTCAATGGTTTTCTAGAAAAACTAATAAATTATTTAGAAGTAACATCACAAGAGATGATTTTTTTAAAAGCTTTATTGTCATGACCAACTTATCAAGACGACTGGCATCCAATATCAAAAGATGTTATGTACTATAACGGATGATCCTGGATACAAGAAAGAGGGTAGAGAGAGTCATTCCCGTAGCACTATTAGTATTATGGCTTGAGATATGCTAGAGGGGGTCTACTTACCCCATGGCCGTTTATAACTTTATAACAACTTTTGAAATGGGGTACTTCTGCATCCACATATCAACTCAACTCAGGCATTTAGTTCAACCACTTCATGAGAGACAACAAACAAGCCGTTTTTCTCCGTAACCTAATCCTGCAGGATATCAAAAATAAAAAAGGCCTGTTGAAAAATAAAAATTGACGGGTTTCAGTATTTTGCCTTATAGTCGCCGGTTTACGAAATAACGAATTTATTCTTTTCCTTTACACTATTTTTAAACTCATAGAATTCAAAATTCAATTTATAAATAATTTAAGTGAAATTTATAGCTCTATTTTGTAAATTCTAATAAAACTACAAATAATTTGATTGATTAAGACTGCTACATATTGAGACGTAGGGACTGAGGAAAAATTAATTTTTATTATTAAACAAATTTATTTCGATTTCGATGTATTGATTATATATATATTAATATAAATACACAAACAATCCAAATAGCACTCGTATGACAACACCTTCTGAGTACGTTCACCATTAAAAATGTCAAACTTCATGATGGTAATGTCACAGATATGACATATTCATATTTTGATAAAAACTGAAAGTAGTCGAAACGTTAAAATTATTATTTATCTTTCAAAAATTATTAGAAAAACTGAGTGGAGGTAAATTTTAGACACCTGGAGAAACGAAAGTCGCTATCGCAGAAACCATCCAAAAACATTTCCCAGTGTTGATTTCCAAATTATGGAATATCTAAACTCTACCTCCTAAACCAAGAGATTCCCCAACTTTTGATCTAAGAACCAACTCCTTTCAATGAAAACTCTGGTGAGATCGACAAAGCTATGTGGATGTAAGAGGTTGTATCTACTTCAGGCTTAATTCTGTCTGCTCTTAAGAAAGGCAAGAACTCAAAAGAAAAAATCGTGATGCTAGTCGAAAAACGCACAAGATAAAAGAGAAAGCTAAGATAGCTCCAAATGCGGAGTTTAACGTTTTAATTGGAAGAGTCCGATAGATTGGAGAATGTGCACAAAATGTCGACAATGGAAATGCAGTTTCTGTGATCACGGCATCAAAGATCCCTACTTTAATTGCGAGCGATGTGAATAATCAGATATTGATCAAAATGAAGTGTTTGATGCAGTTAAAGATTTCGATCGGGATGATATTTAGGGTTTTCCATAGTTTAAGCCTGGCTTCAGAGATTTAAAAAATGTTCATTCAGTTTATAAAATTTTTTTAGCATTATAAATTAATATTTCACTCATTTCTGTGTTTTATTCCGAAAAATAATACAAATAAAGTTTTTTGTTCTGTGCCAGGTCGAATTCCACTTATATTATCTAAATCCGGGGTAAAATGGTTATAGTACTGATTTATATAGAATTTATAACATATTTTATAAATGTGTCCAAGTAGCCCCTAACCTGGTGTAACTTGCGCATCCAATCAAAAATTTTTTTTTCTTAAAAACTATTTATACTTTAGTTCGTTTTTTGTGTCAGACGATGCTCTTTAGTCATGTCGGTATAACTAAATTTTTTCAGGATATTCTGCTAAACACTTTTTCACTCATTCGAACAATTGTCTCGAAAAGTGCCCAAGTGGTCCCGGTTAACGATAGTTATACTAAAAAATAAATAATAGTTTAAAGATATTAAAAAACACCTTTTAGCAATAACAAAACTAAAAAGTAAAGAATAATTCTCAGTATAAGAATAATATTGCTGATGAGTGAATTATTATTACAATTATAACAGCGAAGGCTCCTTTGTTGAAACTAACTCTGTGTTTCAAAATGAAACTAGTGAAAAATTACGAGTGACATCGTAATTTTTCACTAGTGACATATCAACATTTTGAGCGAGTTAGGTAAATGGGGAAGTTAACAATGTGAGAAGGGAAGACCTACTTAATGAGTAATTTTCAAAAAAATAAATCGAACGACCTGGAATAGGAATTGAGCACAGATCTGTTGGTTACGTATTAGAAGTTTTTACCACTTAAGTTATCCTAATGGCTTTTCGAAAACTATGACCTGAGGTCAGATCGATCATATATCATATCCTATATCATATATCATATTAATTCGAAGATTTGCAAATTTTTGTTTTTCAAATTATTTGCTGAACCTTACGATCCATTTTTCTTACTAAAAATAGTCGATATATTTGTTTGAAATAACATGTTATTACGAGTGGGTGCCTATGAAATTGAATTAGGATACTAAGCAAATCTGGTTGAATAGTGGCTCCGGTATATAATACATCGTTTAAAGATATGCCTGTAGATGTTTTCAAGGAACTATCGAATACCACACTTAACTTGGTGGTGTCTAGGTTCCTCGATTATTGCATGGTGCGGTTCGTTGTAGGGTGATCATTGACTGGAAACATATGTTGCTGTGCTATATAATCCTCGAAGGACTCTTCATATGGAGTCTTGAGCTCAGATCTTTGATTCAATCTGTGTCCAGTCCTGTCAATACGCTTTTGAGTAAAATGATAAGATTCGCCTAATTTGCTGGGATCTAGCTTAGATGGTAGAGCGACAATATAACGTACATTTGCATGCCTGGTAACATGTTTGCGAAGATACTGCTGACATTTTTTTTCTTCGTTTCCAAAACTTCTGAAGATCAAAATCTGTTGTTATGTTATAGTGGGAGACAGCTGGCGCGCAAGAAGGCGCAGCTTCACTTATTATCCAATCTATTATATTTTTCTGCAAATATCATTATTGATGATTTGATGCGGATAATTTGATTTGTCTACAGAAAATAATGAAAAGATGGTAGTAAATCGACTGGTGCAGGTCGATGAATATTTGGATCTGCTGACTTGATGTTAAACAGTAAGTTTATCAATTCGCGTTGGATCGGTTGATCTGGTATAACAAGTGAAATATCAGGTACAATTTGAAAGGTCACTCTATTTTTATAAGCATTTATTCTTGACTTGATGGTAGCGGTTGACAATTCGGTGCAGTATGTTGTCATAGAGTTTAGTGCTCTTACAGGTATATTGCATACTGTTTTCGTCAATTTTAGAATATCAGCAAGACGCTGAGTAATGAAATTAATAGTAGAGCACGTACAGAGTAGACCTCGACATTGGATAGGTATTTCATCTTTGTCTAAAATGTTTAGTATGGCAGTGACCATTATGTCATTAGACATAGACTTTACAATAAGTGTTATTTGCCTATTTTCGGTAGTTGAGTTGGGATAGCTCCGCTTTCTTTGTTCAGCTGACTGTTGGGTTTCAATTTATTTTGAAAGTATATGCAAAAATGTATGATGGCCACAGGTTTTACAAGACGTTGCATGCATGAACTTTTTGTTCTTTACCAAAACAATTAATACATAAATGTTCTTCCAATACGGCCTTCCAACGATTTTCCACCGCTAATTCCCGAAATTGACTGCACATATATAATAAATGATGCTCTTCGTCCTAAAAATTTTAACAATTCTTTAGATGACGGGAAATCATCATCATGCAATGTTAATTCCCATTGCAGAGCAGTATTCGAGCTGACCTTAGATAAAATAAAATCACTTAATCACATATTTCAGGAAATTCATTTTTTCCGCTAATCAAATTTCTTGTCTAGCGATTACTAAATAAAATGAGTTGAAAAATTCAGTTCATTTTTCGGATGTACCGTCAAATGGTTTAAGGTTTATCAGAAGTGTATTGATTGTTGGTTTGACAATCGTCATCGTGGTAGGTACGCGCTCTACTTCATTACTGTTCGATGATGTTCAGCATTATCAAGATGTCTTCTCAATATACTAATTGCCGCCTGCATTTGTCCCCGTTTCATTTTTAGTTTTGTTAATTCGGCCATTGTAAATTATTAGGCAAAAGGAGTTAAAGTGAAGGATCAAATGATATGTTGACCAAATTTTAGATAGATAAATAACCAACTTACCCTTTAGAGGTGATTACTGCGATAAATATTCTTTGATGTAGTTGCTGGATTTCTTTCTTTCTACGAGGAAATGCTTAACTACGATGTGGACTGCAGTGTGAACTGCGATGAGGATTTCGGCTGTATGAAACTTAATAATATTTTTGTTACTCATTGTGGTATAATGAAATTTTATCTGTTATTTTTTTTTGTTTGATTTTTAGTTTTTACAAGTTTTTGTCTACAAATTGTAACAATTTTTTTGACAATAAAGCAATTCTCTCTCTTTCTATTCACGATTGATTAACTATCAATTCACAACTGATGCATGTACACTATTAATTTAAAATCCGGCTCGAAGGATCATGTTTTTAATCACCAACTTATTTCAAATTGAAATTCATTTAAAATAAAGTCGACGGAATTAAATAATTAAATTAATATTGAGTTAATAGTTTAATAATTAGAATTTTAATTACAAAGATATATATTCTGTTAAAGAGCCGTGGTTTGCGATCTTATTCGTGGATACTAGCTTCAATGGTTGACGAAGACTGAATTTTTGTCGAAGACTGAGTTACTATATTTCGTTATGATTTCTTTTTAAAGGGTAGAGTAGTGCTTAGACAAAAGGGAGAGGTAGGTCGAATGACCATATTCTAAAATATGCCTTTATCTGGGAAAAATCTGGGTAAAAAAAGTTATTATGTAAAAGTTGCAATCGAACAGTTGTCAAAAAGAGATTAAAAATGCCTGAGCAGAATTAGTCATAAATTTGAAATGAATAGGTTCGCATCTCATTACCGTTCACATTTTACAATCTGTACAAATGCTTTATTTATAATGTTTTGACCACGGTACGTTTACTTAAAATACTTTGTTTTTGTTTTGTTTTGCGGTTACCATAAACTCAATTCAAAAGTAAAATTTTCTGAAATAAAATAAACCTAAAACTAAATACGCAGTTTCCTTTATTTCCATGTAACTGAATAATTTGAATTCAAAGTTGCTTTTTTTTGTTATGTGGCAACGATAGACCATGTTTAAAACAAACTTGATTTTTATATTAATGCTGTAGTTGATCTATATATTAATATAATTATGCAATTTATCAATATCAAATTATATAATAGGCAAAACGCCAACAGTATTTATATAGAGAAAGGGGAAAATTATTTTCTAATTAGAGACAATTCTTCATTTTCATTTATTTTCATGTTAAATAGGTTGAGGTTTTTTTGTCGGACCCTGTAATTGTTATAATCCATTTTGTTTGTTTTTTAAGTTTGTTGGATGTAATAGACTCCGAATATGTTTTTTGCTTAACATCGACTAGAATTTGATAGAATGTTTTGTCATATCTATAATTACTCACAGAATATACTCACTAAATACAAGCCTAACTTTGATAGTGAACTCAATCTTAAGTAAAAGATTTTCATTTCTTAATGGTATATTAAAAGGTTCTCGCCAAGTTATAACATTAAATATCTTGATACAAGCTTTTAAATAAGATAAGAAAATATAACTGATGTATGTTTATTAGAGGAACGTTTATCTAGGCTTCTTAAGTGGGGCGTTTAGTAATGTGGGAACTCTAAAGTGTACATGTGTACCCATGGCGCCAGGCTACAGGGTCTGACCACGGATACCTTCATCAAAAATTCATTAAATTATAAATTATTTTAAAATGTCTACTGCAAAAAACAGCAGCTCATTCAATATGGAATGGAAGCAATTATTTTAACATTTATATGTATATATATATATATATATATATATATATATATATATATATATATATATTCATGATGAAGGTGATCTATAGATCAATATAAATAAGCAAATTGTCAGTGTCAATATCATATTTTCATAAAGATAAAATTTATCTTTCTTTTAAAAACTATCAAAAAAAAACTAATTTTGAAACAGAAGAGATCTAAAATCAAGAACATTTAGATGCATATATATATATATATATATATATATATATATATATATATATATATATAATATATATTTGTATATATATAATATCTATTATTTATATATTATATATTATATATATAATTATTCCTTCACATACTTTTTCGAGGTTGAAAATTTAGATAGGTTAGGTTAAGTTAGGATAGGTTAGATTAGGTTAGGTTAGCCCCATACTCAAAATATTGAGCAACATTGGCGAGATATTCGTGATAACATACCACGTTATGGAAGAACTAGATCCCATTATCGTCAGTATTTTGGGGAATTTCTATTTAAAAGACATTATTCATATTCAAATAGAATTGAAGCATTTGTTGAAGAAATGTCACGAATGTATCCAATAGAAATTTATGATTATTTGTACGTGTAAATAAATGATTATTGTTAGAAATTTATTTGTTTCATTACATTAGTCGTAACTATTTATATTCAATGTTGGAGAGGATTGGTGGAAGGAGGGGGTGTTAAAAGGTAGTCTAAATTTTTAACAGACCCCCCCCCGCACCTAATCCTGTCCAACATCAAGTATTTGCAAAATATCAACTATAATGTACATTTTCCAAAGTTCAAACCATAAAAGAGATTGAAAATTAACCCTTTCTTTCAAATCTGGATTAAGATCTAGTGATCTAGAAGGCCGTAGTAGAGTTCCAGCTCTATCAATTCTACAGTCGGGGAATTTTCGATTTAAAAAGTTTCTCATATATTTACCATAATGTTCTAGAGAGGGATCTCCAAACTTTGAAACCTTCGGGCCAGCATAATTTTTTTCGTTACATCCCAAGAACCAAAACAATAATCGGTGAAAAATCACAATTCCATAAATCTCATTAGTGTTTTTTTGTTTTTGTTTCATTAGTAGGGATTAATTCCATATTTGTTATTTGTTAGTTAATAAATATGCTTAAGTTTAAATATTTTAGTTGAGTTTTCTACATCATCAAAGTTTTACCTTGCAATTAAATAAAGTAAGACATTAGTCTTAAGCTATCGCGGGCCGGATTGATGGAACTCGCGGGCCGGATTGATGGAACTGGCGGGTCGGATCTGGCCCGCGAGCTGTAGTTTGGAGACCCCTGTTCTAGAGCATAATCATGTTAGAACGAATAACTCAATCCATAACCCAACTTATAGGTATATCAAGCAATTATATAAATAAATTATGTAATCAAATATGAATACGATACTAAATTACGTCGTTCGAGTGGAATTTTTAGTCTAAATGGTTATTCACCATCGTGACATTATGGCGATGCTATATAATTTGATATATATATATATATATATATATATATATATATATATACATATATATATACATATATATATTCGACTCTTTAAAAGGTTTTTCAAGAGACCCGAAGGGAAAAAGCATCATCTCTATTAAATGTTTGTGTAGATGTTACACCCAACTTACTTTTTAAAATCCTCCAATAATGGTGTAAGATCCGGAGATCGCAATCAATGTATTAAAATGTTGTTTTGGAGATATGTTTTTTTAACAACTCAAAGAAGCGTCTCACTTTCCAGCCATCAAAGAATATAGTTCTAGTAGTCTTTTAGTTATTCACAAATTTTTTGGAATCGTTTGAAACTATGCAATGTTGTTTTTAGATAGATTGTAAAATGTAGAAATATACTCATTAGTTATGATTTAGTATGCTTTATTGTTTCAATATTTTCATTCTTGTGAATAATGTAAACTGAAGAAGAATTTAAGTGAATGTACGGTAGAATTTTTCGGTGAAATCAAAGCAAAATAAATTACCAATTTCTTTATGATTTTAAGTATTTCTATCTCAAGATTAAATAGTTTAGAAGTGTTTTAATGTATGTCTTAAGCACTCAGCATTATCTTAACATCAGGAAGACTATTCCAGAAGAACTAAAGATTTTACTCAAATTACTTAAATCTTTTTTATCACTAACAAATTTCTCGTTTTTATATATGTGAACCATTTCTAAAAATTCCCTTTTTTGATATTTCATTTTTAATTTCACAGATGAATGTATATTTTTTTGATATTTCATAGTTTGTGAGTGCAGTTCCATTTTTTTATTGTATTGATAACGTTTTAATCTATTTTTTAGATACTGAGATATCTGTCCTATGTAAGCAGCATCACAATCAAAACATGATACGTACTCTATAAATAATATTACTTTTTGAAGATTTTTGTTTTCTTCTGGGAAGACTGCGAATTGTATTCATATTCTTTGTCTAAATTTACACTTCTTATACATTAAACGCAAAAATTATGGATCGGTATGTACGCGACTTCGAGGTCGAAACTGCAGAAATATACAGATTGCAAAATGGAGGTGAATGTAATCAGATAATGCGAATTAATTTTAAAATCTTACACAACATTCGTAGCTTTGCTAAAAACTTGAATGAATTAAAGATAATTATAGAACAAACAGAAACAGAATTTGACTTAATAATATTAACAGAGACATGGCAGCTACATAACACAGAAATATATAAAACGTACTTGGACCATCAAACAAAATGATGGTATATCGATGTATATTAAGAAGAAATATGATTTTAACCACGAAATTGTACAAATAGATGATTTCAAGTTTCTGACAGTTACTATAAAATTAAATAAAAGTCAATGTTACTACGTGCAACAGATCACTTTCAACCGCTATTAATAAATTATTACAAAACCTTCAACTTAAATTGAATCTGAACCTGAGGAAAACACCCATCTTTTATCGGAGATATTAATATTAACATATTAAAAGATAATAATAAGACCATAGAATATAATAATGCATTACATGAGTTCGGATATATGCCTGTGATCAACATAGCAAAAAGAGGAAAAGCTTACTTAGATCACATATATATTAAATCTAAAATTCCGGAAATACTAGAAATGTTCATAAGGTCATAACTATGGTCGTTGATATAAATATTATAGATCAATCCACATTAAACTTTACAGATAACCTAGAATAGCATAGAAATGGAATAATGCAACAATACATTCAAAAAATTTATTGATTAGTCAAGTATTAGGGGAGGAATCAACTGTATACTTGCGAAAAGAAACAAATACCACCACAGAAAATAATTAACAATAAAATTAAAAGTTGTACTAGGAAAAAATCGAAGAAAATCACACCATCGATGGCAAATTCTTTACTGAGTGAAGGAGTAGAAACCACTTTCTAAGCAATATTTACGAAACTCCAATAACTTACAAATTAAGAAACGATATCATACTGTTAGAAATAAACTATATCACATTTAATCGCCAAAAGTTATATTACAAAAGGTGTAGGTACTGATAGCGATACACACGATAACACATACTGACACTAGTGAGATTATAGACATTAGCTTTGGTCGCAGGTCAAATTCCGAATCGATGACTTCATCCCTCCTCCCCACACATGTATGTGTCTTGTAACTATCATAGATCGAAACAAGTACTCAAGTACTTATCGCTATTTTCATTATTATTCTTGCTTATATGACAAAAAAGAAGTAGTTACAAAAATGTTAGGTTGAAGAACGAACTAAAATACATTTTCCACAGTTTACATATTCACTTGACAGACATGGGAGAGTATGGAAAAACCATGACGTTTTCTAAGACCTCCTCTAATTTTGTGTAAAAATGTTAACCTCTCACGTTAACAACATAGTATGTAAAAGTTACAGTTCTTCTACCTCCAAACCATTCGACATTTTTCCGAATTCTAAAGTTTTAGACACTATAATTGTTTGACATATTTGTATTACTATAATTGTTTGACATATTTGTATTACTATAATTGTTTGACATATTTGTATTACTATAATTGTTACATTTATGATGCTCTTTTCTACTTAACTTTCAGCTTTAAGTTGTTACTTTCGGGATGTCTGATAAATACAATAAGCTTTTTCAGTTTTTTTGTTCTATGCTACGAGATATGGTACTTGAATAACGAGACTAAGGGTTCAACAGAAAAATTGAATGTCAAACGTCAACAACCAACAGCTGTTACAGAGAAGCCTCTTTTCTTGCTACAATTAACAAATCAGCATATCTGGGCTCCCATTCACTAACTCGTCTGATTGCTTAATTTTTAAATGCGTTTGAACAATATACTTTTAGAATTACTTCAAATACGTTTGTAGCTTTCTGGATTGAATGATGAGCATACAAGATTCAAGGAGGGAGCTAGTATGGTAAGAACTCCATATCATTTCTTTTCACAATTATGCTTATAATCGCTCATAATTACCAGTGATATTAAACGCATTATTATAACATTAATAAAAACAGGTTTCAATATGTAAATCATAAAATGTCACTTTTTTATAACAATAATGGTCACACATGTAGTCTCTCTTCTCTCTCTCTCTCTCTCTCTCTCTCTCTCTCTCTCTCTCTCTCTCTCTCTCTCTCTCTGTCGTTTCAGTAATTATATGGAATCAAAGGCGAATATTAGTATTGTAGTGGAATGATAAACAACACGAAAGTCGGAAGTGAATACTTTGAATAACAACAATAATATGGTTATTAAACTAGCAACTATGAAATACTTACTTCGTCAGCAAGATAATCTGTGAGATTCTAATACAGTATTTACTTTACGTTGCATTTATTGATAACTAAAGTATAGATAAACACAAATTGAATATTTAAAACAATATAATATGGATATCAATTACTTTTTCACATACCCTTTTTGATGCAATACTCTGGTTTCAGTTCTTTTATGTAAACGTTTTTTTCGCGATTTGTTAGGTTTTTACCACATCTCATGTTTTTGAGTATTTGCATGCACCTATTATAATTTTTTCTATTACACCATCGTTTCTTTCGTCAATTCTGTTGTTTGTCAGAATATAATTGTTAGTATTCTTGTGTTTTTCTTCTTTATCACTTAACCTCTGTTGTTTCTTTTAAATCTGATTTCTACATTCTCCACTCTTTGCTGTATTCCAAGTCATTCTTTCGGCGATTCAGGTAAGAGCGTGAAGATATTAATGTGAATCCCGTTTATTTACCAAATGGTCCAGTTAGTTTGATGTCCTTATGACGGCCATTGGAATTAGCGAATGACTTTCTACGTAATTGTTATGGTTACCAAAAAACTACTCTTTTAGTTTATTCAACAAAATAATAACAGTACAGAAAAAAACGAAGAACTCATGTCTTTTTAATGAAATATTAGGGGCATAAGTATCTCAAAAAAATAATACGAAAGAATTCGCAAAGTTTTCTTCTTTAAAGTATGTTGATGACAGAATTGGTGACAGCATTTGCTAAAACGTCGAAATCAACTACAAGTAAGCACTAACGAAAAACTTTACTATGTCATAAATAGAAGAACGCTCTCCAGATAGTCTACTCACCCAGCTTAGCATATATTGCTTTATCGGGTTTTTTTTACCAGTACAGACCTTAGTAAATGATACTTTTGGTAAATAGAAGAGCTGAGTCGACGTGATAGAGTCCGTATTCAAGTCATCAGAAAGACTATCAATTTAAAATCGATTCAAACTCCCGTTGAACAAATGCAGTTCGATTGGCCTGGTTATATTAGAAACCATCTTATACATTATTAGCTTACATATTATATGAAAAAAAGCACGGTTGTGTATTCTTGGCCTGTTAATCCCCTTCTACACAGCTAGGTAGAAAGAAGAAGATGTAATGGGAACACGTCCACTCCATTACAATAGAAATAATTGTCGATTATAATAATATACTCACCTTGGGCGCTTTGCAATACGGATTCAAACCACAGTTCAACGCTATCTGCGTCGGCGTCGTCATGAAATTCGCCAGTTTTTCAGATACAAAAATCATACTAATAGTTCAGGAGGAATCGGCCCATGAGTACCGAAAACTATTCAACCTCAATTTTTTTATATGATTCTCTTCAAATTGCACTACTAATGATATAAATGCATGTTGCCAAGAGGCAACTCCGTGCCAAACTGCTTAAACCGCTTGCAAGGAATTGTTATTTTTACACAAGACAAATTTTTTTAAATTCTTTATTGATAAACAAATAAAAAAAAGTCCTGTGACTTTTCACTATAAATAATATTTTTAGAGATATGAATTTTTTAAGTTTCGAAAAATCTTTTAACCCATGAAAAATATATTAGAAAAAATAAAACACAAATATATTTTTGTTTCAATTTTTCATACAATAGTTAATAATAATCTTAATAGAGATTTGAAAAAATTTCATTTATTATAACTGTGCTTTAATTTTTAATTTCGCAAGCTCACAAGTATAAGTCGCTTACCTTTTATTATTTACTCGTATATATAATTGTGATTCCAAAAAATATACAAATAGCATTATATCTTGTTATTATTTATAATTACTATGATAATAACAAAAAAGTAATACAAGCCCCGTCCCATTTCAGTTGGCCTACTTAGAAAAATTCGAAATTATTAAACTTTTTTTTAAAATGCCAAAAACTAGCAGTTAGCAAAATGTTTTAAACTTTCAGTTTTACCTGTAAATAGGTTTTGGATGAATATTGTCAAATATTTTGAATGATATTTAATATAATGGAAATAGATAGGTCTTGTTGATAATAATTTTTTATGTATATACAAGGGTTCATTGTTTCCAAAATTGTGTTCAAAGTTTCATTAGATCTAAAATACGCAAATAATAAAGTAGGCTGTGTAAGTCATATTTTCACAAAATGTTTTTTTCAAGTGACACATAGATTTTTGAAGCAATAATTTTTAAAATGGGAAGAGGAAAAGTTATAGATGAAAAAATTCAATTCATCATAATAAACTTATTCAAAAATGGGGAAAAAGAACTCAGAAATCGCGAAAGTTGAAGACATGTCAAAATACAGTGTTCGAAATATAGTTCGCTTGTATAAAGCAAAGCAAATGGTTCGATTGACCCTAAACGACGGTACGTAAGAAAATCGAAATTGTCAGACAAAAAAATGAAGCTTTTCATCGAGATTGTTTGAAACGGAAAGTAAAATTTCCGGCATCTGTGATGGTGTGGGGCTCGATATCTGCAAGAGAAGTGGGAAAACTGCATTTCATAAACGGAATTGTCAATACTGAAAAGTACCTGGATATTTTAGAAGAATCATTGTTGCCAACAAGAGAAGTAACTCTAACCGCTGGGAAAGCCTTTATTTTTCAGCTAGATGGAGCAGCATGCCATAAGTCAAAAAAGGCCTTAAAATGGTTCTCAGACAACAATATTCCACTTTTAGAGTGGGTTTCAAATAGTCCAGATTTATCACCAATAGAAACACTTTGTCATGAAATGAAAAAGCAGTTGCCTGCAAATCCTGCTAGAACTGTCATGGAATTAAAAGAAAGACTACAAGAAATGTTAACTATTTTTTTGGTCGCTCCAGACAACCGACAATTAAAAACCACGAAGATTTCAGTTTTTACAAAACCCGTCAATTTGAGATATATGACTTTACCAACGAAGTCCCCTTAATTTGAAGCGTAGAATCCAATAGTAAAGAGAAAAATGGGCGTTGCCATTTGAAAAGATTTCGAAGTTTTTAGATAGCGAAATTTGGCACCATTTTCTGAACACCCTATGTAAATTTCTGTCGATGTTTTCACAGGTTTTGAAAGCTGTAAGTGTTATTTGTCCAAATCGGAAAAATATTGGACCTGACTCACTTAAACTTAGAAATATAATTTTTTTAATGGAGGGCTGCATGCGTTCAAAAATTTCGAAAATGTGAAACAGTTAACAAATGGTGGACTTTAGGTATACGATATCTCATATAAAATTATATTGAAATTTTGCGTAGATTCCAAAAATTTAATAAAAACCATAGCACTCCGTTTAAAATAACGAAGTTTGGGTCCACCTCCGGTATTACCGGAAGTGTCAGAAAACTGAAATTATTTTAGCTGAAACGAGCATTTCGGAAAACCCATGCAAACAAATTTTCAGAACACTGATCGCACTACTTTCCTATATAAATATCGATTCAGCTCGTTGTAAAGGACCTTGTACAATATTCTCTTCCTCATTATGCGATTTTTTATTAAAATATGTGTGTTTATCTCAAATGCTGTATCGCCCCGCCCTAACGTGGACTGCCTCAATTAAAAATGCAATGCTTCTTATTGTGATGCCACTTTTTGTTTTCTATTTCATTAAAATTCGTTGTTGACTTTTTATCTTAAGAGTTCCTAATGATATCATTGTATATAGTAGAAGTTTTAGGCACATTAATAATTTGAATGAGATTAACTGTTGTTTTAAATATATAAAATAAAGAACAATGTGATTGCTTAATAAACCATAATAGATATTTCAGTATGACACTCTGTAACTCTGTCCTAAAGTGAATACTACCTCTGAAAGTTTAAATATTCCTCTGGACCAGGGAAAAGGCCAATATTGCCAAACAATCGAGAATAAAATTTGTCTACAAAAACGATAATTTTCATCTTTCGAACAAATATATTTAAAAATTTCTCCATTTCTGTTAAATTATCCTTCATTTTAGAAAAATAAATTACCAAAGGAGAGTGTAGCTTACTCGTAATACAACGTGATAGATTAAGAATGAGGATTTGCTAGTCCTCGGGGGGTTGTTGTTGTTAACACCCCCTGTGAACTTAGATGAATTAGGATTTGTATAAAGCGCTGTAAAATCCAAACGAATAATCAGAAACGAATCATGGATAGAACGATTCGCGTTTCGTGTGTAGTGATTCTTTTCACCTACATCTGTTTGGAACTTACCCTAGCAACTCAAAAGGTAAGTAGCATTTTTAAAAAAAAATTTGGAATCAACTGTCGTTTCTGTAAAACTGCGTTAACGTTGTTTAGTGCAGAAGTGTAAAGATGCCGAATTTATTCGTTTTGAAAAACTAATACAAGCTAAAGAAAGGGCTACAATTAAAATTGACAATTGTGTTTTTTAATATGATCACCTATATTGAAAAATCTGATTTAACTAAATAAGTCGTCTTTGAGGAGAGTTCTAATATAAATTACAGTTTTTGAGAGCTTCGAGTATCTGCTAATTAATTAATATTCTAACACATGAATCGCCCAAATTTTATCAAACCTTGTACGAGAAGATATTGAGTAAACAGCGAAAGGAAGAAGTCATGAATATAAAAACTATTTTGAGCACACTTTCCACGGTAAATATGTTTTCAGAAATACAAAAGTCTTCAAAAGCCAAACACGAATTGACGATGATCAAGAAATTTGTCGATGAATTTCTTTGTTAAAAAATAAAACGGTTTTTGGGATATTTCAAATCATTGCCAAAACCATTTTTAGTAAACTTAATTGGAACTGAACATTCAATTTTAATTCAAGATGAACTATCCCGATTCAAATGACACTGAGAAATTTTCTTTTTCCGAACATCTCTTTATATGTACCTAAACAGCAAAAATGTGTTTTTATCTAAAATACATTTATTATAAACAATGCTAAGGTTGAAGATTAAGTATCTTTAGTTTCACTGTTTATCATCGTATTTTTGTTCCAGCTTGAAGCAAATGTAATTGACAAAAAAATTAAGGAAGAATATGAACCTAAAGTACCCTCAGTTTGGTTTAGTCCTCGTTTAGGTAGAAAGAAACGTACTTTAGGTGAAGATGGGTATAAAATGAGTGAACAAGAACAACAAGAACTATATGCAGCTTTAGAAGAATCTCCTTTCACTTTGGTGGCAGTAAATGGTAACGATAAACTAATTTGTAAGAATTTACAAGGTAGGTATGAAAAATTGAATATACATATTTAGATTTCATTTTCAGAATCAATCTGACATACTCCATTTGATAATGATTTTATCCGACTATTACATTGAAAACATTATCTTTGCATACTATGCAAAATATAAAAAAAATATTTAGAATAAAATTAAACCATTAAGTTTGAAAACTACATCATTATTATCGCAATTTGAAATATAGTCTTGAAATATGTACAGATTTCATTGCCAAAAATTGTTAGCGACGATGAAAGTTTGATCTATGGCTATGAGCCTGAGATCAAATTGCGAAGCCCTTAATGGAAAATCAACGAGTCACCTCGCCCTAAGAAGGTCCATTCATCAAAATTGAACATCATCATGTGATAATTTTGCAAAACGACTTGCAAAAAAAGAAAACTGAAACTGTGCCAAATGCTTCCTTCGTAATTATAACGTTTTTAATTCGCAAGTTTTTGACCATAATCCACCTTCACATATGCGGATTTCGCATCATGTTCTAGCCGAAAATTAAATAAGAATGTGATGAAAGGGGAACATTTTCGTCTCATTCTTCACATTGAGATAACCACGAAAGAGCAGATAAAAACCTTTCTGGAAGATGCTTTCCAATTATTGATTCACCGTTAGCATTGATGTACGGGCGGTGCATTGAGAAGATTAATTCAAAATTTTTCTGTTCCATTTTCTATTAAATTTTTTTAAAAAATACCCCATAGTTTCCATCAAACCCTGTACGTTTATTTATGAATTTCTTAATGACGGTTTTTCCATTTTTTAAGGCAAAAGCAGTAGTTATACTCCACGTCTTGGTCGAAATGTAGAGGAAGATGGTGTGAACAATGAAAAATGGAGAGAAACGGATATTTCTTCAGAATATTTAATTCAGAGATCTCCACCTTTTGCTCCAAGATTGGGAAAAAGATTCGTTTCATATTCTCCAAGATTAGGAAGAGATCTTTAATTGGAAAAATATTTAATTGAATATTATATAATAAACTCATAATGAATTGTTCATGTTTCATTTTTTTTTTTTAGTAAATGTCTCTAATTGATATATTTCATAATTTTTGAGTACAGTTGCATTCATAATTCCACTAAAATTTCAAAAAAGCAATTACACTTTAAAACCATCAGTTTTTTTGAGACAAAATAATAATTGCATCTAAATGTTCTTGATTTTACGTCTCTTCTGTTTCAAATTAGTTTTTTTTTGATAGTTTTTAAAAGAGATAAATTTTGACGTTTCGACTTTTTTTTAAGTCTTTATCAAGATATGATATTGACATTGACAATTCGCTTATTTATATTGATCTATAGATCACCTAATATCATATTTAGTATGTCATAGAGGACATAATGATAGAGAAGATCTAAATAATTTAAGTAAAATTTATAGCTCTATTTTGTAAATTCTAATAAATTTAATATATTTGAGATGTAGGAACCAAGGAAAAATTAATTTTTCTTATTGGAACAAAGTTCTAAGTTGATTTCATCCTTATTTTGATATTCATGATGAAGGTGATCTATAGATCAATATAAATAAGCGAATTGTCAGTGTCGATATCATATCTTGATAAAGACTTGAAAAAAAGTCGAAACGTCAAAATTTATCTTTCTTTTAAAAACTATCAAAAAAAAACTAATTTGAAACAGAAGAGACCTAAAATCAAGAACATTTAAATGCATTAATATGTCAAAAGGTAATATAGAATTGTTAAATTTGTTATAATGTATATTGCCATCTATGCAGGAATAAGTATAACTAACTTTCGTCAATAATAATGGAAAGTCTATCATAAGAAATACCTGTTTTATTAGTTGAATCATTTTATATAAGATTCTGCAGATGGCGATAAAGTCGTTAACTTCTTACTCCTTCGGATTGTTTCCCTAACCGAACAACCAGTGTTGCCGCTACTTTTACAATACATATACAGTAAGTACACATATATTTTTAATTGGTAATGATACTCCCAGATAGTTGTCGAACGCATCCTGATTAACTTGCCAATAAATTCGGACAAATTCCAACTGACGATGACAATTGGAAATCGTTTTAGAGTTTTAAGTTAAGGGTTTTAAGTTAAGTCCAAATGACAGAAGTATAAAGTTTTTGATAAAACTATTACAAACTTGGTTTCAAACATATCCTTAGTTTATACAATACCACTAACTGATAATTGAAAATACAATATATAAAATATATTACAACTATTTTGTTATGCAAATATAAATCTACTTCAGCTTTACTCCAAATAATTTAGTCCATTCGGTTCAGCTGAGGACCCGAATGATCGTATAGAAACCGTTCACAAATGATCATAAATCAAATGAAACTGATGATGACCTGTAAATTTTCAGTTGGAATACTCTTCTCATATTGCACATGAGTATAACCGTTTCTGAACCGTTTTATATGTTGGAACAAGTCTTCTATATTTACTCCCTTATTGATCGTCGGTGCTGCAGGCTCCTGCGGTTTTCCTGCCACCTGTCCTAAAAACCACCATAATCCCAGCCGTGCAAAAGAAAAGTTTCTCTATACCAGGACCATTCCAAAAATTATCCATATTCTACCCCAAATAGCATCAGAAGTGGTATAACTTATGCTGAAACTTAGACGAAGGGGCTGTTACGTGAATACAACAATTTTATTGTGAAGTTCACATTATAATATTTATAAAAAAAGAGGAAGCACATTTTATTAACATTGAAAAGTTTTAAAAAAAAATTAGAGTGATCAAAACGTTATTTTTACTTGATCCGATCACTAAGTGCATTTAACTTTAAAGTTGAAAACGATTGTGGAGTATCCCAGACAGTGCCACCAGATTATAACTTCAAAGTGATTTTGAGAATAAATTGGTAATGAAAGTTTCAACAACGTTTCAGTCACTTTTCTGGTAACTTCTAATTTACGTCACTTGTTGGTGGCAGATACTGATGTCTTTTTTTCCATCGAAAGAAGTGATTTTCACGACTGATATAATATAAAATTCATTATAAAGTTAATGTCACCCCTAAAATTTACTTGAAAGTGATAGTAATTATTTCACAATAACAGTATTTGCGTAAGTCAACAAACGTCAAAATTCATGAGTCTCACTGTGGTTTCTTAAGTTTCGGTCTGTATGCATAATAATGGGAAATGACGAAAGAACTCGCAAAAAAAATCTTTCCGACATACATCAACATTCCATAGAAGATTGAAAATGTATCAGAAGCTGTCAACATATAGCCTCGCAGGTACTTTGTTTCGACGCCATCAAAAACTCAAAAAACTAATTCATTAAAAGACGCCCATGAAATATATGATACGATTCCTAGAGAATTTTTAGTTGTTCCCTGTGTTTGCGGGTCAGTTTATCGGGCCACAGCAGTGTTTCGCTCTGCTCCCATTGTTGCGGGATGGCAGTGAAATATATCCATTTCTTATACCTTGTCGAAAAAATTTTGAAGGTGTGTGACTTATTAACACCTACATGATCATATTAATCGACGAAAATAACTGTATACGCACCATTTTGAGGTTACAATGTCGGCACTTGAAACCTCTATGCCAAACTTTAGTGACAACATCATATTAGGCCACTTTCAAGTGTTCAATTTATTTATTTTTTCCTATAGAAAGGAGAAATCTAAAAGAGGTGGCTCATATTTCGAGCTATATATGATTCTAAAGCAACGGGACTGTAAAAACATTATTTATAATTATAAAGACAGATATAAATAGAGAAAAAGAAAACGCGCAAAGTTGTTATACTGAGTGTTCGTAATACACTACCACCTTCCGAGACGTTTTAGCCACGTGGGTGATAAATGGCTATATCACATACACACATACACACAGAGATAGGTACTGATTAACTTGCAAAATAAATACTAATAATTACATTATTTAAAAGTGGTGTGGCAACCTTGTCAACAGTTCTGCATCTGCGCTGTACATGTTTAACAACATAAGTTGTATGGAAGACTGATTGCATTGTGAGAAAAAATCGTAAATTGTAGTTCTAAAAAGAAACAAGATAATAATATTCATCATTCTATTTTTCTCTTTGCGCCTAGACAAAAGAGAAAAGTTCAAATAAAAATTGTTAATTGTGGTGTTTGAAATATTGGTACGTAGATGTTTTTTTGTGCTACATACTTCCCTAAAATGGAGGTTTTCAATTTTAGACTAGCTTTTTTGTTTTTAGACTATGAAAATGCCTGGAAACCAAACTGCTGATAACGGTCTCTATGATTACGATGACAACTCATACTTTTCCGAAGGAATTGAAAATAATGTTGTTGAAGACTTTAATACTACCCCCGAGACTGACTTTTCCGAATACCTGTGGATGGAGCACGAGGAAGAATTCGATAAAGAGGTAAATTATTATCATGTAAATACTATGAACCAATAACTTTTAGGTTATATAAAAAATAAAACGTATCATTGTCATTGGTTTGGTCATTTCTAAATGTCTATATAATATATACTTTCTTTTTTTAATTGACAATATGCATAATTTTACTTGAAAATAATGAACTAGCCCAACAGTAAAATGGATCAATTGAAGGTCTTGAGGCTGAAAGTTTAGTAGAAATAAAGTTAACATGAGAATTAGATCTCCATTAATTCTTTATACTTAATAAAGAATTAATTATATTATTAATATTAATTGAATTGTTCTTTTCAATCTTAGTGTTATCAATTGTCATCTTTCTACTAGAGAATTATCAAAAGTGTATTATTTATGATTAATAAAACAAAAATATTTTCGAACCTCTAGTATGACTAGTTTTTGTATGCACAGGATAAAAGAATTTTGTATTAATATAAGTTAGAAAACCTTGGTCACTTTAAATATGTAGCTTTTTACTTTTACCAATGCTAATATGTCGAATTAATAATTGGGCAGCAAAAAATAATTATCTGAAACTCTAAATGTTCTTACTGAACATTTTAACAAATTTACTAATTCATTTCACTTCTGATATAGTTTTGTGTTACAATTTCACACTAGTATGTTACTAAAGTGGGTACAGGGAACAAGTCAATGATATACATTGGGAATAATTGAGTCATGTAAATAAACCAAATGGAAGGTCTTGTTCAAACTCCAGGCATTTATGCTAATTAACATTGTCCACACATAATGACTAAAAGAAATTCTAGTTTATAGATGGAGGAATTGATAGTTTGACTATATTTTTCTTGGAAGGTTTTCATGACACTAGTTCATTAATGGCCACTTGATTCATATGGTTAACAATGGTTTAAATTTTAACACTGGCTCAATTCTGTTATTTGAATTGCACCATGTGTCAAACCAAGTCTTTTAACAATAATTATTGCTATAGGTATAATACAATATTATTGTCTCTGCTCTCATAAGTAACCATTCTTTTAGTTTACTGTGTTGAAAGAATTTCTCAAGAGAGTGTTTAATAGAACCATTTTACAAATATAGATAATTTTACATTTATTAACCTATTAACCATTATTAACATTGCAAATTGAGTATAGTCTCATATCGATTTCACTTCTTTCAGTAGCCATTACTTATTATATTTTAATATGTTGCTTTCTCTGTAATATCCAATGGAAATGACTTGTGAATAATGGAATTTTTCCAATTTTCCATTATTTTTGAGGTTGATTGCTATGTGATCAAAATTTCCTATATTTTTTACAAATAGATATTAGGAAATTGACTAGTATATTGTTTTCAGATATATACAAAAGAGCTGTATTCTCACAAAAAAATATTGGTGGTTGATCAGTACATAAATTTAGTATACAGATTAGGGACTAATTCCAAGGAAGTAACTAGAACTCCACTAAAACTTTTTTATTTTTATGTTCAATTTGAATTCATAACATTATTCTGTCTTTATTCTATTACAACAACATTAAAAAAAACTTTCACTTATTGTCGAGGAACTGTCATTGCCTTGGTCTTTACCATAATTGTATAACTCATAAGTTTCGATAGATATTATCCAGGAATTTCATTTTATTTTGCACTCTTTTGCTTATGTATTAATACACAATGACGGGAAAATAGAAAAATGAAAAAAAATTCTAAGCAATTTTTATATGAAATAACCATAGAATAGTGTATGAGTATTTCTCTAATTTTTAAGCAAATCATATAATTGATCATTAATTAGTTTCAATCATTTCCTTTAAGTCTGTATAAAATTTATTAAATAATCTACTTCTTCGTTACTGGTGACTTCCTAATAAATTGTAAGTGTATTGGATTTATGTATCATCAAAAACATCTCAAAGAAATTAGAGAGGCTTATTTTGGGTTTATGCAGCAAAAAATAGAACAAAATATCAAAAATTAGAAACCGCTAATCATAATCGCATTTTTTAATCAGCTGGTTTCCATTAATCCAATTTCTAATAATTTGTTGCTGCTCCATTATGTGGGTTTTTAGTTTTTCCTTTTATGTTGGGAGAGCATGTTGGGAGAGCTACTTCTGCTATGGTATGTATATATCATCATATCAATATTTGGTAAATCTGTATTAGGACATCTTGTGTATCGAACAGTTTTATTCCAATTTTTTCAAATTCTTTTCAAAATGGTTTACTGTAAATTATCACATCAATTTTTCTATTAATAGAATTAGAATTGAAACATTAGATTAGAAGATGGCACCCAGTTAAGTTGCTAACAACTAGGTGGTTCAGAATTATGTGACATTTTTATCAATTTCCCTGAAATGAAGGAATAGCTTTAAAATTGTTTCCTTATTTCTTTACATACAAAAAGGTACCCTTGCAATAGTTCCATAGACTTATTTAAATTCAAAGGTATATATGTATTTTACTGTTGTAAAAAAAGTGGCACTCTCCAAAACTACTTTCTATTCCTATTTACCCTTCTAAAAAGGTTGAATCTTTCATTATTCAATTTTACAAGAAGAATGTAAAGAAGTACCCTTTTTTGGACATACTATTGGCTCTAGAAATAATCTATATAATTCATGACCACATTGTATAATATAGATAGGGATATGAATTGAATTGAACAATTCAGATTAAGAATGTGTAAAACAATTTTCTTTGTGTATTAAATTCATCAACTATTTTTATAGGTGATGCAACGATTAGAAGAAGAAGCCCTAATGGAAGAATGCCTTGAAGCTTTTATGAATGATGAGAACAATCCTCCAAACATCCCTAACCAACAAAGGTGAGTGTTTTTTTAAATTCTTGGCTACATATTTTGTAAGTGTTTACTATTTGCTATATTTATATCCTACATTTACATTTTGTTATTTTCAAAACTGTGTTTAATTAATTGCTTTGTTTATTAATTCATATGTAAACAGATAAAAAACATCCTTTTGATAAAAATTCTGTATGTTATTTACAGATTTATTCTTATATGTTGTGGTGAACTTAAATACAGATATGAACTTGCAACAATTGGTTATTTTATGATAAATACCAAAAATAGTAAAATTGTTTATATTTGAAAATTGAGAACTTTCTTTAAACTGTATTAATTATATGTTAGGAATTCAAGAACATGCTTAGGTCAACTAAAGTATTAGAATACTGGGAAGCTGGATTATTTGTTTTTGGCTACATATTATTTAACATTTGAAATAAGATGACCTTCAATAAATTGACAATAGAATGAGTAATACATATTTTTTGGGTACTTTTCAAGGTGATGTAAATATAAATCAATAAGTTTTATTTTACATTACAAACAAGAACAACATGAGAAAATTGAAAATTCGAGGAAATTTCCTTGAATGTCTTTAACAGTCATATACATTCAACTTGAACAATCAATTAGAAAGCACACAATAATAACTGAAACAAACTGAAAATGAGAGTCAAGATTAATAATTAGTAAAGTAAAAAATAGGCGGGTTGATGGGAAAACTGAAGGATTTGAATGGCATGGAAAAATTCATGGAAGAGGATACATTCTCAATTTGAAGCCTGAAAAGGCACAGTTTTAAGCCAAGAAGAAGAGGACAGAAGAAAACAAAGACAAAATTTCTCAGTACACTCTTTTCAAAATTCTCCTATATCACAATCATCGACGTATTGAACTATTAGGGAAAATTATTCCGCTTTTCATAATTTCGTTAGAAAATTTGCAATAAATGAATATTGTATACCTTCTGATACAAAATCCAATATTTGACATTTATATGCTTCATCTGATATCTATAGAGATAAATTTTTATCAAGGATTTTATATATTTCATTTCCAAATACTGATCGCTACATCAAAAAGAATATTCCAGAATTGTAGAAACCAATGCAATTTAGATATTTTTCTTTGTGTAATTAACTGATTTGATAAGGCGTATTTTGTAATATCCAAGCGGATAGTAGATTTTTCTATTTTTTTCACATAGTTATGCATTTTTACATTGTTAGACATAAACATTCTATTAAGAAGTTTGTTCTTAACCAAATCTTCTAATTTGATTCTAATGATGTAAACTACAAAACCCTGATATATACTATAAATACAGTTTATTTTGTTGTTCAAATTAAAAAATACACGTTTTTATTGATATGGAGTTCCTTATTTATATTTTATAATACTATAAAATAATTTAAAGTAAATAAAATATTTGTAAGGCATTGAACTATAAATATAAATAGTAATTTTATAGTATCTGATGTAATATAAATTCATTGCAAGCATTTAATGAGGACAAAGTATTTATTAACCATGAGAAATGAGCAAGAATAATATAATTTTTTTCTCTTGCTGGAATTTTATTGTATAGGTTTTTCTTGATAAATAAATAGTCTTGATTTTAGGTCTCTTTTGATAATTGATGAATGCGACAGATTTTTAAAATGTAACAACTTAGGAAAATAGTAATTTATGCAACACGTGCATAAAGTGGCCCTTTTTTTCATGAATTGAAAAATTTGACAAATTCCATAAAGGAAAAAGAACTTTATGCACATGTTGCATACATTATTTTTTCTACAGTCTCATACAATAAGAATATATAGAAAATAAAAATCAAATAGAAATTTTGGTCATTTTAATTAAGCTCCTTCGGTAAATTACAATTATCGAACGCATAATTGAATTTAAAGTAAATTGTAGACAAAGATATTAAGAAAAAATTGGTATATTTTTGTTTCACTTCACAATGTGAATACTGAAAACACAATTTTTGGGTTGACTTAGTTACACTGTCTGTTCTATTACCATATAAAGCTTCATTTAAGTGATCAGTCAAATTGGTCTCTTGATTCTCATATGATGTAGAGGTGAGTTGAAAAACTGCGATTTTCGGTCTCACAATAGTAAATTTTTGATATAAATGTATTAAATTCATGTTTGAACTGGTTTAAGCAATAATTGTAAAATGCCAATTTGTATGCGTTTTCGAATCTGGAATCGTGATGAGTAGACACTCCCATTTATTTTCGATGTCATCAATTTTCATTGTATACAACTCTTCCCTTCGACAACCTCCAGCTATTCCCAGTATTAATGTAACCTACGAATTAATTAATAAAGTAAAAAAAAACTAATTAAATATTGAAAACATTGAACATTAAATATTTGTTGTCTGAAGCTTTCAGTAAAAACTTTATTTCTTCTCTGGAGAACTTATTAGATTTTTTAGATTTGTATCTAAACGATTATCGTTTTAGAAATGCTATTAATTTGACATATTTACTTGAATTTACATTATCATTTATAATTAAGGTTGCTTTCAGTGATAAAGACTTGAATTTTTTAGACCTTTCTTCAAAATAAGCATATAGCACGTGTTCTGCAAAGCTGTGAATATTATTTTGGTTCCTACATTTCATAAAAGTTTTATATTGAATATCTGTTCATGCAAGGCTAGAGCTCAATTTCACTGGAATATTCTATCTTTTAATCTGTACAAATATCAATAAATATATTTATTGAATTCAACTAAACGTTGCAGTCAGTTGACATACTTTCAAAAATATTACCACCATAACTGAATCAAAATCATTATATTCAAGGCTGAGATGTCTTGGAGTATTGGATAAATATAGTATATTTCCTAATACGACAGAGCAATAAAAGGTGATTTATTAGAATAAGTATAATTTTGATGATACATTATTCTAATCAAATATATATATATATATATATATATATATATATATATATATATATATATATATATAAAATTGAAGTATCAATTCTAATTGTTTGAAAATTGAGAATTATAATAATTTTCTTCCTCTGTTTCCGAAAATAACTTGACCGACCAACCACTTTATTCTCTTATCACAAAAAGACATAGACCTACATAACAAAATTATTAATATATTTCATTTTTTTACCAATACCTATAACTATTGAAGTTACCTCTATATTTAACCTCCTACGTCAATATAATTGTGACGACACCGTCATTATAGATGGGTATCCTAGTACATAATTGTACTCTTGAAATACCACAAACAAATTTGAAGCTAAGCATGTGACCAGTTTTGGAATTGGAAATTTTACGGAACAGAGCAATTTCTGTAACCACATACTTTCATTACGAATTTCAATAGAATATTGCAATGACTCATAATAAACTGTCCTGCTGGACTCTCATTCCACTCTTTGAGGATCCTACTAATTATTATCAAAATAGATCACTACAAAACCTCAGCAAGGAGATGTATGTTGAGAACTGCTCGAGGTGTTTACTTACCTGTTTTTTGTTATATTGAAACATAATCCGTCCACTGTAAGATATTGGTATCAGGAAAATAAAAATCTAAATATTCCTGTACTTACCAAATTAATGTTTAAACGGGAATTTTAAAGGACCACGTCATAGACTGATAGAAATTCCATAGAAGGTTCACCAATTCCTGTTAGGTCAGAGGATATTTGGTTCCTGTACCTATTCTTTGGAAAATATTTTTAATAATAAAATTTGTCTTCACTAGTGCTGTCAAGTGGCATCCAAATCACCAGATTTAAGTAATTCTAAATGATTTTTTTCTTTGTAGCTTCGTCCACCGAAATGAGACTATTTGTATGATAAATTTAGTTGTTGATTACATAAAACAAGTGAATTTTTCGAGTCCTCATCACAAGATTTTGTTTAGTATTGTTATTCATCTTTATTTTAGTTTTGAAATTATTAACTTTATTTAAAATTTTTCTTTTGCTTTTCACTTGATTCTTTAAAATCTAATTTGATTTTCCATTTAGAATAGAAGACCAAAAAAGTTCAGTTTCTATCATTGATTATGTAACTAAAAAAAATCAATCGTGTACTCCTCTTGACATTTATGTGCATTAAATATAGGAGCAGCAAACTTTCTCTTTGATATTCTTGTAAACAGTGATGGATTCAGGTGTAATGAATGTCTGTGAAAGTTGAAAGCGGAACCAAGGAATTCCGAATTTAAGTTATGGGATAATTAAATCAAGAAATATTTTCATTCAAAATAGCAATTAATATTTGCAGGTACAGAATAATTATCAGTTTTTCTGCTTCTATTAATGAGGTAACAAAGAATTTGTTAACTACTATTAAGCATTTTGTGCATAAATAATAAGTTTTCACTGAATCAAGAATTTCAATAGGTGCTTTTAAAGTCTAATCAGAATAATAGACATTAAATAAACTCATATGCACGAATACGAGTTGTGAAAAAAATAGGGTGAATGAATTTTCATCGCACCAACCACTCATCTGCATCTATTCAAACTAGTATATCTATTACCTTTATCAGTTGAGACAAGCAGTGATGAGTTTGAAACCATAACGGCTTTTCAGTATATTACTGAGGGAATGTGTATCTGGTGGAAAAGCTCAAAAAATGTTTACAATCAGTAAGAACGGTTGAAATGAGTAAATATGCAAAAAGTGTTCGTTAAATCAGGCGTTAGTCTAGAGGTTAACAAAAGATTTTAACTCGTGCGTGCAAGAATTAGACTTGAAAAATGATGAATTCTCGTCATAATAACGGATGCTCTTGATTCGCTTGTTGTTGGTAGCTAAAAGTTTTTATTTTTATGAGTTCTACTGTTATAAGGGAAAATTTTTCCCACCATTCTTAACAGTAAGAAAGCCACAACAGAGCCGTGGAAAGCAATTACGAAAGAAGTGTTTCAAAAAAACCTTCCAGTTATGTATTCAACGCTGGGATTTGTGTATTGCTAACCAAGGACAGTACTTTGAGGAAGAATAATTGAAATTTTGTCACCTTTTTACTTAGTTTTCACTTGAATAATTCGCCGTTTTTTTCCTCACACCTTGTAGATGTTATTAGAAACCAGAGAAGGAGACTCCCTGTTATCATTGTTTAATTTTTCGTTTCCGTATGATAAATAAAATAACGGGGGAGATTACAAGTAGTTTTGCTAATCAAGGTACAACACTGCTGATTGATTTTGCTTATAATATGTATACTGTATCACAGTAATAACAGTCAAGTAATTTTAGAAATATGTAACACAATCGAAATGTAAAAAATTGAAGGCCGGCAATTGAGTTGCAGATTATGACAATGTAGAAAATAAAACAGAATAAAACATTTTATGTTGAGAGCAAACTTGCCAGTCTGAATTGTTCTTGGAACGGTTATTGGAAGCGTTTATATGATATTTTCTGCGCAATCTTCGACTATGCAGGGTTCTTGTAACAGTATCGAAAAGACCGTCCCGAAAACGGTTCACTAACGATACCTAAGTTGGTTGAAACATAGAACAGAATCGGTCGTATAATATATAAGTGCCCGGTTGGAACACGTAATCTGTATTGCGCAGAATCGTCACCGTACCAAGGACGGTTTTTTTATGGGTTGGAAAATATATGTAATACTCCTATATGGACAGTTGGTATGGGAAAAACGTCCTTACCTTACGGTGCCAACAATATTCATTTTCTCTCTCGTTCGAGACACTTTACCTATAATGCGCATGCTTGAGAATGTGCAGAACCAAGCTGGTACCTAGGAGGATTAGAAATCGTTGCAATTCTGTCATTTTGAGAGGCACTTTATAATGAATTTGTTTGATGACCACTTCTTTGACATAGTTGATGAATTGTTGAATTATTATTATTTCTGAAAAATATTCAGCTCGTTTATCGACTTTTCTGATGTAGGAGTAAAAATAACGCATTTTGGAAACTTACCACAAAAATTTATTGCACAAATGAGACTTGAATACATCAAGGACATAGGGTAGAAAAACTATTGCTTATTAAATAGATTGAACAACCATATGAGAATGATAGTCCTCCGATGGTTTACATACAGGAAGTGGTGACGAATTTTTGAAAAACATAAATTAATTATAACTAGTAGAATAGTCCAGCAGCTTTTTGTGCATTTATTAATACGTGAGCTCAGTTCAAAGAGACGTTTTTATTCATTGAATAATTTCGAGGGATTCAATATAGCTTAATAAACAAACCATTCATTTCATGAAAATGATTACAGTTAATGATTTTCTCATTTCTAAAGTACCAAAATTTTAATAATTGGAAACGTATAATTATTTTATACCTCGTATATTGCCCAGTTTTCGATATGTTATCAAAATGATACAGATAGATACAGTTTAGATGAATCCGGCACTGAAATTACTGCGTGACATATTGTTTCAGTTAAGTAACTTTTGAAAAACGATTCTATTAGTTTTTTACGTACTTAGTATCATTAGAAATTCGTTCTACATTTACTAACATTGTTTTAATAACACTATTAAGACAATTGATATCCGTTTTGTGAAATTTATTAAGGAACATTTCACCGTGAAAAAAACAAACATTCTTATTACTCATGGAACATTTAACTACCATATTATATAGGAAACAGCATAAAACTCCATTCATATGATTAAAACGACATTATTTATTTCATATTCAGAGCGATATGGAAATAAATAATAACATCTCAAAAAGATTCCATTACCATTAAAAGACTAAAACAGTACACAACAAAATACAAACTTTATACTTTATATTTATTTGAAATTTTCATTCATTTAGAAGTGCCCTCCTCCCTCTTGTCTTTGGTACGTTTTGTTTTTTTATTATGAAAGAGAATACAAACAGGACTAAACCAAATACAGTATTTACATACACATTAATGTAGAGCGGATTTATATGCGAAAAATTTTGATGAAATATGCACATATATATGCACTAAAAAAGACGAAATATTCTCAAAATAACTATAAGTTTGAAATAGCAGTACTGTACTCCGCCAAACTCTAAAAGCAACTTCTTAATTACTACGAAATGTTCATCATAGAAGATTGCCGTTTCCAACCATGTTCCCCACCTAATCAACACTGGTTCGGGAGGAAAATGAACATTCGACAATTTTTCCCTGTAGAACTGAATCCGTAAAGGAACAAATTTAAATCTAAATGTTCAGTTACTTTGTTGCATCCACGGACTAAAAAAGTTACGTGAACTACATTTGGATATATTATTTCAAATTGTTGCTCAGTTTTAACCATGTAAAGAGCGGCATCTAATATCATAACTAAAATTTTTTCAGTAAGAACTACATTCTTTTAGGGTATCACTATAAATGTGAGGCACATAGTTTTTTCTTAATCTCCTTTCATCGATAAGACTTTTTTGAAATATTTTTCTAAAAAGCTTTTGAAAATACTATTTTCAAAGTTTTCATCTAATGAAAATAGAATTTTCATGAATGGCGGTCTACCGTCTAACGATAATCGAATTTTCTTCGAATCATACACGTTTTTGCATTGAGTAGTTCTGCCCCTACATATTGTGTCAACGAAATTTTCCATTGAGCTGGTATTTAGAACATGCATATTCTCAAACAGTGTGGTTTAATGTTTGAGAACCGGAAGGAAAAATCTGTAATAAAACCACGAATTTTTTATAAAAATGTTGAAACTATCGGCTGTAATTATTTTTTTAAATATTATTGATCCAATGCTTAAAAATGTTTGATAAAGGATAAACGATTGAAAATAATAACAAATACGAAACAAGATAAAGATATTGATGTTTCTACAATAACATTATAAATATCAACTTCGAGATTATTTGATTTGATAACATACCAAAAATGAGAATAAAATAAAATTTAATTTGATATCTATGTGAGGCTAAAAAATTCCCAGATACAAAAATGTAGAATGTTTATTGAAAAAAACCTTTTTTTGGTCTTATATTTATTTCTTTCTTCGTAGTTTTAGCCACCTTTCTCTTATTCTCTCTAGTTGTAATAACCCCAATCACCCTTCACACATTAAATATTATAATATCGCTGTTCTGGAAGAACAATGATGTAATTGCAAAAAACACATCCCATACACATGAAAACTTGACGTAATGGTAGTACCATTTAAGACCGCCATAGAAATTTTATAAAATAGGTGAAAGTGTCTTCTAGAACAAGGGATAATTCACAGAGAAACAATGACTACATATTTGCATTTAAGGGTTGGAATTAGGGTTATCAAATTCTAATCTTTGGAAAATGAAATTAATACGTGTTCTCAATGTACCATTATTTTCTGTCATTTAGTTTTTGCATTTACGCCATCTCGAGATATTCATTGACAATTGATAATATGAACATGCTTCGAGCAACTCCAAAAAAAAATTATTTTGTTAGTTTTAATCAACTCAGGTATTATAACAATTGAGCAATGAATTAACGTCTTTAATGTTACCGATATTTGTGCTCAGTGGTTTGACTTGTGGCTGTATGATACATTTACCACATTTCTCTAATTGATCACTAACATGTAGATCACATTTCCTCATATTCCGATGGAATTATTTGTGACGATTCGTTAAATAGTTTTGAAATATACAAATGTAAAGGTGGTGTTAAGCTGAATAACAACACGCAACTCAGTATTGTTGAATCAATTTTGAATATTTGCATTCCTTAAAGCTCTTTTTCCTGAAAAATGGTAACGTACCTATTTGGAATAATAGCTCAATTTCATTTAAACGGGGTAAAACATCGGAAAATCACTTTTCAAACGATTTTCTATTCGTATTATCATGGTTATATCCTGTTTTCTTTGATTCAAGGCATCATATGCCTAATTTCTTTTCGTTTATCTTATGATTGATAATTCTACTCTAATATGCCACCGACTGAACTGATTTCATCCTCTGACCAATTACGGGTCTCGTTGTTCATCTACAAAAATAAAATCGTGCGAAGAGTATTTAATTTGTCACATCCTTTTTTCCCTCATTTTCTTTTATCCCTCTTGTAGCTCTGAACCATTCTTCTAATTTTTGTCTATATAAGTTTTTAAAATTCAATCTGGAATAAAAAAAACAAATTGAAACGATAGCAAAATAATGTCTGGGAAGCACTTAACTCCAATTCAAATTATAGCAATATACATTTTAGATATCCTTAGCTATAGGAACCTAATGATCATTTTGTCAGCAGTAACTATAGGACATTTTTTTCATTATTTTTTTTTTGTAGTATTCCTCCTCCATTGAATATCGCCAACTCAAAGTTGAATCCAGAAGCCGAGGAATTCGTCCCTTCCATGAGAATGGCTCCACAAGACGTACCAACATCAACTTCCTCTTAATCTAACGCCGACAGATCGAGATCTCATCGTGTACATAAGATACCTTATGTTCCCCTAGAATAACTTTGCTTCAACTGTGAGATAATTCAAGAAAGCAATCTTATCAAGCTTTAAATTTGTTAGCATTAATTTTGTTGACACCATATTTCCTTGAACATGTAGAAGTAAAAGAAGAAGTAAAATCAATTGAATGTACTTATACACTTTATAAAATGATATTTTATATTTTTTTATCACAATATTAAAACATTTATTTTTATTATATTAACAAATTTCTAGAAACTACTTAGTAGTGTTTTTCATATTTTAGTTTTTAATGCGCTGTATATTAATTTTTTAATATAAAACGCCTTCATATTCAAGGACCCATTTAATTCTGCTCTAATACTCAATTGAATTTTCATAATATAAAATCGGTCAATTATTTGCCAGATCTTTTCATAATAATTGAATATACCTAAACTGTATCTTGTACATACTTTAATAAATATCATGGTCAATATTATATATTGTTTTGTTACTGAATTTATTTGTAATTAGAATTTCACGAATATATAACGTAAGAATTTAGTATATCTAATATCAATGCAAAGTAAGATATTTTTCATATCATTGCTGCAAATGTCGCTCAATACAACTATATAACAATATAACTATAACTAACATATAACTTTTATAAATCAGAAAATTATGATTATCATTACTTTTGGTCATATTAATAAAGGAAATTGGAAATTGGCTTGCACACTGAAGTCTCAAATTATACTCATTTTGCGTGGAAATCCGAAAACATTATCGGTATGAGCATTTCTTACCAGAAAAAGTATTTGGTTGGGAATGTTAGTAAGAATATGTAGTAGTTTTTTTAGTTATATTTTTATGCATATATTCATAATTTCTTTTTTCTCTCATTCACGTTATATTTCTCTTTTAAATTTTGTTATTTTTTGCTTTTTATTGGCTTTAGTAAATGATACGTACCTACTAGAAATATGTGATCAAAAAACACGTTTCTTAGATAACTCAGACGACTCATTTAAAATAATATCTAACTAGAATTGTCAGAATCTTTTGAAGTAGAATCGTTTTCAGATTGCATAACTACTCTCTGTATAACATGAGTCACACCATTTTGCTTAATTTTTGGTCACTAATAGCTACACATTAGATACAAGGCAATCTTTACTTCATGTATGAAGAACAATTACTCATTTTCGTTTCGGACACAGTCTATTCACAATTTTTTGCGTCGTCAAACATCAGATGTATTAAACAATGCTCTATCTGAATATTTTACAGATCTGTTTGAAACATAGTTTGAGCTTTCAAACATTCATATTTATAATCATCTATATTTTCCTCGTGAAACTTATAAACAATCAATCTAATAACATTATTGGTAGCATTCTCAACTTAGAGTCTCAGCTGGCCATTTTTGCTTCAAAGAATGATTTGTAACGTTGCATGTATGTGTTTGTCTTCGGCAATACGGCAATATGAAAAGTAATTTCAAATGTTCACTGAAAGATCATACTCATTAATTACCAATAAATCATATTTGTAAAATACTCGCTTAAGAAATACAAGTCTAGTGGAAATTATTTACTGTTGTATTTATTTAAACGAATCTAGTAGAAATGATTTACTGTTGTATTTATTTAAACACAAGTCATGGCGACACTGGTAAGAATAAAAAAATATGAAGCATTCTACAGATACACTAAGCAGCATCAGTAACTAACCATATTGGTTTTGTCAATTCATAAAGTTGTTGTAATTATTTATTTGTTCAGTAAGTACAAACGCCTTATCACTAACAAATTTACATGTATTTTCAAATTAGCCTTCTAAGAAATTAAAAACCTTGCTTTTTGCCTTCACAATGATATTAGATATACAAAATTGCGATGGTAAAGTTTGTTACTGTATTCTTACATTATTCTAGTATTTTTAAATGGTTTGTGTAATGATTCAAAGTATATATGGTTAACGTTAACAAGTCCTTATTTGGCATAAGCTTTAACATATTTTTTTACTCGATGTTTCTCTATTTTGGTGAATTTTGTTTGACAACTTGATTTTTATTATGGCAACATTTTTTTCATTCTACTTTATAAACATTCTGGTGCAATAATTTAATTTTTTCCTACTTCAATATTTCTATACATTTCTTAATACTTTATTATTGTTTTATATATCATATATATATATATATATATATATATATATATATATATATACATATATATATATATACATATATATATATATATATATATATATATATATATATATATATATATATATATATATATATATATTCGGAAAATGATGCTTCTCACCAAATAGCGTCTATGAATTGAATAAGAGATCTCAATCAATATATAATACTCTGGAGTACGAATAATTTTTCTGAGAGAGAAATATTTAACATTTGTCTGCTTATAATACAAAGGTTACATCTCTTATCTATATGGTTCTTTGTTTATCATCAAATTTTTGCAATCCGGACCAGTTGGACACTTATGAGAATAATTTTTTTATATTTTAACCCTTTCGCTCACCCTTTTTGGTTTTTCGGGATAAAAATCTGAACTAAGGTGGACATATTCTTTTGATTTTTTTTTAAATTTTTGGCGTACTCAAAAAAATTCCACATCGGCCCTTCCAAATAAAATGCAATTAAAAAAACAGAATTTGTGCAACTAATTATTTATTTGTATTATATAACATAAAACAATTTTGTTTTTTTGAAATACATAAATGTATGTTCCACTTAGTACAGACGAAATTGGTTCTAAAAGCACATTCAGGGAATTTACACCTCGAAGAGAAGGATTTTTCTTCTATAATTGGTAAATGACCACATCCATCCAGCCTTATTTCTGCTACTGGTCTAGTTTCTGTTTTTTGTTTCTTCTGTTGCGGAGATGATGTCGATTCTGCTTTATTCGAAGGACGTCCCCGTTTTCTAGAGAATACTTTGTCTGATTTTATCCAACCTTCAGCGACGTATGCCCTAAAATTAACAAATTCCAATATTTTCTTTTTTGGAATACCTAAAGTAATCGCCTTTTGCCTATATTCCAGCCAGGCATTAGAATATGCAATATCAATGCTACGTGTAAACATAGGTTTACACATAGGTTCTGTACAAAGTAACCAAAAAGTCGCATTTATCAACGCCGCCCATACTATGGTTATATTTTTTTATTACTTCAGGTCGTTTCACACTAACATATTGTTTATTATTTTTGTCCCATTGTACACATTCATTTTCTTTTCCTATGCTCATGAAGTTAGAAGCCATGACAACACTCATATAATTCAAACCAGTGAGTTAGAATAACTTCCCCATCACCACGACCTTTCTTTGACATCTTCTTTTGAGGCAATAAATGTCGTTTATTATCTAGTATTTATTATCTACTATTGCAGTGCAAGTTGTATGTACATTTTTATGCAGCAACAATTGTAATAAATTATAATTGTAAGTAGTTGTTAAAAAAAAGTTGAACATTTGGTACTGCTATTCTTTCGGATAATTTCAATACCACAGATGCTGCTGATCCAAAAACTTTTAAGTGCGTTTTGTTCAGTTCAGTTGTAGCCCCTTAGTAAATAAGAAAATCATAAATTAATCCACTGGAGCCACACAAGGCAAAAATTTTAATACCCCAAGGTTTTGGCTTTTTTGCTACATACTGCTTGACAATTAAACTCCCTTTGAAGGGTATCATTTGTTCGTCTACTCAATTCTGTTTCAATCGGTAGAGACAAGCATTTTGACCTAATATATAAAGGTCGTATCTTCCAAAAACGATCCTGATCAGTTTCACCAACATTTATTCTTTGGGTATCCACAAAATGTAAATGAGTTATTAGCGAATAAAAACGATTTATTGGCATACTTATGGGGTTATATTATGGGCTTCAATAAAATTTTATACGTATGTAAATTTCCAATCAGCATATGAATTCCAATAAATGTTTTCAGTTTTTCTACATTTGTTGGAGCAAATTTTGTCATATTCTGAATTGCAAACAAGTTAGTGTTTTCTGTCATTAGTTCAAATAAAGCATCTGTGAAATATTGTTTAAAATAAAAATATGGAGTTTCAAGCTCTACTATATCATCTTGTTGTTGAATGTGCCCATTGATGAATTGTGGTGTCTCATAACGCCCAATTTTATGTCAAGTTATGTTTTTCTTTTTACTCAAATCATTATTTCCCAATAATCTGTCAATAAGTTTTTTCTTATATTCTACTATTTGTACACGTTCTGACGTATTTGCTTCAGCCTCTCCTTCAAGCTTAGGTGACGTCTCCTCATTTTGAACTAATTCGTGTAAAAAATAACCAATTATTTTTATTTCTCAACAGTTATAGATCAAAAATCCACATCCTCTAAACCTGTTTCCTCCTCTCCATTAGCAAAACTTATACCTTCCTCGTTGTTTGTATCGATTTTCTCTCCCTCACTATTATCATCATTGCTTACTTCTTCCTCCCTATCCCCCCAAACATAATCGTCATCATTGAGCCTTTCAATATCTGATAAGCCCGCTTCAATTCGCTCTAATAGTTGTTCTTCAGTTAACGGCTTTTTCTTACTCATTTTTAAATTTAACACTACTAAATAACAAAAATATAATAAAAACTGTAACATACCTGTCGACCTCCTTATATTCACACTACAATATATTGTACACCGCTATTTGCTGAGATATAGACTAAACAAATCAAGTAATCGGAGAGTTCACTAAAAAATCAACAAATACAATGGCTTCTTGTCACAAACAAAAATATTTCAGACATTGCTAACCTTTTTCTACATTATTACATGCCAACTTACTTCTATACTCGTAAGTAACCGTTAGAAGTAATAAGTAATAAGAATTAAAAATGTTTTTTAGTTAACCTAATAAATGTTGTTTTCAATTAAAACTAATATGTGTATAGTATACTGTACGTTATGAGTAGAGTTGTTGGTAGCCTCCTCTCTCATCATTTCTATATATGTAAAGTGATGTACAATATATTGTACACCATGAGCGAAAAGATTAATTGGAAAAAGTTATAATCATTATCTCAAAATGTTGTTTCTCTAAGTGGTATGTGATTGATATACAGTGCAGGATGTGTCATTTTAGAACACTTCAAGTTAATTTTGAATTAATATGTTCAATTACATTTGAATTTTCATTTGATTAGAGTATGGGAATTCTGCGTTAATAAATATTATATAATTAGTCTATTTGAAAATTTAATCCATTGGTGTATAAGTATTGGAAAAGATGGATGAACTAACTTCAATTGGATGTTTATATTATTTCATTTTGTTTTACATACCGGTAACTGCTAAACTTATTTTCAACATTTATTTTTAGGACAGATGTAAAAATAGTTGAAATTGTCTTACATTCAAACATCTTCAACTATTCTTGAGTACTTAAGTAAAGAGAATAAAGAAAAATAAAAAAAATACTTAGCTTCAGTTAACATCTACATATTAAAAAAAAAAGATAAAAATGTCTTGAAAGCAGTAGTCTGTAATAAAACGGACCTGTATCACTGTAAGGTACACATAGAATTAGTGATTTAGAATTAATGTTGTAGTCAAAAAAATGAAAATAAGCATGCAATTTCCGGAATAGTATATACGAGTTTTGTGCAACGTGTTTAATGAAAAGGAGTACATTTTTCTCAAAGTTATTTATTTTTATTTGATATTAAGGGGGGTGATGATTCTAAAAAGTGTTGGTATTGTCAGATTTATAATTTTTCCAATTGTTTCTCGTAATTGTGGGGATTTTGTTGAAAAAATTGTCCAAAAATATTGAAGAATATTCTTATCAATACTCGTACAAATAATTGATAGTAAACTAAACTTTCATTTTTTTTCTGAGCTGCATCACTTTATTGTTGTATATAATAGGAGTTACATGTAATAATTGTTTGGTAAACTCCTTTTCTTTAAACACTCGAATAATCTTATGATGTGCATTGATATAAATATGTATGTGATTTGATTTGATTTTGGCTTTATAATTCACAGACTGAATTTGGGAGTTGGGAGTTTAGGGTGGTTCAATTATTAATTAATTGATTCAAATAATAGGGTACATGCATTTTTTAAAAAGTATTTATTTTCTTGATGTGAAATAACGTCAGAAAGTAAAATATGTAATAAAAAGTGAAAAAATAATATCGAAATATTCAATTGAAAATTGCATAAATTTCAAATTTCTAACTACATAAAAAAACGATTCTCATTGGTTTTCAGTTGTGACGTCATAGGTTTAATAAAAACATTGAACAGTTGTCTGCTTGATGATCACGAGTTTATCGTTGCCGGCAATGTAGCGTGTGCTGTTATAATAGTTTTTATTTATTAGTTACGTATAAATTGAATATTTTTCTATATATAAGAATGAAGTGAATAAACCTTTTATTGGTTAAGCTCTTACATTATCACATAATCACGCTAAAAATTAAAGGCATAATAAAGTTAATTACAATAAAATATTAAAATAAGTTAAATTTGAATCATACGCACATTAAAATGATCCTGGCTACAAAAATAATTACATCTCGCAAGATCGTCAAAACGACCAATACTTTCAATCCATTTTTGTTGTAGTATATTCGAATTTCTTGGCATCAGAAAAAAACTTTATCAGGTGTTATAGTCGTGGTATTTTCGCATCCTGGCACAAACCACGATTTATATGCCATTTTTCATATTAATCAAAATTTAATAATAACGCTTATTTTAGAATAACCGAGAGAATAATTGTCGTATTTACTTTGTATTATATGTTCGCTGCTTATTTTATACTTATGACGTCACGCAATATGGCGGCCTTACTGATTTGCTTGAGCTACCTACAAAATTTTTGAGTTTTCAATATTTTTTTCTCTATAAACAAAGAATTAAAAAAAATACAATCAAAGTTGTATGTAAACTATCCAATACTTTTTTTATCAACCTTGCAGATGTACCCTATTCTTTAAAATGTAAATTTGTTGTGAAAATAATGCTATATTTATTTGAAACTGGTACAAACATTATGTAGATCAGTAACGGACTTATTTTCAAACCCACTGTAATCTATAAAATAATTTAATGAGAAACATTGATAGAAGAACAATACTACTGTTACTACTAGAATAGTTCTAGTTATGAACCGATATCACAGAAAAATATTATGTGAGGTAATTGGAATAACAAGAATTGTATACAAATTGGGAAAAGTTGACATTATGTCACAGTCACATTTTTATTTAAATATTTGTAGAGAACAAGAAGCAAGTTGGCACCCAAGGCCTTTGATTATGCTCGAAAACAGGATCACTTTAAAATTGTAGGCTCACTTACAGATCGACAGGCTTTAGATACACACCAATAATGGTGATTTGTTCGATAATCATCTAGTAAAAAAATCAGATGTTCCTAGCACCCATGATGTAAATATTTTAATGAATTCTCGTTTATTTGTAGAGGTTAAAGGTTTCCTATTCTTTAAAAACGAATATATATTTTTAATTTCATCCTATAAATCCATAGATTGTTGTGCATTCCAAATGATCAAAACATAAAGCAGACTTGTCCAAAGAAAAAAAAAATAATAATTGAGCAACAATCGGAACATGTTATGTTAGTCGCGATCATGTCAACAATGGGTGATGGGAGAAATTCAACCAACTTTGCTTCTTTACTGGATAAAAGTATACAACATGGAAAACAACTGCGGCATCTTTTTTAAATTAATTTATTGTTACAGTTGGACCGATATTTAACTGAGTGTCCTAAATTTGTGATTTTATTATAGATATATCTACCTTAAAATGTTTATTCTTACATTGTATTCTTGATTTCTCTCACATTTTTCATAATTTTGGTGTTGTGTGAATTTTTCATGGCTTTGATTTCAAACTATTTGATGTTCATTGTTACAAAAAAGTATTTATAGTATTATAAAATTTTGTCGGAAAAATTTGCCTTTAATTGTAAAATTAAACAAGTCAAATAATATCTAGAATAAAGTTTTATTCAACTAGAAATAACTTGAAATTTGTAGCATTCACACAAGAAGAGCTCTGTTCTAAAAAATAATATTTTGTTCCTAAATAAATATACTTCTTTTACATCACTAAAGGGGCATACTATACAATTAACTTGAAAACTGTGTTGCTAGTCTCATAGTGAAATGAAGTGAATTTATATATTAGTCAAATTTGTCATCTTGAAAAACGGCTTTAAATACTTTTATGTAATAGTTACTTGAATAATTCCACCAATAGTTCTTTTAACATTTATCAGGGTTTAATGAAATTTTGATCGATTTTGAATGTATTTTTAATATACAATATAGTTATATGTATATAATAATGAGTTTCCAATTTGGAAAAGTGTATTAAAAATATATTTTCAGTCTTAATCTGGCCAAGGCAGCTAAATTTGGTACATTTTTGAAAATCACCGATTTAATAGAAAACTCTTGTAAGCTTTATAGTCACTTCTTTGAAGCTTACACAGAAATAGTAGTATATCATTGTGATTTGTTTTGTTTACTTTATTTAGAGGTAGACTTGAAGCTTACAAGGTGGTGCAAATTTTAATAATTTATTCAAATTACTAGGAAAATTAAAATATAGAGTATCTTGAAAAGTATAAAATAATTACGTGTTAATAATTGAAGAATGAATTATCGATAAAAACTTTCCAAATTTGTTATATTCATATTAATGAATTTTTATAGTTTTTTCTTCAAAATAGCAAAAAAATTATTAAAATATGCAACACTCTATGTACATTTTTTAAAGTATTAGCATACGTAGGTATTTCATACAATTAAGTACACTAAAAATATAGAACAATTTTACCTCATCCTTTCTTCAAATATTATAAGAATTAACTTTTTCAAAAGTTCTTTATTGAATCCCATATTTTTAGTAAAATGAAACTCTCTGGTCTACGATTTTAGCCTATAGTTTTCTGTAATAATATTTTTTCAAAACAGTTGTTTTTATTAATTTCTTATGGATATTTTATTTGGTAGTAAATGGAAAAGAATTATACATCTACCACTCAACATTTTTCACAAGATCTGCTAGATAGCTTAAAAATTCCTAACCGATTAATATAATTTCATGATGTGCAATAATAATCTTCAAAAAATTTTATAGAACCAAGGAGATTTAACAATAACAGTTGAGAAACTATTGACAAATATATGTTAAAAAATAGTAAAGTTGTTCAAACTATAATTTTAGAATGTCCAAACTATTAAAGTCTACTTAATGTTTGGTGTGCTTGATTTTATGAGATGGAAAAATCTGTCCTCGCTACAATCTCTAATACACACATGTAATTGTGCGTGATAAAAAGGCTGTGCGAGAACAACAAAAAAATATTTTGTATCCTATAACTCACCTTGTGTTTGCTCTCTTTTATAAAAAAATATGTAGATGGTGCAAAGAATAGGTTATTAAATTATTTAAGTATGAATCAATGGAAAACTTCTTTCACTCAACCAAAAGTCCTCTACCTGTCAATCGTACCATATCAACTACAGTATCTTTCTGAAATACTCTTGCCACTTTATATTTAATGTGTTGCAATCTCCTCAGTGAATGGAACGGGATGATCTCAGAATAGGAAATTGGAATTAGTTTTTTTAAAATTTTAAATTTAAAAAGTATACTTGGTATTGTTGTGTTAGTAAATAATAATAATTTGTGCTCTTGATAATGGAATTTTTTTGTTTCTAATGCGATTGTTTACGCTTTTTGCTGATCCTTTTTTGAATTTTGCAAATATTATACCTTGTTGTCTATGAACGCCTTTACTTTCATAGTTTTTTTACTTTGATATCTATTACATATTCTTTAATTTGCCAACATTCTTAATATGAAATTCTTTAAGTGCATTAAGCTCACATCTCAGCGTTTAATAAAACTGTTAGATAATATTAAGTCATTATCATTGCTTAATGGACAATTGCTGAAACACTATTTCTCAAAAGTAAGGTGGAAAATGCAAATAAAATCCAAATAAAACAAGTGGCTTTCAGTTCTCAAGATTCCTGGTTTTCATTACCAAAAGAACTCGAAATATATTATCACCAGACAGAAATTTTTCTGTTAACTTATTGTCAAGCTTGTCAATATGTTAGTTTGAATTCGTCAGCATAAAAAATATTACATTAGTTAAATAGAAATGGAAGTTTTAGTAGTTAAAGATATGTTTTGTCGACATATTATTTGAAGTTACAGTAATTTGCCTTTAGACACATATTTCGTTTGAGAACGATTGATATCAAGTTTTCCTATATTCATTAATCTTGAACATAAACAATAAAACAATTAAAAAAAATGTTTACTATGAAGGAATTTAATAAAACTTGACTAGCTAATATTCCTAGAAAAGGTTATAGCGAAAGCACAGAATTGTGTATCTACCTGTGAATATCGAATGTAAATATCAAAACTTAACGGATTTACCGCCGTCTTGAATATTTTTGTTACTTAGAATGACTATAGTACATAATGTTTTGGCAATGGCAATGTTTTCTGAAAATAGAGAAAGAGAGCTTTATTCTCATTAGCAAATTTTATGGACAAGGTGACAATTTTATATTAGATAATATGAAATAACAATCTGGGCTTATAATAATTATTATAAAACAAATAATATCTTACTTCATACTAAATTAAATTATGCCAGTCTATTAAGTATGGTAGATTGCAGAATTCTAGCACAGAATAATAAGGTCTTTCAAGCAGAAATGCCTTTATCAATCTTCGGAACTTATTAAATGTATTTGCTGGATGGAATTTTTTACCAGATCAGAAGTGGGTCTTTCTCTTAGTGGGTAGCTATGAATGGGTCTCTCAGTTGAGGTGTGAAAGTGTTTGTGAATCAAATAAATGGATTCTAAAATGAAAAGTGAGGGGAGAGTTGAAATTTTGTATTTTTTAAAATAGAATTCTCAATGTGTTCTACTACTTGAATCATAAATGTAACGAACAGGTCTTTTCTGTATTTTGAAGATACGAGAGATTCGAAGAGGTACATGACCCCTAGAAAGGCAAACCATAGACAAGATGCAATTCGAACAACGAGTAGAGCAATTTCACCGCCAAGGTCTATATGTACAGACCATTGAAGGGCACCTTTAATGTCTAGACCAAGAAACTTGATCTAATTTTAGGATCGTATTAAGTTAATAGACCAGGACTTAATAGTAATACGATCTTTGCCCATGGCAGAATGTAAAGCTTGTACATCTGGACCACTTGAGGTTACATTGGTGTCATCCGCAAATAAAGTGAATTAACCATTAATTCGAAGTCCGTGACATCATTAATGAATACAAAAAAAAAGAATTGGACAAACACTAACACTGAGGTACAGCACTGACAACTGGTAAATTACTTGAAACTTTACCATTAGCTCATACCAGCTACATTCAAGGTAAGATACAAACCATTTTAAAGGAATACCTCGGATGCCATGATACTCTAGTTTGTTTTATGATCAACACAATCGAAGGCATTAGCTAAATCATAAAAAATCGAAGCTGTATAAAACTTATTATTGAGTGGGGTTTATGTATATTTCATTAAGGGCAGAAAAAATAGCGTCATTAGTGCTTTTATTAGGTAGGAAACCAAATTGTTGAGCTTTCAAGATGATATGCTTAAATAGAAAAAGTAAAAGACGGTTTTTCATTGGTTTTTCGATTATCTTCGATAGGATTGGTAATAATGTAATAGGATGATAGTTACTAGTGTTATTTTTCTCGCCACCCTTCTGCAGGGGAACAATTGTAATTGTTCTTAGACAGTAGGAAAAAGCCCGTTGGTTAGAGAACATAAAACGTTAATCATCACTTTTGGAAAATTTTAAAATAATTCAGATGATAACCCATCGATGCCACCGGAAGTCTTGTTTTGAATGCTGAGTATGGTTTGCTCTAGATCAAATCTATTTACAGGTTTAAGAGAATGTCAGTGATTCTTTTAGAAGGCACAAGGCATCACTACTTGGAGATATTTTAAAACTAATATTCTTACTAACTTCACGAAATAATTGTTAAGTTCGTCTGGGTTGAGGTCAATATTGATGAACGCTCTCAAATCATTCATAACAGACCAAGTTTCTTTCGATGACTTTTAGCTCTAGAGATAGTTTTATTTAGTAGTTTTGAAAGTTTTCCAATACAATAATACCTATATAGTTACTGATATAATTGAGTGTGCGAGGATTGTCTGTGAAAGTTTTAATATTCAAGAGTGATCTAATATTTTTGGACGAAGTACGTGTTTTTTTCATAGTCAATGATTTGTGATTATTAGTTTTACGAGGGCGAAGAGGAAATGCAATATTGAAGCACTTGGGGATATTTGGATCTACTTTGTTGAAAAACGTAACAGCTAGAGCAGGTATTAATTAAAGTTCAAAAAGTCCAGGTAGCGTTCATCTGTAAGAATGTGTTCAAAAAAGAATGAACCTAATATTCTGAGGTTGATAATACCTGCAAACACATTTACTTCTTAAGGATGCCAACTCCATTCAAATAAAAAGTAGCTTAAGCTTAAAAGAGTATGTTTAGTAGAAATCCATTATTTCCTTATATCATCTTACCATTTCCTCACAAATTGCATATAATATATATAAAACATGGATCTTTGTTGTAGGGATAAGGTAGTATCCAATTTTTTATCTTAATCTAAAAGATGTGGTTGACCACTTTTGGGCAATTTCTTTATACATATTGTCGTCCAAGATTTTATGAATATTTCACAATAAACTACACTTTTTACTTTGACTTCATTTTATATCCCAAATATATTAAATCTTTGTAGATTTATTGGTAGATTTATTAACGGTTGATTGAATTTCACGTAGAGCCTAAGTAACTTGATTCCAATGATTCTACTATGTGTTAGGATTAAGATCTTTCATGTAAAATTATCCAGATATTTAGAGGTGAGAGAAGTAGCTTCTTTTGCGAGGTAATCCGTTTTTCGTTACCTATAATACCAATGTGAGCAGAAAACCCATATATAGTAATTGAAGTATTTTGATATTTCGCAGCAGTACACATCCGTGTATGTCATGTATATCTTGGACTATAGGATATCTGGTATATGTATGTTTGATGGAATTTATGGCAGATAAGGAATCTGCGCGTATTGCTATGCTTGAATTTGTGTGCTTTTTCGCTTGTTTAAACGCTTGTAATATAGCAAATATTTCATCAGTATAAACACTACAGAAAGAGGAGATATTATAGGATCAGATGCGTTTTTCTGATGTCGTTACAGAACATCCAACTCCAACGTCGATCTTTGAGGAATTCATGTTATTTCACTACTCAGTAATTCGAGAATTTGGAGAGGAAACTATCAGATTTACATAATTTTACCAAGAAGCTGCTTTGCTAAGTTTCACCACGTATTGTGCTTTTTCTTTGAGTCTCTTGTAATTGATTAAGTTTTTAGGGTTTTTGTTGCTTTGTTTGTTGTTTTTAGAGCTATTTTAGATTGTAATATTGCGTCTTGGCAGAAAGAGCTCCACCAGAGTACCACTCTATGGTTTTGGGTAAACGTAATTTTATCAATGTAGGTGTTGGCTGTTAAGAGAATAGAATCTGTCATTACTTTTAAGCAATCATCAACATTGTTGGGGAAAGGTAAATCATATGTTTGTAGGGAATTATCAACAGCTGATACGTGCTCAGGACAATTGGCTTTACTGAGATGCCAATAACTTTTGTGCCTTTATTGTGGTTTGTTATTATTATTGGATAGTGGTTGCTGTTGTGGAGATATAAAGAGTATATATATATATATATATATATATATATATATATATATATATATATAAAGAGTAAATGGTGAGTTTATCTGGACAATAGGCCGTTATAGCAATAGCTTCAAGTCTGTATACAACGGAAGTAAGGTTGAATAAAATTTGTGCCACTAACTCTCACACAATTTGTCTTGATACAATAATATCCTTCAAAAGAGTTGCGGGAGATTAGCTATTGTGAAGTTAGTCTCCTTGAGAAATTTGATCGGTAAATTGCAGATAGATTCTGGATTTCTTCTAATCACAAATAGTATTCGTCGGAATTCCATTGCAGAATAATGAATTTTAAAGTTGTTCCAAGTCAGATGATTGTTGAGATACATCGTTAGGGAGTTGTTTGAATTTGTAGATGTTGCAAGCTGCGCAATTTCGATGGGCTAAATTTTCGTTTTAGTTTTTTCTGCAATTTAGTGATGAGGTTTTTTAAGGATCTGTCAGAGATAATTGAATATATTTGTGCAAGATCCTTAAGAAGGACATCAATGCTGGTGGTAAAATTATAAGCTTCTTCTAGAGGATCATTATAACTGAAAGAGTTTTCCAGGAAAGCTATCATATATAGATTTTTATGGTGCAGAAGTGATTAATTTTTAATGTTGTACGGAGAAGTGAGGCTGATTCTGCAAAAGCTTTTGTCATCATTTTTGAATTTATTTTTTTGAAATTTTATGTAAGAGGCAGTGAGGGTAGTGTTAAAAGACGGACAGTATTTAGTATAGAAGGATATTCAGGTCTGGTGTCCATGGAGGGCTCCCTTTTAATACTAGAGGAAATATGGATGCTATCTAGTTGGATAGGTTACTGTATAACTGAAGGTGTATTATTAGAAGCACGATAATCGGTTTGGGGTAGGTATAGAGGAGAAACCTAAGAAGGAAATCCTTCTGTTTCATAGCTATTGCTGATAGGTTGGGGAGAATTTTAACATCCATTTTAGACGTTACCTACTACGGAGAACAACACGCATAAACGCAATTGATGAAAGCTTACTGCTAACTAATGCTCTTGCGCGGGTGTTTGTTGAGGCATTAGGAGTTTCGGGGATTACACAAACAATTACTCGAGTCACAGGGAGTCGTTGCAGATGACTGACTAAGTCGCTAAATAACTGATATTCGGGCGGCCCCGTTTGTATTTATACTTACCTGCAAGGATTGTTCGGGAATTGGATTTTTCCGGTTTTTTCGAGAAAACAGAACAATGAATCGAAAATGCTAGAGTGCCTGGAAGTTTCGAGAGAAGAGGTTTAGGTCAGATGGATTTGTCCAGAATACTATTGTGTTTTGAATATCGCCGCAGGTAGTTTTTATGCGGGTCGTCACATTACGAAGTAAGAACGCATTCAAACATTCTCACGACGGCACTCTTAAACGGGCCGGATTAAACCTTTCCGCGGGCCGTAGTTTCCCCATCACTGATTTATATTATATATTTAATATACATAGACATTATTTGAGTACAAATAGTATTGAATGTAAATAACAGACCTAGAAGTCATCAATTATGATAAATTTTTTCTTCCGCCTAGCCGCCCTACCTGTAAGCAAAGGTGCCCTACCTCAAATTCGACTCTTGCAACAGCCCTGTGTATTTTAAATGCTCCAAATTTTATTTATAAAACCAACTTCATATAACTAATAAACTGGAACGTTGTACAGATAACAAAAACGTGTATTATGAATAGCTAAAATAATATGTTGTTATGGCGCCGGAGAGCATTATTACCTGTAAAATAAAAAAAAATGAACATACTCAAGTAAATGCACAAATCGCTTTTTTTTGGAATTTTGTGACCCCTTAGGTCACGCTCAAAACGTCAGATTAACGAAATTGGTAATTCCTAGATCGCAATTAACACCCGTTACCTTTATCTGAAGCGAAATACGATGTCAGTGACAGTTACATCATGTAGCTGAATCATATGTCTTTTGGGTCATTATCTCCTATCTCCTGAATTAATTTTTTGTTCAAACATATTATTTCTAAATATTTATATGGTAATTATTTAGTTTAGGTCTGATTTCCTTGAAATTTTAGTATGTTGTACAGTTTTTTATGCTGAAAGAGAAGATATATATGTTGGGCGCGGAAAACATTCCTTCATATAGTTTTTATGGTTTGAACATTGGAAAATGTGCACTATCCTGAATAGTTGATATTTTGCAAATACTTGATGTTGGAGGATTAGGAACAGGGGGGGTCTGTTAAAAATTTAAACTATCTTTTAATAAAACTTCGTCCCGCCCTCAATCCTCTCCAACATTAAATATAATTAGTTACTACTAATCTAATGACACAAATCAATTTCTAACAATAATCATTTATTTACACGTACAAATAATCATCAATTTCTATTGGATACATTCGTGACATTTCTTCAATAAATGCCTCAATTCTATTTGAATATGAATAAGGTATTTTCAATAGAAATTCCCCAAAATATTGACGATAATGGGATCTAGTTCTTCCATAACGAGGTATGTTGTCACGATTATCTCGCCAAAATCGCTAACTATTTTGAGTATGAGCCTAACCTAACCTAACCTAACCTATCTACCTCGAAAAAGTATGTGAAGGAATAATTTCCGTGCTCAACATGTATATATCTCCTTTTTCAAAATAAAAAACTGTATAACATACTAAAATTTCAAGGAAATCGGGCGATGCAACCTAAACTAAATAATTTCCATTTATGTTGATGATCCACGAAGCGATGCGCTTTTGTCATTCATGAATACATATAAGTACCTACCAGAAGTATCTACAACTGATTTTGAGATCTCCAAGATTAGTTGATTATCTGGAAGTATCTTTAAAGAAATCGAAATGTGAACATTAGTTAAAAGGGAAATTATATCACAGTAGTCCAGTATGTCGTTAGTACCAATATCATTGGATTGGATTGAAAAGACGGCTTGGAAACGTCTGGGAAAAATTCTTAGAATAAATAAGGAATAGTTGATAGTATTTTATTATTCTAGCGCTATTTTTCAATAAATTCCTATCTCCAAATTATCCATTTAAAACCAAGGACTTAACAAGTCATATTAGAGCACAAAGGATTTAAAAACAATTATGAATCCTTTAAATGTTTCCACATTTGACAATACCTACCAATGAACAATGGAAGACATCACTACTGTGTACTTTTGTATAAATGATCATATTTCGAACTTCCTAAATAACTGTGAGAATTTTTGCAGGTGTTTATTGTAGAGAATTTGTCATCTAATATTTTCTTTTGTTTTTTTGTTGATGTCGGTAGGTAGATATTATGACAGGAATATCCTTGAAACATTCTGAAAGCTTGGAAACATAATGGAGGCGTTTTTATACAAGTGGAAATATAAGCGCGATGATTCATTTCTCTTCCCTTCCAATAAGTATATATGAATTCTGACACTGCAAAAATATTAGTATAAAAATAGAAATATGAGATTAAAGTGTGTTAAATTTGATATTAAAAATAATAATATAATATTATCAGATTTTAAACAAATTTTATATATTATGATCTTAATTAGTCAAATTGAAAAGATGATTTGATCAAGAACACCTAATAATTTAGATCAATACTTAACACGAACGATTAAAAACTTCTGTGAAAAAAGAAAATGAAATCAATGTTTTGCTTCCAATTACTGAAAACCCAGACACAAGTGACAAAACACATTCACTAGCGAAAATAATTAACTGGAGTTGATGTTGAAAAAAAAACTAGGATTTTGTTGGTGCGATTTTTTACACACTTATAAACACAATAACTGACTGGCTAAAAATGTATGAGTAAATACTTTTATATAAATACAACATGTTGAAGAGGTCTTCGCACTGGGACTCCGTGGAAACAGCAACTAATCGTTTTCTTTGGGAACAGACGAGATAATTCACGTTTGATGAAAATAGTTGACTTAATAGGCAAGAAAAAATGGTCCAGCACAGCGGCCACCAAGGTCACCAAATTGCAATAAAATGGAGTCACATTAAGAATGGAGTGTACAAAATACCTCCAACAAATAAGCATGGAATGATGAAGAGAATACGGAATGAATCTTGGAATATTTCTTAATGTGATTAACTCTTTCAAATATCGATTTCGAGCATGCATAGAGGTATTTGAAGGTCATTTCGCACCCCTATTGTTATATCATCAAGATGTATAAGTGTACTTAGTGAATAGGATAGTTTTTTTATTGTTAAATTATTAGATATAGGTACACAATAATTGTTTTGCACAGAAATATCTCAAGACCTAATTTTAGGTATAGGGAATGCTTGATAAAAAGTATGGTGGTAGTACTTTTCGATATTGACGTAAAAAACAAGGTAATTAATTTGGAAATAATTTATACTATTTGGCTTTGGCCACAACAGATCTTCATTCTTGAATCTCTTTGGTATTGTACAGGGTATCGAAGTTGTTACGATTTTTATGGAAAGTTTGTTCGGTAATCCCGAAAGAGTTTTTTTCGCATTAACATGTCAGATAAGGGTGAAGGTGAAGTTGACGACGACAGTGAGCGGAAGGTATTCCACTCGGACGCCGCGGCTGCCTTTGATGTAGCGCTATTCGCTACGTTACGTTGAACAACAGTCCACTTCGATCCCAGCGGATACGTTGTTTCTGAGATGTTGATGTAACTTTCATGTTCGTCTCTTCGTCAAAAAACTGTAACTGTAACTGTAACTTAACGTATAGTTTAGAATATTGTTCTGTTTTGTTCATTATACTTACTTTACTGTATTCGAAAGATACTGTAACTTTTATTATTACACTAATTATTTTCATCCATTCTTTGTTTTCCATTTTTAAAAATATTACACTCGTGAGCTCATAGACATGTCCCGCCGTAATTCAGACACATGTGTGGGTAACTAGCAAGTCTTTCCTCAATTTTTTTACGAAAAAATGACAGAAGAAAGTTTAATAGAGGCGGTAAGGGAACATAGATAGCTTTACGATACAAAAATGGTGATTATATGAAGACGAAGACGAAGACGAAGAATCGGGATTGGGGTGATATTGCAAATGTAATTCAGCTAACTGGTTTCGAAACATTCGGAAAAAATTAGCAAAATCAGTATACTCATTTTAGTTAATTGTAAATTGTCCACTGTTTTTTTTTCTTCGATTAAATAAATTTGAATTTCTTCCTCATCAAGGAATGAAACAACATTTCCTCATGACCATCATCAGATTCTGATTCGCAACTTAAGTTCAATAACAACAATTATTTTGTTCGATTATCACAAATGTCAGCCATTTTTTGATGCCGGCTATTCGCGAACTGCTAATCAAATCCGAACCCCACCGTTTCCTATTTGAAAACGTGTGTCTCAATATGCGGATCACCACGCAACACGTGTAGCATGTACGAGTCGTGTCTCTCGTGTCACGCTACTTCACACGTGCTATACATATCCCAATTTGTACCTTGCCTCACAACTGCTTCGAATAATTGTTCAGAATAATCCCATTAACCTGTGTATTAATATAAATATAAACTATCGTGAAGGATAACGATACAGCTAATAAGTTGAATAAACCGGCCTACGAGGGAAAACAAAGATCCGACGATAAATCAATTTTACGCCATAAAAGAAGGAATTCTGAGGGAATACGTACTTATTAGGGAAAGAAAAGTGGCTCTCAGTCATTTTAATTTTTGTTGTTTGTTGTTACCATTTAAACAGATGGCTAATTGTTGAAAATCAATTATTAGAAACCATTTTTTAGCCCCAAGCAAATAACTCTTACTATTGAAAATAATCTGTTACCCGTCAATAAATCTGATATTCATTAATCAAAAATTTACAAATCATTTTAAATAGTAAGAAATATTTGTCGAGGGCCAAAAAATAGACACTAATATATTTTTTATGTACTATTAATAAATTTCTACAAAGACTAATAAATCTTTTTAACAGTGTGTATTATTTAAATGATGTATTTCAATTTTCATGCCCTCATTCATTGTATTCAATTCTATTTAGGCCTTAGCTAAACTACATTTTGGGTTGAAGGAGAAAATTAGTAGACTGCCGACTGATAGCCGAGTACTATTAGGGGTCCAGCGGTAAGTATTGGATTTAATATGTTTATCTTTCAATGTGGAAACCTAAATCCGAAAATATTGTTACATAATATATTGAGATTAAAAACGCAATTTTAATACTCTAAATTGAATTATTTTCCAAAAATTTTTAGTCATATGATTATAAATAAAAAAACATCCACTTACATATTAGTTTCAGAAAACCACAAAAATTTTTTCAATAAAAAACATCAAATGTGTTATTATTTTTTCACAAAAAGAATGACACAGCGGGTAACGTTTGAAAACCAAAGTTTTCTCATACGTACATAATTGGAAAGCTATTCAAACCAATTTTTATTTTATTTTATCAAATAAATGAAATATCTAAATACGATAACTTGTGACTTATCCAAATCTATTTGAAATTTTCTAATTGTGAGCCCAATATGTTGCTGAAGAATTTATAATAAGAGGCACATCCCGAAAGTTACTTTTCTAATGTTTTCCTTTTTAAAGTAAAAGGAGTCAGCCGCGTCAATTGTGCCATGCGAAATAAATCTTTGATGTATCATTCACCGTCTGCGAGTTGTGGTCGCAATGGGTAAGCAGATGGTGTGTCGCTGGTGAAGGCAGGTTTTCGAAAGTTGTCAAAGGATCTATTATAAAGAGCGCAGTGGACGATCGTCCCTCATCAATGATTCTCATTAAGCACCTGCTCTTCAAAATTATGTGCCACCACTGTGCCCCAAAACCTGACACCAAAACATAAAATTCAACGGTAGGAGTAGTATTGACATTTTTGCAAGTGTTTTGGCAACGACGAAGAACTGAAGACCTCTGGAAAACGATGGGTCACAGGCGACAGGGAAATACAGAAGTTGATCCGACGATATGGCAATTATTTCAATTCTGATGTCATTGAAACATTGCTGTACATTACTTTAAAGTTGTTCGTAAAAAGTGAGCTTTTTTTATGAATAGATAACTCACTTTCTAAATATGCCTGGCATAATATTAGATGTTTTCATTAGTTATTTTTTCATATTTGCTATTGTTTGACACATATGTATGTTTTTACTTATATCTTATGCTTTCATTCAATGACAAATAAATATAGAATTTTAAAATCATGAAAAAATTTACCATAACTTACGTCATCAGCCTACTTAACATTTGAAGAAACATTTTCGCCGTTCACATGCGGTTTTCGTTATTTTAATGTTAATTTAGTTTACTTTTAGAAGACCTAATCAAACTTTTATGCTTCTATCAACATTTGTCAAGAGAAGTCACAATATCTAAAATATATGAAACTATGTCATAAAAATTTGCTAAGCAGAACCGGATTTAGAGGCACTTTTTCATAACAAGCTTCCCACTCTCCCCCACTTCAAGTTTGAAGATATAGAAGAAAACTTGTGGAATAAAAAAATGCTCGGAACTCGTCAATAATTAAGTGAATTTTAAAAAATTTTGCTTTTTCAATTTCATATTTTCAAATAGGCCTTCCAGTGGTTGACCTAAAATTCTCAAAATATCTCCATGTGTTTCACGGGGCCGTATTTTTTCATAGTTTTTTCCACCTGAAGCTGTAATATGATTCGTCCCTGAGATTTGGTCGACAGTCTCTACATTTCCAAGTACAAATGTTTTTAAATTCCTCTTAAACCTTTTTTTTATGTTGGAATTTTATGAAATACAATTATAACTTAAAATCCCTGTTGTATTTAAAAATATTTTTTTAAACTTATTTTCCCAGAACCAATAGCTTCAGAGAAAAAATATAAACACCATATTTTATATATATTTCTTAATAAATTGAGTGCTAAACAATCAAGATGTAATACGATTCATATTAAATTCTGAAAATGACTACCTCTACCTTGTTGTCACTTCGACAATTCATTTACCTTCTTCACTTAATGTTTATTTAAATTCAAAATTTAAATAAAACCTAACCTAACTTTGATCTTCCCTTAGAAGGCCACGATACAAAAGACAACGTTATCAAAATACGAGGTATACTACTAGTAGAAGCACTGGAACATTTGGATTTTTTCTTAAACGACAAGTATGATGATTATCCAGAAAAATATACTTACATTGGGCTGTAGTATGATAGACTTGATCTGGATCAATTTTAATAACAAAATTTTGTTTCAACCTATTTTATCAGTGAAATAATAATTTTTGATCATTTGAGCTGCTTAGTAAGAATAGAACATAATTAGTACCATATTTACTCGACTCCACGTATTTGTAATAAATAACTGATTACATTGGAGTCTACAAAGCTTACGAAAACATCATATATAGATTAAGATAGAAAAAAACATGAGGCAGTTAGGTGATAATTCGGAACTATCTTAATTTAATACGCGCAATCACCTCCTAGATGTTGTCGCATGAATTTAGAAACAACCTGTATATGTTTTCATCACTCCTTTATAGTAAATATATAACACATAACGGTCTTATTATTATTGATGTTTTCAATATTTTCAAATTCAATATAATGCAAGCTGACTGACTCGATGATGATATATTTGTGACTGCATACAACAACTTTCCTAATACTACACAGTTCAACAAAGGCAATAACTCTCACAATTGTACTCTCGATTTAATTTATTAACACATGAAGACGTGATTTAACCACTCACCACATCCGGCCCGCGGACAGATTTTGTCCGGCCCGCGGAGAGCTAGCATACTTCAAAACTCCTTTTAGAGAACATATTTTTTGTAGCAAATTAAATTTAGTTTACTGAAGTATTCTAATTTGATGAATGATATAAGAAATACTAATGAGATTTATGTAATTGAGATTTTCCACTTAGTTGTGGACTAATTTTACTTGTACCAATTATTAAAAGAGATTTAAGATGCTCATCAGTTAATTTAGATCTGTAAACACTTGTGTGAGAAGGCCTTCTCACACAAATAAGTAGTACCAAAAACAGAAAACAGCCCACGATCAAATTTATGCAAATTATCAAATTGTGTCAGTGAAAGACTCTTATAAAATTCCAACACAGATGAATTTTGATATTTGTTCTTAATTATATCACTGCACTGTAGATCAATCATTTCCATTTGAAGTTCCGGGGCTAGGGCTTCAATGTCAGTATCAAAAGGATTCTGAAAAATCTTAATTTGATTCCCAATGGCATCAAAGTCCGAGAAACGAGTATCAAAATTTATTTTCAAAGCACTCAAAGTTTCGATTGCAAAATCGATAGGAAACTCAGTCTCAGTGGTGGGGCTTATTATTTCACATGTTTTAAAATGTGAAAAACATTTACTTCGTAGTTGTGATTGAAACAGTATCAATTTCTTCCGGAATGATTTGATATTAGTGTATAAATCAGAAAGATGCTGGTTTTCATCTTGCAATCTCAAATTCAGTTCGTTCACATGTTTTCTCAAATTAACATAGAATGCTAGCTTCCACAGCCATGCGTTGTTTTGTAATTCAGTAAGAGGGCGATACTTTTCATTCAAAAAAATTACGATCACTGCTCGAAGTTCAAAAAAGCACTGAAGGCCTTTCCCACAACCAAGCCAATGTACGGCAGTATGATGAGGTAAGTCACTTTCTCCAATCTCTTCAATAAATTGTCGGAATTGTCGGTGATTCAGCCCAAAAGATCTGATAAAATTAACAGTTGATATGACTGGTTTCAGAACTTCAGACATATCCAAACATTTTCCGCACAAAGACTGTTGAATGATACAATGTAAGACTAAAGGTTTTAAACCACCGTCATTTTCTACAGCATTTGACACAAGAGCGACCACTCCTTTATCTTTCCCACTCATGTTTTCCCATCCATCAGTTGTAATACATTTCAAGTTTTTCCATCGAAGGTACTTTTGATTAATGGCCATTTAAACTCCTTCAAAAATATCTGTACCAGTAGTTGTGCCATGAACACTATATATATCAAGAAGTTCTTCATGCACTTCATAGCTTTTATCTACTCCTCGAATATAAATCAACACCTGAGCAGTATCTGACACATCCCTTGACTCATCCATGGCCAAAGAAAATCACTCAACATGTCCACTTTTGTCGAACAGTTGAGAGGATATATTTTCAACGATGTTTTCTACCCTTCGAGCCACAGTGTTCGTTGACATACTGACAATTTTTAATAAATTTACCTTTTCAGGGCACATTTTTTCGGCTTCTGCAGTTATGCATTCTTTGATCATTTCTCCATCGGTGAATGGTTTTCCACGTTTTGCAATTTCAGGAGCCACACGAAAGCTGGCACAAGTTGCAGCCTCTTGTTCAGTTTTGAGTTTCGTAAATGAAGATTGCTGCGATTTCAATCCGCGCTTCATAGCTTCGAATTTTTCTGTCCGCAAACTTCCTGTATATTTTGAGTAATTTTTAAAATCTTTTGTTTCATACTGACGATTAATGTTATATTCTTTGAGACCAGCTATGCTTTCATTGCAAATTAAACATAGCGCCATGTTACTGGACTCAATTACGAAATACTGAATGTTCCACTGATCTTTGAATTTTCTGCATTCACTATCAATTTTTCGCTTCTTTTCCATGCTACTAAATCACACACAAAAGCAACAATTCAAATCAAAATACTGTTACGAAGATGTCTTAAGCTTAAACACGCACAAACACGTTTTAAGTAAGTACGCACTATTTTATTTCAGATAATGACAGGAAAATTAATAATATGTAGTGTTGCCGTTTTGCGAACTTTAGGCCGATTTGCAGCCTTTTTTGAACGTTGTGTACTTTTTCGGACTTTCTTTTTCATCATTGGACTATTTCACTTTTTACCACCGGCAACAATGATAATATGGCTTTGGCCCTCGGAACTGGAGTAATCAGTATAGCCCTAAGGCTGGAAAGTTTGGAGACCCCTGTTCTAGAACAGCGAACGAATAAACAAATCATATAAATTCTTTTGCTGATTATGTTCCATCAATATGTACTACCCCATATATTTCAATTTTGACAATATCGATAAAAATATAACTTATCATGTGTCCTATTTTTAAAAATGATAAGGAGGTTGTTATTGTAAATTATCCTCCCATCACAGTTATATCCAACTTCTCTGAAATATTTGGAATTACGTTTTACAACTTAATGACATTATTTTCCACTTGGTGAAATCAGGGATTTTATCTTGATAGACCATACATTCTTTAATTTAATGTTCTTAACACAATATATGGCAGCGCACTTCGATAATGTTAAACAGATTGATGTCAACTATACAGATTATTCTTCTCATGAAGCTATCCAATATTGACTCAACTGATTCATTGACTAATGCTTTCATGTTATGCTTGATAGATAGAGAATTTATAGTTACAGTGGTTTTAGCTTCATAAAAATTTTTGGAGTGCCCCTGGGCTCAGTTCTCATGCCGTTATTATTTTTAATTTATTTATAAATGACATTTTCCTTAGATTATATTCCAATACTAATTCTTATGGAAATGATCTGAAACAATATCATTCCATAGTAAATATTAGTGATTGTCACATAGTGATATCTGATACAGATACAATCTCTGAGTGGTGTGATGAATATGTATTCCTTTTTAATACCCTAAATTCAATACCGTATTTTTCATTAGGAAATTGAACCCTAACCATATCAATGATCGATTATCTATTTATTCTTGGTGTTATAGTAAATTAAACTGGGCAGTATATTAATGTAATCTTTAGTGAAGCTATCTAGCTCAGCAAAATGATTAATATTCACAAAACGTATGTGGTTAAATCATATAATATTTATCTACCTCAAAACACATCCTGATTTAACTTAAACCAACTCATGATTCGACGCGACGTATGCATTCTTTCTAGGTATTCCTTCGCAAAATTGTGACTCATCAAATTGACTGTTCTGTATTGCTAGGTCTTTCAAAAATCATGCTCCTCCAATTACCGCCCGGATCCATTCATTATCTAGTTTTTATCTTTATATAGAATGAACCAATATCACTGTCGTCTACAAAACTGTTAGATATTTTTTACAGCATTATCTCTAACATAAATTTTTTTTACCGTTTTGTAATTTTCGTATTCGGTCGAGTTAACTTGAAATGATTTGTCACTGTTGGGCTTATGTACATTATATTATCAACATTTCATCTAGATGTATTACTGTTTATTTGTACTATTCAACTTAATTTAATCGCCAGTTTTTAAGGATGTATTTTCTCTTCAATAATTGATCCTTGGTTTGTAGTATGGTGCAAATAAATAAATAACCGTTCTCGGACCTCAAACCACGTATCGAATTTGAATTTAGTCTGTGATTAAAACAAAACCATTAACGTTTAAGCCTCGTCGATACTCAGTGAAATTCCTAGCAATATAAGGTTGTGTATCATTTATACACATAAAGTTTGCGTGTTGTGCAAACTCTTAGTTATTTATGCGCAATCAATTTTGACAAACACTAAGTATGTACAAGCGTCAAAGTTATGCCTTCGCATGCGATACACCCAAATGTACCGTTGGATTTAATCACGTTTAGTGGATTAATGTCGTTTGGAATACTCTGTTGGCAATACACCGCTTAAAGCTTGCAGACCTGGTTTTAGATTATCTCTCAAAATGTGTCGGTTAAACGCAGGATTACAAAAATCACATTTCATGTCTTCTAAATAAAAAATAAAAATGGATATTTATATTGAGGATGTTCAACATATTTCTGACATGATAAACTTTTAAGACAGAATTATCTCGGATTTAACGATATCCACGGTTCTCAAGTAGACAGAAGAAGAAACAGAATTTAATGTGTACGTACAGTAATGCCATAAATGTTTCGATTCAAATCTAGAAAGGCATATGGTAGACAAAAAGTCTACGAAGGGCTTGCAAGGGCAGTGGATGAGTAGATATACAATTTTCATTAAGAATTTCTTTCTCCGATTATTTGCGGTCTTTTATTTGCCTTGTTCATTTCGTTTATAATGAACATTGATAATTTTCTTTGCATATTTTCTTATTCCTTCAGTTTCAAATTTTTACAAGTATCCAAAGTTTTTTGAAAATTACCTCAAAGAAAACAGCCCTTTACTTACCTTTTCTGTCCATTTAGATTACACCGTGATATACAATTTTTATACCTGCTTAATTTCGAGTTTATAAATACTAAGTCTCAGCTTATGAGTTCCCTACATATGTCGTCTATATGCCGTTTATTTTTCCAGAGACATTTCAATCTTAATTTAAACTACGCCATTTGAGGTGTATAAGTAACGGTTGGCGTTTTTGATGTTTTTTGTTGCAAAATGATAATAACCGTGCGGCGCGGCGCTAACAATAACAATTTGAAATCAATATTATATTCTATATAACGCTGAAGCTTCGGGGGGATATACTAAATACTGTTGTTTTCTTTGAATGTGGAGCAGTACGAAAATATGGACTGAAAGGACACTGACACATGTACAATTGATAGATCTCAAGAATGTTCTATTTCTACTTGATTTACAACTGAGTTTGATGAAAAAAATTGACCACGCTATAATTAAGGTGGGAATAGGTTTTTGTATTTAAATAAAGTATTTGCACACTTTAATTCGAAGAACGAATATTCGCCGGTCCTCAATTACACAAATTGATAAAACAATTTTAGGAAATTATACATACGGTAGCTACGGAGCGGCCGGTTACAGACATTTCAATAGCATACGAACAATTCGGTTGTAGAGTACCTGAATTGGGATTTCTAGAACTGTCGATATTCAGGAGGGGTTCAGATAGTCGTGGTCAAGTCAAGAACTTATAATTTAATTTTGATAACAATAGAATACAGGTAAAAAGTAGGCATTTTATCAATGTACGTAAGTACTGTACTTAAAAATATTTATTCTTTATTGTACACCTGGAAAACTTAAAACATAATAACTTGTACATATACACGTACATATTGCCATCTTCTCTTGAAGACATCTAGAGAAGCACTAACACGCCCGGAATTATGCAGCCTATTTATATTCCATAACCGTGGTGAATAATTTGTCATAACAGCTAGAGGTACGTCAGGAGTATGACGCAAAACTCCGCAAAATCAATTTTTCTTTTACGTCTTCACCCGAAACACGTTATTGCGTCATTTACGTCAATGGGTACGTTTTTGTGAACGTGGAGAAGTGTCAGTCCGGTTAGGCGATCTTTAACCATTGAAGATCTTAGCCACGATTTAATTCTGAGCAACGTCTCTGCTGTCGCTACACTGACAGGTAGTGTAGCCATAATACATAAAAATTTTTTTATATTAGGATACATATCGATGGCACAATTTAAAATAAGATCAGAAATCGACTGCGATATGTCCTGGCTCCGCTGCCACGCCTGCCACTTCACCATCCACAGCCGATATTCATTTACAATGACCGAAACTGGAGTTTTATCTAGTAATAATGTATAGTCGGTAACTAGTTGTTTCACAGTTTCAATGTCTTCATCACTATTGTGTGACTTTATCTAAGATTTTAGGTTAGGTCTGTAAGCTTAAGCTTTTCAATCTCCCTCGTCCAAAAAAAAAATGTATAAGTAGGTACATAAGTCAGCACTCTTTCAGTAAGTAGGTACCTACATATCTACCTATGAGGTACTTTGTGAGCGTTAAAAACAATAACATTTAAGTTAAAACACACGCACTGGAATAATGAGAACCTGATTACTTACCATTTCTTGTAATTAATGAATTTGCAACAACAAGCTTTAAGAATACTTATAAAGGTACACTTATAAACACATTATAGGTAGAAAGAAATTTTAGTTTTTAAACTTGTTTAACTATGTTATGATATGTTGAAGTTTAGTCGTTCCGATTCCGATTGAGGTTAGGTCTAGCTAGACGTTACCATTATACAAAGTTATTATATTATATCAAATTAATTAAATATTGAAGTATGCAGTTACATAAAAACTGTATGGTGACAAAATATATAAATAAAATCATTAGGTTCAATTAGTGGTCCACCTAAGTCTTGGAACCAGCACGGGGGGGGGTCATGACCCCCCTGACTCGCCTTTGCACTGTTTACAGCTTCAACTAGACCAATACGCGTTTAGCTTACAAAGTTATCTTGTTCAGAGTTAAAAATTTATTTTTTTTTATTTTTGGTGCAAATTTGATTATTTGGATTATTTGCAATTTTCCAATTTGATGGAAATATTGGACGAACAAATATAATATGAGGAACAGAAACACTAAACAAAAGGAAAGACTGTGGCAAAGCAAACATGAGACAGGCAATAGCAGGAATATACTGACCAGGAAGGGAAGTAAATGAAACGAAACAAATATCCCAGTTAAAAGAGTGAAATGAATTTAATATATTATAGAAATTGAAATAAAACGACTAGTTATAACTTTAAACGATACGTATATTTTGAACATTCTTAGCACAAAATACAATTACAATTGTAACTAATTTCCAGATCTAACTACCAATATCCTTTAATATTTACTAAATAACGGCAATGTTTCGAAAATTTTTTTAACAAAAGTTATAAAAATAAATTGAGAATGTAGATATATCATTGAATCACGTACTAAATGAATGTCAGTGAAAGAAGCAGTTGTCACTTTGTTTGAACATACGTGGAAATTTATTGTGCTCATTTTTTATGGTTGTGGTTACTTTCCAATCTATTATCTAAAAATCAATATAATTCGATATTTGGGTAGGGAATGATCTATTAATTTATATCAGTTATTAGTGTCAAAATTTTTATAAAGACCGAAGCTAGGTCAGAGAAAAACACGAAATATTCATGAAGTCAAGAATATAAAAGAATATTTATAAACCATATATTTGTATAGTAGTTTCATTTTTCTTCTTACGTGATTGATGTTTCTCCGTATCTCAGTTTTCATAATAGATAGCGCCCTCTTATTTGTCTCTCTTGTCATTTCCTCCTCAACTTAATTTGTTAAAAACAAGCTATTTCAATAATTGAATTTGCTATTTCTTTCCGTATATCTGGTTTTAATATCGTTTCTGCAATCCATTATATCATTCTTATTCGGTGTTTATTCTTACTCGTATCTATAAGCATTACGGTTGGCTTCTATTTCACTGCTTAGCAGTTTTTTGTCATATGTTTTGTTTTTGCGAAGTTTTTATCTTGTTCTTCGTTTAGTTTGTTAATCTTTCACTGACTGTTCTTTTTTGACTCCAATGTTCTTTCTTGCTTTTTCTCATTACCTTGTAATTTCTAAATTGCACTCGGTTTATCATCAATTTTTTGTATTCAATTATTGCACTACATTTTTATACTTATTACATGAGTGGATGTTTAATGCAATGTTTCACTTACTCTTTCAATTTAGATAACTTGCGTGTTATTCTTTCATTGGTTTCACTTATTACTATTCCTCGATTGTTATATCTTATATTGTTGCTTTTGACATGCAAGATTTATAACCGTATTTTTCACTTGCCATCTAGGACTCTACGTGTTATGTAGACTTTTATCACTGTTTTCTCGGTACTTTACTTTTTACATGATTCTGATTTTGTTCCGCAAATCAACTAGTAAATTAGTGTTCGGGATCTTTATTTTAATATCCACTAATATACTTGTGAATTGACTTGAATGTTTATAAGGGTGATATATATATATATATATATATATATATATATATATATATATATATATATATAAACTATAATGCTTATAGATACGAGTATGAATAAATAGAATTTAAAAATTAAAACACTGATGTAAAAAACACCGAATAAGAATAATATCACGGAATGCAGAAATGATATTAAAACCAGATATACGAGAAGAAATATCAAATTCAATTGTTGAAGTAGCTTGTTTTTAAGAAATTAAGGTAAGGAGGAAATGACAAAAGAGACAAAGAAAAGGACGCAATCTTTTATGCAAACTTCGAAAACTGCAGATACGGAGAAACATCAATCACGGTAAGAAGAAAAATGAGTCTACTGTACAAATATATAGCTTCTAAATATTTTTTTAATATTCTTGATTTCATGAATATTTCAATAAATAAAGTGTTTTTCTCTCACCTAGCTTCGGTCTTTATAAAGATTTTGACACTAATAACTGATATAAATTAATAGGTCATTCCCTACCCAAATATCGAATTATATTGATTTTTAGATAATAGATTGGAAAGTAACTAAATCCATAAAAAATGAGCACAATAAATATATATATATATATATATATATATATATATATATATATATATATATTGTTCTTAATTTTAGGTCTCTTCTGTTTCAAAATTAGTTCTTTTAATAATTTTTAAAAGATAGATGAGATTTGTAAATTCAATTCACTATGCCTTATCCCCTATCCCCTAAAATATATGGTTTATCAAAACTGCACAAACCTGACATTCCCTTTAGATCGTTTATTCCAAGTAATCAAACTTATATATTTATTTATTTCGTTAGATGTGGTTTCTTTATATACAAATGTTCCTATTACCACTGTGAAAAATATAAAAAAATATAAAAAATGGGACAAAATTAAAAAATATACAGAAATACCTCGAAACCATATGAAAGCTATAGAACTCAAATGTACAACATGCTTCAAACAAAGATACAAACAAATTGATGGTTGTGCTATGGGAACTTCCATTTCAAGTACAATTAGTAATGGAAGATCTTGAAAAAACTGTCTTAAACACACTTGATATAAATATTTCATTCTTTTTCCGATATTTAGATGATTGCATTAGTGCCGTACTAAAGACTCAAATTGAAAACAATTAAAAAATTCGATTGTTATCTTAAAAAACTTCAATTCACAATCGAAATGGAACAAAATATTAAAATAAATTTTCTTGATGTCACATTATATAAAATTAACAATAAGATAAGAACAGAATGGTATACGAAATTAACTCTGTTCTCAAGATATTTGAACATCAATTTGTGTCATCCTATGTCACAGAAAAGGTAAGTTTGGCTGATAGATCTATTCAACTATCAGATCTTGAATTTAGATGCTTAGCTATTCAAAAAGCAAAAACTTCATTGACAGAAAATAATTATACGTAAAAAATAATGAACAACATATTAAAGGAAAGAAAGTACAGATTCTACAATCAATTAGGAAGCAAATAAAAAACGAAACATCAAAACGTAAAACATTTTTCCTTACAATATGTACAAGGAATTTTTCTAACAACTATCTAATTATTTCAATAAATATGATATAAGTAATAAACGACATAATACCTCATCCAAATATTCCAATAGATTATAATATAAAACACCAAATAACATAGAAGTAATATTAAATATCAAGTATTACTTAATCTAAAACACGAAAAAGAGAATTTTTAGAAATAGTTCACGTTCATAAGAACGAAAAAGCTATAAATAATTTAAGTGAAATTTATAGCTCTATTTTGTAAATTCTAATGAAACTACAAATAATTTAATTGATTATTGCCACATATTTGAGATGCAAGCCCTGAAGAGAAATTAATTTTTCTTATTTCTATTTTGATTTTATTCTTATATGAACAAACTATTCACGGGTTGAACCGTATAGGAATTTTGAAAATTCTCGACGTTTCGGCTCCCACTTTGAAACCATTATCAAGAAAGGGGTGGGAGAGGGTTGTTAATTGTTCATTGGTGATCAGATTCTGTAGTCTCAATCTGCCTACCCCACGCAATGAATTACTCCTTTTTTTAGTTGATTCCAAGGCCTCAATCTGCCTACTTCTTGGAATTTCACCGACGAAATGAAAAACTGAAACAAAAAAATATAAAATGATTGACATAGAAATAAAATGCAATGTGCTTACCAATGAGAACACTGTAGACATCAACATAATCACTGCTGGTCTTGAGCTAAGTGGTGAGTTAGCTGCTTGGACCTTGTAATTATAGTGGGAAGTATATTATTAGCGAGAGGGGTAAGAAATGTGTGGAGTTATGCTTCTCGAGGGGTTTTAGAGGAAATGTTATTGTTTGCTGAGGTGGTATGGTGAAGAAGTGGATGAAGAAAGTGTTTCCAGGTTTCCTTGTGTTCAGAGAGTTTGAACGTTTCTCTATTTCGATAGCTTCTGCAATAATCCTGGACTTGAAGGAGCGAAGTGAGGCGATAGTTTTGATTCTACTGGAATTTATTATTTGTCCGGTATGGACACAATGTTGGCAATGGTGGAGGATATATCGGAATTAGTGACAGACAACAAGTGTTCCTTTGCCCTGACGGAAATACGTCAATTTGTCTGGCTAATATAGGACGGGGACAATATTTCTATTTCAATTGATATTTCAGCTTCTGATTTTCTCGGTAAAATTCCAAGGAGTAGGTAGATTGAAGCCTTGGAATCAACCAAAAAAAGGGATGATTCGTTATGTGGAGAAGACAGATTAATACCACGGAATCGTATCATAATTCTGACCGCGGAAATCTTTCTGAACATATTTATATACTTGTTCTTGATATTATGTCTCTTCTGTTTTAAAATTAGCTTTTTTATTAATTTTTGGAAGATAAAATTTGAGGTTTCGACATCTTAAATTCATAAAAACGAAAAGCTATAAATGATAATAGGGATCTAAATAATTTAAGTAAAATTTATATCTCTACTTTTTAAATTCTAATAAAACTACAAATAATTTGATTGATTAAGTACTGCTATATATTTGAGGTGTAAGGGTTGAGGAAAAAATTAATTTTTCGTATTAGAATAAAGTTCTAGTTTGATTTTATTCTTATTTTGATATTCATGATGAAGGTTAAAGAAAAGTCGAAACGTCAAATTGTATCTTTCTTAAAATTTCTTAAAATTAATTTTAAAACAGAACAGACCTTAAGTCAAGAACATTAAGATGCATATATATATATATATATATATATATATATATATATATATATATATATATATATTCACCTCTGAAATAATTTCGAAATTCTGCCGGTCTTCAAAGGAGAAAACAACTATTTTCCTGGCTAATGCCTCGACGAATATTGAATTACAACTTCTCTGAAGAGTGTGATCTCAATCGACCTTCTTCCCTAATGGCTCGCAATTACAAGGAGGAGGTGTAACTACTGGCTAGTTTCGACGTTATTACGTCTCATCAGAGCAGTTTGAAACCCCTCGTTTGAGCTTGAGATCCTCAAAATGGTCGATTTAGATCACGCTCTTTGGAGGATTCGTAATTCAATATTTGTCAATATTTGGCATTAGCCAGGAAAGTAGTTGTTTTCTCCTTTAAAGAACGGTGGAATACATTTTCGAAATTATTTCAGAGGTGAATAGTAGAAATCCTTTATTTTAATATTTTGATACATACATTACATACTGGCGATTAATCACGACTGACTAATTTAAAAATAAAATCAATAAGTTTAACTTTCGAAACGAAACTGCTCCATCACTAAGAGTGAGAAAAAATGGAAGTATTTTTCAGATCCTGTTCCTTGGCTTTTCTTCTTTGTTCAAATTTAAATTCTTCTTCTCTTCAATTTTCTGTTTTCTCAAAAGTCTTCTTTTGAATTTTCGAATTCATTATTAAATTATCATTATTACTGAAAATAGTCCAATTGTCGTATGGCTTTGAGGACTTTGTATCTCTTGGATTGGTTTTATGTTTTCCGTAATTTTGTCTATTTTATAAATTTTTTCAAAATCCATTATAATTAAATTTGGTGATTTATATACTTGATTGTTTAAAAATTGAAAATTGAGTTTTGGTAAAATTATTGACTTTCTTTTTGTAATTTGTATATTGGTTGAAAATATTTCATTTTCTTCTTGAATACTACAATTTCTTGGAATTGGTCTAGCACTTTTGGATAACACTTTAGCTTCTAAATTTGAAATCAGTTATGCTTTATTATTAGTTACTTGTTCTATTACATTTTTGGTTGGTAGGAGAGCGGCCATTTACCAGTTCTATAGTACAATTAGTTTAATTAGGTTTTGACAATCCAAAATAAATTGTGAAATTATACTATAAAATATAATGAAATTATTTAAAGGTATTATTACGTTCTCTAATGATATTTCTCTAAATTATTCTGAAGTTTTTGTTGATTATTCCATAAAGTTAATATTGATTTATTATAATGATCAATTAATTTTTTATGTAATGATATCTGCATATTTATTTAATGAATTATTTGTTCTTGATTTTCTTGTAAATTTGTTGTAAAATATTATTTGCGTTATCATATATTTCTTCGTCATCTGAATAGAGAGTTTCAAAAACCTATTAATTTATTTTACCTACAGCATCATTTATTGAATCTGTTGGGGTTAAATTAAATTAAATATATATATATATATATATATATATATATATATATATATATATATATAAATATATACGGAACCGCATATATATATATATATATATATATATATATATATATATATAAATTCCTTCAATTTATTTATTATAAAAACTGAAGTTAAGTTGAAACGTCAATTTTTATCTATTTTTTGAAAATTATTAAAAAAAACTAAAAAAAAGACCTAAAATCAACATTTAGAAACATATGTACAAATTAAACTTGTATCAATTAATTAATCTTTATTTATTATTTATTAATCAAACAGGTATGTCCAGTATTTAACTAGACTGACTAGAACTAACTTACGCGATTTTTCTAAAAATGCTTTCACATTTAAAAGAATTCAAGCGTAAACAACTTTATCACAATCTGCATAAATATAATAAAGTATTGAATTTTTTTATTAACACCATGTGAAATCAGTTTTGACATTCTTTCAATAATTATTATCCACACAGCGTCTACAAAATTTGAAGGTCAGATAAATAATAATCCTGATTTAAACACATACAAAAAGACAACTGGAATAGAATGGAATTATGAATAGTTGACGATAAAATGTATCCACGTTATTTCATAGGTTAAATACATACATATTCTATTCAATATGTATGTATGTATTTCAATTCTATACCATGTTTGAATTGTCATAAAAATTATATAGGAATGATTATGCAATATTTAGAAAACAGAATAAATGTCACAAATACACCAAAAATGCATCGACTGCTCTACATAAACATGAAAAAAATGAACTTCATGAATTTGATTTTAAAAAAACAAAAATCTTAGTTCATGACACTAACTATCAAAAATTATTAATCAAAGAAATGATACACATAAAACAAGATAAATGTTCTGTAAATGATAGACAAGATATAAAAAACCTCACGTTTGAATAATACACTATTATTATGGTAACATAAAAAAATTCAATATGTTTTGAAGAATCTATTCAAATAGCAGTGGCTATTTCTGTTTACCATTTTACAATTTTACTTGTACCAACTTTTTATTGAATTGGTAGGTTTGTAGTAAACGATCAGAACCAAAATGAACCAAAAGAATTGAAAAAAATTAATCATATAAAGAACATTTTCTCTTAACTTGGTTCTTGAAATAATGAGTACCATGGTAACAACCAGTGGAAAACTTTTTAATTTATTGTATATTTGAACTTGGAAAATAATTATTATATTTGTAAATAACTGTGTCTTCTAAGAGAGAGTATATTTTGTCATAGTCAACCCTGATTCATTTGTTTGAGATAAGGTTTCGGTTGTCTTAAATCAGGTTATTTTATATTTTCAGCTTTTTGTAAACGCCGTTGTATTTGAAATCAATAATAAAGCTAATTGTTTATAATCAAATATAAAAACATTTACTATTTGATCAACAACACATTAATTTTTATATAATTATCCTTAAGAATGATATGTTCTTTTTATTTTATAAAATATCGGATACATCCTAAAAATGCAGTTTTTGTTAATTTCATCTTAAACAATTTGAAACTACTATATACATAATATCAAATTAGGCAACATATTCGTTATTATTGAAACGGTCATTTATATTAGAAACAATTTCATATTACGTTTCACGTATGACGCGGAATATACAAATTTATTCAAAATAAAAGGAAAGGAATTTCCTTTGCGAGTATTTCACATAAATTTAGAGTATTTACCAGCATTTTCAAGGAAACTTACGATTTAATGTCACTTTTGAGAGTTTTTCAGCCTACTTTCACACTATTACCATTGATCAATATTCATTGTAATATTAATTTATCATTATATTCATGGTACTACTTTTTAAAATATAAAACAGGTAATTCCCATTTGCAGGTTTTTTCTCATAATTTTGAGATTTATTGAATTATTAAATGATGGATACATTACTGTATTAAATGAAATAAAAAAAATGTTGAAGAGCTTCTTACTAAACGTAATATTGCCACTTTATAACTAATTTAAATAATAAATATCATTTAATAATAACACTGTTGCTTTCTAAATGGTTTAAATTAAGTATTAATCTTTTTAAACTGTGTTCCCGGGCATATAATCGAGGAAAATAAAGAGACCAATAGAATCGACAGGAAAGGAGCACAAACACTTTTTAATGGTACACTGCTTTTGTGTGGGTTAGGATAATGCTCCTATGAGAAAGAGTTACGAAAGAAGCTGAAAGGAATGCACTCTAGCTAGATCACCCCTCAGAGTTTTTTGAGAACTTTGGCTAGCTACACCTTCTCATTAGCTTCCTTCCAGTCTCTGTCGCCTCAGAAAGCAGTGAATGAGATTATGTTTGGTAGAAATGGAAGAGTGTAAAGTCTGTGAGGCGGAGGAATACATTCTAGTTAACCTAGCTCTTAAACGCCTTTTTATGGCAGATAATCGCAAGAGCTCATTTTCACCATGAACCTGTAGGAGCGAAAAACTAATATATTCAAAGCCTACACAGGTACTGTAGTTCATTATTAATAGATGAACTAAATATGTTACAATTTGCTCTTATACGGGTACTATAAAACTCATTCGAGATATTTTGACGAAGACCGCCACAGGTAGAAACGTCAAATTTTTATCTGTCTTTCAAAAATAAAAAAAAAACTAATTATAAATAAGAAGATACCTAAAATCAAGACGATTTAGAAACATAAAACTCTAGGTTGATATGTAATTAACACCAAACCTATATCTACATTTACGTTTAATAAACCATTCACACTTCACACGAAAGTTTTATGGGAGAAAAGTAGGCATAAAAATGGCATTATTCCTTTCTTTTAAAAGTTTTATACCAAATGCCAATTGTTCATGAGTTATCTTCTTATATTTTCACATTGTATTCAATTTTATATTATTTATTAGCTTATTAATATATTTATTGGATTGCATCATTTTATTCGGACTCTCTTTTCCATTTTTTTCTATCCTTTTATTTTGTAATAAATTGCTACACTTTGTACATTGCTTCCTAGGATATATCCTAAATCTATTAAGCTGATTAAACCTAATTTAATTAAAATTTATCAACCTATCAGCACAACCTAAACTGTCATTTATGTCTAGATTCGAAAATATTTCAAAATTGTCTAAAATATCTATCTACCTACACTATCAACATGGAATATATTGGGATAGAACACCGACTATACAGGAAGATTACAATATCAAGATAGTAAAAATGATTGAGTTAACTGATATAAACGATGTTCTTGGTAAAATGATACAGAAGATATAGGTTAAGGTGAATATTGGTGATAATAGCTCTAAAAAAATCAAATTATTTATATTGATCTTATATTTGTTCTTAATTCTAATATTGTGATTTTGATTATATTAACCATATTTATTAAATGAGTTTCTGATTTAATAAATTACAATTCCAGATAATAAAAACAGTATTACTATCAAAAATATTCTAAAAACTGTTACATGATCTTCAACATATCACTAGAGAGTAATCTTACTAAAAATAGCAACACTTCTCTCATTTGCACCATGCTATCCAATTGTACGAACATATTCTTGGACAAAATATTTCTTTAATGTCCTGATTAATGTTATGATTCTTTTTTCAATCATCCGCTCTATGTACTATCAGTGCTTGTTGGAAAATTGTGATCCTGTTCAATATATTCCGTATCTCTTATCATTTCCATGAGTGAGTTATGGATCAAGAGTAGGTCTAAGGACTAATATAAGACAAATATGCTGAGAATTATTACTACAAACGGACATTCAACAATAAATATGTCCTAAAAGGGAAGTACAGGAATAAACGAACAATCGAACGATTATGAATTGTAATTTAACAAACTTTCAAATTAGATTAGCAGATCGGTTGAAGAGCTTTTGTAAAAATAAAATTTTCTTCTTTTGTGGTAAATCTAACCTCGTTTTTGTTGTTATTCACTTTTAATTAGGAATATTAAACGACGTACAAGAAGCACCATGATCAATATTTTGACGACATTGTTTTGCTCTACGAATGTAAATAGAACATTATGTTATGAATACTGATATATCAATTTTTTACATTTTAGGATTTATTTGAAATGTGTAAGTCCTAGATAAATCAAGGCTTCAACTGTTTACAATACAACAATACTTAATGGATCTTTTTAATGCCATTTTGCATTGGATAATTTCCTTGCTTTAAAAAACAGTTTTTGATGAAATAAACATTTTTCATCATTTATCAGTTATTAGCATCCAAAAGAATATTATCTTATTTAGAAATGAACTAAAGCAGTATTTTATAATACAGAAATTGACAATAATTTATTAAAACCTTATATCAAGCAGTTATTTTTTGGTGAATTTTTCGTAGTAGGAATATTTTGTCCAATCAAACAATGGGCATTTTTGTAGGATCCTTTCAATTATTGTGATACACACTCACACGATTTTTAATTTTATTACACTCCCTAAGAATCGTCTGATATTTTTATTTATATAATACAGTGCATCTCTGGAATCGGTAAATATATAATTCTCTAGAAGCCAGTATTCAGTAGGACCAAAATTTTTTTTATTCATCAAATTATGTATTAGTTTTATTATATTGATACCAGAAGAGTGTATTTCTTGCGTTACCAACAGACCATATTTTCTTTCATTCTAATCTTCTTGCATAGATAGGAAATCTTGTAGCTTGAAAATAGACTTTAATATAACTAACACCTTACAAATAGACAACTATAGTTTGACGTATATTCAGTAGGTCTAAAGTTATTGAAGTCGAATTACTGTTATCCATGATCAATTTAACAAGTGATTTTTTATAAGACAATTGGATAATGATTCTTACACCGACCTTAATTATTTTATATTTGTTTTTAAATTTTTTCGACTATAAACATCTTCTTCAATCCATAACATCAGCCCAACAATTGATTCATGAAAGATTGAGTAGCTTTTGAAATATTTATGACTATTGTTAAAATGACTCACAAATTTCATTTCATTTTATATGCCAGTCACCTCATATTACATTTCATCTTTGAAAGAGCTTTCCAACCCAAAAATTGACTCGAAAACTATTCTTCAGTTTTCTTACGCTAATTTTCATTGGTACTTTTGTATGTTTAGATGTATTATAGTTATATTTTTCATTTTGTGTTTGATGCATTTTTCATAAAACTAAAATGGGTTCTTTAAGAATATCCAATCTCTAAATTATGCCTTTTACACATATTCTTAGTAGTTTACGAGATACTTAGGTATTTAAAAATAGATTTTCATATTTCACTCAAATCTTTCACTGATGATTACTTTACGAAATTTCTTTTGAACTTTGCAGTTTTACATTTTCTGGCATGAAGATTGCGAATTTGGATTGTAATTAAGCGTTACTAGTGACTCACAGCAATATTTTTTGGCTGAACTATAAGTAAAATAATTGGAGAATATTAAAAAGTATTGGATTATTCAAAGAAATGGACTATCGAGTTCGATGCTTATTGAAATCAATAAATTTTCATTCCTATGAATATTTTATTTTCCATGTGGAGATCAAAAACACATCAAAATAGAAAAATATAGAACTTATTTCATATGTGTTAGGAATTGGCGTGGATGTTCTTGAAGTAGAATAGGACCTATTAAAAAATGACATATAACATCACATCAAATGTTGACCATACATTCGTGGTAAAAAGTGTTTATATATTAACATGTAAATTTTTGGAATCCCACAATTGAATACTTTTGCAACCAATATTAATATTCTGATAATGCACATAATCTTGTACGTCAAATTATTGAAAAAATCGTTTAAGAGTGATAGAGCTCTACTTATCCATTAGTCCTAATCTGAAATAACCTATCTACTTCCAAATACCACTTTTTATAGGTTCATTTTTATCAATTTATTTTTGAAATATGTATTCTATTATATTTTCACTTAATCCTCATGTGTATCTATCCTTACGGGTGTAAGATATGCTATTATATGCCAAAAGAAATTTAAAAAATATTGAGGGTCTACAATATTTATTAAGATGGTTTTTCGATAGTTTCTGCATCCAGTCAGTCATTTTTTTACTCGTCTGACATCTGGTTTCACGCCAGACTTGAGGAACACAATTTTATTTTTGGCATTTTGCCAACATCGTTACATAGTGTAACTGTGACCTTTTTCTGAAGATAGTAGCAAGTTCGTTCTCTTCATGATCATGGGACTTCAAAAGATTTGAAGTGATCTGCCTACCTGTTAAGAGAATTCACTTGTCGGTATATGCTCGTACGCTCATATTAGCAGGCAACGAGATTTTCTATGAAGTGCTTTCATTGATTTTGATTCTGAACTTTCTACCACTAAGATTTTAACAGTTTGAAGTATGTAATTGGAAGACAGTTTTTGTCGAAAGCCTGGATAACGTCTTAAAACTCTGGTGTGCAGTATTTTTTTTATTCTAGTGCTTGATTCAATGTGTGGCTTATCCTGTGGATTTCTTGTATAGTTGAATGTTCCTTCCTGAATCCAAACTGGTGTAGTGGTATCCATTGCTCAGTGTTTGTGTCTGAGTTTATTCTTTGTAGTAATAATCGTTCAAGAACTTATGACAGGGTTGGCAGAAAGCTTATTGGACGATATGAAGAGACAGTGTTGGGGTATTGTTGTGTTTTGGTATCATTACTATTTATGTAGCTTTCAGCAGTTTTCGCCAGTCTATGAAACGTAAAATAGCATTAAATATATGAGTGATAAGTATTACACATTTCCTTGTTAATTTTCAATCATTTTGGGGTTATATGGTCTATGCTACGAGCTCTTCTGGGATTAATGCGATCGATTTCCTATTGAACTTCGTTTGCCGTTATTGGTTTAATTGCTGACACGTTTGGAGGCATTTCAGATAATTTTCTTCCTATTTCAGGATTAGGTATTTTGTTGTTGGAAGTAAACACTTTTGTGTTCTGCGAATAGTGATGTTTTTTCTCCTTCGTTTCTAGCTCATTGTATATTATATCCTAGTTCGTTCCGAATACGTGGCACGTGTATTTTTGCTTTTCCTAGATTCTTGACTGGTTGCCAAATTGAGTTTTCAAATCGGATAAGACAGTAATGTAATCCGTAAAAGATGTTTCTTTTGCTCCTTTTATTTTTATTCTCATTTGGTTACTTATTCTGTTAAGTATTGTTTTATCTGATGGTGCATGAGTTCTATGCCACTTTGCCTTAGCTTTTCTTCTATCTGCTATCAGATTCTTCATCTCAACTTGAACTTTGAACGTGTCCCTCCCATTATTTGTTTCTGGTGTGACATGTTCTACTGCCTCTTTAAGGGTACTAGATAATGTTGTTAATGCTTCATTTCCGTTGCCGTCTTTTTTGCGGTTTAATGTCTTCTTCTAGTTTGGATTGATATTCAAACCAATTTGTTCGCTGTTGTATAGGTTTCGGTTTGGTTTTTTATGGATGATGATATGTTGCTCTTATAGAAGAGTGGTTAGATTAGAGGTCATAGTTTGTTATAACCCCATATACTCAGATGAAATGCCATTAGTTATAAATAAATTTAGTAAATCAGGAACCTTATTGGAGTCCGTCGGCCAATAGGTAGTATATTCGGTTGATAACATTGATAATGCTTTTCTTCTATACTTCTTACTAGAACCCTTCCTTTTATTGTAGTGTGTCTCGAAGAGATTATTGAAGTTTTCTTTCTTCAAATTATGACGGAGTGGAAAGTAAAAAGATACCATTGTTAACTCATAAGTTTTGACTTTTCTGTTTGTGGCTTGTATATTGTCGAATTCATATATTGGTAGTTCTAGATAGTAAAAGGAACATCTGATTAGTATGGTACAACCAGCATGGGTATTGTTATCTGGATGATTAGTAGAGTATGTAGTGTAGTGTGGAATCTTGAAGTAGGATCTATCTGTCAAAGGTTTTTTACTTATCAGATACGATATTAATTAATTGTGGAGTAGAAATATTTCGACTTCGTTTCTATGTTGTAGTAGTGTATTAACATTCCATTGTGCCGCTTTAATAAAACTATTGAATTCTACTCACAAGCATGGTTAGCATATCTAAAACTATGCTGTTCTGTAGAAGAAGTTGGTGAAATATGTTTTTAAACTCTTCTATGAATTTGCTCATTATGCTATTTATATCTTGTCATTTGTTCAGTGTTGGTTTTAGTTATATTAGCATGGATTATGAGTTGTTATCTTTGATGTTGAGTATGAAGAATTGGTACTGCCATAGTGGTTCGATTGGATTGCAAGTGATGCTTCATTTGGTTTCAAAAGTTTGTGGTAGAACACACAACCTTCACAGTTAGTGCATCAAGTACATTCAGCTGAAATGTTGCTGTTTTTTCCGCAGGCTGTAGTGTTGTGTGGTCCACCGCTTTTGTGGCATATTGTTATGTCTACAACAATATGTTGTAGACATATTGTGTGTTGTAATACGTCCATACTTTTGGCATCTTATGTATTACGTTTTTCTTCCGATTATTTTTGAGGATTCTATTTTTATTACTCTAGGAAGTGGAATATAATAACCAGTTTTTATACTTTATTACTAACTCATTTTATTGGTTTCATATTCTTTCACTTTCATCTTGTTTTTGCCAGAGTACAATTGATAACACAGCGATCGAAAAACATGTCCGTACGCTAAAAAACTAATAAAATTATTGAATTGCATTGGTGAGAACATGTCTTCGATTATTCGACTTTTACTTGAAAACGAATTTTTTAAATTAAATTATCCATGGTATGGAAATAAAAATTTTTAATTTCACTGACAGACAGAAAAAGTTTTACTAGAGGGTTCAAACTTCGCATGCAAGTAGAGGTGATGTTGAAGAATTGTCTTTCTCAAGTTCAAAGTTTTCTCCTTCAGCTCTAGCACAAAACGCCCGAAATCATTTTCGTTGTAATTGTTGAACTGGACCGCCTCCTATTTAATGAATAATACGAGTATGATCGTTGCTAGGGTGATTTTTTTACTTCCCATTTTCGAAATTTGTTGTCATTATGACAATTTTTTCTTTGTTGTCAATTGGAATTGAACAAGAGGGTTCGAGACCACCGGGTCTATTGAAAGATTTGTTTGTGTATTAGTTAAATTCTTCATTCGACGAAAAATTCGACTTTCGTGATGGAGCTCTGCTGCTCACGGCTTTTCAGTTCTATCACATATTTTGGCGATTGTTCATTTTGTATCTAGCCTGGCATTCAATCTAATTTTTTTGGCAGTTTTATTTATTGGTTTTAAAACGCCTCAGTGCAACTAATAGTATTAACATACTTTGTCCATTCTAGCGATTTTAAATATATAGTTCATTTAGAAAAGATTTTTCCATACTTTTGTTTTTAACAGTACTATCATAGTATTAGTGAATTTATTTTCAAATATCTGCAAATATTGTCATTTCAGAAACCATCATACTATTTGAAATGTTATTTTTTAAAAAAATCTAAGAGTGATTACATTTATTATATGCAGAAGGTAATAAACTGTTTCCGTACACATCCACAAATTGTTAATGGGTTATAAGAGGTGACAGATATAGTTGAGCTAATGTTGAATGGATTTTTGAAGAAGTGATAATACTAAAATGTGAACTATAATAAGTTTTAACGGAATATCACAACAGATAAACATATATTCCCATCAGTCCTTTTCAATTTTTTTAAGAAATTGAATATTTTTTGAGAGTATATGTGAATAAATAAAATATCTAAATAAACAAGTTTTTTGAGGTAACTAAATATATGATATCGAAGAGAAACTTCTATTCAGTGTTTCTAAAGAGTGCACTAAAAATATGTAGGATAAATCCTTTGTAGGTGTATATCTCTATATTATACAAGTATAAAATTAAATATGAATTTGTACTCTCTTCTGGTTAACTGAGTCGCGATGTTTGTATTTATCCTATATATTTTCAGTACTGTCATTAAAACCTCTTCAATTAAAGATAAATACATGTCAATATAGTTATGGACAATTTCTGTTTTGATTTATACGTAGGATCATTGTTTACACACTAATTGACCATATATTGACATTTACATACAAACTTATATTCAGACTTTGGTTTAGAGCCATTTGAAGAGAATTGTTAGAAGAAGATCATTCGAAAGATCAACTCTATATGTGTACATCTGCTTGTGTTGGGATTTTTTGTCCTTCGTCTTCAAGTACCTGTAATAAGAAAAAAAAATTAGTTATATACCACTAACATTTTAAGTAAAATAGAATTAGCTTTACGTCGCTAATTATCTTCTAAGAAGTTCCTAAATGGTGATATTTGTGCTTCTAAATTCCCGATTATTCACCTACTCTCTCCTTTTTTGCTGTCTATTCTCACTTCCGCCAGCAATACTACTATACGGAAGGTTTAAATAATCTTTATGTTTAAAACTGAGTATTCATTATAATATACAGTGTGAAACATCTACCTCCGGATAAAATTTTACTAGTTTATTCCAATTTTTCAAACATATTTTTGAGGTCGAAAGTAGAGAATGGTTATTAGAGACTTGATGCCAAACAGCTGTCATGAATTCACATGAATTCACATCCTAGAATAAATTTCTGAGGAAAATATTGTCGAAAATTTTTCACCTTTCCCTCTTCCAACAACAAAGAAGGATAATAAAATTATGAAAAGAGCAGACAGTCGTAATTATAACGACAAGGTTAATTGAAACTTCCAATAGTTGCTTGTTTTTTAGGGATAAAAATGAGCAATAATCATTATTGGCTATTAATTTATATTCATATTCTCATCTTCGATAAAATATTTTTAACTATATTGAAAGTGTTGATTTGTCCAAATGAAAATTTTCCCGAAATATATTTATGTCATTATACCCTAGAGCCCGGTATGCAGCCTCATGGATTTTATAAAAGTTTCAGTAGTTCCATTTTATTCCTTATCTGCCTAAAACACATAACAAGTAATAGTTACATTCAGTATACAGTTTTTGTGGCGTACTTTGAAGATTTGAATTCTACATATCAGCAATTCTGTTCGAAATTGTTTATAAAACAAAATATATGGAGATGAAATTTTTAAATTTTTCTCTTTTTAATTTGGAAATATCGAAATAAACGAAAAACCGGTAAGAAGGCCCCACGTTTTTCGAGAGAAATTTCATATTTTAATCTCAGCTTTTCCCATCTGGAAATATCGTTCAATCATTCGGTTAATCGTTTTGATTTCGATTAGAGCTCTTGCTTTAAGGGGACGTGTCACTGCGAATTTTCCCGAAAGTTCCAGTTACTAATTAATTCATCATTTACTCTCGTTTACAGGTGAAGTTTTCAAAATTAAATTAAAAGAACGACCCTGCCATTCGAGAGTAAAATGTTTCAACAATTTTTACTCAAAATCTGTTATTTGGAATATCGAATTTGAATTTCAGCGTTATTCTTTTATATTTATCACCAATGAAATGTAATATATTGTTGTATAGAAACCTAAATCGTCAATAGCATATAATCTCGTTTTTTGTTAAACGACAAAATTAGGTTGTGAAATGTTCGTGTCTGTAGAACTTTTTTTTTTTCATCATATATTGGTAACATCAAATGATCCTTTGACTACAGTATACTACGTATCGAATTTCTACCGATTGCTGTTCATATTTCAAGCTATAAAGATTTATTGAGCCGTACTGGTTCTTTTCTAAGCAAATAAATTAATCAAAAGATATACAATAAGTCATATTTCCAGAAAGAAAAAAAAAATGCGTTATATTTTAACAAAAATTGTCTGGTGTATTGGTGTAGTTCTTGTTCCTCAAGTTGACACTGCTTATGACAACTTATTCGAAAACTTCCAGAGCTAATAGTTACTAATAGTTATGAATTCTTTTATCTGAATACGTCAGCTAAATAAATTAAATTCGCCGTTTACGTTGTTAGAAAATTTCTTTGTCTTATTAAACAAAATAATTTTGATTTAAGCAGAAACAATTACTTTTCAAAAAAATAAATCTGATATCCAAACTAAAATCTAGCTTAATAAGTATGTAATGACATAATACTACTTTGTACATTTTATATAAAATCGCGTCAGAGTCAAAAGTTGAATACTGAGAAATAATATATTAAAAAGGAATTAAAGTTACAAGGGATGAAAGTATACTTTAGGTAGATTTGGCATAAAATATTCAAAGCCAAAGAAAACTATTAAAATACGAAATAAGAACAGATAAAGAACAAATAGCAAGTATAATAAATAATAAATTATTTATAAATTAGGAAATATATACTGTGGAAACCTTGGGAGAAGTGTGGAAATTTTGGAATTATCAGGAAATTGTTCCTATAAATAAATTATATACGGATGAACTCATTTACCTGTTAAGTTTCCCTATTATTGGTCTGGTTTAAACTTGAGTTACTTTACCTGAACCCAAATAGCCGCAATCTCTAGTATACTACAATACTTACAGCAGTCAAGCCCCAAAGAACAAGAAGAAAGGAAGTAGTTGCGACATCTTGTGTCTAAATATGTTCAAAATCGTAAGAAATAAACAAAACTGAAATTTGTAACAATTGGTTTTTTTTCAGAATATGTATAAATGCTATTTTAGTATGTAACATATTTCAAGTTAAGTCTATTTGGAACGTAATCTGGAAATTTGCATAGAATTGATAGAAGAAATTGTTGAAATCATAACTAATGAATATTCATATGACTAGAGTATTTTATTCAGGTGTTCGAATGTAAAAACGAATAAATATCACTTTTTGAGCTTTGATTTCTCATTAGAACCCCGAGACTGTATGGATAAAGTGAACAATCTACGGGGAACGCTACTCATAGAATCCCTTGAAAGTTTCAGCTTTTTCCGTACTATGGCATACATGGCAGGTATGGCGACTAGGAAGGTAATTATACAAATAACGAACAGATCGGCAAAAGCGTGATGTACTTAATATGGGGGCAAATCTTAATACCAAAAAAATATTTGTAAATAAAACTCAGATCATTTGAATCATTGAGAAAAATGTATACAGTATATTATCAACATCATAGAGTAAAATAATTTTTGAATGGGACCTCCCCGCTGTTATTATCGACAGATTTATTTACACTGATGCAAATTTATAGTTTCTTTTTTGGTGCAATGAAAACGAGATCGTTCATAATAAACTAGCAATACCCATCGCGGCCTCGCCCGCGGTTTATTGAACCTCGCGTAATATAGGGATAATTCAATGCGAAATGACTTATGTATTCTATGCATTAATTCAATTTAGAAGTGTAATAAAGAAAGCTGCGTAAAACGCTTGAACAACAATTTCAAATTTAATCCTTTTTAAAGAAATCAAAAAGTAATTTCCAAAAACGGAGTAATTAGTTTTTAGATATTCACACGGGACCCATTTCTAAACAAGATTCGCTTTGATATCTAATTTCGTCATAAAGAATTGCTAAATATATGGTTCCGTTATAAAAATTTTTGTTCAACTCTTTGAACCATTTCCAAGTCGAATTTTGCAAATCGCGGAAATTGGTTTTTAGGTATTTGTACGGAGAATGTTTTGATGCAAAAACGAAGTCAATTAGCAGCCGAGAAAAACGAAAAAATCAATTTTGCAAACATACCTTGTTTTATCCCTTTAAAATCAAAATTTACCCCTTTAAAATCGAAATTTCGCAAAAACCTTTCTTAGCGTACCTCTACACACCGATACAAACATACCCTCAAAATTTCATGTCTCTATCTTTAATAGCCTTGGCTGGTCGTTGATGAGTGAATGAATCAGTCTGCCAGTTAGTAAGTCAGGACATCCTCTTTTATAAATATAGAAGATTAATGAACACACGTTACCTCTTCAAGGCTGATGTGAACATCTGTGTTTTCTTTTGACCTATACTTGTTTAATGTCTCAAGTTTGATATCAAAATTTGTATGCATGTTTAGTTGTTATATTGTGTTTCACAATGTATGTTTACGTAGGAACGATAATGTTTTGTTATTTTTGAATTATAATTTTTAACGCTATCTATCTATTGATTTTCGAATATGAAGTTATATATTGATAATTTTATTATCAATAAATATTATTTATGAGGAATGTTTGTGACAACTGGTGACACTTTGGATTTCGTCAGGTAGACATTTTTTTTATAATTTTTATTAAAGACCCGCTAATAATAATTCTCTACTTCCTACTAATATGTTCTAAAAATTAGAGGAAATATTATAGTTTCGTTCCAAAATAGAAGTTATTATTTGACAAATAAAAATTAGTGAATAGCCTTAGAGTTTTTATATAAGTTCTCAATGTTGAAGAGTCACACCGTCTACTCAGGTTAATCAAATTTGATAACTAATTTGTGGGATTGAATTGAAATCTTATTAATAATAGCTAGCGGTCTCTTTTAACAAAGCTGTATGATAAACCAAATTCCCAGTTTTTAAAAAAATCTAACATTTATTTATTCTTATTTTATATAATATAAATAATAGTAGTGCCATAAATGAATTTTGTCTTCATCAGTTCTTCAAAAAATGACATCTGTATTCCATGTATCATGTTAATTTTCAACCACATTCAGTTTTGTCAAAAATAAGACAAACCTTCGAATAAAATATAGTTTTGAAGAAATATCTAACACTTTGTAAATAAACAGTTATACAAACAAAATGCATCACAAATAACTGTATATAACAAGAATATAACGGAAATATGGATGGTTTCTGAAAAAAACTTTTCAATATAAATTGGGAAATATATTTCCGCATACGTTCACAGATTCTCAGCCATTTGGAACAATTAGTTTATACTTGACTATAGTTGTGAAGATTTTTTTAAAAACGGAAAAAATGTAGTACCGAGCTGTCATTAATTAGAATGTGCACGAAGATTCTGTATCATCATTAACGAAAAAGAAATTTTGAGCTGCTGAATTGGAACGTGGCCATATCATCTTGACTTAAGACGATCTTTCGGAACAGCAACAAGCAGCAATCTCATCGAAAAAGTTTACTAAAAAATGATATCGGGCGACGTCGGATTAAAGTTGGAGATACAGAAGAGGCTATCGCCAATAAAAAAAGATTAATATGCCATATACTGCTTGAAGAATTATGCATGCATAAGCTCGGTGAGAGTTGGTCGTCGAGTTTCCTCACTTGGACCAAAATCGTATTCGAATGAATATTTATCATGCTTTATTGACGCGGTTTAAGCAAAATTTGTCGAATTTTTAGGTTGATTCATAACTTAAGAAGAGACCTGGATTCATTACTACACTCCTGAAACGAAAAAACAGTCAAGACAGGCAAATCCGTTTCCATCGGCCGGAAAAATGATGGCGACCGTTTTTTGAGATAGTCATGGAATTGTGTTTACAAACGTGAAACAAATACACGAATATATCACTGCTTGAGGAGGTGGATGAAAAAATTGTAAAAACGACAGCATTTGAAGTAAAAGACAGTGCTTTTCCATCATAGCAACGCACCTTCTAAAATTCACGAATATTGAATTGATTGTCTACCCACGATATTCACCAGATCTGTCCTCCTAACTAACTTAACATTTATAAAAATAATAATTTTCATTCAATTTGAATGGGAAAATTTGACATCCGTAATGAAAATGGTTTGGCATAAATTTGAAAAAATAAAGTTCTGAATTCCGAAGACTGAATACGACAGTGGCAGTTTTAAACAGCCACAGCCATAACGTCTCCGTCACGATGTGGATGTTCTGAAAGATCCACAATCCGTTGTGGATGTTTAAAATGGCTATTTGATGTTTTCGGTCTTAGGTCGTAATATGTACATGAAGAAGAATAATTATTTTTGACAGTACTAAAAACTATATGTATTGACTGAGCACCACGCGACGATTTCTAAGATGATCCATTGTCGCGTAGGAAACTTTATCACCTATACTTCCACATAATATCTACATATAGTTCTATAGATTTTCCATTGACAAAGTTGTTTATCTAAATAATTTCTTTTATAAAATATTATTGCATTTCTGTTTTAAATGGAAGGAAAAACGAAACATTGTCGATTGAAAAAATGTACTCAATTAAGTATACGTTTCCGTTATCAATGGTTCAAGATATTTAATTCGATTGTCTACTGTTCCATGAAAATTATTTCATCATGTGTGTAACTCAATACATATTAAATTGTTATAGAGAGGAAATTATGTGCCTTTCTTGCTAACATTTACTCTCATGTTTTTTACTGTAAAGAAGCCACTGCTTTTATAGGCCATCCATCTTCGAACTCCAATCACAATTATAGCTTTGACAGTTTTAATTAACGTAGTTGGTATATTCTAAACTTACTTAATTACTTTGAAACATGAAAACAATCACAAGAAAAAACGAGAGGTATAATAGGGTAGTTCTATTCTCAGTATAAACATTCGTAGACTTAATACTACCGTGTGAATAGGGAGTGGAATTATTGAACGGGTTAGTAGAAACACCTTATATATAATCGACACCAAAACACAAAATAATTTTGAGGTGGCGAGGCCTTCTCTCGTTTCTCGTTTGATATTTTTTTGTTTTCAGATTATCTTGAATATATATTTATAATTCTATCGATTGTCCATAGCATGAAAGCTTTGTTGGGTTTTATGAAAAGCGAATGAATTGCGATGATGTTATCTGTCATTTTCAACTTGGTGGAGTCAAATTTGTGTGGTTTGTGCGGAGAAGACGATAGTTTTGCATGCCTTTTTCTAAAAATAAAAAATGTACACCATCATAGATTGAGCGGATAGATGAGTGAAAATTAAGGTGGTATAGTGTGGAGCCGGTTAAAAAACAAGCTGTCAACAAGAGGATATATAACAAAGTACATAGTAAGGAGAGGAGGGTGATAATAGCTGAATATAAGGAGGATAATTAAAGCGGATATGATGAGAATAATAATAGAAATTGAATATTCACGTTCATCATAACCTTCGGCAGATATTATACTACACTCACTACGAGTGTAAACATAAATTATGTTTGATTAAGTGATTATTTACGTAATTTGAAGTCCCTCATTTCAAACAATTTAACACACATATGGTAGAAATGTTTAACAGTTATAAGTAGGAACTAGACAGCTAATGTCTCCAAGGAACTAGACAGTTTTGTAAGTAATAATATTTTTACTCTAACGATTTTACATATACAAGTTGTTAAGTTGTAATCTTGATCCTCCAAATTTTATCTTCTATAAAAAATGTGAAATTAAATGGAGTCACATCACAATCATCTTTAAACAGAATATTTTCTGAGCTGATTCTGAACAATATCAATTCCATACATAATCCAGTACATAATTTAGTTGGTAGTTTGTGAGAAATCTCGAGAGAACTGAAAACAAGTGTGAAGATGCATGAAACTAAAGTTTTATTTTCACTTTCAATACTTAAACTTAATATTCATTTGAAAATTATTATTTTTACGACTGTTATTCACCGAAGTAATACTTTTGTTAGTTTTCTAGGCTATAACGTATACAAAAGAACCCATTTGTGATTGTATTTTTATTCTTCATTATTTCTGACACAATCTTTCAACGTAATTTATTTCATTATAAAATTAGTTTAAAGAGTCGAATATTGTGCATTTTCTGAATTTTCTTCTGTTGTGTATACCTACAATTCGATAAAAGAAAGTTTTATTCTTAGTTCATTAAAATGTGGAAGATGAGCAGAAAGAACATTTTAATTTTAATGGGTGACATCCGAAATGTAATTTCAATAAGAAATATGTCCTAGAATTAGTACCCACGTTTAATGAAATTGGTTCCGTTGCTAACAGAAAAAGATATAATCGATACGCTTTGATTGAAGTTTTATAAAAAGAAGTTTAAGACGTCTCCACTGTAGAGTCCTCTACATAATTGGTTTCCAAACTTTTTTGTTTCATAGACCATTTTCAAAATTTTGGTGGATTTGGTGGACCGCAAAATTTTGAGCTACATTACTATCAATTTCTAAATCTCCCATTCGGTGTGGTAGGAAAAAATATAGTATTGTTTCTTGTGGAAGACGGTAGATATAGGTAACAAGCTATCAAAAGCTATTGCCTTTAGTGGAAAGAAAACTCGAACGAAATCGTGAAATTATGATTCAATATGTAATTGAGCTGAATCATATGACTCCTGTCATAGGTGAGAACTATGATACTAATTCCCACAATTCAAAATAATCTTCTATCAATCATTTTGAGATTCCGTACTCATATTTATGTCCTTTTATTAGACATAGCAACAGTGTACTGGCAGGTATTGCTAGTTGAAATCCAAAGATCATTGCAACATATAGTTTGGCGTTCATCTGTTAGTGATTCGTTTCAAGTTTTCTATCTGAATACTGTAACATATGGTCAGGCATCATCTGCCTCTATAGCTATAGGATATCTTTTTCAGTTAGCAAAATCGACTGATCCCATCATAAGTTCTATTAAAAAGCCATATAAATTATCAAAACAATCATATATATCCTGAGGTCTGGCAAATTTGGTTTACGAAAATGGGCATCTAATGACCAAGAAATTATTAATAGCGTCTTCTCTAACTAAAAATGTACTCGATATTGGTCGTAATGACAATGCTACAACTCTAGGCTTAATGTAGAATCCATCAACTGACAAATTCATGAATTTCTTAAAAGAGGTATTATAACTAAAAGAAGATTTTTTTCAGAAACTGCTCAAGTTTTTAATTCATTGGATCTCTCACAACCTTGCATTATCATCGCCAAAATCATTATACAAGTACGTTGTTTACAAAAAACCTCATGCGATGATCCAATATCCTCCATCATCCTCAAACTTCGCGTCGAGCTTTCCATTCTTAACGATTTAGTAATATTACAATTTGTTTTTTCCACGGCTTCGATTTCAGTCGACATAGTTTTTCGGATGTTTCTGAAATCGCATATGGTGCGTCAATCAAAATACAATCAAAATACAATTTTAGTGAAATTGTGTGCTGAAGCAAAGGTTGTTCCAATAAAGCCTCAATAATTACCGCGCCTGGAACTGTGTGGTGCAATAGTAGCAAGTCGGCTAGCTAAGAAGATTGTTAAATCTCTAAATGTCAATTTTTCAAAATGTAACTTTTTGGACTTACTCAACTATTATCATTGGTCGGATCAAAATCAACTCCATCACCACTACAAACTTTTGAGAGAAATCGTATAGGTGAAGCCTGAGATTTACCATTACTGTGAATGGAAGCATGTTCCATTAAAGAGTAATCCTGGAGACTATTTAAGTCGTGGATTGTATCCATCTCGAATAATAAAAAACGAACAATGGTTGCAAGACAAACATACTTCATGGTCTGAAACCGCTCCTTATATCCAAAAATTGTCTGATCTTAAGGAAATAAAGTCAACGCCGTGCACCATACAGGGGAGCAGTTGTTATTGTTTACAATCAAAGATTCACTTTGGCCAATTTCAGTGAGAAATTCAGTAAAATAAACAGTTGACAGCAAACAGCACTTGACGATTTGTGTTTCGATGAGGGAGATCATCAAAAATATACTTTGATAACGGTAGCATTATGTAGGCGCTAAAAATGAGCTCAGTGAGTGAATATTAATAAATTTCGACAGCCATATCTTCGTTAAAGAGAAGCCTCTTGAGACAATTCGCATACACTGATTGACGCAGAATTGGAGTTTATATTATTAGTAAGGTGTCCATCACTGGATGATGATGTGCTAAACAGTAGTTTAAATAAAAAAAACGTCAGTTATCTACCTGAGCTACACGGTTTCCTGTACCAATCTATCACGATGGAATTATCCGATCTGCGAATAAACCTCTTATCTAGGAATGGTACGAAATGATCGACATCTATTCACCATATGAAGAGAAAACTGTCGATATTTTCTGTCGATGAATTTTCCCGCATTATCAGAACCAGTTGTTTCGAATGATTAAAATTTTACTCTGCGTTTATTATTTTACCAGTAAAATTTTTCCATTTCTTTATCGGCATTTGCAGCCTCGGCAATCATATGGATGCTCAATCAACAATCTGCACGCACAATTTGGTTGATTTTGGTCACTGTTTCCGGAAATGAAACAGTCACAGGGCGACCTGGGTGCTGGTCATCTTCAGTGCTCTGTCAGCCCTCACTGAAGCGCTTACACCACTCAAAAATACGCGCAAGAGATAGAGAATAGTTTCCATAGGCCTCTTGCAACAATTTATAGGACTCAGTCGGAGTTTTTTTCAATTTACCGAAAAACTTGAAATTGCTACGTTGCTTTTGTTTTTCGTCACACATGGTTATCGGCACGAGAAAAAAACGCATTCAAATTAAAAATTTATTCACAACATTTGTATTTATAATAAAATAAAGTGTTCATGATATTTGATCCTATTGCGTTTTATTTAAATAATCTTCTGGAATTTTCTCCATGTAACTCCTCCATCCCTAAGAGCTAAAAACGACAGAAATATTTTTCATATTTTGTTTACTTCCTTCTTCTAATTCAATGTCTTCTTTCTTCTTTTCTTCAATTTCTTCAAATTTCTGTTTTCTTACGAATTTTCTTTTATGTTTTCGAATTAACCATAATATTATTAAAATTATACAAATTATTATTATTTTTGTAAATAGTCCTATTGATACATGGCTTTGTGGATTATAAATTTCAGGAATTGGTTTTATATTTCTAGCAATTTTGTTTATTTCATATAATTTTTCAAAGTCTAGTTAAGTTAAATTTGGAGATTTATAAATTTTATTATTTAAATTATTTAAAAGTTTAATTTTGGTAATATTAACGATTTTCCTTTTTTAAATTTATATGTTGGTTGAGAAAATTTCACTTTCTATTTAAGTACTACAGTTATTTGGAATTTTTATAATTGATGGATAACTTATTTTCAAGTAACGGTCCGAAACACATTTGGAAATCATTTCAGTCTCTAAATTTGGAATGACTAAGAGTTCATTGTTTGTCACTTGTTCTAATATAGTTTCTTGGAGATTTATATAACACAATTTTCAGCAGAGCGTCCATTTAACAATTCAACAGTACAATTGTCTTTTAACTTAAATGTTTCTTTGCAATAATATTTTTCATCTAACGCTGGACATTCTTCTTTGATGAAAACTTCTTGATTTCTGGCCAAGTAAAATTGAGGGGGGATAAATCGCTGTGCGTGATTTGGGACGTGCATAGACAAGATATCTAGATACCCAACGCACTACTCGTTTTTTACTCCACCCATCTTGGGCGCAGTCTCGTTATTTAATAGCCAGTCCTCGTATTCCTTTTGCGTAAAAAAACACATTTTACTCATCCATAATCTTGTTTCATCATGTATTTTGCTATATTTCTTGGCGTTGATGGAGTTGACTAATTTACATAAGTTTATACGTATTTAAGAAGACGTTGTCCGGCTTTGACAAAAACTAGTTTGAAATAATTGTTAGATTGCACATTTTTTACACTATACCATTACACCAAAACTCTCAATTATATTTTCTGACGTGCGTTTAGATAAAAATGTTATCGTCTTCAGTGTCTTTATTCTTTCCCTTTTTTCAAAATCTATTCAACTTTCAACAATAAGTAAGTAGTTAGGATTGTCTGCCAATTAATCAATAGTACTGTTTCAGTTTCACGCCTAACGATTCCTTCTCATAAATATATGAGTTATCCATGTTAACCTTCGATCTAGGTGAATTCCAAACTATTTTACTTCATTTTTCTGTAAGAGGGATTGATTAAACAAGACCATTAGACACGAATATTTCATTAGGCTGGAGGTTACATGTACACTTTTCATTGCATTTGCTTTAATTTTTCATGTCTTGAACCATTTTGCTAGTTTATTGAGATGCCATTGACGATATTTAGATGCTGTGTTTGAATGTGATGCAAGCAAAGATGTCTCATCTGCAAATGTTGCGATGGTTATGTACATCGCCGTGTATAAAATAGGGAACCAAAAACGCTACTTTGGACAACCCCTGATTTGATTGGGTACAGTTCTGTGATTCCTTCCGATATTATACCCGAAAGAATATTTCTTTCAATTAAGATTTGAAGATATTGTATGAATTGATGTGATACTAGTTTATTTTGTTTACATTGCATGCGTGTCTGCCACACCTTATCGAAGGTTTGGATTATATCTAAAAATGCAGTCGAACAATATCCTTGATTTCTAGATCAAGCTGATTTGTTTAGCAGCTCAATGAGTTTGTTCGATAGTCCCATGCCGTTGAAGGAATCAATTGGAAATTAGGTACGAGTTGTTTTTTTTTCTATTATTGGAATGAGTCTCTTAACTAGTAGCTTTTTGAGGACTTTTGACAGAACTGGTAGCAAGCTTATTGATCTATGATAATTTTTGGTTGTTACCCAGGTTTCAGTATCATTGTTATTTGAACAACTTCCACTAATGTAGGAAGAAGCTGAGTCTTAGGATGGCATTATATATTTGCAAAATTGCTAGTATGACTTTGCATATAACCTTTTGAAGTATTCCACCATTTATAAGATCATACCCTAAAGCTTTGGATCAATTTTGTTGAAAATATTTAGTTTTAGTTCTTTGAATATGAAATTTTGGATAGGTATCTTTTTGTGGTGTAGGTGCCCCATGCGGCTATTGGATTTTTTGGTAATTTATGTTAATGTTTCTTCTATGTCATTCGTTATTTTGAAAGTGTATGTAGTTACACTATCTCATCTAGCTTTTTTTAAAGATGTTTAATTTAGTGTTTAAATTCTATAACCTAGGTGGCTGAGATTCATTTATATCAGTGGATCTATTTAGCACAATAGGTTTGTGGACTAATGACATATTTTGGTCTGATGTTATTAGGACTCGGAAACTATAACTCGGGATTGGGTATATCAGCTGACTGCGGATCCTAACCCAGATCGAGATTTAGATCATAGTTTATGAACATCGGGCTCAATTTTTGCTGAAGAATTCAAATTTAAAACATGATCTACAATAACATCTGATTTTTCTTACTTTTTTTGCGTTAATTCTTACACGATATTTATTTAGTGATATAATAGATTCTATATGTTTAGTAATTGTTATTGGGCACGTAACATCGATTTATCTTCTAACACAGATTTTGCACTATAGCTCAATACTAATAAGCTATTTTTATGCAGAAATACCGAAAAGTATATAAATCGCAAACCTATCAATGACGTTGCTCATGAGAAATGATAGTAGACAGTTATATACAAATGAAACGACCCGTCAGCTGATTGTATTCACCCACCGGCTACTAGGGTAGAAAGAATAATAACATATGACTACAACCTGATTAACTCGTTCAGTTTACGAACAACAATAAATGTGTCCTGGGTTAGTTTCTGAACATTAGGATCATGATCGGGTTAATACGATAATAGTTTCCGAAAAGACCTATTGTTAAGTTTTATACAATTTATACCTTTAAATATATAAAAGTCTAAGAGGTCTGTTAATTTATTCGGATCCGATGGTAGATAGTTGGTTTACCCGTAGATACAAATTTGGTTGTTGTCAGTCATGCCTGCTAGTAAAGCATGACCTTTTGGAATTGTGATTCGTGAACCCTTTGACATTTCATGTAGCTAGTTTAAGAATTTGAGAAAGTCCTTCATCATTGATTTCAACTCAGATATATCATTTGATTTATTCGCGACATTCCTATGTATGGTCTTATGGTATTATTTTTTATTTATTTGTTGATTTCCTTGTCCTGTTGCCTGTTCATAAGTTATTTCTGTTTGGGTTGTTTTTTAAGGGTGCTTTCAACGTTTTTTGTCTGTATCTAGTTTTTGGATGAAGTTTTGTGGATAATAAATCTTCTATAGTTTGCTGTATAATTTTTTTGCAGTTAATATATTTCAAATTATATTTTTTGACTTTTCTATTGGATCCAGAAGTAAGATATGTCCATGCACATTCAACGCACCTGCGAGTTCTGTGACAAAATTTTTTTGTATCCATAGCGCTTCAAATATAACATTTGAATGATTATGGAGTTTGCTGTTATAAATTTATTTATTATTTTTATTTGGTTTCAGATCAACGAGTCTTTGTTTGGCTTCTAATATTCCAGATAATCGCAACTTCATGACCTTCTTTCCTACATACCACAGATCCCATCTAGATCTAAAAATTAGAAGAGATATGTGGTTTAGAGGAAGTCTGTATTCAAAATATTGAGAAATATTCCCAAATCGAACATTTATCATAGCCAGCTTCAGGGCTTGTTCTCCATTTTAGAGTTGGCAACTAAAACAGCCTAAGATGTACCTAGTTTTTTATCAAGAAATCTTTCTGCTGCTCACATTGTTGAGAGGTAGGGGTATTTTATTGACATCACCGACGATAAAACACTGCCATCGTCGTTCAAATCAGCCGCCTCAATAAACTCGGCTAACACCCAAATCCGTAGGGAGAAACAGATCACCATTATCAATACCGATTGATTCTTGTGGAATTCAGAAAGAAGCTTTTCAGGCTCAAATGCTCATGTAAAACTCCATTTTTTTATTTTTGAATCTATTTATGTGTAATGATATCTAAGCCAATCTTTTTATCAACGGTATTTTTTTGAAGAAAAAAACAATGCTCAATCAACAACTAAAATTCTTCCTAATATTGTTTTCACTTGAAAAAATTCTACTACCTCTTGGAGGTATTGAGCTCAAATTCAGACAGAGCTCAATTCGTTAGACCGGAACCTTAATGATGAATGCTTTATAAATAACTTTTAGCTGATGATTGGTTCTAAAAATATTGTTTTTTATTTCATTTTTGACTAATCATAAATTAGAAGTGGGAATGCATCAATTATATTTCAGTATTATAGATAGGTATAGGTATATATGAACCTGCTGAAACAAAAATTACTATTAACCCAAGTTGAAAAAACACTACCTAAAAATTTCAAATATTCGAAATTCTTTTAATCATGTTTAACTAGTTTTTATGTTTTACTTCAAATAGCAGATCGGAACATGTGCTCTTTAGTCTTTTATACTTTCTTAGTATTCAAATGGAAATACATCATGTGTTTTTGGAATCTAGAATGCAGTAATTACTGAAAAGAAATATGGGGTACATAATCACTGACAAGTGACGACTGGAATGAAAAATAATGTTTAATGAGAAATTAGTTTCAATCCAAATATTGTTAACGGATTAAAAAATTTTCGATTTTCATAGACCACTCAATGAGTTAGCAGTCAAGAGGTACCTATAACTTTGTATGAAAAAAGTATAGAGAGGATTGTAAATTAAAACTTTTTCTATATAAAAATTGCAAATATCTGAATTATATATTTGGCTCAATATGGCTTCGGATGCAAAGAGTCCTAAATCTAAGAATATTTGTTTTTCTTGTGTTTATGATTTGTCAATTTCTTGTATGGTCTTCTTCTTCTGAAAAATTTGTGTCTTCAGTATTGGGTCTTTGCTCCATTTCATTCATATCTTCAACCGTATTCGTATCTTCTCCAATGAGTAGCTTATTTTTTTTATAACAGCTTCTAGGTTCTGTTCTATTGCCCTTTTTGATATCTGCTCAAATTTCTCCGTTCTTCACGATCTTCGTAGCAAAGATCATTAGTTATAGAGATATCACTTCTTTTCAAATTTGATATTTTCTTAAAATAAGAAACGAATTCTAGGAAAACTGCACGGTTTTAAAAATTTAGATCAGTTTTGCCAATAGTTAAACCCAGAGCAGCGTTTAGTCTGGTTAGTGTATCTTACAATCTTACAAACCTTCTTTGAGTCACCAATTTATTTGTTTTAGTCTGAGTAACATTAATTTTGTTTTCAAGACCAGCTACTTCCTGGTGAACTCTTTTTTGTAATTCATCAATTTTTTTTATTAGAAATGTCAATTGACTGTGGAGTTTATAGTTCATTAGCTTTGTTTATTAACTTCAGTAATTTTGTTTCATCAACCATGTTTTAGTACTATCAATTTTACAATTTTACTGCTGCGCCTATTACCAACAGAAAAATCGTAAGCAAATGAAGAAATGGGGCGAAAATTTCAATTATTATCAATAGATTATTGGTGCCGATAAATTATGTTAGGTTGAATACATTGTAGATAATCTATTTGAAACTGCGTTTTATTGTTTCTACTATCACAGTATGATACGATTATTTTCAATGTGACATGAAAATTATAAATTTTGTTCACCATAATCATCTATAAACGCAATATATTTCTTTTGACACCTTTACTACTATTTAATGCTTCAGTGGCGTACACTAATTTTGTGATTTAAGAGGATTTATTTTAAACAGTAAGAGTAAATTTTGAATTTTTCTGTGATTCGCCATTAATATTCGTTTATAACTTCACAATAATTAATTCGAATATGTCTTTTTTATAGTGTATATTTTTCATTCAATGGAAAATACCAAAAATACTGGCACCCACAGACTACTTATTTTAACACCACCATGACTAACTAAACGGGATCGGAACTAGCCTTGAGTGCTTGTAGGGCTCAAAAAAATTACGGTACAGAAAATGAAAGTGTTTGTTTTGTCAATAAAAGTACACTATCCACTTAAGAATAGGTAGTAAATAAATACGACTCCAACAGAAGCTATATAATTAGAAAAGTAGTATCCATCCTCAATATTCTGTATAAAACTTAGAAACAAATTCGTAAATGTAATTATATACAGAGGTCGACACTCTCAACAAGTCACTTTGTATTTATATGTCTCTATAAAAAGTAGATGCACATTGCATATATGAAGGCGTATGAACTTTATAATTTACTTAGAATATTTAATTTTATTATATAGACATCAGGTCTGCGCTTAAGCTATTCTACTGTGATAATATTTGGAACCCTTAACTAACGTATGTTTACCAACCCAGTCAAATTGAAGTCCTGCTCCAATATCATAGAGATCGTTCTATTTCAACAAAAAGACGTGGTTAAACCGTTTGGATTGCAACTTTCTTGAAGAACAAACAAAAACCGAAATTTAAAAAATTTGTGAACGAATTACATAGAAATAGATACACTGAAAAACTGGGCAGAGTAAAGACGTGACTAATAAGACAAGGATAAGTGGTTATGAGGTTTATGATGGAATCGATGCTCACGACGTCGAGCCACGGACTTTAGTGCTTACGATTTTTTTGTTCTTATTTAAGGTCTGTGTCTATGAATAAGAAATTTGTTATATATTTAGTGCCTTCACATTGGTAAAATTTGTTTTAATGAGAAATATAATTTATAGCACCGAGAAGATCAATTCTAATTAGTATTTTGATGTACATGTTTCAAGGGATATATTTTGAATAACCTCTAAAGAGTTGGTTAATTCTGGTTTCATGAGAATGATAAAAATTATACTGCAAAGTATGCTTTGTTAAATTCATGGAATGGTTCAAACAAATAAAGTTTCTAATAGAAAGAAATTAGAATGAATAAAAATTGTTTTATACACACGTATCAAATTGCTTGTGATTCTTAAAGAAGCTCACCTAGAGAAAATTAATATAACTATATCTCACTGGAGGAAATTGATTTGATGTAGCTGCATCTTATTTGAAATGGATCAGAATTTTTTGCAGAATCATATTGCCAGACGCATCAATTTGATTAGTTGTTATAGAGGAGTCTATAAAGTGAATTTACATACGTAGAGCTAACATGTTAATCCAAACGGTCACTTTATTTGGATATTGTCTATGACCTTCCCTAAAGAGTCGCGGTTTTTCATTGCTCCAGTAGGTACAGACAATTTTTTTAGTTAATATGACCAATAAGAAAAAACGTATACTCATGAGTAAAGCAAAAATTGAGCAATATATTTTGGATTACTGTTATTATAACAGCCATAATTACTTCATATTCAATCTTTCTGCCAAACTTCGTCAAAAAGCTTTAGAAGAATTTGTATTTGCAGCCTATCAAATTTCAGTAAACTCAGCAAATAAGGAAGTATTCATGATTTAAATTATTATTCGAACTTTCATTAAAAATTGTTGACGTTCTTCTTTCGAATCTTCCTTATTCCTCTTAGGTAAGACTAATTTCATTTTTTTGGTGTAGCGTAAATATCTTCTAAGAATTTTATAAACGCAAAGCTGGCTAATAACTATGCTTTTTTATTCCGTTGTATTTTTTGTAGTGGTCGAAATACAGACTTCGACCTTTGAATTGAAATATATATGCGTCCCTATTAAGATATTGCTCCAAAAAAAAACAGGAAAAATGCATTCATAACACGCCACCAACTGAACATTCGAAATGAACAAAAGTACGGTTTTTCGGGAACAGTTAGTTATCCTCATCATTATTCATTTGACTGTTATTATGTCTGTAGTTTCCGTTGCCTGTCTACTTCCTGTGCAATTCGCTTCTATTGTTTGCTTAACAAATAACTTATTATTTTCTTAGAAATCGAGTAGAACTGCAATGAACTAAATCCACCGAATATAGAATTAGAAAACATAGAGAATTGTGACCCTGGAATATTCTTAATGTTAATAGAGGTGATATAGTGATACTTATAAATGAATGGTTTATACTAGGTATTGAACTGTGAGCCGTCATAACATTCATAACTTGTACAAATCAACAAATATTGCATTGAACTTATGATCTTGGCGAATTACATATTTTTAGTATGTAATAGCATTAATTATTTATAAATAAAACCGATTAGCGTCGTTTTGCTGTTCTAGTAAGTATTTTTTTCAAAAAGTGACTTTTGTGGCAGTAGTGTAGTAAAAGTGCCCTTAGTGATTTTCTCGTAGTTATTTAAAGTCCACTAAAAAGAACCTCTGGGAAACATTCAAATTCTTCCAAAATTATTAAGAATGGGACAACAAGTAAGTAAAAATAAAGTTTTATTTATTGGAAGAATTAATACTAAATTAAGAATCAAAGAATGAAGCCTTGGGAAAGTTAATTCAAATTACTAGAAGATAAGAAAGTAGGGAAAGAAGAACCTATGGAAAACCAAGTGAAGTTTATCCAGAAGTTTTAGGATGGAGCGAAGAGAAGATAGGAAGTAATAATAGTTACAATCTAAATGCACTCCAATATCATCGTTGGCCGATACAAAAAGCATTGAAAAATCCAGTTGGAAACTCGGAAATGCATTTACTTGACTAAAATACACTGAAAACCGAAATTATTCTGCAAGAAACACAGACGACAGATATGGAAAACATAACATCAGAGGAACAGATGAAGTTTCTTACCAAACCAATTCATACCATCCATTCACAAAGAAAAGGTACAGAAATAAATAACATCAATGTTATTTGTTGTTAACCCGTTAATCGTAAGATCAACGAGAAAACAATATATTATGAATACCCAATTCCAAATATCACAGATATCCTGGATAAATTAGGAATATGTTAGTACTTCTCTACTCTCGCATCGCCAGCGAGTTTTACCAGATACAAATGGTGGAGAAGGATAATTGCATTCAACGTTCAACGTTCATGAAGACCTTAGAAGGCCATTTGGATTCAAAAACGCCCCTTTGAGAATAATGGAAAATGTTGCAAGAAGAAATTTGTCTGGCATACATGGACCACTTAATTGTTTTTTCCACATCTCTACACGAACATTTTGTCATCTGGCAAAAACTTTCAAGAAAACTCGAAGAAACGGGATTAACAATTCAGGTAGATAAATGGCGAGTTTCTGAAATAGGGTTAGATCATATTGTCACTCCAGAAAAAATAGGCCGAATCCAGACAAAATCAAAGCTATTATAGGGTATCCAATTCCAAAAACGGTCAAAGAAATCAGAGCATTTTTGAGATGAATGGGTTAAATAATAAAATTAATCAAAGACTGTGCCAGGATAACGAGACCTTTTATCGCATGTTTAAAGAAGGATGCGAAAACAGAACACACACCAGAATTCTAGAATGCATTAAGACATGACTTTCAAATTATTAACTAAAAATACATTTTTTAAAAAACTTTATTTCACACGATTTCTTATATACTTGTTTACAACTAACGAATTAACTAGAAAAATTATTACAACTGATTGGAACTGACCACAACTGACCAATTAAAAATATGCGAGAAAATACTTTTATATAAATGTAAAATGCTGATGAGGTCCTCGCACTGTGATTCCGTGGAAACAGCACCTCATCGGTTTCTGTGGAAACGGTCGAGATAATTCCTCCCCTCGTAAATTCGACTTCCACAGCTAGCGAGGAAGTTGACCCGTAGAATGGTCCACCTGAGAAGAATTCTCTTCGGTAGGTTTGCAAAGTATCGATAACCATTTCTTGTAATTGCAAAATACAAAACTAAAAAGTAATAACGAGTAAATTAGTAAGGTCCATATGCTGGGGTTTTTTGAAACTTCTCCAAATGTTAACTTAGCTTGCTTTTCTATGAATTTGTTTTTTTGAGGCTGAAGGTTGTCGAGTTCTATTTTTTCTAAATAAAAGTCGGAGTTTGATGCTGTTGGATGAAGAGTAGTACTGTTATCCAGGTTCAACAGTAATATTGGTTGGCTGAAGCTATTATATAATTTTTTATTGTTTTAAGATCGTATTGTGTACTATTACTTGACATCCCAAAGGTACTTACAGAAGATGAGTACCTGTTGTCACGTACTCAGTTTCTTCTATTTATATTATTATATTATAATATTATAATATTTAAAATGTAAGTAATTGTGTTAATATTTGAATAACAATAAATTTTAATCAATTTTTCGTGAAGTAAAATTTTGTCGAAATCAATTTCTAAGGCAATTGGTTTTTAGTAACTACTTTTTCCAAATTCTTTAATTGTTCAAATAAATCAGAAGTCTTTATTATACTCGGATACATTACTTGAAGTTTTGCAAATGTAATCGAATTTTCGATGTCGATTAGTAGTGAATTAATCATTTCATACAAATCTATGATTAAGTCCATAGCCATCTTAATATATACACAATGATCGTTGTTTGCTTGTTTTTTTGATAAAATTTTGAATAAATTTAATTTTTGTTTCCAAAATCTGTTCGTTATTTGTTATTTGTCCAATTGGATTTATCAATGAGTGAGACAAACAATGAATTTTGTTTTTTATACGAGAATATATTGAAAAATTTTCAGCCCACTATAGAACCAAACAAAATTTCAATGTCAAAACCTGCAACATCTCTAGACCTTTCAAAAAAAATGTTTCCTCTTGCTTTGCAAACCAGACCTCCACAGCTTTTACAACCTTCTCGTTGGAAGAAACTTTACGACCTTTTAAACTTTTTGTCAGTTGAGGAAAGAGATGATAGTCGGATGAAGCCAAATCTGGTGACTAAGGGGGGGTGCTCTAGTAATTCATACCTTAAATCACGAATTTTTTGCATGACAACATGAGATTCGTGTGCAGGGGCGTTGTCCTGCAAAAACAAAACACATTTGGATAGCTTTCCGCGTCTTTTCTCTTTAATTTTTTCCCGTAGAGTGGTCAGTAATGTCGAATAGTAATCTCCAGTTATTGTTCTACCCTTATCCAAAAAATCAATCATGATTACTCTATGGCGATCCCTAAAAACTGAAGCAAGAACTTTTCCAGCAGATTTTTGAACCTTCTTAGTTCTTGGAGAACCAGAGTGTCGCCATTCCATCGATTGTTGCTTTGTTTCTGGATCGTAGAAATGTACCCAAGTCTCATCCATAGTAACAATTCGGTTTAAGAAGTCTACATCGTTTTAAAATCGAGCACAGATCGAACGTGATGCTTCTACCCTTGCACGTTTTTTGGTCAACATTCAGACATTTGGGGATCCATTTTGCAGCAATTTTTCTCATGTCCAAATTGACGTGAAGGACATTAATCACCAAGGGTATTAAGCATATCTTCGTAAATCTGCTTACTTCTTAACCCTTTTAAATACAGGTATTTGATGATAGCTCAATACTCCAATTTTTCGATTATCACAATTTCAATGGATATATTTTTTCTTTTAATTTGTTGCGTAACTATGGTTTACTTTTTTGACGTCAAACTTTACACTGACACTAATAAGTTATTGTTCGTTGCTATGGTAACGCAATATTTTGTTTATGCATGGAACTGGTCTAGGCTCTAGGCTAACTAGATATCAATACATCCTCGTATTAGTAGCCAAATTATTTTGATTATTTTGTAGTTCTTTAATGAGGGTTTCAAATCTTTCTCTATAGTTTGAATCTAAGTTTCCAGTGATAGATTTAAAACTTGATACTAAGCCATTTATAAGTCCTCTTTTTATTCTAGAGGGATGGGGTAAATATTTCTATTAATTTATTTTCAATCTTGGCTTCTGTGAAGTCTAGCAATTTACAATAATTTGATAGATCATTAGTGCAATGTTTGTTTTGGTTAGCAAAGACTCTAAGTTTTGCAGCTTGAATATGCAATTTGATTATTTCTAAGATGATTGGGTTCAAATCATAGTAGTGTACTCTTATAAGTGCATGTTATACATTTCAATTTTTACAGGGGTAGTAGCCCAGGGTTGTTAACTAGATTTCTAATTGCTATTCTATTCTGGAGTTCCATAGTAACCAGAAAAGCTGAAATAATAAAATTCTATGTTGTAAATTATCGTCTTACTATTAAGTTTTGAAAATTGTGTAGAATATTATATATAATTTTTATCTTACTTTTTGAATTTAAAAGTCTGTTTTTGGGAGCGTTTTAAATTGTCCATAAGTATTTTTTCCCTATTTCCGGTTGAAGCTGTTTTTTGTGCAAGGTTGACAGTTTTCCATTTTACTGGTAATGTGTACTTATTAGCGTGTTTTTGACGTATGTGTTTTCTTATGTACACTTTCTGAGAGGGTCTAAATATTTTTGGTTTGTCCCGGTTCTTATTAAGTTTGCTGGCAATTTTTTCTTTTCAATTAATTATGTAGGAATAAATTTCTAAGTATAATAATTTTGTTTTCTCTTTATGAGTATTGATATAGGTATGTGGGAGTATTTTATTTATATCAATATCATAAACGTCATTGTTATTAGTATGTCCATTTACTACATCTTTGATAAAATTGATAACATCTTGCTCCAGATTTTTCTTTGATATTTGTACTGTGATTCGTTTCTCTTTCTCGAATAAGATTCTAATTTTAGGTTTTGCCGTAGAATGTAAAACAGAACTAATTATGATTTGATTTTGTCCTGTGCACATTTTGCAATGGGAATACCTATTACCGAATTTTTCTCAGAATTAGAATGCATTGTAAGAGATTTATTATCGTCTACGTTGTTTCTCTCGTCGTTAAGTTCATTTTGTCGGTCAGATGTTATCTACTGTATTGCATAGTCAGGATTGTTGTTAGTTGAATTCGTTGTCGGTGAATTTTCATTGTCTAGATCAGTGTCGGGATTTACTATCAAGGATATAGAGTCTAGGTCAGCGCTTTCGTCTTGAGTTGTTTCAGGAATTCTCAGCTGATTTTCGATTGTAGGTGGTGAAAGTGTATTGAGACTTTGCTTTGATTGAGATGAAAATCGTACGTCATCGATATCTAAATCGCGATGTAAAATATCATATATCATATATTTTTCAAAAATTCTTGATCATTGAGAATTTGTTTCTTTAGCATTAATTTCAATTCTGGAAAATGCATCTGCATTAGTATTAAGTTTTCCACGTTTGCATACAATTTTATAGTCTAATTTGATTCGACATCTAATGAGTTTGGAATTTGGTTCCTTTAGAGACAAGAGCGGAGATTCGAGTGGTTTGTGATCGCAACAATGGCATTTTCTGCCATATAAGTAAGGTTAGAAATATTTTGTGACGCACATAATGGACAAGAGTTCTTTTTCCGTGGTATCATAATTACGTTCAGAATCGTTAAGTGTCCTTGATGCGTAAGCGATTGGAAGATATTTTCCGATAGGCCCTTGAGGAAGTCGGGATATTGGAGAATCGAATCGTTGGTCAGAATGTCTCGAAGCATGATGGGAATTGTGTTCGAAATTCGGGCCCTTTTATAATATTTTGTCAGTGGTTTCGTCAAGTGAGCAAATTTTTTTATGAAACTTAGTATCCTAGCAGTCCTAGAAATCCTTTTATTTGTTTTGGAGTCTTGAGAATAGGGAATTTTTAATGACCTTAATTTTATCTGAGTTGCATTTCACTCCATGAGGGGTGACTACCTGCCCAAGATAAGCAACTTGTTTTCTCAGGAATTCTGATTTATCCAACTGGATTTTATAATGGGATTTAATAAGTCGATCAAATACACATTTTAGTCTTTCTATGTACTCTTGCAGTTGAGTGGAGAGAACGATTATATCATCAAGGTAGACAAGTCTGTATACCTCGTAGTATATTGTCCATAGCTCACTGAGAAACTTCTAATGCCCTGATTCGGTGCTAAAGCTGTTTTCTCTTTCCTGTCTTTTTCAGTCATCTTGAGCTGATGGAATCTTGAGTTCAAAGTTGTGAATCCAAAGTTGTAAAATATTGGCGTCACCTAACTTGTCTAATAAGTCAATCGTTTTTTCTTAAGGCGTCTATAGTCAATTACTACAGGACATTTTGCTTTTCCGGAAGCGTCTTGTATTTTTGCAACTACCCATATGGGCGCGTTCCAAGCACTTCAGCTCGGACGGGTAATTTTGTGGTCTAAAAATTTTTTAATTTGTTTATCTACATTGTTTTTGTAAACAAAATGATATCGATTGGTTTTAGCGAATTTCGATAGTAGATCGTATTTCATGTTTAATTTTGTTTGTAAAAGTAAGTGGTGTATTTTCTTCATAAAATATGTTAAAGTATTCAGTATAAATTTTAAGTATTTTGGATTTCTCTTCATTGTTTAAATGATTCTAATTTTATTCAAATCTAAAAGGTTTTTTTCTAGGTAATTCAATTAAAAATATTTATTATCATCACCATTATCAAATATTTCTACAGGAAGTGGTTCTGAAACTTAATTTTACTGGATTTGTGGTAGCATTCAGGGTTGTGGTGATAATTTCGCTCTCTTTACATTGGTTGATTGTTTCTTGTGAAAATACTCATGGGTTTTGGGTTTGGTAAATTCTGTTTTTGATTTGGTTTGAAAACGTTACGACTCTACTGCGGTTTGAAAGGTTGAGATGGAAATGGTCTTTGTTCTCTGAAGAAATTATTGAGTGTATGAGCATTAAATTGAACTGGATTATGATTATTAAAATTGTGTCGCTGTGTAAAAGGTTCATTGGAGTATTGTGATTGCTTTATATCTGTTTTATGGGTATAATTCGCGAAATAATGTACATTGTCTTCTTTCAGCCAAACTATTTAGTTTCATACATCTAATAGTAGTACCTATCGGTTCTTTTAGTCCCGATAAAAATGTTGTCAAAGCTACATTATCATATAAATTTCTTTTAAATATTTTCGATTCATTTTCAATATCATGAGCGTCTACATAACTACACAATAGATTGAGAATATTCAAAACTCTATCATAGAACTGTTTTTCATTTGGTTGTTGTCTCATCATTAGTTTCATCTCTATGGTCGGCAAAATTACTAGTTAATACATCTTTTAACTCGTTCCAAGTAGATACATTTTGTATATTTACGACTAATTTCTAGTTAATTTGGATATCGAGCAATTCAGTAAATAAATATTTTGGAAACAACTTAGCGTGTCTGATCTATAAAAGGTACCAATTAATCACTTAGATATCTGTTTAGGTTATTTGGATTGACATCGAAATCTGGAACACTCACTTTGTAAATATTCTGGTCTGAATTCAGGTATAATTAAGTTATTACTTAAGTTATTAAATTTGAGAGTCAGTTAAAGGTCTTAATTTTAAACTTTGAAAAATATTTGTTAAATTGTCACGTCAACTTCAGATATAAGATTGATTCTATTTAAAGTAATAATTGGAGAAATATTTCAAACATTCCTATAGAGATATACTCCAATTCAGCAAATTTGTCTTCCTCAGATGAATATCCCTGCGAAATCGGACTATTTCGGTTCCAATTTCCTTCGACGGCCTTCTTTGCACTTGGGGTCGTTTCGGTGTTTGATACACTGGGTTTCCTGACGTTCTATGGATCGCTATAAACTTCCACAAGTACTAAAAAATTGACTCTGTAGAATAGATATTCAGTCTCCGTTAAAACAAAAATCGACGCGTTCGATTCGTTTCAATCGCAAATATCCTACTGACTGCGCCATTTTCAACTTATTAACTCAAAATAAACTTTCTAAAAAACTTTATTTCTCATATACTTGTTTACAATTAACGAACTAACTAAGAAAATGATTACAACTGATTGTAACTGATCACCACTGACTGACTGAAAATGTGCGAGAAAAGACTATATAAATGTAAAATGCTGATGATTTCCTTGCACTGTGATTCCGTGCAAACAGCAATTCATAGGTTTCTGTGGGAACTATTGGGATAATTCATGTAAGAACCCATTAACCAACGAACTATTGCTACAATATCGGACTTTACGAAGCCATTCAATCCCACTACAGACGCAAGCAACTTTGCCATCGAAGTCGTACTCTCTCAAGGTCCCATCAGCAATGACAAGCCAATCGCATATGCATCCAGAACTATGAATGACATATAAATTTTGGAAGGAAATTCAAAATTCTATCAAGCCACCAACCGCTCAAATGGTTGTTTTCACTGGAGGACCCAAGGTCCAAATTAATTAGGTGGTGAGTAAAATAGAAGTTAAATTTAAAAAAGGCAAAGCTAATACTAATGTCGATGCCCTTTCTAGACACACACGTACTTAATAAATAGCTCCAAGCAAGAAGAGACAGAAGATCTAGCATCCTTGTACAATTATACAGGCTCCCTCATCTACCCAAACAATGCAGAAACAAAGTTCGTTCAAACGACAGAACACATTTATCCTGAAGAGCTCCAAATTATCGAAGAATTGTTGGAAGAAGAAAAGAAGTTATACTATCCAACGAACAGTTGAGAAAGGAGGATGTTCAAGTAAAAGAAGACTTGTTCGATCAAGACGAGACGATTCAAACGAAATAAGGCACACAGCCCAAGGGAATCCTATCCTCATCAGTAATAGATCAACAATTCTCTAAAACAACCTAATGATATATAGACTTCTTAACCATAGTCCAGGTCCGCTAGTTTCTGAAGTTACTTTTACTTATAAGAAAGCGATTTATGCTCAAGATGGAAGAAACCATCCAAAGAGAGACTTTTTCAAGAAATATCTATAATAAATTATTATCATCAAGGAATAATCTCTGGGGCACAAATGGAACAGAAACTGAAATTCGAAAACTTCCCTAAAGAAATACATTGAAGAAATCATTAATCTTTGACATTTTTTTTTACCAGTAAATACGACAACAATCCGCAAAACCAAAATTTATGATAACACTAACGCCCACGAAACCCTTGGAAATCATTTATATTGATACATTTCAAGCAAATAGTCAAAACTCTCCAATAATTGTGTATGCATTTTTCAATTATGGACAAACTTATTCAATAGAATAGTCTAACTCTGTCAATGTCCTGAACGCTCTCCTCATCTATGTTACACATCATGGAATATTACACATAATGGTAGCTGACAGCGCCAGCGGTACTTATGTACGAGTTTATCGACAGTCATAAGAGATTGTAATCCACTATACAACTCCGCATAGGCCACAATCAAATTGAATAGTCGAATAATTCCATAATGTACTAATACCTACATAATGGTTCAAGAAGTACTTATATAAGATTTCAAAGACATCCAGGAACTCTTCCTCTTCTTCTTGCCTTCAGTATGAAAATTTGATGATTAGTTGACTTCCCTCTTTTACATCCCCCCTGATACACGCCAACTTGTTCGACCAAGTATTTGCCTAATCTATTTCTTATAATTCTGTCTAGAACTTTGTATACGACATCAAACAGAGTGATACCCTTATAATTCACGCAGTCTGTTACATCCCCCTTTTTGTGTACTGGCTGAATAATTGCCTTATCCCTTGGCTTTGGAATCTTCTCTTGTTCCTATATCATTTCAATAAAATAATATATTTGCCCCCTTAAAAGTTAAGGTTACTTCATAAATTGCCATATATGCAGAACATATTACACCAATTACACACTGGTATTTGTTATCAGTTTCCGGTCTTTTAGATTTAGATCCCTTCTCACCTGTTTTCAACCCCTACACATAATCAAAATATGATTATCCCACCGGGTCTCTAGTTAGCTTCCAACGGAAATTTGTACCAATGTATGGAAACAACTTGCGAATCAATAAGCTTGGAATATCTATGTACAGAACAATTACTTCAAGAAAACTACGACTGTGTGGAAGAAGCTCGCCAACGAAAAAGCCTTTTGAGATCATCTATCCACTTCAATTAGCTCCACATTCATACAAGAAATGTCAAAAACTTGTCACATAGCAGTTTTCATAAATAAGATACTCCATCGAGCTTACCTCATCAAATTTCCGCCAGAATGTAGTTACAAAACAAACACAGACGCATTTGAAAACAAAAGATCTATTATACGAGAAGAAGCTCTAACCCTACCTAGGATTAAAAGTACCTCACACACGGTTATCTCAGATCAAACCTCTAGCGATAAGGAAAATTGCTTTAGATCATCTCAACATTCTCAGCAGCGAATAAGAACGACTAGAATCAATGTCCACCAATTTACAAACGACGGATCTTACGAATTTCTGGATGACCCCAATCTATATAATCGTTACTACCTTTACAATAATAGGTTTGTACATACACCAAAGATTCCTACACAATACTCCGAAAGAGCCAAGATGCACCACCATCATAATCAGTTCTGTTCGTCTCTTATAAAACTTCTCAGGGGGATTGAGAACTTACGTATCGGTGACACATGTTTCAAACATTGAACTTTGAACCGTCATAATAAACGTAACATTGTGATCTACAATTCAACAAATATTTCATTGAACTAATGATCTTTTTAAATTGCATATTTTTAGATTGTAGTTTTTTTTGTATGTAAGACCGATTAATAGTCTATAGATTAATAATAAATATTTTATACTGTAATTTTAATTGTTAATAGTGTTATTTTCCGGTAATAATGTATTTTTTCTTTTTTGGTAGTGACAATAACTTAATTTTTGGACTTTATGAAGGTTCTTTTGAGACGTGATGATGCGTCGAGAAGGCATCTTATCACCAATCATCAATATTGTACTATAGACTTAAAACTATTTTTTTACATTGGAAAAACCTAAATATCGTGCAGTAATTAAATTATCAGTTTTGAAAGGTGTAACACCGATTAAAAGTAACAATAAATAATTGTCATATTTCAAAAAAAAAGTGACAGCTATCAATTAAATTATTCATAGTTGCAATAAAATTTATGAAATAGAATTATAAATTTTACTCAAATTGTTTAGATCTTTTTTATCATTTACTTGCTGTACACACCTCTAACATCTATACCTATTGCTTACATTACACTGTTTGATGTGTGTTCCGATAACTAAATTATCGTTTTTAAAAATCGAAGATCTAGATACCTTCACTCAGACCATGTAATTATTAGTGTTTATGTAGTGAAATGTATAGTGATATCATTATACCATCATTTATACTATTCCACTCAATATTTGTTGATGTTATCAAATAAAAAAAATATATTGTTACTTACGTTGGACTTTTCTTTTCCCTATAGTAGTGCTATATTGTCCATTGGTTCAGCGTTTACTCCAGTACAAGAGCTTTTTGATGGAGTATTCGGAGCGTTATTGGTATTAGCTGTAGTAGTGGTGGTAGTACCACAACCACCACTACTACCAACCCGTTGCATTAGTATCGTTTCAGTACCATCAGAGCTCACTGAAATTAATATTTCGATATAAATATTTCTATCAATACTAAAATAAATTTTCAAATTTATTTCAAAACTGAATTTTATATTGAAATCTTATTTTTCCATCATGTTAAATTTTAAGAAGACTTAACGAAATGGATGACCATTTGTTAGGCAGAGAAGCATCATTGTTTGTTCAGAAGAACATGTGATGTTTCACTTAACTAAAAAGTTTCAAAAGGGGCCATCCATAAATTACGTTAGGGTTTCGAGGCAGGGGGAGAGTGCAGCATTTACTTACGATTCCTTAGGTTGAGGGGGGGGGAGGAATTTCTTACGTAATAAAATAATAAGTACTATTTATATTTAGGTAAAACTAAAAGTAATCAATTTCACATTCCCGAAATATAAGAGAACGACAATAGATTCTTTTGCCAGTTGAAATCTTACGCCAGTGTTTATATACTGACTGCGGCGAAAGTTTTGACTGCCCTTTTTCTCGGCACCGCGATTTGTTTACATCCTTACTACACATCGCGTGTTGCTTGTTTCAACACGTAAAAATGAATTTGAGTGAAAAACTAAAACAGCAGACGTTCACAGTCGTTTTTCGCGCGACGATCAGTGCACCTCGTAAAAAGAGCTGCTCGGCTCGGAACCTCTACAAAAATATTTTAATGTTTTTCGTATGTGTAGTGTATTTAACTTTACATTTTTTCATGATGACAACTAAAAATCTTTACCAGCAGTTTTTTGAAGTATACAAAATCGCTTTTTCTAAATTGAGTGGACAAGAGGCTCAAGCAAGTGCTAATACAGAGTGGAATGAAACAAAGCAAAGGTTTCAAAATAATCATCCAGATTTTATTGATAGTATTTAACAGCGTATGAATATTTACAGAGCAAAAGCAACTTAACAAAAAGTTACTATGCTGAATTACTTGATCAAGCCTAAAGTAGTTGACAAAAGATGTGTTACTACTAAATAAAAATTAGTGTAGAGTCGTGCATTTTTTTTTGGAAATCGAATTAGAAATGTATTTGGTTTTTCAAATTACTAAATTGATAAATAGATGTTTTTTCTTTTTCAGCTTACATCAACATAAATTTTTTCTCTTGTTTTTTGCCTAGGATGTAAATTCAACATCAGAAACAAATGCTAACTTTTGTAGCAGTACTGAAGTTTTACCAAGTACTTCTACTGACAGCTCATCTTCTTTAAGCGCAGTCAATAATTCTATTTCTTCAGGCACAACTGAAAACATTGAAGACCACCAAACGTCTTCTGATGCTTGAAATATTCTAAAGCGAAAGTACAGTATTTAGTCAGAGACAGTAATCTTGGTTACATTTCTGAAAAAAAATTTGATAAAACTAAAAGGGATTTGGACAGTATGAAGCAACTACTGAAATCAAAACATTGCTAATTACCAATAAAACTAGAGAGACAATAAAAAAATAAAAATTGATTCTTTATGCAAAACCAATAAGGATGCTGATACAATTTTAAATGTACATCAAACAGTTGGGAGACCGCGGATCGAAGAAAGTTAGTCTGAACTTTTAAAAGCCATTGTTGAGATCTCGAGTTTCGGTGCCGAAGCACACGACAGAAGACGAACGGAAGGGATGAAGTCGTGCAGGACTCTAGATGATTTGTATCCTAAATTATCAGAAATGGGATATGAAATTTCAAGAAGTGCGTTGTACGTGCGCCTTCTTCCCAAAAATTTATAACTCATGAAGGGAAACGACACGTGATAAGAGTAACTGTATGACTGCCTCGAGCGCAGAATGTTTGCCACAAGGATCATCCTGACGGTCGCTTTTGCACATCATCAATTAGAGCTTTAGAATCTATGGCATCTCTTTTGGGGCCCAAACAAGTCTTTTTATTTCCTAAGACGATAAATGTCGTGTGCCTATCGGTATAAAAGCTGTTCAAAAACAAAAACATTATAGCAACTAAACTGTCGATGTAAGTATGGAACTTACTGTAGTAATAATAACTTCTTCTCGCTTATTATATTTTCAGATATGCAAAAGTTATAGAATTAGCTATTGATCATTTCAAGAATTTCAATTTCGACGCAATATTTATAGCAACTAATGCACTGGGTCGCAGTTGTTACAATAGGGTGGAAAAGAAAATGTCTCAAGTATATCTCATTATGACGCCGATGGTGATGTAGTAATTAACAATGAGATTTTCAACTTCATGCATTTGCTGGTATATCCATTATGAAATGGGATGTTATCAACTTTAAATTAGGGTTTCCCACGTCCATTTGCATTGAAATACTGCTGGAGTGTCCGATACAAAAAATGTATGAATACGGCTTGGACTAAATCATCGATCAAAGAAAAAAGGTAATAATGTGTATAAAAAGAATTCTCCTATAACCCTCTCTCAAAGACTGTGAGGCAGTATTAATGAGCATTTTAAGACTGTATAAACCATTACAACCGACTAAATAGTCATCGATTGGAGTAACTCAAACAAGATCGCACGACACCTCTACATCAATTTGGTAATATGATGAAGCATCTAATGCGGATATCGTTTATGCTAAAGGACGGGAAAACAACACCTATTTGTGAATTGGACACACCTTTTGAAAACTCCAAGCCAAAATATATCTATCATAAAAACAATATTTGTATTTGTAATAAAATAAAAAATGTTTTCAATATTTTATTGTTTTTTTTCGTCATGTATGTATAAAAGTAGGATAAGATGGCAACTCTCTCGTTTATGATTCTTTTCATACAGCATCTGCATAACGCTAGAGAAGTATTTGGAACACTTGGTATATGATCGCTATGATTTTGGTGAATTTATCGCGATTAATATTGAAATACGTAAGCAGCTCCGATTAACGCTTTTAGTATATCCGACATTGGACTATGAAGCGTTCTAATATCATCATCTCTTCATAATAGACTGCTCCAAACAGGAGGAGGGAATGAGAGCATCGACGGTTGATATAAAAGTGAAAATTGTAGGTGTAGAATTTCCTGTACATACTAGAGCATATTGTATAATTATACATGACATGTTTATTGGAGTATTACCCGCTAACGGAAATTATCAAAACGATCATATAATACTCAGTCAGGTGGCGGAACTGTAACAGTTACAAATGAACTACGATGACAATAGCATTCGTTGACATTCAAATTTTATTGAAACACAATGTTTACCCATTTATATCTATATTACATGATGAAATAATCTTTCTATTCACAATTTTCAATATTAAAATAAATACTGTTGCTAAAATTACAAATGTCATTGCAAACACATTATTAATGTCACTCTTGATGGAATGCTTATCCATTGTATTATTCATATTGCAGACGCTTCAATTCTATATAGTGGATATTCTGTAGGCGACAGTTGTCGATTTTTAAAGACGTTATCCAACAAGCACATTCGCTCCAATTGCTTTATCACTTCAATATTATTTTCATAAAATGAAATATCTTTATTCTACTCTCGAACACTTCCAGTAAACTCTTCCAATTTGCGTCTATACTCTTCTGATGATATTGTGATACAAACACACACACACATACATACACACACACATACACACACACACACACATGTTCTCACAATCATTTATTATAAAAAAATCGTGAGCACTTCAGTAACCATTGCACATGTTCAAATGCCATAAAAAAATGACACGTCGTCCAAATGCCAACTGTGCATGATTTTTCTAAAAAAAAATACTTCGTTGTCGAGTCTGGTAGCGTACTTGGTATACTAGCCAAGTTCGACCACATAGATTGCTCTCTCAAAAAATAATTTTAAAAGAATTTCTTCTATATTATTACGTCACGACACGCCATTTTTCTATGACTTCACAATTTCTTGTGATAGTCTCTAGAAGCTTTACCACTTCTTCACCGGATGAGACCAACAACTCGATGGCTACTGTCCATCTACTCTAGAACTCTCATTGTATTGACTACTTTATTCTATTACAGGGGCCGTCCATATATTATAAAAGTATAATATATTATTACAAGTATATAATAATATAGTATTGTAAGTTCAAATTTTAATCAGTGGTCCATGGATTTTTCAACCATTCTTCGATTGACTGAATGAGTGGAAGCGAGTCATTTTCATCCTGATCATCATTTTTTGTTCTTTCGGTAAAGTTATTTGAATCATTATCTTCAAGTTCAGATTTTTCAACCCACTCAGCACTCTTACATCCTGCATTTTCATCTTCAAAGATCCACAAAGCTTCGTTTTTCCTACTTTTTTTGGTGATCCTCAGATTCAACATTCTTTGGTGCCAAATTTTGAAAGAGGGATAGAAACTTTGCATTTTTATTGTATTATAAGATTATATATATATATGGATATATATATATATATATATATATATATATATATATATATATATATATATATATATATATATATATATATTATATTATATTATATTTCATTATATTGTATAGGTGGCAGTTGTCGATTTTTAAAGACGTTATCCAACAAGCACATTCACTCCAATTGCTTTATCACTTTAATATTATTTTCAGAAAATGAAATATCTTTATTCAACTCTCGAACACTTCCAGTAACCTCTTCTAATTTGCTTCTATACTCTTCTGATGACATTGTGATACCAACAAACACACACATGTTCTCATTATCATACATATTTGTCGAGTCGTGATAGCGCAGTTGGTACACTAGCCAAGTTCGACAACATCGATCAAACATTCGAATCTTCGCGCTCACTCAACAAAATTTTTTTTAAAAAAACATCTACATTTACTACGTCACGATACGCCATTTTTCTGTGACGTCACATCTTGTGATAGTCTCCAGAAGCTTCACTACTTCTTCACCAAATATATTAAAATTAGTCTACTTTGGTGTTTTTTTTGCCACGACTTTACCAATGATGAACCGCTCATAATATAGCTGGAAAAGTATATATATATATATATATATATATATATATATAAATATATACACAATGCGTCCAACCTTCAAAACAAACAAAACCTAAATAATAGCAGTTACGTCGTGGACAACTGTTTTATTCCAGAAAGATCATTAACATTCGGAGTATGTTTGGAAGAGACAACTAAAATCATAGAAGCGTTTGCTCCCTCTTATTTTCTTATTTTTTGTTGACAAACGGATTTCTGGTAATTAGTTATTTCTGACATAACCAGTCTAATTCTATTATATGACAATGGATTTGAATCTGTTGAAATACATTAAGGTATATTCAGCAGTATCAATAATATAATCTACTGAGATTCCGCAATTACTTAGTCATTTCCACCCATTGTAAATGGGATAACTATAATTTTATCAATTTGAAAATTGTAAACGTGATTGTTATGATGTCAAATAATAATCAATCAATAAATCACACAATAACGTTGTTTACATATGGATTCATATATGACGGTTGACATTCATTGTTCATATTTATTACAGGAAAAGTAGATTATATGGAGATTTGAGACTGCTCCACATTCACATCTTTGTTTTGCTTTGTCCAGCACAATGGTGTGGACCCACCATTATTCTATTCTGCTACTTTTATATTTCCGTATTTCTTTGTTTTCAACTATTAATAATGTTTTTTTATGACATACACTTTTCATCTCACCTACCGACTGTTTTATTATAAATAATACCCTAGACAACACAATCTAAATTAGAATTTATACATAACTTTGATAGCAAATCTAAGCTACCTATATCGATCTAGTGAAGTAACAATGAGTCTAAAGATACTGCTTCAAGTTTCTTCCATGCAGAAGCTTAGTATCTGCCACTCAAAACAATTTTTATCTCCATTTTCAAATATCATTTTTAAGAATAAAGCTCGATCCCTCAGTATACCTTTCTTCGTATTTTCATCTAGACATAGATACATAATTATTGTTCTCAACTCAATTTAGCGGTCATTGAAGTGGACGGGAATAAAATAATGATTTGACTCCAAAGGATATTAAGTTTGTCAATATTCATTGACCGACACACTTTATTATTTAATTAACTTTCCCACTAGTCTATAAGATAGAGGAAAAAATGTTGTACTTATGCCAAATTATCTTAATATTGACAGTTATCAATATCTCTGTGCATTTATCATAAAATAAGGTTCTTGAATTATTTTTATGAACTACGTAATCTAGAGATGCACCAGTAAAGTTGAGCATAACTTGCATAAGTCACGACAGCCAGTTTGCTCTACACAATATTTCAAAAATTATTAAAAGAAGCCTAAAATCAAGAAAATTTATTTGCCATTGTTATTCAGTTTTTCATTTTCTAGTCGTAAATTCCTTTACTAATACTCCTATAATTATTACTTTTCTTCTAAACCGAAAATTGAAAGAATTGCCGATTTCTGACAGTTTTTTCAAGATGGTGGACGAAGCAAAGAGGGGGGGGATGACGGAAACTTCGGACTAATTACTGCCTAATCGTCCCAAACAACAAAAAAAATAAAAACGATTCCCATTTGATGTAAGGTGAACCCCCTTTTTGAGCCTCCATTGACTGGACTATATAGTTTTAGCTACCAATGTTGATATAATATCAGATTACCGATTTTCTTGATACTGCTCCGTTTTGTCAGGGAAAAGCGACACAGAAATTATCTAGAACGTCTTCTAAACCAGGGGTCTCCAAACTTTCCGGCCTTAGGGCCATACTGATTACTCCAGTAAGTTCCGAGGGTCAAAGCCATATTATCATTGTTGCCGGTGATAAAATGTGAAATAGTCCACTGATGAAAAAAAAGTCCGAAAAAGTACGCAACGTTGAGGAGTAACGTGACACGACATCTGATGGACACAAGTACCTATATCGCTAATAGATGGCGCTAATAGCCGTACAGATTAATCTCGTTGGTTCGAGAAAATTCTGGTGTTTTCCACTCACTTCTAGATGGCAGTAATTGGAATATATGAGGAGGCTAGTGGCGCAACAAGTCAGTTCCTATGACACTGTTGTGAAATAAAATAGTGCGTACCTCCTTAAAACGTGTTTAAGTTTAAGACATCTTTGTAACAGTATTTTGATTTGAATTGTTGCTTCTGTGTGTGATTTAGTAGCATGGAAAAGAAGCGAAAAATTGATATTGAATGCAGAAAATTCAAAGATCGGTGGAACATTCAGTATTTCGTAATTGAGTCCAGTAACAAGGCGCTATGTTTAATTTGCAATGAGCTGTTCTCAAAGAATATAATATTAAACGTCATTACAAAACAAAACATTTTCAAAATTACTCAAAATATATAGAACAGAAAAATTCGAAGCTATGAAACGCGGATTGAAATCGCAGCAATCTTCATTTACAAAACTCAAAACTGAGCAAGAGGCTGCAATTCGTGCCAGCTTTCGTGTGGCTCTTGAAATTGCAAAACGTGGAAAACCATTCACCGATGGAGAAATGATCAAAGAATTCATAATTGCAGTAGCCGCAGAAATGTGCCCTGAAAAGGTAAATTTATTAAAAACTGTCAGTATGTCAGCAAACACTGTGGCTCGAAGTGTAGAAAACATCGTTGAAAATATATCCTCTCAACTGTTCGAAAAAACTGGACATGTTAGTTGTTTTCTTTGGCCTTGGATGAGTCAACGAATGTGTCAGATACTACTCAGGTTGTAAATTATATTCGAGGGGTAGATAAAAGTTATGAAGTGCATGAAGAACTTCTTGATATGTATAGTGTTCATGGCACAACTACTGGTACAGATATTTTTGAAGGAGTTTAAATGGCCATTAATCAAAAGTACCTTCGATGGAAAAACTTGAAATGTATTACAACTGATGGATGGGAAAACATGAGTGGGAAAGATAAAGGAGTGGTCGCTCTTGTGTCAAATGCTGTAGAAAACGATGGTGGTTCAAAACCTTAAGTCTTACATTGCATCATTCAACAGTCTTTGTGCGGAAAATGTTTTGTTATGTCTGAAGTTCTAAAACCAGTCATATCAACTGTTAATTTTATCAGATCTTTTGGGTTGAATCACCGACAATTCCGACAATTTATTGAAGAGACTGGAGAAAATGACTTACCTCATCATACTGCCATACGTTGGCTTGGTTGTGGGAAAGTCCTTCAGCACGTTTTTGAACTTCGAGCAGTGAGTATCGCCCTCTTACTGAATTACAAAACAACGTATGGCTGTGGAAGTTAGCATTCTATGTTGATTTGACAAAATATGTGAACGAACTGAATTTGAGATTGCAAGGAGAAAACCATCATCTTTCTGATTTATACACTAATATCAAATCATTCCGGAAGAAATTGATACTGTTTCAATTACAACTACAAAGTTAATGTTTTTCACATTTTAAAACATATGAAATAATCGGCCCCACCACTGAGACTGAGTTTCCTATCGATTTTGCAATCGAAACTTTGAGTGCTTTGAAAATAAATTTTGATACTCGTTTCTCGGACTTTGATGCCATTGCGAATCAAATTAAGATTTTTCAGAATCTTTTTGATACTGATATTGAAATTAAGAGCAAATATCAAAACTCATCTTTGTTGGAATTTTATGAGAGTCTTCCACTGACACAATTTGATAATTTGCATAAATTTGATCGTAGGCTGTTTTCTGTTTTTGGTACTACTTATTTGTCTGAGAAGACTTTCTCACACAAATGTTTACAGATCTAAATTAACTGATGAGCATCTTAAATCTCTTTTAATAGTTGGTACAAGTAAAATTAGTCCACAACTACAAACTATTATCAGTGGAAAATCTCAATTACATAAATCTCATTAGTATTTCATATGTCATTATGCTTGTTATAAGTTATGTTTTTATTTTATTTGTTGGTTATTATATACTGAAGTTAAATTTTCTGCATATTATACATGTCTTTACTCATTACAATTCTGTGTTTCTTTATCCAACTTATCACAAAAACAATAACAATAAGCCTACAACAATGTTATGAGTAGTTAATCCATGACCATATCAATGTAGATATCATATTAATAATTATTCAACATATAATTAGGATACTTCAGTAAATTAAATTTAATTCGCTATAAAAAAAATATATTCTCTAAAAGGAGTTTTCAAGTATGCTATCTCTCCGCGGGCCGGAGAAAATGTGTCCGAGGGTCCTGTTCTAGACCATACTGAAAACGGTTTAACTACTTAAAAACGTTCTTGCGATGGATATACACATTTTTCAATTCATTATAACAGTAGTAAATATCTATAAATTAACGAAGAACTGGAGTCTCTGCTATCCTAGGCATATCAGTGTTGATATTTTGCAATTGCCTTCCTCCAGTTTTATTAGTAGCTATTTTTAAGTTACAGGATCGAAAAATTTCATTGGTGTGTGAGATGTAAATTTTTCTCATATTCTCGTAAACATTTTTGTTGTTCAAAATGGATGAAACGAATATATAGGTGTCATAAAATACAAAAAGGAATTTGAATAACGAAGTCAATTTTTAAACATAAGAGCAGCAGGAGAAAATGAAGGGGAATTTGGAACATGGATTATTTAGATGTGCTAAGATAAAAATATATAAAGCGATTATCAGATTTTGGGTATTATTGATGGTAAAACTTGGACAAATGCTAAAAGAGAGCAACTATCCTAATTATTTTCAATGTGGGTGATACGTGGCTTTATCGCTATGGGATAAGTTCTTAAAACATGATTGGAACCACCCAAAGAGTGTTCCCCATTTCCGTGGAAGTTACGTGGATATTCCATGGCAATCATGTGCCAGCCACTAGTGGCGATACACTTTCAAGTTTTCCATGGGTTTAATCCACGTGGTTTTCACTAAAAATGTTAACTGTGAAGAATCTGGACCAACCTATTTTAACCGTTTAGGCAAATTGAATATGTTATATTTTCATTTTTTGTTGAGTGAAAACCACGACTACAACAGCTATTATGACCATTTTCTATTATTAATGCTTTGAGATCCATTCGAAATTATCTGCACAAAAAGGGAGATGTAAATGTAACGGATATTTATAAAGCTAAATTCATGTTTGATCATATTCTTGGAATCAACCTCCTGGATCCTTGCTTTTAAGATGTTCTATGGCATTTCCAGGCATATTCTTTGAACTGAATGGGACGTTGAGTAAGCATTGAACACGATGAAGGTTCATCATAACCATATTATATTATTTTTATTAGTTTTGAAGACGATACAAGCTAAAAGCGGCCTGTTCTGAGAGGATTTTTACTAAATTTCTGACTAAGCCCAATTCGTGCGATAATCTGTTTCTAATATTAGCACAAAATTTTCAAATAACAAAAATTTGATATGTATATCAAGTATTCACTTAGTAAATTAAGTTATAGCCGAAAATAGTTCACTTTATGTTTGATGCATTTAATAATCATTTAATTTAATAAATTTTTTGCATTAAATTATATGGAAGCGAAGAAAATGGGGAAGATATCTTAAATTAATTTTTACGATAATGTTAACTTTGTTGTGACCGATGAGGTAAGGTTGTCAACCAATTTAATTTTGATGAGTGATTTCCCAGCGACATAAAGGTCGATATGCCGGCTGTTTCAGTTCTTGAAACGATATATTTTGAAACTGAGTTGAAAACGTTCTGACGGTAGATTTATATAATAAATGAAATATTTTTCTCTGATTACTATGTATATTTCCGTTGATACTTTGAGAAATGCATACCTTGAAGAGGCATAAATAAAAGAATTTTTATATTAAGAAAAGAAAAAAAAATGATTTTGATTTAGCTAGCTGCTATTTCACTTACGTGTAGCTCACTTGTTTGTCCACTTCTCATATTTTCTTGTCATATTTTAACAAAGGTATAAATAGTTATCTGAGATTTATTCTGTTTCTTCAAGGCGTTATATCTTCCATATCTTCAATCTAACTTCTAAATATGAGCGAATACTATTTTTACGAGCCCGATCTGTTGAATGTTTCATCGATAAAATTATAAGAATCTTGATTGGATTCAATGTCTAAAAAATAAAGAACAAATAAAAACAAACAAAAAAAAAGAAAAAGAATAATAATAAGAAATAATAAAAATAAGCTAAATTATAAGCGTTTTCTTATTGGAAATGTGACAATGAAACACCAAAGCAGATTAACTATCAAAATAAGGATAACATCAACTTAAAACTGTTCCAATAAGAAAAATTAATTTTTCCTTGGTTTCCATATCTCAAATATATTAAATTTATTAGAATTTACAAAATAGAGCTATAAATTTTACTTAAATTATTTAGGTCTTTTTTTATCATTTATAGCTTTTTCGTTCTTATGAATGTGAACCATTTCTAAAAATTCTCTTTTTCGTGTATTAGATTCCGTTTGAAGAATTTTTGAATAATTGAATTTATGTTTTTCCGATATTTCATGATTCGTTACTGCAGTTCTATTTTTTTTATCGTATGACTTCTTATTCTATTTTCTAAATACTGAGATGTTTGCCCTATGTAAACAGCGTCGCAATTATTACAAGGCACTGGATATATAATATTACTTCTTTTGTTTTTTGGTGTTATGTCCTCTATGATTTATACTAATACACTAAAACCAAATAATTCATAAATAGTAATAGAAATCTCAAAATTTTGAGAGCAAATAAATCTAATAAAACTGTTATTACGAAATCAGAAGATTATAATAATAAAATAATGAGACAACATACAAAAAAATTAAACAAGACGAATTCTTATCAAAAATAAAATAATGATCTAATCCGATCTTGGGAAGAACAACTTTTTATTTCGCCTTCAGATACAAAAAAAAAAAATTAAAATTCATAATGCCCTACCCCCTAAAATATATAGTTTACTAAAGCTGCACAAGCCTGACATTCCTCTTCGACCGATTGTTTCAAGTATTCAAACCCTCTTACCCCATTATCTAATTATTTGAAAATTATTTTGAAAAAAAATTATGCCAAAACAAGTACTGTATCAAAAACACATGGGATTTCAAAGAAAAATGAATAATATAAAAATTCCTAACGAATATGTATTTATTCCGTTAGATATGGTTTCTTTATATACAAATATTCCTCTTACTATTGTGAAAAATATATTGATAAAAAAATGGATTATAATCAAAAGATTATACAAAAATATCTAGAAACTAATGCAACGAAGCTATAAAACTCACACTAACAACAACGTAATTCAAATATGAAAATGAAATGTACAAACAAATTGATGAATGTGCTATGGGAGGAGCTTCCATTTCAAGTTTTATAGCACATAAATTAGTAATGGAAGATCTCGAGGTAGCTGTCGTTAGCGAACTTGATATAGGTATTTCATTCTTTTTCCGAAATGTAGATGATTGCATTACTGCTATACCAAAGAATAAAATTGAAAACATAAGTAAAAAATTCACTTCTTATCATGAAAAACTTCAATTCACAATCGAGTTTGAGCAAAATACTAGAATCAATTTCTTGATATCAAGATCAAGTTATTTGAACTTCAATTTGTGTCATCCTATGTCACAAAAAAGATCAAGTTTTTTTAAATGTTCTTGATTTTACGCAAATTGTCAATGTTAATATCATACTTTGATAAAGACTCAAAATTAGTCGTAACGTCAATTTTAATCTTTCTTTTGAAAAATTATTAAAAAAAAACTTTATTTTCCACGGGGAAGCGCCAGTTTGGTTTAACGTTAATTTATCTTATGAGAATATCAATATGAGACGTTCCTCCTTGCAATTGCCAGCTATCGGGATGTGGTTATAGACAAAAAGATCGATCGCTTCCAATATTTTTCACAAAATGAGTAAGGAAAGTAATTATTTTCCAAATTATTATATACCAAAGGATACAGAGGTAAGAATAGTAATTATCTATTTCAATATAAAAATGTTCTTTCAAACACTTTTAACTTTTTTAAAAAAGTATTTTTATTTATAATAAACGACTTATAATTTCTACAGAAAATAACTGTACGGACAAATCAATATTTTAACAATGAGCTTTATATATATATGAATATTTATTTGATACGTATTTTGAAATCCGCTGACTATGTGAATATTATTTATCGTGTGGCAGTGTCGGGGACCTTTCACATTTCTCCTCCCTCCTTTGGTGTTGACTTCGTCCTCGAAGTCTCTGAGAACAAATTTTGGAGAATCTGGATTTGAGTAGGTTGTAGTTTATAACCATATTAGAATTTGTAAATTCTTTTTTGTTTCTTTACAGTGACTGTTATTAAAATGGCTAAAATAATCAAAAATTGCGGCAGGAGTAGAATTGGTTCAATGGGTTGATCTTGTCCATGCGTCTTTGGAATTTGGCATTTTTCTAGCATATTTTCGTGCTTCGGATGCAGCTTGATTGGGACTACTTGCGGCACTGTAATTTCTTGCACAGTTTTCTTATTGTATCGTATTCCTTCTATAGTAATTGGCTCATTTGTCATTAAGATTTCGTACCATTTATTATTTGCGTAGTAATGTGCGGGTGGCAGGATGATAATGTGATTATTATTGGGAATTGGGTAGATTCTAGATGTAGGGTAAGAATGAGAATAAAAGATGGGTATTTTCAGTATTATGAGCATTGTCTTGGTGGTAACGCAAACTAATGATTTAGAAGCTTTAATTAATTGATAGGGATGTTCGTCACGGATTAAAAGGGCATTCCGAGAATATGTTTCTAATAATTCTTGTTTTAAAGTTTCCAGTTCATCTAAAGTAAAGAGTTCAATATTCGAAAGTTATGGTTCGAATCAGTTTCAAAAGGAATTCGTTTATAGTTTGAAGTTTCATTATTCAGTGCAACGTATCCATTGAAATCGGATGATAACTTGTTTACTGCAGCCGCAATTATTTTACAATTATTATTTATCAAATTTAGAAGATTATTAAATCTCGTATCAATAGATCATTTTCTTTAACCTCTACAGCAGTAATTTGTGATTTCAATAATTCCAAGTCATAATCATCAGGGTTTCCAGATATATATTTAATAGTTGTTCGGAGGAAGTTGAACAAACCTCTTTTATGTTTACGAGTAATGTTATGAAGATTATCTTTTAATTCGTTTAAAATGTGATTATATCGAAATTTCAAAGGGGCTAAAGGACCATTTTCTAAAGGTAAAGGTCATTAGGGTTCGTTTCTAAAGTATCAGTTAATTTTTCTAAATTATGTGTGTAAAATATGTCTATGATAATGATTTATCTTGTTTGATTTGTCTATGTCTTCTGCATAATAGCTGTTATTGGGGATTTCCTGTATCTTGAGCAGATGTCCCAGGAATAGGGTCGTCCTGTAAAGAAGTTCTATCTGACATATTCTTTTTCGTTACGTTACGAAAACGTTTTGCGAATTTTAAGTGAGTACTTGTGGTGTTTTGTTTGTCGATTTTACCAACAATTTCAGTTTTGTGTTGTTTTTTTTAGATGTAGTTTAGAATTGGTTCAGTATTTTCATTTTGTTTGTCTAGAATTTTCTGTTGTTTTTCTTTTTGTTTATTATATAAGTCTATTATGAATGGTTGGAGTTCGTCTTTATGTCTTTGGTTGTATGTTTCGTATAGCGGAAGCAAGCAGTAGCAGTAGCAGTAGCAAAATCGAAATGTATTTCAACGGCATGGGGGCCACGAAGAATTGGAAAAGGTGAGAAGTCAGTGGAACTGTGGATTGATTGATTATAAATTAAAATTGCATGTGTAAAAGTATCATCTAAGGGATCATCTGGATTTTGGTCTCTAAGTTTTTCTATAAGGGTGGAATGGAATCGTTCAACAGGGGAATTATAAGATGAGTTATTGACCGTTGTGAAATTTATTTCAATTTTTTGGAGATTCATGAATTCTTTAATTATAGCAGAATTAAATTCAGTGCTATTATTGCAAACAATTTTTTTTTCGGGTAATTGTGAGAAAAATAATGTTTTAGCTTGCTAAGAACTGATAAGGAAACTTTATCGGAGATTTTATAGCATTGAGCAAATTTGCTAAATGAATCTACAATCGTTTGGTAATAATTTTTGTTACAATGGAACAAGTCAGTGTGAATTATGTCGAAAGGTTTTTGTCCCAATAATGGGCCTAACTGAGGTAATTTATAAGGGTGTCGTTCATATTTATTTTTTAAGCAAATCTCTCATTGATTTTCGACTATGCCGTTATGATTTTCAGTATGATATTGTTTTACACAGTCTATTTATCTTTTTCTTATTTATCTATTTAACGGTCGAGTCAAAAGTTTTCTTAAAATAATCATAAATAACGGGTCGAAATTCATGGGGTACATGTATTGCGAATTTTTCATTTGGTCTAAGTATTTTTTTTTGAGAGCATCAGGTATTTCCATTATCCAATTGTCAGTGAGGTTTACGGTATATCTATGTTTATAAAAAGGTCAAGAAGTCAGATTTTCGATTGCGGTGTGTTTGATATTTTCGCTGAGAGATTGATTTTTCTCGAATTCTTGAAGAAATTCGTCTAGATCATGGGGGTCTTGGGGTTCGGCACAAATAGAAGAAATTGAAAGTGCATTGACCCGTACTCTGGAAAGACAGTCAGCTACCTGGATTTCTTTGCCTATTTTACATCGAAATTGTAATCTTCCAGTTTCAGTCTCCATCGGGCTAACCGAGATGTGGGGTCTTTAATTTTGCAAATCCATACTAGCGGATTGTGGTCACTTTCGACAGTGAATTTCTGACCATACAAATACGGGCGTAAGTGTTACAGGAATCTAAGATTGCCAAAAGTTCTCTTTCGATAGTTGAATAATTTTGCTCGGCGGAGTTCAATGTTTGGGAGTAATACGATATAGGATGATTGTTTTGTGATCCAATGGCAATATTGGAAGCGTCGGTTGTCAAAACAAAAGGTTTTGAAAAATCTGGGTACTGTAGAACTGGGGCAATGCATAAGAGTTGTTTGCACTTCTCAAAGCATTCTTTGTAATTAACATTGGTTGGGTCGATGATCGCTCCTTTACGAGTGCATCGAGAGAAGGGTGATGTTATTATTGCGAAATTTGATATGAATCTTCAGTAATATCCAATGAGTCCTAAGAATGATCTGATTTCTTTCACAGTCTTTGGAATAGGGAAGTTTTTAATGGCCTCTATTTTACTAGGATTGGGCTTAATGCCTTCAGGAGTCACAATATGACCAACGAAAGCGACTTCTTTCGTCAGAAATTCAGATTTGTCTAATTTAATTTTCAGATTTGCTTTTCGGAATGTTTCAAAGATTGCGGCGATGTGAATCAAGTGTTCTTGAAGAGACTTGAAGATGACGTTGTCCATATAGACGAAACAACATTTTTGGAGAAAAGGTCAGAGAATGTTATCAATCAGTTTTTCGAGAGTGGAAGGTCTGTTTTTAAGACCAAATGGCATTCGTAAAAACTCGTAGTGGCTATGGGGTACGGAATAAATCGGAATTATCGTCATAGAAAATATCCTTATATTTATTACAAAGCTTCAAAATTTTATCGTTTTCTTCTTGGTTCAAATGCTGAGTATGGATTAATGAAGAATCGTAATTTGGACCGTTACATATTTCGTATTTATTTATCGACATAGAGTTGGTAAATCGTTAATGTAACCGTTTGTAGCAGTATGAATAGATTCAGGAATTTTAATATTATTTATTATAGTTTCGGGTAGGAGAATGTCGCTATTGAAGATGTCTTCAGGAATTTTATTATGCGAGGTGTCGAAAGGAATAGTAATATTAAGACGTTTCAATGTAAGTAATTTACTTTGATAATCTATCAAAGCTTGCAAGCGTTCTACGTCATAATTTCCAAATGGTATGTCGTTCGGAATAATTTTCGGCATGAACGTCTGGATGATAATTTTCGTTTTGATCATTTGTATCGTCAAAGTCCAAAGTATCGTAAGGGTTGAAGTTTTCGTTTTGATGGCAATCAACATTAAAATTAAAAGTACTCTTTGGTTGGTTTCTAGTAGAAATAGTTTGTACACCACTCATTGGTTGTGGGACATTTCAAGAAGTTAGAAAATTTCTTTTGTGTTGTGGAGCAAGGGGGTTTGGATTATTTCCAAAAGAATTACTGGTAGATGGATTATTAAATGTATGGTTATTACCAAAAGTATTGTTAGGCTGAGATCTATTAAAACTTTGATTAATTCTAAAGAGGTGGTTATTTTGAATTCTATTTATTGGAGAAGTAGGGAGATTTGAAAAAGAGCTATTTCGTGGGGGACTTGGGTTAATAATAATATACGTATATTGTGGTTTGAAGGAATGGAATTTTGTTTGGATTTTTGGATAGAGAGTAATCTTCTATTTTGTTGACTCTCAAAAAGTTCATATATAATTGTTGATTTTGATGATTATCGTAGGAGATACATCTTTGCAGGGCTTCGTCGAGAGAATTCATTTTAAAATGTGATAAATATTCACAATATGGCTCGTTAACACCAGTGCAAAACGTTTTGAAAGCAATACTTTCAAAGTATGAGGTTTTAAAATTCACAGTTTCTACATTATCATTAAGAGCTATATGTTGAAGCAAATCATTCAAATTATTACAGATTCTTTGGTGATATTGGTCATAGGTTTCATTATCGTACTGAACTGTTGTAGATAATTGAGATAATAAAATATCTCCGGAGCGTCGATCTCCGTATTTAACTAGTAATGCTGGACGTGCATCTGTCGAAAGTGTTAAATTTGAGTAGTTTAAAAAATCTGGAGGTTTACCTTTTATACGAGAAATAATATTGGCATTCAAAATGAATTCTTGAGGTTGAGTGAGATTCTTTGACCGAAGGAACGTAATTGAGTTATCTACCGATTTTACAAATGTTGAAACTAACTGAATTCAGGTATAGAGGCTGGAGATATCATTGCTTTGAAGAGACATATTCAAGGTATCAGTGTTTCGAAGTCTTAAAATTTGAGTTTTAGAATATCGAGAACTATTAGCTGCAGTAGAACTGTCCAAAGGGTTTATAGAGAGATTTGACAATAATAAATGTAAGTTACTCTCAGAAATATCGCCAAAAGTGCTCATAAATAAGGTGAAAAGGAACATTGTACTTCCAAGAGGATGATCACTGGTGATGTCTTGATGTCCACATACTACGTTTTTCTCGCCTTGGTTCGATGGATCGTCTCGTTTAACAACTAAAGTTGACCAGGAAGCTTGTGTTTCTGTAAGAATTTGATCCCGTTCGCAGCGCCAGAAATGTTCTTTGAGACACTTTTAACTTTTTAAAAAAAGTATTTTCATTTACAATAAACCATTTTCAAGGGGTTTTGTGCCTCACTCTACCTACTCCTCATTTTAGTGTACTATAAGTTGCCACGGCTTCAATATGCCTACCTAATGATACCAAAAGACTGGTTTGTTAACTGCTCCGAGCCGTAAATTGCTTCTTATTTGATTCGTTGACTATTAACACAAATAGAGAAAATCGTTGGTTTCATTTTTGAGTGGATAAGGAAAATTTGATTTATTTGATTCATAATTTTAGCTTCATTCGACTCTGTTCCAAGAATTTCAATATTTCACAATTAAGTTGACTTCGAGTATTAATAACTTATAAACTGTACTTGAAAATATATCAAGTGTTATTTGGCAAATGGCAGTAGAAAATCTTCAGGGAATTATTATTAGTATAGTTAACATTAAAATTCCATTTATTTATTATCAAGTAAATCACTGTATTACTCTTTATTCAAAATAAAAACAAAAATTCAATTAAATTCTAAATTAGATAAACCATTTCAATTTTTCCTTTGAAAAAATTCGATTCACAAACGACATGCTACAAAATAATACAATACACACTACTTAGAATCAACAAAAATATGACAATAGATATTACGAAAAATCACATAAAAATACACTATTATCAGAAGAGCCGAATTTGTAGCAATTTGAGAGTAAATGATAATTAATACTAAAAAAAAAGAAACAAACATTACCACCAATTATTCAACAAAGGCAATCCTGAATATTTATTATTGCATTTACCTATCATAGTTGCAGAATACATTTCAATTTGTGAATAATACATTGAATCCTTGCCGAATTAATACAGTTTGGTGCAGTCTGAAGTTATTTTTAGATCGAATCACAATTTCAATTCTATTTATTCTGAGTAATACTATGTTTGAGATGGAGTCAATAATTATTGAGCTGGAATTTTTGGAAACGTTGGTGATATTTATACTTATCAAACTGTTGACACTACCACTACATCAACACTCACAATTGTCTGACGCGCGTTTCGATAAAGAAGTTGTCTTTAAAGAATGAAGGTAAACTAAAACGTAGTAACGCAACTTACATTTTTTATACTAAATTTTCACTGATAAACCATGCCCCGCGAAAATACTTCCAGCGGGGAAACTTCCTTGGCGGAAATTTTCACATTTATTCCTCAACTACTACACTACTAATCGTCAAGTTAATAGTTAATAATTCAATCTCTGAAGAAGATAACTTGGTTATCGAAACGCGTGTCAGACAGTGTAATTGAAAGTGTTGGTGTAGTGGTAATGTAAACAGTGTGTCCAGAGCTAATACTTGAGTCTAATAAATTTTTACTAAAATGCACTCTATAATTGATGAATAAATAATATACATTTCTTATATGTAATATTTATTCTCATTAGACCCGTGGCTAATGCTTCGTTGCAACCTTAGTGTACATTATCTGATTATTACGTTGTTCATCGATTCTATAATCTTTCTTCGACGTTGTGTAAAAGATTTTTTCTGTACAACAAATGGAGTGATCATAATCCATAGGGAAAATCAATTTTTTCTATTAAAGCCTATAATAATTTTCTTTCCGTAAACCTCATACACATAAAATTCTTCTGTCGTATTTCTTATTACACAGCATCATCAATTTTGTCAGACAACGATTTTCCATTTCTTATCGCATTGAATGTGATTCATTTCAAATGTTTTTGTTTTGAAGAACATCATTGTGCTGAATATATATATTGAATTTATCATAATATATTATACGGATATACAGAGCAGAATTCTTGAAGATACATTCAAATTTGTAATGTAAATATATACAGGAAAACTATACTGAAAAAATCAGAATTTCTGAAAATCGTGGAAACCGTTACAAAATGATTGAAACATATCATACTTAACATTTATTAATCATTTTTTATTTGACCCTAGTTACAATTTGAGAAAGTTATGTAATCTAATGCTAAAAAGTTTTACGGAAAAAACTATCACCCAAACCAAGGCTATACTTCATAAAAGCAATGGAACCAATTTCAATTGTATAAAAAAGGTTTATTGAATTTCGTTGAGACCGTTCATGCATTTTGGATGCCTAGTTGAGGTCTATACACCCTAAATGATCGATGTGACATTCAAAGTGTGACAGACTGTGGCAACTAAGGACATCTTACCTAACTCAGTGGTCTAAATTCCTAGTGATTACGCGAGTTAAGAAACGACAAAGGACGAGTCACATTAAAATAAATGATTACCTTGTATTGTAACTTTTCGTTTTTAAAAAGTATTTTTCGGATTGACATAATATCATTGGCGTAGTCAATAGTCAATTTCTTGATTCAACGTATAGCACGTTAATTTTTTGTATTAACGACTAACCGAAAATATCGAACTTTTGAAATTTTAACAGGTTTAGTATGAGTGTATATCGAACTTTGAGATACCTTTATTGTTCGAGGGAAAATCGAAAATAAGCAGATAGTTCAGAACCGTTCAACCACTTAGAAGAAAAAAAGACATTACAAAAGACAAAAAATAACATCTTGGGCTCAATACTACATCGATTGAACCTATAAGAAACAAAATTAAGAAGTAAAATTAGAAGATGATAAAAGTTTTTCTCCTGTAAGTACCAATATTTTTCCTTAATTTCCTTTTCCGATAATAATTTTATGAGTGACTTAATATAGTTGATTTAGAAAAATTATTAGAGAGAAGTCTAGTTTTAAGTGAAACAGATAGTCCTACAAATTCAATACTCAATAATAATAATAATAATAATTTAGAAATGCCTTCTACACCAATTAATTATCAATTACTTAAACTTTACTTAGATTCAATTCCTTCTTACGATGGAAATCCTCACACTTTAACAATATTTATAGGAAAATGTGAAAGTCTAATATCAGTTTTTGGTAGTGAAACTGACGTAGTTTTAAATACATTTTTATTAAAAGCTATCCTGGGAAAAGTCACAGGAAGAGCTCAGATATTAATTGGTTCTAGAATAGAGTTAAGAACATGAAAAGATGTCAAAGATGCTTTAAGTTTAAGTTTTGACGATCAACGAAATATTGATTGTTTTAATCAAGATTTAATTAATTTGATATATTTCAAAAATGAACCACCTTATAATTTTGGCATGCGTTGCTAAGATGCACGCAGTCTAATTATTGCAAAATTAAATTCTCTAAGTAATATTAACGAACGGAGAATTCCACTAGAAAATTATAATAATTTAGCTTCAACTACTTATACCAGAGGATCACCTTTACCTTTACAAACAAATGTTAGATTAAGAGTACCAGATAGTTTAGGGGAAGCAATAAGCTAGTTATTGAGGAAGAACATTTCATGTATTCAACTCAAAGAAGTAATCAATTGAACTCAAACACTACTTCTAGGCCTACTTTAAGAATAACTCTTGCTAAAACTTATTATAGACAACCAACGCCTATCTTTTCACCCAATTTTAGTGATATTAAGTCTCCCCAAACTTTTCAGCCACATCAACCAAATTTTTTGAATTCACATCACTTTAGACCGAATTTTCAACATAATAATAATTCTTACAATTGGCGACCCAATAATAATTTTCCTATTCACCGTCAACCTTTTTTTCAAAACCAAAATCATCAACAGATTTTCCAAAATCCAAACCGTCAAACGAATTTCCAAAACCAACAACGTCAACCAAATTGTCAAAGTGAAAACATTCCTAGACAACAAGATAATAGACCTAATAATTCATAAAATTATATAAGTCAGAATCTATGGACACATCATCAGGCACAAGTAAATTTTATCCTAAATCTAAATTCATATCTAATGAGCTTTACATTCAAACTATTGATTATTTTAATGAACAAATAAATCATAATTCTGAAACTTCAAATCAAAATTTGAATATCCGTGGGAAAATTCAACGAATCACTAATGGCATATAAATGCCTAGAGCTTTAATAAAAATTGATAATAATTTTGCTACAACTACAATTATAAATAGCAATGAAAATCCAGTAAAATTAAATATTGATGAACCTTTTGAAATCGAAATTATAAATCCACTTGAAGTAAATTTTGTTAATAAATTAGAATGCGAATCTGATACGGACTTGACTATTCAACAAAATAAATTGAAAGAAAATTTGAAACATCTTAGATTTAAACATTGTAACAAAGAGGAGAAAGAAGCTATCAGATTTATATTATATTGAAATTTATATTATAATTATAGAGATATCTTTTACTGCGACGGAATACTTCTTAGTTTTTCAAATCAAATAAAACATAAAATAAACTTCACTGACAATACACCCATATATACGAAATCTCACAAGCTTCCCGAGATTCATAGAGAAGTGAACAGACAAATCATGAAAATATTAGATGAAGGTATCATTGGACCTTCTACATCCCCATTTAAATTATAATTATATTATAATTTAAATCACATGATGTGATTTACGCCTCTAGTTTTTCTAAAAAGAATTTGTAGCGTGCATTTCTAATTTTCGAATGTTTGTGGTCATTTAAAATATCTGAAATATATGCTGTCGGTTAGACACTCGAGGTACGACTATTAAATAAGGACACTTGTGATGAAAATATTCTATTTTGATATTATGTGTATTTATAATCCTCCTCTATCTCTGTAGTGCTCCATGCGAATCTTCCTTTGTTCGAAACCTATTATTTCCTTCAGACGCGCACCGCCTTTTCTTTCACATCTTCAACAGACTTAAATATTGTTCCTCTTGATACAGATTTGACATTAGGATAGAGGTAGAGGTCGGTTGGTGAAAGATTCGGCGAATAAGATAGATGGTCTACTGGGATGTTGCACTTGGCTTGAAACTTCTTGACAGACAGTGCGGAATGAAGTATCATTTTAACGCGAAAAGTATGTACAACATAAAATTTTCATGTTAAATTTGCCGCTAACAATCTTTATCAATTCCTATAGATTAATTAATCGCATATATACTTAGCTGACAGTCAGATCGAACAAGATTATCGAATTTTCGTGGAAATGCGATCCGAACTTGAATCATCCATTGAGACATTCCTCTGAGGATATTTTCACATCATTGATATGGATGAGGGTTCCTTTAAACTCAAAATATGCAAAAGGCTTTTAGTGCCATATCGTCGCTCCAATGTCAAAACCACGAATTTGCAAAGTTATTATTTAGAGAAAGAAGCATTTGAAAGTTCCATGATTATATAAAAATAGTAAGTAATTTTTTTTATATTTTTGTTAGGTTAATATATTCTAGATTTTAATGCTTTTTAAGATAACGTTGTGTAAATTTGAATTGTAAATTCTTTCAGACATATTTAACATAATCGCTACGTTCTCATTGACAATTTTTTCGAAAATACGAATTCGTTGAGAAAATAAATGTATAAATTATTTGTCACCAATTCTTTATTAACTTAATAAGCAAGAATGAATTTTTACGGAAACATTATTAACTCATTAACAGTTATACGTTTTTACAATGTAGGTATTTTTTCCATAAAATTAAACAGCAAAGGAGAGAAATGTAATTGTGGAGCAAAGTCTTAGAAAAAAGGCTTTTGCCTTAGCTTCAGGCTGTAATAAAATATCAGGTACTCATTTGGTATTGTTGTATTGTTAAGTCTTCACACACTGCTTTTAAATTTTTTATTTTAGTTCTGTAATAGTAAATTCCTCATTTTTCGCTCCGAGTGTGACTGCAGCCACAATGAATATGAACTACGGGAGACTGTCAGAGCATGTTTTATTACGTTTTTCAATAGTAAACAGAAAAATTTTGGAAAAAAAGTATGATACATAGTAATGAATTAGTCGTCAAAAATAAATGTGACAATTTAATACTTACTACAATTTCATAATTATCTTGAGAAGCCAAAAACACAAGTATGTATAATGATAAAATATATAACAGAATGCAGTAAACATATATGAGGTTAAGTTGCTTTAAACTGTTTTTTCAATGGGATATGGAAATATTTGCTTAATTAATTGATTTTTTCATTATTTTTAGTTAAACAAAAGAAATGGATATTATTATAAAAACAGGATTTCAGCCATCAAATAAAATTTCAACCATAAACTATGACCAAGGGTAAAAATCTTGTTCTTACTGGACATGTGAGAGAAATTGAGGAACATCGACGAAACTTTGACATCTTTTTAATAAAGTCTCTAATAATTTAGATACTAGTAACAAAGAAGATGAAAGTACATCTGATAAACGAAGCTTTACGGGAAATGATCTTGCAAATATTTTGATATAATAATTTATTTTCTATGATGTATAGTGGTGTAAAAGTCAATACAGTATTTTTATAATTAGTTACTGAAAAAGCAATATTTATCAAGTGACTAAAAACTAAAAAGTGTTATTGTGTGTTACAATAATGTATATTAAAAGAATTTTATTATCCGTTACTAATTTGTTAGTTATCAACAAGTTGTAGTATCAAAAGTATCAAGTATCAACATAATATAAATGTTACAATAAGTTTAATTATTAATTTTATTAAAAGCGTAGAATAAATTTAAAATTTCTTACAAATTATCGTTTGTATTATCACAAGTACTTAATGAACAATTTTCATGAGTAATAAAATAGTTTTCATCCCTCATTTTCAGGATCTTTTTTATAAGAAATAATTGGAGGCTGTAAATTTACCAAAACACAACAAATATGCAAAATATCGTCAATGCAGTGGAACAAATGTTGTGGAATTTTATGCAATATATGATAAGTCCTTAACCGCATAATTCTTTTAACGTGAATCCTAACCCTTGCAATAATGTATGTCTGTTGAGTTGAAAATTCATTTTCTTCTCTAGAAAAGGTGGCATAACCATTTGCACTTTCTTGCCACTTGCGTCAATCACTGTTCTAATTTCTGGAAAACTTTTGTCAGCCAAAACAAAGTCACCATCTTCCAATAAATCCAATAATCCTGCTTCTATTGTAAGCTGAGAATCTGATTTCCATCCTCCAGCTACGTCAGATCTTAAGGATATAAAACCTCCAGGAGGTATGCCAATTAGAACTTTGGCCGTGAAATTTTTTTTGTATTGTGAGTACGTAAAAACACCATTACCAACACTTGTAGGAATAACTATTCGAAATTCAGTGCAATCAATTATGACCCTGGTGTTATTATAATCAGGTAGGAAACAATCAGGCATAGTTTCTTGCACTGCGTCAATATCTGGCCAAAATATAAAATTTCTTATCGCATTAGCATGATGATGTAAGATCTCTTAAAAAAATTGTTGAAATTGTTGTTCTGTGAACACTAAATAATACACCGATGCCGAAAATGCTAATTCAGTTTTAATTTTCATTAAAAAAATTAATAATCGGTCTTTTTATTGTATATACAATGTACTTTCGTGACGTTGGTGTACATATTCTAGTCAATAAAAAATCAAAATTAGGGAATGATACGCCTGCAAGATCAATGATTTCTTGATCATTTGTGATTGATGCGAATCCATTGAAGAATTTATTATCCCCTTGACTTTTCTTATCAGCAAAAGTTTTTTTATCAGTACCCCATTCTTTATTAACAAATTTTTTATTACCAATATGTATTTTTATCGGCCTAGCCTAGCGCAGAATACATGTGGAACATACCGAGTGCAAATAAACGTTTGAGAATTGGCATCAGAATTTGAATAAAAATCAACTTGACACTCTTGGTCAACTTTTAAAGACACAATCAGAGGATTATCATATTCATTTATCATTTCTTCTAATACAGTGAGCTCGAAACTTGATTTTGAAGGTGATGTTATTTTCATCCGCTGATTCAATAAACGCTTGTATTTGTATCTGAAATTATTATTATGTTATAAATATTGATCTAGTTTTACCATATCACGGCAGAAGATTCATTTATTTTTCGAAACCTGTAAATTGGAGGACATATTATTGGAATGTAGCTAGGACTCAACTCCTCATCTGATTTTTTACCTCCAATAAAATGATCACTACAAATATAATCATATGCCTTGGGAATCCACAGCGATCCATCAACGTTAAAAATTATATTTTTTATTAATTTTATCACAGTATTAATTAGACTGTTTGCAAAATAAAAAGTTTTCACTGTAATTCATTTTTCTTTTAATCATTACATTTTTATAATATTAAAATTTATTCATTAATAAATTTTAGTTTTACTTTTTTATAACAGAATTCCCGAAAAATGATTGACTTCTACTATACTTAACAATTTTACACTGATTTACAATACTTCGAATTATTCTTTTTGTTAATAATAACGTTATGTACTACTTACTTAAACCTTTTAATTGCAGCTATCCACCGATTTACACTTACTTTTTCTGCTAGTATTTTTACAATTCACTACACAACAACTCTGGTGACCCATTTTTATTCAATTCATTATCATTAAACAAAAAATTTTAACGTGGATTTGTTTATAATTTCGGTTATAATAGCCTCCCGTAATGCTCAAAGTGACCACTGCGAACGCTTCAGTCCATTTAATTTCCCCTACCATGCCTTCCCTCACAGCGAATAAACGCTTTTTAGCGACAATAATTCTCCACTTTACCGTCCCCTGCTTCTTCAATATTATTTTCAACTTATTCAGTCGACTTTTGATGAGTGTATCTTATCATAATACAGTCAACACATCCATGAAATTTGAAATAAAATATTTTTGAAAATGACTTAAAAGTCGTAAAAGTGTGCAAAAAGCATAGTTTTCACTACAAATGGGGTTGGATGTCGCTTTGTATTGGTGGTGCCCTCTCTTTAGGTATGTACATTGGAGTATGTTTTGATCTCTTTTCTTTATTAGAGTGTATGGAATTGCATTGTATTTCAGTATAGTCTGTTTCAAAAACTTTGTGATCTACTGTTTGTAAAATTGAGTGTATGATCAAAAGGTATGAACACATAACAGCAAAAATTTTGTTGTCTTTCACAGCCATCTGACTTCATGCAAACAGCAGCTATGTTTCTTTAGGATAAAATGTAATTATAAATACAGGAAGCGACTTATTTCATGAACAGCATTTCTGATGTTGATTACCTAAATTGTAAATTGATAGCTCTTTAAATATGTGGATTTGGGTATTGGGTACTTCTTTCAAAATGCAATCATAATATCTACATATGCGGAAATCAACTAATTCGCACATTCGTGATTTTTAACTATGGAGCCACAATATAGCATCGTCATACAGGAGGATGACAGCATCACTCAACATGCTCAGCCCTTTGCGTCAAAAGGCTTCGCTTCACATTGTACAATTGATACAATGATGAACTGTGTTGATGGTTTGACTCCATTCTATATAGAATAACAACACATGAATCGAATATTTTAAGTATCATAACTTCACCGGTAGATGGTGTAACTTAAAATTTCTAAGTCTTTGGTGATCTAGGGTTTTTCCATTCCACGGTAGGTTTTTTGAATACGATAAACGCAAGCTTCGTCCCCCGTAATAGTGGGATCGATGAAGTATTAGTCGTTAGGATGACAACTGGGAAGAAAGGTGAGACCGCGATCAATCGTGTGGCTTATAAGATAACGTACATAGAACTTAGCGAGCTCATAGTGTGTATGTGAGATACGAGCAGATTCTTTTCTCTAGTTACTGAAAAGCTGCACATAAGTTGTAACATAAGTAGTAACATCTCACTCTATTCTGAAGAAATAAAATACCTTCCAAGTTCTGCGACTTGTAGCATTCTTTTGACTATACCTCGTAAATAAGGGCTTTCATATCTCCATTAAAGCAAGATGGAAGATGAGTGAATGTACACTTATCGATGAATATGATTTCTTAATTAGAATTGGTCTTCCTTAATATTCCCCCACATAATCTATGAATTGTATCTTTTCAAACATTAGTTTGTCTCTACTTCAACAACATAAATAATTGGCGCTTATTGGATGACATAGAGCGTAGGATGGTATCTTTTGTTGTTTGATGGGGGTTTGATGTTTGTCTGAGGCATCTTTCAGTTTTTGTATTAGAGTGCCGCCGATTTGGGAACCAACCAGATGTTCAATAAGTTGGCACCATTCAGTTCTTCGTTTTAGTTTTTGTTTTTTTTAGTGGTACTACGTCTCTTTTAACGAGAGTGACCTTTCGTCAAATGATTGTTGAAAGTGTACTGGAGCTCTTAACCATGAATTTGAGTCATGGGCATTTCAAGCTGGGTTATTGAAAGACTAGATGAAACATGGGCCTCCCACCTTTATTATAAATAGAATGCAGAGAGCGAAGAGTGGTGCGAACTTGGTATTTAGGCACCAAAGCGAGTGCACAAATCTAGGAAGGAGGTGAAAAAGGAATTATTTTTATTGGCATGAAAAAGTTTTTTTTTTCTTTTACCTTCTCATTGGTAAACAATAAACGCAATATATTTTGAATCAATTGGATGTGATAATTCATAAAAAAATATCAAAGTATGAACTGCTACAACATACGCCCTATTCGTCAAATTGGGCTTACTTGCTCCAACATCTACCTGATCTAACATCTCGAAAAATTCATACATGGAAATCAATTTTCACAAAAGGAATAGATAGTACCGTAGGAATGTTTTTCAGATCTTCACTTCTGGGATGGAATCAATCAATTAGAACAACACTTGAATAAGGACATTAAAGTTTAGGGGTAGAATATTGGATAAATAAATCTATTTAAAACTTTAAAACCGTGTTTACTCCCTAGCGGTAGCTATTGCTATTATGTTTGAACGCATCAATACTTGGTATGGTAATGATAACATAACTAATAAATATTTAACAAACCTTACCTAAATGTGTCCATAAATTGTTTCAGTGAAATCGGATCTATTTAACTTTGAATTTTGGATCTTCATTTCTTATTAGGGATGTCACAATAGCAAAATTCTTGTTTTCATCATTCAATTTGTTTTAGTCCGAATATATCTGTCCATAAAGGACAGATGTGAATTTAGAGACACCCTGTATAAGATATATCATTATTTCTAAAAATCGAATAGCTCTATTCCAAGGGAAAAGTGGAAAGTCTATCCTTATTATCAAAAACGACAAAGTCATAGGTTATCATCAATATGTTCTCGAATACCAAGATCGAAGAAAATAACTTCAGTAAGTACTTTCTGTTAAGTATGAGTTTTTAATTTTTAAGGGTGACTCCTCGAGTCTCTGTAGAGACCGTGGATGATCAAATAATCTTATTGTCAGGATCGTGACAAAACCAAAATCATTTTATCACATACATTATATTTTATTTCTTGTGTAAATTCTTGTTGATGAATGAGAATAGCATATTCTTTCAATCGGTGTTAAAGAAAAATTAGTCAGTACGAGTGAAATACACATTATATGGTATGATAACCTTCTCAATATTCTAGAATTGATTATAACGGAAATAAGAGAGCTAGTTCAACAGATTGATTATTGATATCCTAACTGAATCTGATTTTTTGATGTGGTTAAATCGAACATTCATGAACACCTACTGAAAAAGTATTCTCAATGACATCAGAACTATTCCACCCAGATAAAATAATTTAGCGACCTTTATGTTTCCATAAGGTGCAAGTCTTACATCAGGAATTGATTAATAACATTTGCAAGAAATTTTTTCAATATGTCATAATCTATGGATCAGGCAAATAGAACGAATTCCTCCCCATCTTATACCGCATATGCTCGATTGTATTTGAATCTTGTTAACAGGGTGGCGACAAGAAAACATTGAAACCGGCTACTTGGATATATCGTATAGTTAGAGGAGAAATTTGAGCATTAGATTACTGAAAATGGAACTTGGGGACGCTCATTTAAAAAAAGCAGTACATGATTTGACATCAAAATAACATCCAGCCGTTAAACTACCTCGAATAAACACGTGTAATGAAGGCATCTTACCCTTATATGATACTAAACATATATTACACTATTTTGCCTCTTACTGCTTTAATTCTTTTGCACCAGCCCAAACACTGATGACAGTTATTCGTCAAAGCTAGCACTAATTGTGAGTAGTGATAAATGATCGATTGCGATGAGATAATGTATATGTATCTACATCCTTGAGCAATGGTTCAGTAACTTGAGGCGTAATAACAAAACGGTCTCGCAGAGCTAGTGTCTGAAGCTTATTGCGGGCTATTTGGCGATACGATAAGACAACATCCGATGGGACACAATTCTACTCCTGTCAAAATAGCTAGTTATAATTTTAGCATTTCCAAATAGAAACACAAATCGAACTCTCAATAACAATATATGTATCAGTCGGCGTTGGTACATGGTTTTTTTTGAACAATGAAAGAAGAAAACTTTTTTCTGAAAACAAGGGTGCAGATCATATATTCTCATTGTTTTCAAAGCGTACTTCAAGCATGGTCATGATGATGCTAAAAAATTGATCTAAGATTGCCAATTGTTCCTTGAAACTGCAACATATCTGAATGTCTGCCAAGAGAGACACCGTTTCATCCATTTCTTAACTCATTAGATATTTTATTTCAGTTTATTTCCTGTCCTCGCTGGTTTATGTCGGAAAAATAAAATGTTTCTTTAGTGATATTTGCTATTTCTCATAAACATTGATTTTACAGAACTACCTATAATTTGATGCGGGGGCGGATTCTTTTAAAATAACGCAGATCTTGTTGGAACAAATAACTCGAGGTTTTATAAACTTGCTGCTTAAAAAATTGCCCACATAGAGATAATTTTTCACTGCCCGTTATCCTGATGAGAAATACCCTTACAAAGTGAAAATAAAATAATATTAACTAAGATTTTTGATAGAATAAAAATTAATTACAATTATAGACAATTATAGCTTTCCTGAAATTTATAAAAGATTTACAGAATCAGTCTCTTACTCTATAGTTAAAAATCTTCAATAGAAGCTAAGAATTTTATTCTATAAAATAAGCTATGTTAAAAATCGAACAAGATTAGCACATTTATGTAAAGTATAAAAGTTTCGTTTAATAGGTACTAACGCCTATAAATAACGATGGACATACAATGGATGGAGAAAATGGATCTAAAGAAAAAAGCGGCTGCGTACAATTTAAGAAACGATGAAATTTATGCGTAAAGTTTTTAAATGAATAGCGTAGCGCTTCTGACTTGATAGTATTTTCCAGCACTTATAATTTGATGTAAATATGCCGTTCGGTTACTCTAAGATGAAGTTTAGTTTCCTCAAATATTTCATATTTAAATTACATCACTCTTTTGATGCTCTTCAAATGCGAAGCGTTATTAGGCGATCAAGCATAATATCCAAGTCGAATCAAAATAAATCACAATTTATTTATGTTTAGTGCACGTCATCCTGTAATTTGAGATTATTTCCGAAATATATGTCGCATTTGTTTTTTATCAAGAGAGAGAAAGAGAAAATCATCATTTTCATACTTTTTATTTCTACAACTTTTTTAAATAGTGTGAGTTGTGTTGTAAAAAATTACATGGAATATATGAAATATGCTCACTCGAAAACCTGAACGAGAACAACACTGTTGCTGCATCATCTTTTAAAATTAGAGCTATTGAGCCACCAATATCCAGTAAACATATGTTAAATTATTCATGAGAATAATTTCTGATCTAAATAGAGTTCTATATATTACGATTTTTCCTTGAGGGCTTGGAGGCACGTACCGGCGGCGAAACGACCGATATCGTGTAGCTACTGTGGACCAAAATTATATGTAGCCAGTTATGTTTTCAGTTACTAACGGGTTCCAGCGTGATCATCATCTGATATGTACGGTGCTAAACGGAGCTGTCTGATACAGTCGCTACAATAAATGTAGTAGACATCTTGATTATTCTTGGAACCAAAGTGCTTTTGAATATTAAATACGTAGTGCAGTTCACGAGCTCTTGGCCTCATATAATAAATAAGTCTTTTCGTAAAAATCTTTATATACGTATCAGTTACAAGCTTTACACAAAGTTTCAACTTGTTAGCTCGATCCACTTTATTTTAGTACAGTTCAAACGAGCCCTCAGTCAAAGAAAATGTCTTAAATTGAGTCTGACAATGATATGAAATTTTTCAATTAAGGAGGAGTAACACCAATCAAAAACAATATGGAGGCTGTTTACGTTAATTTGTTTCCATCATTTCAACAATGTAAAATTGGTTTAACCCGTTGAAGACAAGAATCATTAGAAGATGACCCACGTGTGAGAGGTCCTGTGACGGTGACTACACCAGAAAACATTAATTTCGTGAAAGAAATTATTATAAATGACCGGCGCTTATAAACAAAGGAAGTTGCAGCACAGACCGGCATTTCTAATGTCTAGTATCCAATATGAGCATTTAAATATGAAGAAAATTAGTGTAAGGTTCACCGCAGTGCAAAAGCATCGTCGATTAGAGTGATTCTTAGAGCTTTGCCGTGAGTACCAAGAAATTGTTATCCGATCAATAACGGATACTGAATTTATGGTCTTTTACTATCATCTATATCCAAAGAATATTCCATGGAGTGGCATCGGAAAGTCTGTCCAAAAAAAGGCAAAGGTCACGAGAAGCACAAAAATGGGGATAGCTTTAATATTTTGTGACTAGGGTATTCTTTTGATTGACTTTGAGGAATCAAATACAACCGTGAACGCGACATATTACCCTGTCTTAGGAAGCCAGTGGCGTGAAAAAATTTCACTGCTAATGTGCTATAATGTAGCTTCACAAAGATATCAAAGATATATATATATATATATATATATATATATATATATATATATATATATATATATATATATATATATATATATATATATATATTTCGACTGACCAACGTACTTTTTGTCACAATTTAAACAAGGTATTTCATCTACTATGCTAGACAATTTATTGATTGGTGTTTTATCTTCTACTTTAGTAAAAATAGAAAGGGTTTGACAAATATGTATTGTTAAAAATGAATTATATTAATTCTAATAGAATGTCCCTATTAAGTTTGTAATTTTTACTTATATGGCTCCATTTATATTGTAGAGCTGTACGACATATGTTTAAGTGTACATTACTAAATAGAGATATTACATCCAACAACATCCTAACAATACATTATTCGGTGGAAATATCATATTATTACAAGTTTCTTTGATTTTAAACGAGTTTTTTATATAATAATCATTGTGGTAATCATAAGATTTACTCCAAATTTCAGTTAACCAATTTGTAAAGGGTTCAATGAAAGTGTTAATTGATGCTACAATGTGCCTAGCAGATAGAAAAGATTTATGAATTTTTGGTAAACAGTAGTCAATTTGTTTTTCATTAATTTGTAACAATTATTAGTTGTTTTTAGAGTTGGATCATTATTAAGTTCTTTGTATGATGTATTATTGTAAATAAAATCTTTGGATAAATCTAAATACTGTTGTTTATCCATAATGACTGTGACATTAACTTTGTCAGATGGTACAACTATTAAACTTGGATTTTTGGTTTTATGTAATAGACCTCTAAAAACAGATTGTTTTGATTCATGAATGTGGTTAGTTGAAATATTAGTTGCTTTGGCTATAACGACATTGCTTTCTTGTTCATTTTGTATGGAAGGGGATATGTAATCAATATTGGCTAACATAGTTTTGATTGAAATATCTTTATTAATTATAGATTCGATACTGAATTTGGGCCCTAACGATAGAAACAGTAAAATATCCTTAGGTATCTCTCTCTCTCTCTTTGTTTTTTGCTCTCTTTGTTGTCTGCTCGAGAAAATTTCAAAAGTTGATTAATTTGTTGTATAAATTATTTTGTTCTTAATTGTGAGAGATCATTTTCAAGTTTGAATATTGTTTTCTGATTACAAACAACTTCATTATTTAAAAGCTCACAATAACAAGATTCTCTTCTTGTTTTTTATGATCTCAACTACACTTTTTCTTCTCTTTTTTCAAAATATTGTTTCAATCTACATGATATGTACATAGAGCGCGAACCTATAATTTGTTATATTGATCCTCATTCTAGTTATTGCAAAGTTGAACTGTATATAGAATATAACAATTTTCTTTTTAATACGTTTCCATGAGACGCATCCAGTCTGCAAGCCAACCAATTTTATATGAAAGTTGCAGATTTCTTATTATATTTCCTCTTTAAGACTTATTTCAGAGTTAACAGAGTTACTCTTTAAATAATATGGAAATCATAATTTATAGTATAACAAAATTTAACGAAATTACTACCTTCGTCAATGATGTAGAGAAATTGTGTACAAAATTCACTCTAAAATTATTCAACTTTTACGTATCCCATATCGCATGAAATGATCAAAAAGCCAGGATTATAGAAACGAAATTTGAATATATATGTATATAAAACCGTGATTAAAACAATGACTTGGTTCAGCTATTTGAATTCAAACAATTTGCGGTTTATGTAGAATACCATGGAATATATGGGAATGAAAAGAATTTATGCGTTTTTTAAGGGAACAGAACTTCTGTAAGAGACATGGAAATAACAATATCTACTTTAATCTACTTAAACTAAACCATATAAATGCTAAAGAAATACAGGAAAATATGGTGACAGAATCTATCACCCGCTCATGAGTCTCATCTAATGTCAGTCTATAAAAAGAAGGACAGTTATCCTTTGGCTGGAATCGACTATGACTTCGAATATCGGTAATGAGGTATTTTTTTAAACCAAGGGCGCACTGAAATGGTGTGGTAGTGGTGAGGTATTAGAATGGTACGTGGCATAGCGATGGTGAACATTTGGCGTGGCGATGGAATAGCGGCGAAGTGGTATGAAAGTGATTTAATGCGCACTGCAGTGGCAAACTACGTATAGTGTTACCGATTTATCAGTTCTGTCCAGAATGTCCTCAGAGTATAAGTATAAGTAAATAAGAAAAACATTACATTACATTGGTGTTAGGTGTTGGGTATTGTAAATAAATAGTGATGGTCAAGAGACTAAGTTACCTGAAAGTGATGGAACTGAAAGCCGAACTGGAGAATCGCTAGTTGGAAAGTCTGATGAGAAGAGTGAAATAGTCTTTCACCTTGATTTTTTTTTAAATGGACTAGAAGATTCCGACCATGAAAAACGATATTTAAACTTTATAGAACGACATCTCTGCTAATATGGACGAGAGGATTTCGACTATGGAGAACAATATTTCTGCGGATATTTTGTCATTGAAAACTGATATGGTCGCTGATGTGGAAAATAAAATGTCATCTCTTAAATTGGATATCGATAAATGAGAAGATACAATCTGATATCAAGAATCTGAAGAATAAAATGACCCCGATTGAAGAGAAAATCAAGGAGTTAGAAAGAAAGATTGAAAATTCGAGAACAGAAGATATTTTACTAGAAGGAAAGTAGATCGAACAAATCAAATTCTGCAATACACAAGAAGTATTCAATACCGAAGACAATGGCAGTTTGAGATAGCCTCTGGAGTAAATAATTGGTCCTATAAAGAAAAAGCGGTGAGCTCAACCATTGCAACGTGAGCAGACGCGTCAAATGTACTCCAGACGATACCTCTTGAATAAACCGATTCGAACAGCTGAAGAAGAGGTTAAACATGAGATATGATTACGAACATCTACAACACCCGTATCAATTGCAGCTAAAGAACCGAATACAGAAGCGTGACGAAACTATGCAAGATTACGAGGTAGAATTTTCCCGACTTGTCCGAATGAGCAAGTGGAACCATCATAAGACCCGATCTGATAAGCTCCAAGAAAAAACTATTACCAACCAAGATTGCCACATGTAAGAGTGCCAACGTTTACGGAGAAACACAAGTCCAACTAGCAATTAGTGCAGAAAAGTTTACACATAAGTTAATCGTGGTTGACATTGAGGAAGACGTGATTCTGGGAATGGACGTTATTAATCTTCATGTTTTCCAATTTCATTTTGGAAACAGAACAATTAAAGTGGGTTATTAAGAAGTATTCCTCCAATCATCTGACAGTAACACGGTGTTAGCAGCTGAATAGGAAAATTCTGCTCATCCTACACGAAGCGAAACCATGACAGTAGCGCGGCTACTGGGGGTCATGGAAGAACGTACACCCGTTATGATTGAGCTATAGAATCACGACGAAGAGGTTAGCAAAGGAGTACTAATTGGAAAAGTACGTGTGATAAATGTAAACGATCACCCGATTACCATCAAAAAAATTAGGATTAAATCTTAAGGTCTATAGTCCACCAAATAACGACAACCGACAATTCCCATGAACTAAGGGGGAGGGGAATTTTTTTAAGTCAGTTAAACAACGTTACCAAGAAAGACAGCTATTCTCTACCTTGAATTGATACACTGGACATTTTAGCTGTAAGCAAGCTGTTTTCTACCTTAGACCTGAAGTCTGGATATTGGCAAGTAGAAATGGCCCCAGAAGATAAGGAGAAGACTTCTTTTACTACCAGATCTAGACTATGGCAATTAATCGTTATGCCATTCGGGTTCTGTAATGCGTCTACGACAGTTGACTTATGGAAAACGTCTTGAGAGGGTTGTCCTGGAAAACATGCCTGGTTTATTTGGACGACATCGTAGTATTAAGAGAAACACATTTGATGAACATCAATAAAGAATTTAGAAGACGTATTCAAGCGACTTCAAGCTGCCCAGCTCATGCTAAATCCAAAGAAGTGCTAGGTATTCTAATACCGAGTTAACTATATAGGCCATATAGTGAACAATGAACGAGTAGCAGTGGATCTAGAGTTTTTTTGGACGTTCTTTTGAAACCAGAATGGAACTACTGTGTCACGAGAAGAGAACTTTTGGCATTGGTGAAGTCCGTGAAACACTTTTACTACTATATTTATGAAAGGAAGTTCATTATTCTTGTTTTGATATCTAACATCGAGCCGGAGTCAGCCACCGAAATGCCGACTCCCTGTCTACGACGAATGTGCCCAGCAAACTGCCCCCAATGTAACAAAGCCGAATTGAAGGAAACCGTAGTTTCAAGAACTACAATGGTCAACGGAGAATGATCCTCACCCAAAAAAGAATTGGCAATAGAAGGAAGAATATCGGTGACCTACCTGGCAAGAAGTGTTAAGATTTTCATCGACACTAAAAATATATTGGGCTCAGTGGGAGTCCCTTGTGTTAGAAGAGGGCCTTTTAAAAGAATCCTTGAGAACGATGATAGTTCCTATAACAGAAAACAGATAGTCATTCCGAGAACAAGAGTAGCCGAGATACTGAGGAAGTTACACGACAGTCCATCGGGAAGTCACCTGGTAGTGAAGAAAAGCCTTCAGCAATTTCGTGAAAGAAAGGCACCTATGAAACAGTATAATGTTGGACGCACTTTCGACAGAATTACTTTAGATATCTCTGGACTATTTCCGACGACAGAAAGTGGTGCTGAATACATTCCAGTCGTAATGGATTGGTGTAATAATTTATCAATCGATACAGTGAGCCCTTGGAAGTCCACAGCGATCAAGGAAGAAACTTAGAGAGCCATATGTTCCAGGAAATCTGTGACCAGCTGGAAATGAAGAAGTTCAGGACGACCGCATTACATCCACAATCACAATACAGAATCGAGAGAATGTACAAGACCAATGGCAGATATCTGTCCAAAGTAGTTTCCAGCCACCATAGACATTGATAAAAACGATAAGACAAGGAAGCTACAGACAGCGGTTTTAAAGAAGGCGATAAAGTATGGCTGCACAACCCGACGAGGAGAAAGGCATTTTCTCCAAAATTACACAAATCATGAGAAGGTCTATAGTTAATCAAGAAAAGGATCAATGATGTCATCCATCGTATAAGCAAGATCCCTAATGGAAAGTCCACCAAAATCGACTATCGCTGTTCGAAGGAGACCATGATATACAGGAAGGAGTGAACCATTCGCAAGAATAGCCTGGCCCTGCCTTCGAATAATTCCTAAGTGCGTACGGAGGTACCGGCAAAGCTAGATATGGAGTCATTACAGAACAACAATAAGATTTGTTCACTCTGCCACAAAATTATTCGCTATTCTGCCACATCCCTATGCGTATCAAGAACGTACGAGGGTTGGCAACCGTCTTCCGGAAGAAGTTAGGTCAATTAGAGAAACATTAAAATCAGATCTCAGCCCCTGCAAGACGCTGAAAATCAAACACAATTCGCGGTATATCTTCTACCTGATAATCAGAAATTAATTTGCAAATCAAACTTCGCACCGTGATGTGTGGGAAATGCCATGTGTTGGAAGCCAACGTGAAGAAACTGGCTATGACCAAAGTAGCGAGTAACTAGTTGGATTGGAGAGTCGTCAGGAACATATTAGAGATGATATTCCAGGATATCGGGGTTCACATATTTATTTGCAGCTATATACTCCGTCATCAGTGCCCTTTAAAGACGGTGCCCTGGTATTTTCATATGACCGGAAAGTGCAGGAATGGGTTCAATTGCCGATTTAAACATCCAGTTTTGGCTATATATGAGTTCAAGAAGGAACTTCCATCTCAGAAGGGGGTAATTTAACGGAAGCCGAATTTGTTTGAGGTTTGTTTTTATATATGTTTTTATAATAGCAGGCAGTTTTTTAACATTGTTTATTCAACTAATTTCTAGAAAGGTCTTCTTATTTATTTATTTGTTTTGTTTCTTTTTTTTCTAGAATTTCTAAGAGCTTTGTTTTGAGTATATAAACGAGTTTGTTTAGTGAAGTTAATTTAGTTTATAATAAGTTGTCGTAGTGTGCAAAACGAAAAAGAAGAGTAACCAGTGAATTTAAATAAATTAAAAAAGTAGTGATAAGGTAATTATTCACCCCACCCATACAAAAAGTATAAATAAATAAGAAGAACATTACAATAATATACAGAGCTTTGCACATTTTGTCTTACCAACGTCACTAGTCTATTCTATTTATCATTTTCATTGCAACATTGCGTAAATTTAGTTATATACTCAAATTTACACCATTTTAATAAAAACGGTTGTATAACTTGTTATTTTTATACTGGTTTCCTCCATTATTCATACAAATTCCATTCCACGATTCTGTTTACCTCAAATTTTATATGAGATTTGGAGATTTCTATGGCTTTTTTTCTTAAATCTCCTCATTCGCAATTATCCAGGCATTTTTATTCCATGGAAAGCAGACCTTTAGACTTTCCAGTTAATATAGTTGCATTCTTCAAATTAAAAATAATGTCACAATTGGCTATGTCAATTATGTTGATTTTGAACAAATTAATTTGAAATTGGTCACTTCGTACCTAAATCACGTAAAATGAGCAACTTTAGGGGATTAGAAGCATATAGGAATGAAAACAATAATTGCGCTTTTCACGAAACACTATTTTCAATACGACGTACAGAAATGGAACAAAATGTTTCAAAATTTGATAAAAATCTCATAAAATCAATGAAATGTGAGATGTGGACAATAAAATAAGGTCATGAATATAATAAACGAGGCGGAGCAGATTAGACTATTCTCATATACACTACTTATCTAATGAATTATACTTCTCTGTAGTTGCGACAATTCAAACATACAACAGCTCGATTCACCTGACTGATGATTCGCATTTAAAAGTGTGGATAGCAGTAAGAATCGTCTTTACTGGAGACCGGTCAGCGATCTGGATGGTTGTTGTTTGCTCCTTGGAATTGGATGCACCTCGTTCGAACAAAAAAGTTCGATCTGCATATATATATATATATATATATATATATATATATATATATATATATATATGTAATTTTTTATTTTATGGTCAAACATAAATTATGCTGCAATAAATTCCTAGATATAATGAGATCCTTATCTAACCTCCAATATTTCCACATATTCATAAAAAAGGGAGTGGTTCTCTGAGTCATAATCCTTCATCATCATACGGGAGCAATTGACAGTAACAATAAGAAACTTCTGAATGGAGATCCAAGTAGAGCTTTGTAGAGAATGTCAAAACCTACACTTCTCATCATAAATGCTAGTAGATAGTATGATAGAAAAGCTAACTTGGTGCAGAGTAAACAAATATGCAGCTCCATGTTTACAAATGACACTAGATAAAGACTTCATAATTGGTATAGTTTTCAGCATAACATTATTATGCTGTTCTCTTTAAGACGTACAACGTTTGATACTGTACTATATGTATATCGACGATCAATTCTAATTGTGAAACTAAATATAAATGACGATATATTTAACGATTGGTTGAAATTGAAAGAGGTAAATTAGCTAAAATGTAGCGTCAACATACGTCACATTAAACCATTAAATGAAAATTCACCTTTCTATATTTATTGGCTCATTTTATATATTTACAAATATGCAAAGCACACTTATTTTTAATAGGCTGATTTTCAAATAAATCATGCCAACCCTCTAGTGGGGGCGGATACAACTTCAAAAGTGGGTTTAACTGATGCCTCATTGTACCATTACTTACCATTTTTTTCAAAAATACCATGTACTTGATCATAAATATGGTTAAAACTGTAAGCAATATAAGAGATCGAAAAACTTTTGTGGTATTATTTCAATGAATTAATATAAATTAAACTAAATAGTAAATTTTCCATGTATTTTTTTTTCAGATCTCGAATGAATTATGAACGAGTATAATAAGCATAATATAATCTCGATACGTTATTGAGAAAATAGTTTTACGGGTAACCCAAGGGATGGGTACTTATAAATTTTTTCAATGGTGTTCATACTTCAACAAAAATCTTAGTTTTATGAATCTGATTCATGAAAAGAAAAATCGTTGTTTTTGAACGAAAAATACCAATAGGTTCCTCCACATTACTTTATTCTAGCCATAAAGTGGCTGAATGATAGGTTGGTTGAAACGGAATAATAGAATTGCCAACACTTAAGGTTTCTGCTTAAAAAATATTCGACCAAATTTTGTGTTTACTCATAATTATATATTATACAGATGAGATTACATAAACACATTTTTACACTACCACTACATCAACACTCACAATTTACTTTCAGTTCAATACAATATTCGCAGATTAAAGAATCAAATATTTAGTTTTAACTTGAGTACACATTTTAGAGAATATAAAATGTTTATACATGCAAAGTAACTCACCTTTCTGTGTCGACGAAGGTGCTGGTGCATACGTTGACGTAGGTGCCGAACTGGAATTATATTTTTTGTATGCTGCGCTATTCATCGTTAGTTTTCGTACATTTTTGTCAGGATGGAGAACGATGATGTAAACTTTCGGAGAATAGAGACAGACTAAAGCGACTGTAGCATTCATACTGGTCGCCACGCATAGAGTGGTCAGTTGAGTCTGCAACAAAATCGACACCTGAGACTATAAAATCAGCATTCTCTCTAAACAAATAATGATTTATTGAAAATATTTTAGAACTACACAAAACTATTTTCCTTATTTTTTAGGAGTTCATTTTATATCGTTTTTCATTATTATCTTTATTATCATCACGTGAAATGTTAAGCATATCGGAAGTATTTAGCGGCAGATTAGTCATTATATCAAAATAGTATAATAATTGGTATTGCTTCGAAGAGACACTTTTCTTTTATTGCATTTTTGAACTACTAATACTTTGTTCATATCTAATGAATAATTCAACAGGTAGCCTGATGCCATTATGTTTTTTAAGCTCCAATTATTTTTTTTTACTCACACAACTCACTTTAAATAGTGAGATATGGCAACACTGATGTGAATATGTCAAATTCGACGTAGCCTTCATAGACATTTTTAATGGTGAGCGTACACAAAACGTAGTGTCATACGAGAGCTATTTGAGTTGTTTAAAGAAACATTGATATTAGTCAGCAAATGGAACTGAATCTATGACTTTTGACGTGGATTAAACTATTATCTTTCTTTGATTTTCGCAAATCAAAAATAAACTGCGAGCTCAACGTTTTTCTACACCTAAAGAAGCGGTTCAAAGCATATGTTTTGGAGGTACCTCAATCAGAATATAAAAAATGCTTCGAGAATTGGTTTGTGTATGGATCTCAATGTAGAATACTTTGAGTCACATCCAATTATGAATATTTATTTTTATTTGTCAATCTCAAAACTGAGTAGCAACCCTCATATCCTACTTATCTAACCATGGTTAGTTATTAGTTCAAAGTACACACGTAAATATCCTTAAATGACAAAAATGTTGAGAGAGTTGAGATTTCCAAAAGGTATTGAATGATTGCCGTAGAAGTATATGTGTGTAGTTACAGCTATATTAGATTTGCAAAATAGAATATCCTGTATATTATATCAGTTCATGAATTCTTTAGACATCTAGATTAACTTTGTTATGAACTACCCTATACATAAATTCTACTGTTACGCAGATATCGACACTTTAAGTACTTCCTGAGAAAATTTCCCTATTTGACCGGCTGGTATGGTTGAACTTGGGGTTCCTTTCAGGGGGCTTAACAACGATTCCCTCCTCCGGCCGATGTTAGTTACACATATTGGTAGTTTTATCTCGAGTGTGTCTTTCATCCGGTAGTGGCAATATGCATGTTGATGCCTGATACTCGGATGGGCCAGAAAAGCAGCCATAGGTGTTAACTTTAGAGATCTTCTTGCTCTCCTTAGTGCTAGTCCTCCCCTTCTAGTGCCACTATCGTATTTTTTGTTAGTTATCTTAATCCAGACCAGAGATAGTTAGTTTGTGTATGAGGATACCTTCGAATATTCACATCATGAGAGCTGAGGCCTCATCTGCCTTCAATGGGTTACCATACCATACGAGCGTCAAGGTTTCCGGGATGTCCCTTCACCTCATTTCCAAGACTTCCAGAAAATTTGCTATCCAGAAAAATTACTGTGGGTTAACACTTATTGCTCTATTGCAGCTTTACTCTGTTAAGTGTCCTATTGGCAGGTCATCATATGAAAAAATTTCAAAATATAACGAGACGAACTCCAAAATAAACAATGTCAAAGAGCAAACAGTTTTCGATTTGACGGTAACCAAGTCATTAACAAAATTAATCAATTGAATCACAATTACGTATTGGATATATACTTACAGTCTCGAAGCCGACTATGGACCCTTTCTCCTAAAATCTAATATGAATGGTATTGACATTGGGGCCTCTTAAGAAAAAATAATATGTCAACGATATGAGCCATTGTGATACACGTTGGAGAACACTATTTTCCGTAAATCGCATCCTTTTTAGCAAGTTGTTCCGCTCCTTGCGAAGAAATCTGCTTGCTGCGGAAAATCGTACTTTTCTCTACTAGCTACATAATAATTTCATTAAATCCTGTTTCAGATATTCTATTTAGTGATGAGAATTCTACTTATACCATTTCATCCCTTCCAGTTTCATGAGCTAACTCCTTAGATTCCGTTATAGTTATTGTTGGTTTATTATTACTCATTGTAGGAATTTAATAAGAATAACAATAAAGATATAGAAACGATAAAAGAATGACAGGACTCCTTCACAATAATGAAAAATTTCGACCATTAGATATATAACTATTGACTTTTGACGAGATTTCGGAGGATAAAATTTCTTCATTATCTTCCAACACGAACATAAAATTTTCGAAAAAAATGACACATTTCACATTATCATTATCATTATATGGATGATATAATAGATAATAAATAAATAATAAAATAAAGACAAAGTACAGAGACACTGAAGAAATTTCATTTCATGGAATTGGCTATAATTTATACAGTGTATTAATAAAGTAATGTAACTTGCTAATAGCTCGTTTTGTGTTAGGCTAATTAAAAATATCGAATAAAAATGTTTGTGAAATAATTCATGCCATCTGCGTAGATCAAGTAGACGATGCACCGTTACTTTAAAGCAGCCTATTCACTTATTTTTTATATAGCACATTCTTAATTCCGCATTATTTTAACTTTATTTTTATTTCGTTTTTCACGAATCGAATAAATAGGAACAAATAACTCATTATTCTGATCAAATTTTCTTCATTTTTCTAGTTGACAGTCCACATAAAGAAATTATTCTATTAGAACCAGTTTATCCTAATTACCTGAGCACAATGATTAAAATAGTTCAAAGGCGATGAAGGTGAGACCTGACTGGCAATTCTTTTGTTCCCTTCTCACAATTGAATGATTCTTTCAAATTTCCTTCTACAAAGGATGGTCCAATAACAGTAGTACCGATAATACCTGCTCAAACATTAACTTTCGAAAGCTTTCGGGTTCAATGTTTTCACAGCTATCTAAAATGAAAATCACTTCAATATCTACAATTTTGGCTACTAACCGCATTTAACATAAACGTAGCTTCATCGGAAATGACTATATTACGTGTTTAATGGGTATCCACCTCCTTCATTATGACATAATTTTACTTTGCAGACAAAGTTACAGACAAATCTTGCACCAACTTTCTGTTGATAGAAGACTACTTTACTTGGGAAATAGAGATCTACCTTTTGCATTATGGCATAATTCTATTCAGCAGTGATTTTGATATTGTTACAGACAAATTTTACACCTAACACCCTAACCTTCTGTTTTCATATAGATGAAATGTGAAATGAAAAGTGAAATAGTTCACTGATGAAAAAAAAGTCCGAAAAAGGATGCAAATCGAACTAAAGTCGGCTAAACAGCAACACTGCATATTATTAATTCTCCTCTCATTATCTGTAATTTCTAGATTAGTCGTAGAGTACGAGCCATGAGGAGTAATGTGACACGACATCTAGTGGACACAAGCGGAAATAGGTAGTACCTTCTATCGCTAACAGATGGTGCTAATAGCACGTACAGAATAATCTGGTTGGTTCGAGAAAGTTCTGGTGTCTTCCACTCACTTCTAGATGGCAGTAATTGGAATATATAAGAAGGCTAGTGGCTTAACTGATGAGCATATTAAATCTCTTTTAATAATTGGTACAAGTAAAATTAGTCCACAACTACAAACTAGTCTGTGGAAAATCTCAATTACATAAATCTCATTAGTATTTCATATGTCATTATGTTTTTATTTAAAATCTATAAAATGTTAGTTGGGTTCATTTGAATAATTTGTTAGTTATTATATACTGAAGTTAAATTTTCTGCATATTATACATGTCTTTACTCATTACAATTCTGTTTTTCTTTATCCAACTCATCACAAAAACAATAACAATAAGCCTACAACAATGTTATGTAGGTATCTAAGATCCCACCGCTTGATCTTTCAGGTATCTTTTTTGGATGAAATTAATTTTAAAGGATTTATGGAATGGATTAGAATAGGTTGCCTTGGAAATAAAATGATGTCAAAAATCAAAATAAAAATGGTTGCCAGCTCTCAGTCGACCGCTGCATTAGGGTTGCCAGGTGTAAACAGGTATATTATTGTTAATTAACTACATTCACAGTTTTTTTTTTAATTTTCATGGAAAATTAAAGTTTGATAAACACTGAACATGAAAAACCATGGATGCCAATTGCACAATGGCCGTAAACAGAGGTTGTCATGATTTATGTGAACGAATCTCGCTCCAAGTAAGTGGAAGCGCAAGAGAGAAGATGCACGCACTGTTACGTGCTGTTAACAAATGTATAAAGCTGTGAAAATTAAGTTTTATCATTTTTCACTTATTATTTATTAAACATAAATTTTTGGGCATAATGAAATGAAACTACGAAATGCCTAAACTGCACATAAACTGTATAAGTGTCGCAGCTGCTAAGCTTTGTCATTATTCATCGCACGTAACAATGCGTGCATCATGGCAACCTTTGTTTGCGGCCATTGTGCAACCGGCAACAATGGATTTTCATGTTAAATGTATAAAACACTTGAATTTTACATAAAAATTAAAAAAAAAACTGAGGACGGGCAACCATTTTTATTTTGATTTGTGACATCATTTTATTTCAAATGCTGTAAGATTGACTGAAAAAACATATAGCTGCTCATCTTATTATTATATTAATGACATTAAAATTAATTACAGGTAATTGCGGCTAATTTCTCCAATGCACGCTATCCTTAATCTATTACATATATCCTCAAGATTCCTTTAAAATTAATTTCTTTAAAAAAAGATACCTTCATGATCAAACGGTGGGATCTTAGACTATGAGGGTGATTCTAACCTTAATACTGATTACAAAGTTCACTACTACCACATCCCCAACATGCATCTCGATAACCAAGTTATCGACTGAAAGTAAACTAGGGTTTGATTTAAATATCACCAACAGTTTCAGAAATTCCCACTCAACTTACCTTCATTTCATATTTTCATTAATATTCAATTTTTCCTTGAAATCAATTATGGGCACTTTCCAAAATGGGATAGTGTTTTTATTATTTACTGAATAAAAAATATCGTTAAACTAGTAACTGATAATAAATTATTTTTAATTACACAAATTGAAATTATTTTTGGAATTTGATAAAAATTGTAAACATTTTGGAAAGTTATAAATTTAATTATGAGAAACGTTTCACATAAACTGAAGGTTTTAAAAGACAATATATAAATATTTTTAAATCTGTAGAACCACAATCCAAAACTCGACCATTCTGGTTACATGTGAACTAATTCTAAATAGTTAAGCAATAAATACTAATGGTTGCGAATGGTGTCGTCATATCACTATGAAGAATAGAAATCCAATTGCTGATTCAATAATCAATCAACATTCATGCAAATACTGGAATCAAAGTTAGTACAGTACAAGAACCGGAAGAAAAAAACTGAATCATTAATTGGAGGTTCTTTTCTACCTTTGGACTAATGGGATGTTCTGATGTCTCACTCCGTTGACGATCTCAATCAATAAGAGAGAAATGTTGAATCATGACCGAAGTAGGTATGTGTAACTTCCAATCACCAAAGAAAGATTAGCAATAATGGTAATCGATAACTCAACAATCGATTTCGTCAAAACATTCAGTCGCTATATTTTCACAGTTAGTTGAGCTGAATCCACTTACATAAAGTTATTTTAAAATTTTATCAAAATGGCTTTAAGCAATATTCAACTATGCTACGTCAGAAATCAACGGGGTTAATGAGCGACTTACCACGACAGCGGAATTCTGATATAAAACCTGAATAATGTTAACCAACAATAGAATAACTAATATTCTATTTATTTCTCATATTGAAATAGTTAATATCTCAGTAGTCAACTTGAATACTTTAGCGGTTATGTCATGAATATAATCAGAAATTGCTTTCTATTGGAAGAAATTGATAATGACAGTGGTATTTTGCTAAATAATGTTAAATTTATGTAGAAAATACTCACCTCATAAGCGTTTCCTGTTCCAAAGTAAATTGGAATAAATGCCAGCCATATGATGCAAGTAGTGTACATGGTGAACCCAATAAACTTAGACTCGTTGAAATTTTCTGGTATTTTTCGAGTTTTTACTGCGTATACTGTACAGGTTGTGATCAAAACCATATTATACAGCTGACTGAATAAGAACGACATATCCTGGATCTTGCACTTTAGAATAACCTGAAACAAAGTATGTATAAGATCATGTTGTATTTAATATACTCAGTGGTGTAGTCTCTTCCCTATCATACCTCTCACAATGGTATTTGAATCTAGTAACCAAGAGATCTAAGAAAAGAAATCAACGTCAATTTCTTTAAACAACTCTGCAGTTAGTTTGACGTACAATTTGTGGACAAGTTTTATCCTGCTTAAAGTGTACTGGTTGACGCCGGTTTAGATTAGGCAATGAAGGCACTTGTTCGACATAGGCTACCATAAGCAACAACCTTCCAAACAATTACACTGACGGCCCTGACCAAAAAAAACTTCCTCAAAATATATATTATTGCTCGGAGTTAGGCTTCGGATACTAGTTGGTTTTATCTATGTTCATCTACACTCCTCTGCCACACACACAAATATTCTGTCATTAAAGTTAAGTCTACGGGATATTTCGCAATATTAAAGACACACTTCTCGATAGGCCACAATTCTACTCCTGTCAACATAGTGATAATTGTGTTATCTTCAAGTCAAGCAAATTTGTTACGCTTAACACAAGTAGACGAAACCACAACAACAAACAATATTTGTACTATTCGTCTTGGTACTTGTGATACAGCATATCGATCATCTTTGATGTCAGTGGCAAAATTGTTTATGCTTTTTCTTGTACTTCCGCAGCTCTTCCAAAACTTTGACTCTTTCAAGTTATATAATAGTCTGCCAGCTACATCTTCCTTATGCTTCTAGCCTTTAACAAATAATCGCTGTACTCTCTGTTCCATCCCACAACTCATTGAATCAATTTTTCTTTTTCACTAGCAGTAGTTTTTTCTCATTTATCCAATAAATTGTTTTCATTTTCGTTCTTTGTGCTGAATGTTTCCACTTCAATATTGCAATTTCACATTTCTTTATTTGTTGAATATATTTCCAATTAATAAAATCATACAACAAAAGGTAAGCTTATCAACGTAATAGTTGATACGCAACAAATCGATATCTAATAACATGTCTTTATTTGTCACCCATAGTCGTATTTGTGAAATTCCCAGCATACGCTAGATAATCATAAATAAAGTGTGAGAGTTTGTTTGTCTTGTCGTTGGAAAAGGACAATATTTCTGATTTATTAGAAAATTTCCAATTTTTTTGGATGCTAAGCAAAATTTCTGCGACGTCTTTGTTGTGAAGGGAAAGAAACAGCCATATATCATTTTTACTGCGTCTTTGATTTTCGAGAAAATATATACCATAAATAGAATGGAAGATATATATATATATATATATATATATATATATATATATATATATATATATATATATACATTTCTAAATATTCTTGATTTTAGGTCTCATGATATTGACTGACAATTTGTTTATTTATATTGATTTAAAGATCATCTTCATCATGAATATCAAAATAAGAATAAAATCAAGCTAGTACTTAGATCTAATAAGAAAAATTAATTTTTCGTTGGTCCCTACATCTCAAATATATAGCAGTAATCAATTAAATCAATTGTAGTTTTATTAGAATTTACAAAATAGATCTATAAATCCAACTTAAATTATTTGGGTCTTTTTTATCATTCACAAGCGTCACAATAAAATTAGTACAAGGCACTTGATATATAATATCACTTCTTCTGATTTTTGGTGTTTTAGATTTCAATTTAATGAAATATTTGGATAGTGTTTTATGTCCTTCATGACTTATATTAATATCATATTTATTGAAATAATTCGATAGTTGTTGGGAAAGTCCTAGTACATATGGTAAGGAAAAACGTTTTATGTTTTGATGTTTCGTTTCTATTTTTTTTTTAATTGATTGTATGTTGTTAATCACTTTTTCCGGATAATTATTTTCTTTCAATCCAGTTTTTGCTTTTTGAATAGCTAAGCATCTAAATCCAGGATCTGATATACCATTTTGTTCTTACGTTATTGTTAATTTTATTTAATGTGACGTCAAGAAAATTGAATCTATTATTTGATCCCAATCGAGGTCGAGCAAAATAATGGAATCAATTTTCTTGACGTCACATTTTATAAAACTTACAATAACATAAGAACAGATTGGTATCTTTTAAAAATTATCAAAAAAAACTAATAAACAGAAGAGACCTAAAAAATCAAGAATATTTAGAAACATAAACAAATCAAAAGGTCTAAGAAATATGAAACTTATCCGAAGTCTATTCAATAGGTGGTATGATGACCACAAAATGAAATATTTTCATTGAAGACTATCAATAGACTACCTTTTCCAAAAGAGTAATGGCTTCCATGAACTTATCTGGAGTATCTTCAATAGGTGATATGTTGACTTTATAAGTTCATTTATCAACGCCATCGTTATTCTCAAGTTGTCGAAATCATACCTTAGAAGCTACCATTAAAATCCCTAATTACAGACATTTTCCAACCTATTTAAAAAAGGCATGGTTTTATGACATTTTTCTAGAAAAATATGTTGTGTCTATGTAACATAGACCTAAAATAATAATATCCTCAAAAGATGATGATCACACATCCCGGATAATTATGTAGGCAGGAAACCTCAAATAATCACAGATCATAATATTTATTGGAATTCAGAAAGAAATATTCTCCTGATTATTGATTCTTTAGAGGTGGAGAGTAACGAAGGTAGATATTTATGTTCATGAAAAATCATATGATTCTACCATAAACTGCTGCATTTTCTTCCAAGTGATTACGTCTCATCATGTGTGCCATAAAAAACTTATCTTGAATTATTTTTTAATCATTATGCTTGACAGTCATTTCAAATAATTCTGGCAAAATCGACTGACGATACTTCAATTATTTCAACATGTATAAATCTTACAAGTGCACCCACAAATTTCCTTGCCTAGTTTATCACTTGAAAAATTGAGATGGACAACAACAAAATAGACATCTAACTTTAACATTAAGTAGAATAATGAACATTATTACTATTCTAACCAAAAAGAAAGTTAAATACTTTCTTCTACAAACTTCCTATAGATCTAATAGTTAACTATAAGACTTTTATCAAAACGACAAGGATCATTTTTATAGTAAGAACCGACTGCGCATCATATTTGAGCGTATTTCTGTCATTTCCGTCCAAAAAGGAGCTACGGTGATATTATTTCTGGTTAAGGGGTCTATTCCCGTGTATATGTTTCGTTTTTTATATCATTATACAAGACAGCCATCTACATTCTTTTGTTTAAGAATTCTTTCTTTGTAGGGGGCTACCAGTTGCCAACATTTTACCTTGCGTACCTTGCGAAGTATCACCTGGATATTGTCAGGGCTTAGGCCACCAAAAGTCTTTTTTACTTCCTCTCTCAAACCCCTCCATTGATTACACGCGAAGAACTTGTGCTCGACATCATCTGAATCGTGTTCGCAATACGTTGACTCAGGTGTTTGTACTTTCTTCATTTGTGCAGATATAGTTATTATATAGCTGTTATTATTATTAAACCACCATTACATTTCACGTCTTTTTCAGTATTGGTTTGATTATTAATTTGCTTTGATTGTCGTCATATCAATCAGCCAGCCACTTTGCAATTCACTCGGTTATTTTTTTTGTAATACAAAAAAGTCGGTTATGCTGAATTTGACCAACAACTTAGGTTGTGCCAGAAGTTTATGATGAAATTTTCAATGAAGGAAGGCCAGATATTGATGAGTTTCATTAGAAATATAACTATAAATACTGAGATGTACTATGAAAGGTTATTGAAGCTTTTGTACGTCACAGGTAAAGACTGTTCATTGGAGGCAAAAACAAATACGCAGCAAGAAACTTTTCATTAGGAAGTACTCGATTTTCCAACATACATCCATGAATTCTCTCCATCAAACTTATGTTTCCAAAATTCTTTTTACTGATATAACGATCAGGCGACAGACTTCGTTGATGACGGGATATACAATTTGATAAAAGTTTAGATGTTAATGATGACTTGGTGGAAAAGTAACAATGCTCATATTATGGATTGTGATACAATTTATGATCATAGCCAAAGTTTCTTCATTACACAACTGAAAAAATCGCCCTAGCTGAAGCCAATTTATGTTTTTTATATTTACATTCATTTTTCTGCGTACAAAATATGTTTAGTATGGGACTAGGTTAAACGTTTAGCTACTATGATTTGAATTACTAAAATATCTATTCATTTACCTGATTCCTTGTAGGATAATGGAATCGTGTCCCTGGTGGTTCAACAATCATCCATACGAGCGTGAGTATAATTTGAACAGCAATTAAGGAACATGTGATAATCACTTGTGATTTAGGACTAATGTAACTAGGCCGTTGGGCGGATTTTGACGCAGAGTCAAATATACGAGAAATTCTATTAGTTTTTGTTAGGAGTGCCCCGTATATTATAGAAAAACCTACTCCAATGCCGAATCTCTGTGTTATACAAATTTCCGTTGTAGGTTTTGCAAGTAAAGCGAAGGTGTTCAAATAACAGAGCAAGATTCCAAATAGCAACATGTAGCTGAGTTCCCTTCCGGAAGCCCGGACTAATGGTGTATCGTTATGCTTGACAAATAGAATAATTACTGCGAAAGTTACTAAAATTCCCAGACATGAGAAAGCTGCAGGAACAAAGGCATAAGGAGTGTTCCAACGCATGTACTGCAATTCTAGTGCATAGCAAGATAATTTGTCTATATACGGCCAATAGCCTGGGCCACAATCCTTACATGTGAATTCATCATATACAAATTCGTATTCCTCGCACTTGTCGCATATCCAGCAGCATGTGTCGCCCTGGAACAAACGAAATTTTTCTCTAAATACGTATTATTTAAATAGCACCATGGAAAAGTAAGTTGAGTAGTAAATATTTTTAAAAAAGTTAATTTATATGAAGAGAATTCATATCTCTTCAAATTTCGTTTTAATGGGAATTATTCATTATTAATAATTGAGTAGCGACAACTCAATATTTTCTTATTATAATTTATTATTTGAGATATATAGAGAGATGTCAATACTTTATAATTATTGTCTCTTGCGTAATTTTTGGAACAGTCGATTAAATTCTGTTGTCGTACATTGAGAAGATTAGCCAGTAGTAGAAGCATATACACACGATCTTTTATGAACCTTCAAAAGTATGAATGACAGGTATGAAATTGGGGGATGAAAACTCTGTCACAAGGCTTCTAGCGCACAATAAAGCTATCGTGTGTAGTTACCTAATCTCCTACTTTCTTATGTTCAATTTTGAGGATTGTACCATAGCGGGAGGATTTTATCAGATCTAGATTCGATGAGAGAAATCAAATTTCCCTTAAATTAAAAGGTCGATTGATTTGATGATAGAAAATTCTCATGGAGTCACATTTTGTTAACTAAGTTAACACATCCTTGCTCTATAGGGTTTATGGTTTATGGAGATTGTAACAAACCCAGACATTAAGAACGTAGATGTAAGTGTCTCTGTAAAACTCTTCAAATGATCATCACAAGAATTGCTCTTCAAGATTAGGCGTACAATTTTTTTGTGCTACATGTAAACGACTCTCGTACTTGTTCTACGCTTTCTTCACTCACTCTCACAAATGCGGCTGGTATCTTCAAGCTGATGGATCGATCGATGCCTATTATCACTTAAATGATCACAAATAGTACTACAGCAGGGTGGTCGTTAAAAATGAAATCTTCTGCGACGCCCTCTGAAAAGCTTCTTTTTGATGAAAAACCCCTGGGAAATTTTTTGCCTCAACACGGTCTAAGTTAATTAAATGTTAATACTACGAAACTAATACAAGACTATAATGATTTGTTTACAAAAAATGAAGGACTGAAACAAATCCTCATTCAAATCTTAGATGATTATAGAAGAGAATGTAAAATAAAAGAAGGCTTACTTGGGTTTTGATTGGAGGAATCCAGATATCAAAATAACGTATTAATGTAATTTTAAAATAATCAAATACCAATTTGAATATATATTTCATTTTTTTATTCAATAGACTAAATCAAATGAAAAAATTTTCAAATTTAGATTTTTGTTTATTGTTATTTTGATCAAATATTGTTATTCTTATTGATTTGAGTTCTATAATTTTTCATATTTGGAATAAAATTACATTTTTCCTAAAAAATTCTCAAAAACTTTTGATTTTAAACAAAAATTTGATCAGTTGTTTTTTCATCAAAAAGAAGATTTTTAGGATGCGTCACAAAACATTTAATTCTTAACTACCACTCTAAATTATACATTACATCTTTACAACCAATTTCTGTTATGATTTTTTACTTAGACTAGAATTTGATTAGGTCTGATTAATTCAATATATGTGTTACATTATATTACATTCCTAGAATTTACATTCCAGAAGTGTGTGGTATGAATCACGTTCCAAGTTATGATAAAGCAAAGCGGTCAAGTCCAAGTCCAAGTTGAGGTTGTTTCCTAAATATCGATTCTGCAGAGGAAAATGGAGAACTTTTAAGTTTAAAATACAAGAATATATATATATATATATATATATATATATATATATAAATAAAATATAAATAAATAAAAAAAAATATATTTATATATAAATTGTAGCGAAGTCTTTGTCAGCTATATTATGAGCGTTTTCTTATTGGAAACGTGGCAAGGAAACACCAATGTTGACTAACAATATATTTTCTGAGTTTTCGAATACTTATATATTCATTGTCTGGGACTGAAATTATGGTCAAGCACAATATAAGAAATATGTATAAATGTATAACAATAATAAAATTTTACTTACAATAATTAATGAGATTTGTGTTGGCTTTAAATTGTATAAATAGTTTAATTTTTGGATAAATTTCAACCGCACTTAAACTTTGATATTCAATTTCACACATTGACCTATAACTTCTCACGCGCGCCAAAATCTCTAAACCCGTCAATAGGTCCCTTTTAATTACAAGGTCCAGGCGACTAGCTCCTCAGTTAGATCAAGACCGACAGGGAATGTGTTAGTGTCAACAGTGTTCTTGATAGTGAATATATTATTTTTATTTTCTATTTCAATCATTTTATATTTTTTTGTTTTAGCTTTTAATTTTTTCATTTCACATTCAACAATGTGATAAACAAAAATACTACAATGAGTAACAAAATTATAGGTAATAGTAATAGGTAAAAATTAGTATATAAGTCGTATATAAGTCCATAGCAAAATATAACTAGTAACTGTAAGAATTTTACAGATTCAACGTCAATAGTGGTGTTATTTAATGGAAAAGTCTGCAATGTATTTTTATATGATAAATCTTTGGTTTTAGAAACGTTGAGAGAAAGAAGAAGACCATTATTTAATGGTGATTAGGTCACTTGACTTACAAGCTGACTTCTGTTGGTAAAGTATGACTTGAACCATGCAAGAGGTGTTCCCCTGAAACCGTCGTACTGCAATTTTTTGATTAAAATATTATGATTATAACTCAATCGAAAGCCTTAGAAAAATCACAAAAAGTTGTTGCAGTGTAGTGATGGCTATTTAGGCTAGAGTACACATTATTAAGGAGGGAGAATATAGCATCATTCGTGTATTTGTTAATTAAAAACCCAAATTGATGGGTAGTAAGTATTTTATATTTAAACAGAAATGATAAAAACCTTTTTTTCTCTCTATAAGCTTAGATAACGAGGGACCGAGCGCAATTGGGCGATAATTCGATGCTTGATTTTTATCTCCCCCTTTATGCAAAGGTATAATTATAACCGTCTTAAGGCAATTGGGAAAGTACCACTTTGAAACGAAACGATAATTAATGTGGTAAGGTGATTTAATGTTCAATTGAACAGACTCAAAAACATTTTTAATGAAGTCCATCAGTTACAAACGAGTTTGTATTTTTGATGTTATTAATTGTACTGCGAATACCTGCTAAAACTACAGGCATAAAGAAGAAACTGTGTAAATTAGCATGAGAATTAGGGAGATATAAAAGCGGATCATGAGAAGAAGTTATAGAATTTGATAAATTTTTGGCTACATTTACAAAGTAATTATTGAGGTTATCAGGTGAAGTAGAGATTATGCTCGAAGAAGAAGCCTTATTTCTTGGATCATTCACATTCTTTAGAAACATTACGAGAATTGGCAATACACCATCCGGGAATTTTCTTAAGTGAAATAAAGATGGCACGTTCTTTGCAGATAAACGAAAACATTTATTTGCCCAGGTTTTTTTGCTTATTTTTAATAAACAGGGAATACAATAGGCAGAAAATAAATATGATCATAAAAATTAGTATATGGATCTCAATCTGGCCTATAAAAAGTGTGGTAGAGTGGTAAAAAATAATGAGAATATTCAGGATCCACAGAAAGTTGTGAAAAATTACCTATGACCATAGGGAGTAGATACATGACGTAAATATTATTGCAATAGTAAGAAGCATTCTCCATATGATGCATTTGTTTTTATTTCATAAAATCAATTTTAGGTTAAATACGTACGTCCTAGTATTCAAATCCTATCACGGTTTTTAAAATTGTTTAAAATAATATTATGGTTATTTTCTACATGCGATCAAAAAAACGTTCAACACGAAAACTTTGGTTTGAGTTAATAAGTGTAAAAATAGATGGAACATCATATATAACACCTTTTGTACCAAACCAAGTACATGAATTATTATAATCGCTCTTTTGAAAATTTTTAACAAAAATCTTAAACAGACCAAAGTTGAAAAGCTCATCCAAAGGCTGTTTCGCCAAAAACAAAGACATTCATCAAATACCCCTAATAGATTAAGTGACACAAGTAATTCCATAAATAATATGTCATGAATTAATTTTTCCATTAAATCAAAGATTTTTGTATTGTAAGTATTGATCAAAGATCAAGTAAAAGTCAACATCTCAACTAATTTTGATGCAAATATCCGTCACATGTTCTGTTAGAGTAATTTTAAGTCCAAAGCTATGGAGAATCGTAATGTAATAGAAGCAATTACATAAAACTAACTGAAATCTGATGATGAAGAGTTGAAAGTCAGATGATTTCAGTAAATCATTGACCAAATAAAAAACTGTGAAATTGTGGTAATGAAAAATTTTAATAATATAAATGGTGAGTAACCCATTACACAGGGAATGAAAAATAGCACAAACGAAACAGTGTGATAGCAAGTTTCATTATTTCTTCGATAAATTGAGAGCTAACAATCTCGTATCATGTATTTTAGTATTTTCATACCCATATAGTTCTAACGAAGTTGCCTAAATTATATTATAATAATTGTTAAGCGCAATATTATGGTAATTGCAAGTTACTATAGAAAATTTTGAACATCTTATGTCATCTCAAATGTTTAGATAAAGTCCCATTTAGGTTTCTTAAATGATCTGTGTATCTTCTTGGGTGATATACTTCAGTACGCTCTTTCTAGAGATTAGCAATTTTTTTTACTGTTTGATAAACAACCTCCATGATTTTTACTGCCATCACAATATTCTTCTAAGATTGTCTAAAACTAATTATTGCCTCGCACTCGTCCTGTTCATTTCTACATGCACCCTTATTCAATATCATTGTATCCAAATATATATAGAAAACCGCAATTTGTCAATGTTTCAACTATTTTGATCGATATATTTATAGACGAACTTTGTTTCTAGTTTTTCTAACTCTTCGTATTAGATTATTAAATTCTTCTGCCAACGCTACAAGCATCGTCTGCCTACCATTAGCTCGAAAATATTATCCTATCGATAGTTACTTCTTCTTTCGATCCACTCGCCATGAATGCTAAAAATTTAAGAATACAGTATGCATGTCTGAGCACATGGCTCACTCTGAAGATATCAGTTTGAACACCTTCAATTTTCTAACTCCTCCAATTACTCATCAAATACTTTATATCTAATTTCTTATTCCGCATCCTATTGTGCATCAGCCAGTTCAAATTAAAATTATGGGAGAGGGTAGTGCTTAATACGTTCTTATCATTTGTAACATGACCCCGATAGCGCACGAAGTGAGGTTCTGTGGATGTTGAGTAATTGAGCCTCGACATCCCCAAGTACAGCATTTTTGAAGCGGTAACATTCTCACCACGCAATTTGCCTGTTATCATTCCACAATCTATCTTCATCAAAGATGATTTCAAAATTGGACGTGTGCGTAATTTGTTTCATATTATGTATATTATATCATTACAGATGTTCTGATTCGTTCTTGTATGAATATTGTTCAAACTATGTACATCTATCATTTAGATAGTGATTCCAACCATATCTACAATTTTATTTGATTTCTTGCTCTAGTTTGTTATTGTTTCGTATCACAATATTCCTATTTTTTGGATTTTCTCTTATTTTTCCTGTCTGATTTATTCTCTTTTATTTTTGTTTCACGGGAGCTTTAGTTTGTGACGCTTTAACTAACATTTTCCCTGAGTCTACAATGAATTGGTACCACCGATTAGCACATTACCTTTTTTAGTGCTTCTGATACCCTTACGAGTATGTTTTAGGGTATAAGTTTGTTATCATCAGTTGATGTCTGAGAGACAGCTAAACATAATATTCACTCGGGGCTCGATTTCAATTGACTTGACAGGTTTTTGAAAACTGCACTCGTATTTTATTTCTTTGCCTTCTTGGTCGAAAACTCTTAATAGGAGATAACTTGGTGAGCCTTGTTTTAGTCAGAATTCTATATTTATTGAGCGGCACAAACAGCAAACGTTGTACGAAAAAATATTGATTATCGGTTCCAAGAGGCGATATTTGGAAGAACACGAATGTCCAGCTTATAGTAAAAAAGTGATCGGTACAATAAGCAATAGTATTTATCAAGAGGTTATTGAAAATGTATCTTAAAAATTAACCAAAGGCAAAATTAACATAACAATCAAATAGAAGTTAGCAAAGATTTGGGAGTAATGAAAATAACGGGAAGAGTAAGTTTTTAACAGAATTAATTAGCACTGAAAAAGGCCATATATGTAATTTTTTGAGCAAATTATAAAAATTTAAAAGAGCTATTTATATTAGAAGGAAGTTACCATTAGAGAAATTCTGACAAGAAGTCAATTATAATTTTAAGGTTTGACCTTAACTAATACAGCATTTCAGTTTTATATTAATTATAATAATTGATGCACTACCCTATTTTTCCCTCACTTTTTCGGGAATTTAGGATCGCTGCAACTACTAATAAGAGTTGTGTTCCTGAAAGTCTTATTCATAGTATTTTACGGTGTGGTTTACTATCAAAAGTTGCTGTTCTATGCTATGTTATTAACATACAGTGAATTAAATGTTCCAGGTAGTCTTCATTTATTCTATAAATTCTTTTTTGTAGTTCATGTAGCTGTTCTTGTACGTTTATGTTGCAGTCAGTTTTTTCAAGTTTTTATAAATTATACTCCTAGTCGAGAAACTTCTGATTATTGTGTATACCTATTACATTTTTGTTTCATTCTCATTTCATATTTGTCGATTGTAGCCGAACAGTTGATTTTCAGTTCCAGTTTAATACAAAAACTGGAAGAATTTCAAATCGTCTGGAAAGCCTCCATGAAAATTGTTATTCATAATGGGATTATCTCAACAAAGTTGTTGTGTGCACGCAGAACGACACTAGAATATCACTTGATAAGAAAAAAATCAAACCGTTGCCTGATTCATTGAATAGTTTTATCTGTAATTTTCTTGATACGTAACCAGCTAAAAGAAAAAACGGAACAAAATCCTATTTTGAATTGATTGAACGGTTTTCTTATCAAACAAATATTCGTGTTTTATGGGGAGATTTATTTAAATTTTAACGTTAAATGCTAGAATTATTTCTTGAAACTCTGTATATCCCTTAATTAGGAAAATACACGTTTATTTCGAATGATTTTTTGAAGCAATGTAATTTTTTTGAATGTATGTTTTTAGGGAATTTACCAGTGTTAATGTCAATCGAACGTGAGAAATTGTGATATACATAAATGCTACAGTTCAATCTCTAAGTGCCCTACTAATTAAAATCGGAATCGATGGCGTAGAACCAATAGAAGGAATTCTGTTTCACTTATATCAGAATTTTCACACTATCTGACCAATCAAAAACCTGACAGTTGATATATCGCAAAAACACCAGATGTTTTTCAATTGTGATTGATCTAATACCTTTAGTGCTTATTAAAATTATACGAAACATTTAACACTGCCCCAAATTAGTACAAGAAATTTTTTGGGTACCGAAGAAATACTGATCCTTTTAGAGATATATTATGGATGAAGGGGAGGTAGATGTGGTCCACTCGATTCGTCCAGTGAGATACCCGGCATTGGAATTGTGCGACGTGAATTAATCCTAAGGTTTTTAAGTTTGGTAGCTGTGCCGATGCCACCGGTTTCAAGGGTGGAAAAAAAGGTAAAAAAAAATATTACGATAGCACCTTCTAGACCAAAAAATTCTGAAGTTAAAATAGCCTTTCGTTCGGATCTCCAAGTGGAGGCTCATCTAGAGGCTCTATCATGCAAAAATATCTTTAAGGTACATTTCTGCAATATACGAGGTCTTAACAGGAATATAAAAGCTTTACAACAATATCTGCAATGGAAGAGACCTCATATTCTGGTTCTATCAAAAAAAAGGTGGACTCATCAACATCCAAGGTTCAGCGTGTATATCAGGTACAACTTTGCTTGCCAGCGGCAAGAGAATCTTCGGCTTGCAGAATCGATATTATGTGGTTTAAAAAAATGACCAAAGTAGAATCTAATTCTGACATTGTTATTGTAGGCTCCAAAACATTGTTTTGTGTTCTAATCTGCTGTGAAATACCGATTTCATTTATTTCAATCAATTATTTTGAGAATTTGAGCCATCGTATAGTATTGCCTGACTGTTTGGTAAGATTCCATTCCAGTCGATGTTTAATTTCCATAATTCTTACAATATTACCTTTTCTTTGATTGTACACGGGCCAATAAGTCCCCATGGATCGAAAATTCTTGACAAAGCTTGTAGTAAGAACCAAGGGTTGTGAAAAAATTGATATTATGGGGTTTGTTCCAACCCACCGAAAAACCGTCCAATGTTTAGTGTTCCAACCGGGCAGTTACCGTTATACGAACGATTCTGTTTTGTGTTCCAACTGACTTAGGTATCGTTTGTGAACCGTTAGGAAAGGACGGTCCTTTCGATCCTTGGCCGGTAACAAGTACCGTGACAAGAACGATTTGTCCTGACATGCGCGTTGTCATCAATTTGACTTTTTAGACAAATTAGCGATATTCAATCTGATATTGAAACTGGTGATGATGATTTGGAACTTCTGGTTAACGAACCTAGAATTAACAATGAGAATTACTTGGGTGAGACTTTGCAGATTCGAAATTGAGACAGAAATAATCATTTGCATAAATATTAATTTTAGAGAATACAGTTCGAGAATATTCAGATGAAGTTTTCTTCGAAAATTTCAGATTATCTAGAAATGTTGCAATTCAGATAAGTCAAAGATTTGTATGTTTGAAATCAGACCTCATTTTCATAAACAAACTGGACAGTATAGTTACATTTCTAGTTTCATATTTATTATGTAGTTTTTCTCTATTGTGATTAACGGATATTATGATTAATCAAAAATAATATAATTATTTTAGGTGCTTATATATTTATGGTATGTATGTCACCACACTGCAAGCTTTCGGGATGAAGCTGATCGGTTTGATGTTACAATTAGTTCTATCAATAGCCTTACACTCTTTTTGTGTGATTTTTCTGTTGAAGTAATAAAATGGATAAATGAAAATGAAAGGATAGTTAGTGAAGAACAATTTAGAACTAATGGATTTCCAAATGTCATAGGAGCCATTGACGGGTGTCATATCAAAATAGATAAACCTGCAAATGATCCTGATTCCTATATTAATCGAAAGAGATTCTATTCAATTCAGATAATGTCAGTATGTGTAATTTTTACTGAGGTATCCACTACATATATACATGATTATAAGTTCACAATAGCGAGCTACTTATATATGAAAAATTAAAAAATATTTTTATATTCCAGATGCAAGCTGTTTGTGATCATAGGAGGAAGATTATTAATATATTTATAGGGTATCCAGGATCTGTGCATGATAGCCAGGTAATTCGAGTCTCTCCTTTAGCTAATAGTATGGAGGTAGAATGTAGAGGGTTCTTTCTTTTAGGGGATAGCGGATAACCTTTACAACTTAATTTACTAACTCCTTATAAGGATAATGACAACTTGACAAGAAGACAAGTTGCCATTATCAAATCAATTATAATATTAAGTTGGCTAAAAATCAATACATAATCGAATATTCTTTTGGAGTTCTTAAACAAATATTTCGGCAATTGTACCATAAGTACGAAATATCAGACTGATTTATCAGCTCATACGTGTTTTACACAATATTGCTCCAGATGATGAGTTTATTATGAATGATGATCGTGAGGGGTCAAATGCCATTGCACGAAAATTTAGTTGATAATGATGTAGAAGATGACCCTGGAGCTGCTGCCATTAAAACCAGGGTAACTAATGAATTGTAAATGTAAATCTTTAATATTTGATAAAAAAGTATATAACTCATTCTATTACCTAAATGTCATGTTATTGTTTGTTCAATTTGAAGTATCAAATGCTCAAAGAACACACTTTCACAATATATTTTTTTGTATAATCTTAAGTATGTTTGTATTATTGTGGTACCTCGTTCCATTGAAATTATTAAAAATATATAAATATTATTCAGACTTGTTTTTTTAATTTAATTTCCAAGTATGTATTCCCAAGTCTTGCTGATGCAAGATTAGCTTGAAAAATATTTCTAATCATTAGAAGATTTTTTCAGCAGATAAATAATGATTCTTTTCTAAATTCCAAGCAATCTTTTCACTGAGAAAAGTTATAGAAATAGAAATTTTGTTCTAAAACTAAAAATAAGGAAATTCTGGATCAGATGAAATTATAATCAAAATATTCAGATTAAAAGATTCTTTATTATTATTTTGCAGCTGCACGGGTAACTACATTTTTTTTCTTTCAAAATCTCATTTCTTTCCTTTATTAATAAACTCTTTTCTTCCATGATTTCAATTTTTCTCTTTTCCAAGAGTAATTTAGCATTATGGTATTCTTTTCTTTCTTTTATCATTTTTTGTAAAGTTGTTATTTTCTTTTTATTTTTTTAATACTTAGGTTTAGTTCTGGCACTCCTGACTTGGAAAATATACTATGAGTGTTTTCAGATAAAGCATCTAATGCTGAAGGCATCACAATAAATTCTTGAAGATCTAAAATAAAAATAGTTCTATAAAAATCGGAAAGAATACTAATAAATTGTAAGCATGTCGAATATACTTACCACTGAATTAATCAGACGTTTTCAGAGTATGGTACAATGAAAAAATATATTTATATCAATAAAAATATTTAAAAACTATAACTCTCACGAACACGTTGCAAACATAAATGAATCAAAATAGCTTAAGTCAGTAGATAATTGACACATTGTATTGTGGGTTATCAAAAATCGATTCTAAAACTGTAATGATTCCGTTCCAGCCTTGCATATGTTGGGGATCGTTACAAGAACCCTGCATAATCAGCGATTGCGCAATAATATCATTCAAACAATTCCAATAACCGTTCCGAGAACGGTTGGAACAAACCTATATGATAAAGACAAACTTGCCTTGAATGCCAGTGAATACCAAGTGTTTTGTTTGTGTCATTACTCGAGATGAGATGTTAAATATCTGATTTAGGGTGATCTGTAGAAATAGTTTGATTGTTTGAGTGCCATTTTCTTAATCCTCCCTTAGATAATATTTCTTGTAATTGTAAAATAAAGATAGTACTGTGAATAGTTCTGACTGAATTGTTGGTCCAAGCTTCAGGCAAATCATTCAAAGAAAGATTGTTGAAGGTTTCTGAAGAGCCCTTAGTTTTGAAATTAAACTATCGTTATCATTTTCAGTGACGGGTTACATATGTCCTAATTTGTAATACTCATTCATAAAATTTTAGTAAAGCTGTTTCATTGTTGGATCTTTTACTAGTTTTTTCTCCAATTGATAGAATCTCTTGAGTGCTATGTCATACAATTCATCAAGATTTAGTATATTTGATTTCGTCAAAATGGGCACAACAAAATTTCTCTTTTCATCCTGTTTCACGTTTTCTTTTAATTCTCTTTTACACTCTTCTCCTTCATGATTAATCCTCTCTCAATATTTAAATTTTCGATTTCCAAAAATTGTTTCAGTTGATCTTGAATTGAAATAGTTGCAGTTTGTCTGTTTCCTGAAGTGTTTGCCATGTACCTCCAGTAACAATCTATCCTAGTTTTGTCTTAAGTACTACTTCGTACAATAATAATGCACAGAGGAGTACATCTATATTTCTCAGTATGTAAAATGTTTTATCAGGTAATGTTATATTTGATCAAATTACTGTAGGTTCACAGTAATTTGATCAAGAAAAAAAATGTTGTACATGTTTGATATCAGCTATTTCGTAATTCTTTAGTTGATTTTATATAATGATTGATTTTAGTAAAATCGCTTGATGCTGATTTCCAGACTTGTCGAGTATGTGTATAATGGCCATTGTTACGAGGAAAACAACTATTCAATGAGCAAAGAACTACAATCGAATAGAATTTCCCAATTGTCTGATAATTGTGACAGTATTTGAATGTTGATAATTTGATTGCCTAATTGTAGGAAAACTTGATGAGATTGATTAGAAAAATTTATTCTTTTCTTCTGATTGTTGTGTAGTTTGAGTTTCATCATTGTTAGTATGAACATATTTTATTTGACTCTACTTGACCGATACATAAAAGTGAATTTTGCCACAGTATCTGCAGCCCCTGGATAAATAATTTTCTACTGAATGACTGGATAGAAAACAGTTCATCTAGAGTTTCATCTTTTCAATTTCATTACTGCGAGATTTAACTGGTTATGCCAAAAATTTCGAACAATAAAATAATAAATGGGCATCGTTACAATAAGTACAGTTATTGCTATCATTTGTTCGATTTAGAAATTGATAATTCTTTGATTTACTTTGTGATTCGTTACTGCTTACTTAATTATTATCTTTTGTTGTATATAAAGTTTCTGAAAGTACATATCTCTGAACAAGAAATTTTGAAAAATTATTAACAGTCGATAATGCTTCTTTACCAATATTCCCATTGACATTTTGTATCACTGTCCAGCTTAAATGATACTGATATTATTCTGGTACGCGTTAAATTTTTTTAACTTTAATTAATTTTCTTAACTGAGAGAATGATTCTGTCTGAACAACTGGTAATTCGAATAATGCGCGAATATGATTGTGTACTTTTCGTTTGTTATTTTGAAAACGTTTCTTTGGAATCTCCCAGGCTGTAATATAATTATTGTCAATATTGACCTACAACGATGAAATCATTGCCTCAGCTCCTTGTTTTAAACATGAATTCAGGTAATAATATTTTTGAACATTGTTTAAATTTGTATCAATAAAATCAATGATTCGAATGTATCATAAAACTTCAGGTTCGCCTCTATATACAGGCAGATCAATAACCGGTAAGTTAATTTTATTTGATGTTTTATTTGCGTTTTCAGAGCGTAAGTTACTAATTTCATGTGCCTATTATTTGTGCATATGAAACAATTCCAAATCAATTCTCTTCAAATTGTTCAAACTGATTTTCTAAGTCTACTCCTATATGAATGTTTTCAAATGTAATTTCTATTGATAGATTCAATATGTTATTTACTATATAACTGTCCAGTACCAGTTCAATTTTTTTAATCTATCTGATAGTTGATTGTGACTAGTTGAGATTTACTGTTTCTCAATATTTTAATAGTATCTTCAGAGCGAATATTGTTCGTTTGTATGTGTTTAAGATCGTAATCATTCTTTCTGTATACTTCGATAGGTTCAGATCGTTAAGTTAATTTCTACCAATAATAAATTTTTCGTTTTTTGTCTTAATTAAAATGTGATACCACAAATTGTTGAAGGAGCGTTTTTACTACAAAATTTGGTAAATGTACTTGAAAATTATTTACTTATCCGGAAATCAATAGGACAATCATTGAGACACAGACTGTTTGTTATTTCTCGAGCTGAGATTTACTTATATATTATATACATTCTATACATTCCCCATTCCTTCATCGAGAAAGCACTACAAGACTTAGAGATATCACTAACTTCTCCTATATCATACGTCAAATGTGGCTCACCTGGTCTACCGACAAACTTAAATGCTTTTTCTGCAAACAAGCTAGGCACACTGCTGATTCATGCTCCAACACTTCCATCCCTCAAGATCCTTCTCCCAAATCAAATGATTCGGTCAATCTCATCCGCTCCTCTTGTGCTGACCCTACTGCTACTAATAATATTTCAGTTATTCCCGTAGTACCCTCGGAAGACACCCTTTCTCGTTTTCCCTGTCTAATTTCCTTATCAAAAAAAAAGTGAAAAACGTCCCCATTCGAATGACAGCAGCCTCGACAGTCTACATCTCCTACTGATATTTATCCAGTTCCAATGCCTCCCCCCGAATTTTCAGCATCCAGCTCCAGAAACCCTGCGAAAAAGAAGACCAAAAAATCTAAACTGACTAAAAACGGTTGTCACTTCATAAGCCCTGAATCACGCTCCGTTATACATAAACAATTCGACTATTCTCCTGAATCATACTCCCTTAAAGCTAAAGCTAAATTTATTGTCAAGCAAAGTAAGAAATCTGCTTGGGAAAGTCATACTTCATCCCTTACCCACAATACAGACCCCAGTCAAGTTTGGAAAAAAATTGCACAAATCCAAGGCAAAAAAACTTATATCAAAATTCCTTCTTTATTATCTAACGATCTGCTTATCACCGACAGCCAAAAAATCTCTGACACACTCGCACAACACAAGAAAATTTGAGCATCCATAATCCAGCATCCGATTTTCATAACTCACATTTTCAGCCCTCCTCCACACTCCAGCTAAATTCTCTCGTCTGTCATGCTCCTTTTAATTTAAATGAACTAAAATTTGCGCTATCGTCCTGCAAAATTCTGCTACCGGTCCTGATGATGTCCTGTATATATTTCTCAAAAAACTACCCGATTCGTCTCTCTCCAAGTGTTGTTCACAATTTATGATACAGTTGTATGTCTTTTAGATATTTGATTAAGTTTGTGGTTTTACAATTATTGTTGAGTAGAGAAATTATGGTGTTTGGAAAGTTGTTAGTTAGTCTTTCGATTTTATACTTTCGACAGTTCAACAATAAGTGTTGTAAGCATACTATACTGGATGATAGTTCGAGGAGTAGGTAGAATTGATTTAGCCTTAGACATTATTCCTGAGATGATTCGATTGACTTTTCTTCAATTTCTTGTGCGATAAATGATGGGTGTAGGTTTAGTTGTCCCATAATTTTTTTATCCTTGTACTGATGCTTTTCATACTTTTGTTTCTATAATATGGATGTAGATTTGAGAGAAGTTTTAAAAAGCCTTTTGTGTCTTCTGTATATATTTTTGATATATTTAGTAGGTCTTATTGCATTTTCGAAGAAATCAACTGTTTCCGCGTAACTTAAAATTTGCATTTCTTCTTCGAATAATGGTAGTGCTGATTCCATTAATGTATTGTAATTACTTTTTTGTTTATCTGTTTTGTTATCTCTTACTTTCTCAGCTTTTCTAATTTTTTGTGCGTTTTGAAATCATTGTGTCTGCGTTCGTATGAATTTCTGCTAATACTGTCAGCTGTTGTATGTATGATAGGTTGTCTTTTGTTTCGTTGTTAATATTTGTTGTATTAGTTAAGGTCGCGTTAGAGGTCAGTGGTGCGTTGGTTGTTTGATTGGAGATATTTGTTGAGTTTGACGTACTATATTGTATTTTTGATGGTGTTTTATCGGGTGTAATGTTTGTTGCTGCGTTTTGACAAATTACAATTATTAGAGTTATGTCTTAAAACATTGCATATAGAGCACGAATGGCTATCATGTGATAGAAAGATTCGGTATGGTGTGTTTTCGAAGTTGATAATAATTGAGGTTGGTATTGGTATTTCGGTGGAGATATGTAGACGATACGGCGAAAACTTAGAATGTGATTAGATGTACCCATTTTGAGGAATGTGATTGAAGAAGACAAATGAAGGCCTAATTGATTAAGTTTTTGTTCGATAATTTGTAGAGGTATAGTTGGACAAACGTTGGACAAAAGCAATCTTTCAGTAGGTGTTATAAGTCTACGTACGGGAAGAATTTCGTTATTGTCTTTAATCATTCCATTGCTGATTTTATTGGGGTTGATGATAGTGCCTATGGCTATTGGGTATTCTTGTAGTTTTACTCCGTTTAGTGAGCTGATTACTATTGCTTGTTCTTTTATTGGAAAATTTGTTTTTTGTTGTTTAATAATGTATGAGTAGGATTGTGTGGAGTTGTTTGGCGGGATGGTATAATGATTGTTTATGTTGTTTCCATCCATCTTCTTTGATTTTGATTATCATATTTTCGTACCTAAGCCGGTGCTATTCACTGGAAGTTGATTTGCTATCAAGCGACCGGTTTTGTGTCTGGCATAAAAACAATCGAGTTTGATTTATACTGTTCAAATGTTAAATTCGTTGTTTGATGATTTAAGAGCTGCTTACTTTGAGGTCAGTATATGAGGTTGTCGTTTGCACTAGTGTTTGTAGTTTTTCACTGAAAACTATGTTTGCACTTATGAAAATGGTTTGTAGACACGAGAACTGATTTTTACACTACTTTACGGTATTTTACCAGGGTCATCACTCTTGTACAGTAATTCAATAGCTACAAATTCACTTTAAGAGATAGGTTTTTTCAGTATTACAATAATTCATTTCGTATCATGTGTGATGAAAGAGTACTATAATAATGTAGTTTTAATACTATGATATTGTGTAAATTTAGACTTTCGATTATGATTATTAAAAAGTAGATTAGTGGTGAAGGAGTAGCTTTGATTAATTTCAGATGAAAATTACCCACGTTTAGAGATTAAGGTTTTGCAGTAGAGTTCTAAGGGGTTGTAGAAAAAAAGCTTAGAGATATTCACGTTACAATTTGGATAGATAGAACTTACGGTGCCAATAGAAGGAATTGGAATTTAACAAGAGTTTTAGTCAAATATGAACTAAATATGAGTTTTCCAGTAGCATTCTCATTAACAAATATATTAGATCAAAATGTGCAAGACATTTGTTTCAGTTCTCTTCGGAATAAGTTGGAATAATTAATTGATGTATGACGAATGGCACCCCCTCTTCACCAAGAAGACTTCTCTGTATGTGGCATATTATTAAAAACTAGAATATCTGAGGAAGGTGAAAAGTAGCTGGAAACTAGGAATAAAATGAAAGCAAAAATGAGAAGTATATTGGAAGAAACGAATATCAAAATATTTGAAATAAAAAGAGTGACAAGTATTTTAAATATTGAGACAAAGAGTGTGAAAAATACATTCGCCTCAATATAATGTATCGTATTTAGATATTATTTTCAAAACAAAGATAGGATTATGATTTGGGCACTTGTTATATAACTAACTCAGGTGTAAATACTAATATGGCCATTAAAAGTTTAAATAAATTACTAAAGTACAGTCAAATGGAAGGACAAAATAATATTAGTTATCTTTAAATGTTATTTATATATTATGATTATTATATTATTCGTGTTCTAGTATTGTAAAATTAGCAGATTTGCTAGATAATATTGTGAAAGAAAAAGTGTGGAAAAAATTGTTAATGTCAAAATAATATATGGTGGTATTATCAAATTGTTGAAATATAAAGGTAAAATCTGCTTCAGAATGTTGAAAGTTTTGAATTGTATCTTACAATGAATTGTGTGATACCGATGGTATGTGCAGCCGATACAAAATATATAAACATCGGTATAAATGCCAGTGTCCATCATCAAGCAGTGGAGATAAAGTACCTAAGAAGTATTACCAGAATGATGTGATCAAATTTATACAGAAGACTTCAAAAAAGATACCCTACCCCCCCCCCATATGATCTGGATGAAATAAGAGAAGTACTAAAAATTCAATGAATTTAATATTTTCATGGATACTTTATTTATAGGTAATTTTTGCAGAATGGAGAAATTTTAGCAGGACCTTGGAAGAAGATGAATTCGACATATTGACTTATTATATGACGGCCTGAAAAAAAAATGCAGAAAACGAAAAATTGACAAGCAAACATATTATCCAAAAAAGAACTGAAGAAATTTAATGTATTCTTATCATTATTGCTATTAAATATATTAGCTAGACAACTTTTGATTAAGAAAAAAACCATTGACAAGAAGACAGAACAAATTATGGAATAGCTTTTAATATTACTTTTCTATTATCATTGTATATGATTATAATTATGTGTATTATATATATATATATATATATATATATATATATATATATATATATATATATATATATATATATATATATCATATATATATATATATATTAATATATTATTGCTTTTCTTCTGTGTGGTGTGTTGTGTGTATGGTTTTTTTGTGTGTTTAGATTAATGAGGTGCAGGGGGTACTCGCTTGGATGAACCTTCTACCTGCCAGACGAGTTATGTGGGATTCTTACCGCACTAAACCTTCCCTAACACCTCTGAGGAACGGTGGTTCCCCGGCGGCACTCCTTTTAAATACTACTTCGCCGGGGCGTTCTTATATGATGTTACTGCTACTCTTCGTATGTGGTGCGGAGGTCCTTGATGATGGTCTCCGCGTACTCCGCTACCTTGTTCCATGCTGATTGGCTCTTAAGCATGTGCTCCACTATATTTTCTGGACTGATGGTGTGGTCCAGGTTCCTCTCTAGTTCCTCCTGTGTCTCTTCATAAGAGGGGCACTGGAAGAACACGTGCTCCGCATCCTGGGTCGCATCGCCGCAATGATGACAGTTTGGGGAGTCACTTCTCTTGAATCTGTGTAGGTATGCCCGGAAGCACCCATGTCCAGTCAAGAGCTGGGTGATGTAGTACCCGAAAAGGTTTAAATTTTATTTGATGGACTATTTCGTAAATATTTATTTACCCGTAGTAACAATAGTTATAACCTCCGAAGTAAAAAACTATATCTAATAAGGTAAAAATTTGCATATTTTTACTTTCCCGCGCACTTTCAAAACTAAAATGGGTGCGGGAAAGTGGATTAAAACGCACGGTCGTAGAAAAATTGTTATTTAATGACATATATCATGTAATATTTCTTTTTTCATATACGATCGGTTTAAATTTTTGCCATTTAAGTTGATAAAATATTCAGCGAAAACATTTTTTCTGTCAACATAGAATTCAAAATTGGATCGATTCTCAATACTCGGTCCTGCACAACATAACTCATGATTATCGAAGTGAAAACAGAGCTCCAAGGGAATCGCAGTAAGTTGTGTTTTACTTAGACGGAATATATTTCCAATAAGGAGGTGACACTTTGTCCTCTATCCTGCTCATGTTATTTGATACGAATATTTGCATATATAAAGGGGATTACAAAATGAAGTCTTAGATAAATGTGACGATTTATCTTTGTTTAAACCCAAGAGCTTGAAATTTATAAGTTTCAACGGGCTCTTGAGACTTGATTTTAAAATGATCAAAGTGGATGAATCTTGGAAGATAATACCTCAAATTACCTTCTTTTTATCTACTACGAAACTTTTGTCATATAATGTAACTATTCATTTAGCATTCTAGATAAAGTCCTTCAACTTATGCTTAGCGACTAAGTCATATACATTCTGCTTTTACAATATGGCCAATCCAATATAAAAATTAGTTCCATTATTCAACTCTATATATTTGTGAAAATAAAGATTATAACGATTAAACTATCACTGCCTTATCTTCACATTAATTCCACTTCCCAGTGTTTCATAAGAGTTTGTAGTCATCAAAAGCATCACATTTCTCAATACAAATGAATCAGTCTTACCCCATTCTTCCACTTTGCTTTATATCAATATGAAATCAACAATAACAAGCTCACCATTGACTATTGGTTATACGTTTATAACACCTGTTGATATCTTAAAATTTCCCATCTTCTGCCAGTACAGAAAAATTCTTATCTCTATCTATCTACGAGTATCTTCATACGAAAAGTACTAGGAAGTGGGTCCGTAAAGTACGTTCACATCAATGTGTCGGTTTTCTTGCAACCTGATTACATTGTTTTTTATTAGATGATTTATTTTTTGTTTTAATTTGAGTTCAGCTAAAAGTCATCGGAGTCTCATGTTTTTATGTCCTTTTGTAATTTTACTCGGTTTATAAACAAAAAAGGACAACTAATATTCATTTTTGGCCCTTTTTAGATTAACTGGATTGAATATCATAACGCAATTTTATCTAATTTTACTGTAGAAGTAGCAGCACATTATCTGTGATCATTTAAAATAGAGAGTTACAAATATTTGTAGATGCGTTTATTTTTAAATAGTTTGTATGCAGTTCTTTCTCATATTCTTATCATATTTTAATCGTGATAGAGCTTTCTAGATTTACGCTTAAAGATTTGCCAGGAAATTAGAATATATAGCCTTCATTTACGTACATACATGAAACTACAAACAGAAAATTTATAAATTGGAGCTTCCTCAATATTTGAAATGACATTACATCATCTTTGGATGCATCAAACAAATCATTTGGTTTGATGGAATTGTTAGTAATAAAATTGCAACGGTTAAACTTCATTTTATAGGCGTATACAGTTAAATTTTCATATTCGAATCCTCATCAATCTCAAATGTCTGCGATTCAATTAACCAATGAATTATTTCCATTTGTATTGAGAGATGATACCCATACAAGAAAGAGTGAAAGGATTGATACACAAATGCGAACAATTGTATCCAACTTTATTACAATATTATTTAAGAGGTTTATTTGCGGGGCAATAGATTGCTTGGAAGGAGTTACCACAAGTGGATATCAAGCACTTCTTTGTCGATGCTTAGACGTGTAGAGAAGTGTATACAGCTATGAGATTACCAAATACATTAGTAATTTTTTTGATTTATAAGTATTTCTTGCATATCGCAAAAACAAAAAAAAATGATACTTTTTTTTAGGTATAAGACTTTTATTGTCATTGATATTCATGTTCTTTATACTAAATTGTTATCATAATTATTCTCGTGATAATATGAAAAAACAAATTACCAAATTATAAGCCAGCGTGTACAAAAAAGACATATACTTATTGCAAAAGAGAAAAAATTAAAACAAAGTTTTCAATTTTTCAACCAAAACGTAACATTTTTTCGAATTATGAAGAATATTGTGTTTATTCAGACAATAAACTATCTCTGCCAAATGCTATCCAATTTCCCTCAGAATGTACGCGGAGAATGGAGAAAAAATATTTTTTAGGTAATTTCAAAGGCATCAAAAACTCCTTTGGCGGTAATTGCCTCGCATTTCTTATATTAGCCGATTGTGGCTTTCCGACAATCAGTGTGATTTTGTAATGTGCTAAAACTCTCACATCTCCAAGCAAAATTACTACGCATTAGAGTTTCAGTGTATTTTTCGCTTTTAGATATAAAATGGATAGAATATAGTCTTATGTTCAATTTTACAAAACCTCAAAGATAGTGAAGTAGTCCTTAAGGAAAAATGAAGAAAAAGCCAACAACATAGATTTTTTGTGGTTGAGGAACAAACAGTCAATCGGTCACATTCATAATATTAGTATAATTACCAATTATGTACACTTACATTTATCCAGAACCATTTTTTCGAAATTTAGTTTTATCTTAGATCATCCTCCATACAGACAGATATATGAGAGTGGTGAAAATCCTTTTAATTCAAATTTTCTCGTTTGTTTTGTTAAATACTCTCTTAGTCTCTCTCTTATAACTTGGAATGTAAACTTTTAAAATCAAATTACTTCTTATTTGTAAATCGTTTCGGCGTTAATTTGCTTACATAGCTATATTGAACATATACCAGTATTGATTCGCTTATACCATAGATTTATGCCTGTACGTATAAATGACACACTTCTCTACTAAAATACTTCTTGTGAAGAACATTATGGTTTTTACAATTTTGTAAATGCATTCATACTCGTCAAATAAAAAGATGATTATTCTTTCGAATGAAAGGACAACTCGAGATTTTGCTGTCTTTCTTAATAATGATAAAAGGGGTCCTTTCATTTAGAACAGAAAATAAACTGAGCAAACTCACTTTCTTGACAATTTTTAGATAAGTTAAGGCTTATAAACTAAAATTTTGGACAGCAGAATTCCACAAAGGACTAACCGCTACTTAGTGTAAGAAAATAATCATGATAAGTAGCTACATAAATATGAAACTTTTGTGATAGTACAGTAAAAATATTAATTTCTTTGATTGGTTCTTCTTAAATGGTATTGTATCACATTATACTGAGAATATATATTTCGGAATTTGAGCGATTTTATCAACTAGCACTATTTTATTTTGTTTAAATTTTAAACAATTATATTTTTTAACCTTTAACTACAGGCGCTTAATATTTTAACACAAGTACATGCGTGGTGTATTTAGTACACAAACAAAATAATAAATATGCTATAAGTTCTATTCATCAAAACTTCTTATAAAAACTAATGAAAAATTTTTGAACAAATAAAAAAAATACACAATATGCATTTTTACACATATAATACCTTAAAAAGCATACCTTATCACATCTACACACTAAATTTCATCTGTGATGTTTCCGTTATTTTTGCATTCTGAACAATTATTGTATTTGCATGTGCTTTGCACACCGCTCTATTATATACGTGACACTTCATTGTTGGCTGATTTTTGCTGATAGCTCATCTTCGAATTTTTGTCGGTTTCTTTGTTACACGATTAATTGCAGAATCATCATGCACAGTATAAAGTAGTATGACTGCTCTAGCTTTTTTTTCGTACGTATGAAACAATAGTGATGTCTTTTCGGAACCCAAAGATAGACGAGCCGACTTCTTTGGTTTTACTATGTAAAAACTCTCAGGGCAGTTCCCTTTTATTTTTTCTCATTGTTCAAACAATTGTTGTTTTATATTTAAAAAGATTCACGGCTAAAGGGTAGCTTGTTTCGATTCTGTGTCATAATCACTTTCCTGTATAAGCTCATCGTCAGAGGTATCTGATCTTCCAGCTTCATCTTCATCATCAGGTTCGTCACATATAGCCTGAACCATAGCCTGAATCTCGTCTTCAGTAAGATCATTTGGGCTTTTTACGGAGAAATACTATTATAAACCTAAAATGCCATAAAAATTTATTTTTTGTAAGCAAAATAATATATTAGGTTATCAAAATATACTTACATAACTACACGCGTGGTGTACTTCATGATACACCATTTTATATTACACAACAGTCTTTTATCAGTAATCATCCTATCCGTGACAATGCAAGAACAAGACTGACGGACACTTCAATGATAGATTTGATGCGCTTGTAGTATGGGGGGAAGGGATCACAAGAACATTTACATTATGTTTACTGTAAATTGTGTATTTTTTACACCATCGCGTGTAGTTAAAGGTTAGGTTAAAGCTGGTTCGTTTCCATTCCAGATAAAGAATAGATAGAAATGGATAAGCCAATAAACAACAGCAATAATGCCTCTTATTAACACGTATAGTGTCATGGGGGATCAACCTTATCCCCCATTTTGCTTAAAAAATTAAATTCAATACGGCCATGATGGATCGACGTTATCCGATATATCAAAAAATATATTCTGGCCGCACCGGATAGCATTGATGCGACATTTCAGTGCAAGTGATATGGGATGTTATTGAGGTTGTTTTAGGCAATACGGGGGTATACTTGGTTTTGTAATTAATTTTTGTCACATATTTTTCAATGGAAAATAATAGATCCATAATTAATTTCTGAAAGCACATTTATTTAGGATGAATGCAACATCAAAATGACATCCGCTACATGATCTTTTCTTCTCGTAGTCATCCAGGATGTGGCCAGGCACCTGTTCTTCCTCATACTGGAAGTATGAGGAGTATGAAGACAGGTGCCTGTCTATACACAGAAATAAACAAGAATGCGCATCGGTTGGCTTTTCCCCCCCACGGCTTATAAAGCATATCAGTCGCTTGAGGCCGTGGGGGATGAATGCCATCCAACGACGAAAAATGCCGTTATTTTGGAAAATATTTCACTGTATTCAATATTTTCATTATTATTTGACTCAAAATAAAATAATATAAAAAAAAAAATTTGGCCAAAAAGACATCAATATTTGTGTTTTCATTATGGCACTCTGCGTGTTAATACCTATGATTCATTTGAAGTAAGCGCAGTTCATCAATCAATTTGATTGAGTATTACTATCAAAGGTCACTTTATATCGCTGATATATTCGAGCATGTTCTGGGAAAACGAATTGTCATTTGACATATCTTGAGATTCATACATTCAATATACAATACACCTAGCTAATATAATGGTTTGCAGAAATATTTAGGTATTTGGATGCGAATCATTTCGCATTACGATAATATGAGTTCACAACCGAAGAAGCTTATTCGTTTTAGGATGGATGCTTTTTCTAATTGAACAGTCATTCAAAAGTATAGACATCTTTGAAGAAAATACCCTGAAAATTTGAAAAACTAACGATGTGATATTTTTTCACGTATGAACTCATATTAGTATATCGTAAAAAATAGAGTGGAATAATGCGCATAATTTTCTCGAATTTACAATGAAGTGTTCTATGAATAGATACCCAGAATCAATTAACACATTATACGTTAGTTACCTGCTGTTTTTTAATCATGCCGGGTTCACAAGGAAGGGAACATGCTGATGTTGGAACAGTAGTGGCATTATTCTCGAAAACCAAGTGATTTGGATCAAGTTGGAGATAATTAAACCATTTCCCAACTTTCTGAAACAAAAAATGGAAGCTGTATTGTATTTTACGTTAATTAGTCACAAATAAATATATTTTTGATTTTTGTCATATTAACAGAGAGGATATTTTATTATAAGAAAGCATGCTAAAATATATATACGAATGATGAATACACGATTTATTTTCAATTTTATATTTTTCAATAAAATAAAAAAACACACACCTAATGTGTGAGCTAAATAATAATAATAATAATAATAATAATAATAATAATAATAATAATAATAATAGTAATAATAATAATAATAATATTCAAATTTGAGGGTATAATATTTTGATACTAAATGATGTAGACAGAACAGAAATCGCCAATTGATAAGAAACTTTTTTAATTAGAAAAATTGACGATCCAAGTCATGCAATGTTTCTCTTATTGCTCTGCTTAAGGCGATTTTATTTTAATATAACGAATGGATTCGAGATTGGTGCAATACAAACGTTGTAGACACTATTACAGATACAGACTTGAAAAACAGTTTGCAAAGTATATAAATATTTCTGCACATAATTAAGTTTCAGTGGGAGAAAATTTTAATTATTTGATTCAGAATTTATACTAAAATACTGACTAGCATCGCTAATGAAGTTACGTTCAAATGAAAAAACCGTCATTATCATTACATTTTCTTTGAACGTTCATTAAATTAATTTTCTACAAGCATAGCATTATTTTGTACGTCCCATTCTATTATGATATTCATGAAAGAATATGTTTCATCATACATCTTCTCAATTAACTATTTCGATAATACCATTTTTCTCCTAAACGAAAATAACATGTGTGTAATGTTTTTCTTATTTATTTAAACTATTTGTAACGGTGGAGTGAATTTATACACACTGTGTCTTATTCACTTAATTTGTGTGAACACAATAGATTTAACTAACTTATAGAATTTATTTGCATTCATTGGTTACTTGTCTATCTCAATGTGTGCATGATGTCATCCAGATTATTACTAACTTCGCTGGTAATCAAGCACAAACTTATAACAGAAAAAAATTTCAAGAATTCTAGAAAGTGAAAAACGAACAAATAAAAATAGGCCTTGCTAGGAATTGGTTCAAAAAAGCAATGTAAACAAATCGCCACTGTGATAAAAACGTGTAAGGAAACAATATCAAACGCTTCCCGCCCAGCGAGTTCATCAACTTTGTAAGCGGACAGGACCGGCTTCATGGTGTATGAACGAGTTCGTAACAATAGATTGAAATTGACCAATAAGATCATGCGAATTGCGTGCTAAGTCAACCGATCGCAATCAGAAACTTATTCTAATTTCTTAGTAGTTCATTTAAATGCCAAATTCAAATATTTATGTATAAATTGATGGAGTGATCAGTGAAAGTGATATGAAAATGCAGTTAACACCATCGTGATATTACAAAAAAAAAGAAATGACAAAGAAAGTAATTTTTGAAGCAAGTTTATGAAATGGCAACTTGATAACAAAGACAAAATCTTCTTCGGTTAATATTTAACTGGTATATTTTAGCTTGAGAAAGCAGTAAAGACGAATTAGATATTGCCTTTTGTTATTAACAAATAGTTACATGAAATAAATTTCTGTATTCCTTTGTGATATTCTAAGCTCTCCCAGCATCAACGCATCGATTTTTGGCAGTTTAGCCCATTTGCTTCAATGAATCAATTTACCATTATTTGCATTGTTTCACATTTAATTTGATATACGGTACAGACACAACTAAACCGTGAATAAACCAACAATTGAACCAGTCATTTTTTTTAACATCAGAAATGACGGCGTTCCATTGCTAGTTTTCATATATTATGGTAGATTTTCAAATTTCATAGATTCATAATTATCATCTCTTTTTATAGGAAAAATTAAATTTTGATTCCTAAGACAAGTTTCATTGAATAAAAACATAATTTTAGTGATTTTCATTACCTTTCCAATGCTTATTGGAATCTTTGTTAGAAATTTCTATTGCCTTATTGGAGTTATACAAAACGGGAAAGTAGTTTTTATAAACCTTAAGAAATAATTTCTGAATGAAAACAAATTTGTTCGGAGACTAACAATGCGGCTTCAGATCTGGAACATCAGTCACAGACCACATTTTCAAAGACAAAGACAAACGCAAAGAATGGGATATGAATACGATCTGCCAATTTACTCAGTGTTCATAGATTTCCAAAAACCTCATGATACTGTGAAGAAGATACAGAAACCATTTGTACATCATTATGAACGATCCTAGGATTCCAAAAAAGCTTATCAGTTTTACGAAAATGACACTCGAACATCGACGATTGTAAAGGCAATTCAAAGAATATTAAAATGTTTATAGACTAACAGAGGACTAAAACAGGGAGATCCTCTATTCACTACACTGTTCAATAAAGTATTAGAATGGATAGTACGTGAAATCGGTTTGAACAGAACATGGTCATTAAAAACAAGAGCAACGCAACTACTGGCAGACGCAGACGATGTAGTAAACTTTTTAACATCGCAAAACGATCTTAAGGAACCTGCAGAGCCATCATAGAAATGGCAGAGATAGTGAATCTACGAGTCAACGGAGATAAATCGAAGTTCATGATAATGACAGCACCACCAAGAAAAAGAGAGAGAAGCTTGTCAATACAATTGAACGAAAAAAAGGCAATGAGCTTAGAACAAATTCAAAGTTATGTATATCTTGGGGTAGTTATCAAGGACGACAGTGACGAGGGAGAAAATTTGAAAGTGAGGATCTCCAGAAAGGCGAAGTTACATCTTTACAATAATAACACCAACAGTGAGCTATGGAGGCGAAACGTGGATTCTTAACAAAGCAGAGGAAGAACGTTTTGTTTTATCACTAGATATGTAAAATTTATTTGATAATTTATATTTCATCATTTTTTAAAATCAGAAATCAAACTAAAGCAGTGTAAGCTTATCGTTATGTTAAATGTCTATGAATACAGTTTTTAATATCCTTTGCATATGGTGTTTTGATTGAGAGCTACCCTAGTTCAATTTCCTAAAATACCAGTACCTTTTAAATATCTGAAAGTTCCCCTCCCAAAAGTCGGGCCTAGATCCGCGCCTGATGATTTATCAGTATTTTCCTTTTTTTTTCATTGTATATAAGGATCGAAGCTATTGAAGTAAAATAGTAAATTATTTATTTCATTATATGGAAGAGATGAAATTATATCTTCTACATCTTTCTAATGAAGAATAATTTGAAGGATATTAAAAATACAAATATAATCCATTACATAATCTGCTAATATTGGGAATATTGAAGACCCCAATGGAGTCCTAAAGATTTGTTGGTAATTTTAATATTTTTGATATGTATAATTAAAAATAATATACAGATTTCCCTAATAATAATTAAAATTACCAACAAATCTTTGGAACCCCAATCGGGCGATGGATTATAGTTTGGACTTTGTAATATCTGTTTTTTCCTTCAAATTATTCTTCATTAGAGAGTATGTGAATGATATAATTTCATCCTTTCCATAAAACTAAATTAATACTATTTTCCCTCTATAGTTTCGATCTTTACATCAATATCATGAAACGTCATTTCTGACATTTCTATCTCACCTATTTATACATGTCAACCTTCTATACAATCAGTTACTTTGTGGTATCTTTAAATAACACAATATTCAATCTATTTTTAATAAAATGATAGATAAAACACCGACAGCAACTGCCTAAAATAATATATGAAATTCCTTGTTTAAATTGTGAGGAGAATGTAACTGCCACTCCAGCTTTTAAGTTAAAAATAAAACTTTGAAGCGACAAATTTGTATTTAATTCTACTGAAATTATTTTCACTTATTATACTAAGTATAACTAACTCTAACAATCCTTAATGATGGGTTCCTTATTTACGTTTGTCAGGCGATTATGGTTTTAAGATTGTTGGTGTAGTGGTAGTAAGCAGTTTTTTGGCATGAAAACAAATTTGAGAAGAAAACTTTTGAAATTTACTTCCAAATTTTTCTTAACAACAATGAATCCATATTATATTTATGTGTGAATTGATCGATACCGTGTAAGCGGCAGTGCTGCAATTGCCTCAATGCAAATAGAGATAACTAACGTACGGTTGAATTGTAATATTGACATTACCACCATACTTATCAAAGAATTTCAAGTTCTTAAGGCTTACACCAAAAATTATTTTCAATTGTAATTATATCATTTTGAAATTTTTCTCTGAAATTTCTTAGTAGATACGTTATATTTCTAATCCACTTGACATAGTAAATTTATTTCCGAGCCTATTTATGTGATTTCTTCAGAAAATGTAGATGACTCCGTCTCAATTCTCCCGCATGCCAAAACAGTCATATTCTCATACGATAAGTGGGCTATAAATTCATGGTGAACTCTTTGTAAATTTACTTGAAATTTACAACTGAATTGTACTTTCTCACAGTCCTTATTCAAAATTTATTGCATTTCATATGAAATCACTCATTGTAGTAGTTTGTGCATAGAAATAAACATACGTAGTCTTTTGAAAAATGACCTCGTTTTAAAGAATATCTTGATAAATAACGTAGAAAATATCACCAGACATTGGCTACTTTTATAATTATATGAATTAGTAGGCCACCTACCATATGAATATCAAGATCTGATTAACGGATTATACCTTTTTTCTTGCAATCTCCAGCCATAAAATTTTGATATCGACAAATAGTCAATATTCAATATTCGTCACGGCATTAGTCAATAATAATCTTCGAGGACTAGTTATAACACGTTTTCCAATTTTTGGAAATTAAATACATATATGTATAATAATATATTAGTTTCATCTAGACTGAATAGTTATAACATTTTTTTTATTTCTTATTTCTTAGATCTATTGATATATTTATGTTTCTAAATCGTCTTGATTTTATGTCTCTCTCTGATTGAAAATTAGTTTTTTATAAGATGTTTTTTTTCCTAATTAGAAGAGACCTAAAATTAATAAGATTTAGGTAACATTTTTTGGACGGTCTGCCGACTACCTAGGAAGTTGACAGAATACCAGCGGATGAGAAAATTATCGATAACTAGCAGTCATTCGGTTGACAACTACGATAAGAGAAAGTCTGTCGCGTTTTCTTTTTATCGTAAATCGCTTTTAGTTCTGTCTCAACCCACTTTTTCTGCAAGTCGTGATCATAAGTGATTAGAAAATGGGTGAACCGAGATGAGTTTGAACAAAAACTGAAAGATGCGTTAGGTTAGGTTAGATTAAAGTTTTATGAAAATAGAAGCCGTGTAACATATAAAAGTTGTATGAAAATAGTAATAGTAACGTGAAAAAATGTATTATGAAAGTAGATACCGCTCGATATATAAACTTGACGAGAAAAATGTATTGTGAAAATTGAATTAGAGAAAATTATTATGTTAGTAGGAGTCGTCCCAAACATAACGTTGTTAAAGAAAAAGATGTATGTTAGGTTAGGTTAGGTTAGGTTGTGTGAAGCGATGCCTACCTGGGACACCTTCTCAGGGGTCTTTAGAAAATTTTCCCACCCACATAAAAAAAAGGTTAGGTTAGGTTAGGTTAGGTAAGGTTAGGTTAGGTTAGGTTAGGTTAGGTTAGGTTAGGTTAGGTTAGGTTAGGTTAGGTTAGGTTAGGTTAGGTTAAAGTTCTATGAAAATAGAAGCCGTTCGAGGTGTAACATATGAAAGATATATTAAAATAGTAATAGTGAGAAAAAAAATATATCATGAAAGTAGATTCCGCTCGATATATAAACTTGACGAGAAAAATGAATTGTGAAAATTGAATTAGAGAAAATTATTATGTTAGTAGGAGTCGTCCCAAACATAACGTTGTTAAAGAAAAAGATGTATGTTAGGCAGTTGGAAGACAGGGGATTTCGATGATACATTCTTCCATCTGTCGGCAGTCTGTCAACTCCCTAGGCAGTCTGCAGAATGCCGGATTCTGCCAAATGCCTAAGGCATATACATATATCATTTAGGTTGTTAGTTTGTGAAAATTTGGATTTTCATATGTTTTCAATATAAATTTCGTGTTTTCCATTTTGTACATATTTTTGTAGAACCGTTGAATCGTTTTCAGTATATTTGTTATCGTTTATTGTATTATTATTCCATTTATTATATATATAATTGCTATATAATTTTTGAAGTTCAAACATAATATCGAGTATAAAACATATGATTTGTGTTTGTAATTTAAGTTTTGTTCTTTGATTTAGTTTAACAAAAGGGATAATTTGTTAGAATATGATTAAGGTTGTTATTATTGTGAAATCTATAGGTACGCTTCAAATTATTGTATTAATTTGATCAATTTAAAACACAGACATAAAATTTACAATATAGACTTGATAATATCAATAATAAAAAAATAAAACAAAATGTTACACAAAACCAACTTACGTTACAAGATAGGTATTTAAACTTCAATTCATATCATCCTATCACTTAGTGTTTATTAATATGGTTGATAGAGCGACATGCTGCTATTGTAAAGTTTTCTACCCGTTTTTTGAGATTTATCCTACATAAAGATCTCAAATTTTATTAATTGAAATAAGTCTATAGCAATACAATTCAATAGACAACTCATGTGAACAGATTTTTGAAATTCTTGACACAGTTCTTATTTTCTACTATAATGAGGTTTGGTTTATACCTTAAAATGTGACCCTTTTCCACCTTAAAAGCAATATTTTGTTAAGCTGTTGCCAATATACTCGTCCTTATACTGGAAAGATGTATCCGGTGTATTGATAATAACAGACGCAATTTGAATATCGCATTGAAAGCTCGGTGACTATGCTTTCAACATATAGAAGATTTTTCTTAAGAATAAAATGTGTACCTGTATTTCTTATCCTTTTATGGAATTCTAGGATAAGCCGGCTGTTGAACCTTACCAGGGTCATTCTTCTGGAGTTTCTCATTCTTTGGTTATGATAGTTTATTTATCATTAAATTCAAATAGTATATTGGATAAATAGCAAATATCAAAAAAATATACATATGAATGATAAGAGATAATCGAAATTCAAACTAAGGTGAAGTTCTATTTAGAAAGGATGTCAGAGAAATTATGTACACAATACAAAATCTGTAATTTTCAATGATGCTAAAAAGAGAATAAAACAACAGAGAACAATTTATCATTCAATAAACCTGTCTAGACTAAATGATTCTCATCCTACATGAAACAATGTAGATAGACACTTTTTTTAAAAATCATGAAGTAAAATAAAAACCTCTTCAAAGAACATCATACCTCATTTTTCCATGGAATTTAATTCGGAGCAACCCTCGTCAAAAGTAATTTAACGAGGATATTTTTTTAGATTGTAACTTGTTTGAACTGATCCCATTGATGATCGCCTACGGTCTTTTCCATGCAATCCTAAAAAAGATGCGGAAGGAAATCGTAATACGTGACTTTTAAAGCTAAGCGAACCGTTTCGCAATCCCTTCTTTATTATCAATACAGTATGATTGAGAAAAGGATCTATAAACAAGTTTGTATATTTATTTTGTTTTTTCTGTCTTACTTTTTTCGATTTAGAGTGGAATAAACTTTGATAAAACGTAACTTAGTTATTTTTCTAAGTTGTTTCTTTTCTTAGAAAAAGATGTGACATTTGTTTCGAGTCAATTTATCATATCTCCGAGTTTTTAACTTTTTATCGGGGGTAAAATAACGGTTGAAGCACACACGGGACCGAAAATTTATCAAAAGAAAAACAACATTGACCGTCTAGAGAAGTGATAAAGTATCCAAATTGTGAAAAATGGATATATGCGACAGAACATATTGAGAATACGATTAGATCTAATTTCAAAATGATAGAAAAATCGTACAAGAGAATTTAGATAATATTATGTAGGCTACAATCAGTTTCCTACGGGCTCCTCACAATCTTTTTGTAAATTCTGCAATAGCAGGACTGCACGAAGTATGTATTTACATTTGCCTTACCCGTCACCCCCTTCCAGCATTCGGCAATGGGCTACATCGATATTTGTATTGCTAGGCGAAAAATGAGCGGCATCATTGAACATGAATATCTACCGGTTTTTGATTTCCACCTGAGGAGCAGTTTATTTGTGGAGCATAGTCCAACGCGAGTGGCAACAGTAGCAGCATAAGCTTAGATGGAGGCGCTTTTCAAGTTCACTTCTACACTACACTACTGTACTTACTAGTATCGTATATATATAGTATATATCAAAAAGTATACAGAAAAAATAATAATAATAATAATAATACCAATCGATTCCAGCAATTTTTTCGTGGCGGAAAAATTCCTAGAATATCTAAAATTAAAAGAATATTCATCGGGCAAAATTTTTCTGTGTTCAAAATACATATTTTTATTGATTCGATAAATTTTATGTTACACCACTGGAACTTCAAATCGTAGTTTTCTATCGCTTTTCTGCTTTATTTTATGTTCTCAACACATTTCAGTAATTGTTTAACTTCAAACTTTTGAATTTTTCGAATAAACTTTTTTGAGGCTGACTAATAAAATGGATTTGATTCGGTCAATATAAAAGTGTCGTATTTAGTTCTGAAATAGTCATTTTTGACATAAGGAATGTGGCTTCAGAATATTTGAAACAAACCAATACATTTATGAAGTTCAGAGACTAGATACTAGCCTTTAGTGGGTTTTGGAGAAATAGAGAAACGCTGAATTGAGTATGATCGTGTGTCAATTCTTATCCGGGTTTTCGTAAGCAAATCGATTTAGCTGAATTCGGGAAATCGGGTCATTCTACAAACTTTTTACTGGAGGTATATACTAAAAGTTTGACAAATTATTTGTTTACCACTATTTGAAATTGTCTTTGTCGTTGTTTACAGTTGACTCAAGAATTATAGACCAAATAAAATATTTATGGAAGTTCTGAGATCATTCCTACTAATTCTCTCTAATTCTTGAAATATTGTGATATTGGAAATTCATTTGTTAAAAGAGCAAGAAATATTCAACATGCACTGCATTTTTCATTACTTTATTTCTCTCACTATATAGTATCAGGTTTTTTGACGTGAACATTATGAAAGTGGTTTCTAATTTTTGTTTGATAATAAAAGGCACCCTTACAGTTGTGTAGATAAATGAAAAATTTGGAATAACGTACAATTATACACTTTCTTATTTCATAACTTGATCCGTTGTCTAGTCATCTACTGTTAAAGTAGTTCATTACATTCAGTATATATTTCATTCATAATATTCAGTTATTAGAGGGTGTGATAATTGACGTTGAAAATAAGCAATATAATATTAAGGCAGTGACAAATAAATTTGTTTAACAATTCCAATCTTTCAGATTTCAATACATCAATAGCCATTTTATGAGGTAGAATTAAAATACAGAAGAATAATAATACCAGGGTACTTATGACAATACCTCTTCCAATTTATATTGTAATGTAGGGAGTCGGCATTCGATGGCTGACACCGGGTCGATGTTGTACTCTTGAAGGCGTTCAATACGTCTGGAGATCTGGCCCTCAGGATTCTTGAAATGCATCAATCAATTGAATCCTGCATGGTTATTCCGGATAAAGAACTCAAATAAAGATACTGGTAAAAATTCTCCACGGACTTCACACAGTAATTCTGTTCTGGTTTGGAGAGTACGTTATTGAAGTATCCCAGCACTCTTTCTTTGACAGTCTTTATCCAAGTGAAAAGCTTTTGCTTCTTCAGTAAGTCGAGTTAGTGGATTGGCAATATCTCCAAATTTTCTTATGAATCTATAATAGTACATGCAAAGTCCAAGGAAACTCCCAATTTGATATTTATCGTTTGTTGCGGCCATTGCGTATGGAGGTAATTTTCTCTGGATCCACTGCCACTCGTTCATTGCTCACTATATGTCCCAGATAGTTAACACGATATTAGAATACCTGTTACTTCTTTGGATTTAGCATGAGCTGGGTAGCTTGAAGTCGCTTGAATACGTCTTCTAAATTCCTAAGATGTTCCTCAAATGTCTTTCCCAATACCACGATATAATCCAAATAAACCAGTCAAGATAACCCTCTCAAGGCATTTTTCGTAAGTCTTTCAAAGGACGCGAGCGCATAACAAATCTCGAATGGTATCATGCTGAATTACTATAGTCCTGATCCGCTACTAAAAGAAGAATTCTCCTCATCTTCTGGGGCCATCATTACTTTCCAATATCCAGACTTTAAGCTCAAGGTAGAAAACAGCTTGCTGCCAGCTAAAGTATCCAGTGTATCGTTAATTCGGGGTAGTTGAAGACACTACAATATTTCCTAGTCCAGTATTTATCCAGTACAGAAACCAAGAATTTCATCTGAATGTGTTTCTAAGAAGATATAATTAAGACCGCTGCCGTTTCTTTCCTGAACTCGCGTAAATTTGTTTATAATTGGGACATAGTTTTGTTCACTAAGAATGTTTGTACAGTTATTGACATGATCTTCTTCATTTTGTAATTTATTGATATTTATATACCCTGCAAAAATTTGGAGGTTTGATTCATTGTTTTTTATACGTTCAAAATAAGTCCTAAGGTTTTGCAAAAACGTTTCTGGGTTTGTTGACGGAGGTCTGTATACAGAAGAAAGCATGATTGATTATTTTTATTTCGACTTCCAAAAAGTTATAGATTGCAATAGGTGATAGATACTATGCGTTGTTGAAATTTCAGGTGTTTTCTTAAGTACTACTCCATCAACACTCTTTATTGTACCCTCATTATACACAAAATAGTACCCTTCTAATTTGTAACTGTAAAAGTTTCTGTTACAATTATGGATTCAAAGTTAGTATTTATTTGCCCAAGTAGAGTGATCGTTTCCTCAAAGTTTTTTTATGCTTCTGATGTTTTGTTGTAGAATTTTGAGAGAACTATTTCCTCTATTCCCTGAGTCCATCATTTCATTGAGTTGTTTTATGCATTCGAGTTAGAGGGTATTAAAAGGTGTGTAATTCACATCACGTATATATGAATCTATCTAATTATGAATCCAAAATCATACAAGTACATAAATATGTCCGCTCATACAGAAAAGCATATATGGAACTATTTAATTGGAGAAGATAAAAGGTAATAAAGTTATTTTAATTGATATCTTTTTCAACATGTTCCATCTGAGCCTACCTCTAGTAGCTTCTTTGGAGAATTGCTCTGCAGTTTGTATGTCTATATTTTTCGTTGCATCTAATTTTGGGATATGATGTTCTGCTCCTGTTTCTTTTCTTGTATTCTGTTATACTGTATTCGTTCATTCGATGATATTGGATCTTCTTCGTATGTCAAATCTTCGATGGTATATACGATGTTATTTACGTATAACTTATTAGCTCTTATGTAGCGTCTCCGGTTGGTGTTGTATGGTTTTATGAAGATGTGCTCTCAGGAATTTTACTTCAGTTTATTCGAATTTATGGCAGTTTGTAGTATTTCTTTTTGAATAGGATACCAACTCAATTTTTATTGAGTAATTTTTAGTTTTGCCCAATGAGTAAACGTCACCAATGTCAGTTTCCTTCAATTGGATATCTAGTGGTTGTTTTATTTGCCTGGAGATTAATGCGGGAGACACTTCTATAGTGTTTATATTCTGTCCAAAAATAATGAGAGTGGTTCCCAACCTGTGGGGCACGCCCCACCTAGGGGGCACGCCCCACCTAGGGGGCACGAGACTGTTGCAAGGGAGCATGTAGCAGTTTCTAGAATATCATTTTCGAATCCAAACCAAAAAAGTCGAATAGGTGCCATCCATAATCTTGCTGGGAAGAAAATATCTCGCTTTCGCGTTTGAAGCCGAATGCCGGCGGAGTGAGGAAACAAAAGACAAGCACTTGGAACATCCCAGGTATTCTCGTGCTTAGTCGCGCCAAACTTCACTAAACAGAAGCATATGTTTTTTTTTCTATTGTCTATGAACAGAATTAGTTCGTTAGTAGTTTTTGCGACAACCACGTTGACATATAGAATGAAACACTTCCCTTTGGTAACTTCTAAATTAATATTGAGGTAAATTTCATACAGTACATTATTAAACGGGAAATGTTATTATAATGTTGAGGTAGTTTATCGGCACGAGCGCTTAGTGCCAGAGTTATAAATGTCCGAAACAATAAAATAACTTTTTTTTCACTACTACTTTCTAGTACATTTATCAGTAACCATTTTAATTGTATAATATGAATATTGTTATTGGAAGACTTCATGTTTATGTAAGAACAGCGCAAGTTATTTATGCCGATCAACAGCAGATAATACGGTGGGATGACGAATATCCGATATACCTGGAGACCTTTGCGATCGGTTAATAGAAAAAGTATCTATCTATCTTGTTTCGCGTGGCAAGCTACTCTTGATAACATAGGATGCACTCTTGATAACATATGTAAGATATGTTATGGAAACTGATGTTAGAGAAGACTGTAAGCCTATTGAATGCAACACTACCGCAAGTGAAGTTTTTATAATCACTTGTTTCAAGAGATATGTGTGAAGATCTACAGTAGTTATTGTAGTAGCAGTAGTGAAGTGTTTTCAAAAATAGATCATTAAGAGAAAGGCTTTTCGCAAAATTGTGTGGTGACATAGGTTCAGAATATAGATCACTTCTATATTATTGTGAGGTACGTTGGCTTCTCGTATCCAATAGAGAAAAAGCAAACTTTTTTTTTTTGTAAAACTTGCGTATTCAGTTGATATTTTTCAAAGACTCAGTACTTTAAATAAATCAATGCAAGGGCCTGCATTTATGAAAAAATTGGAACTGTGTATAATGAGTTTGAAAAATAATAGCTTTGAAATGTTTTCTACTTTCAAAATTACCTGTCTTGCAAATGAACGAGAAGAAAGTAAATTTCTTATTAATAATCATTTGACCAATCTATGAAAGCAATTCTCGTTTTACTTTAAAGCACTTGATATATCCAAATATGAATGGATTAGAAACCCGTATGTGATTGGAAAATATGATGATTTTGGCCTTACGACAGCAGAACAGGAAATGATAATTGACTTATCTAGTGATAGCAAATTAAAGCAGATGTTTCAAGACGAAAATAATATATTACAATTTGAACTACGAGTAAAGGGCAATTTTCCTACTTTGACAAACAAAGCTTTAGAAATTTTATTGCTGTTTGTAACATCTTACCTTTCTAAAACGACTTTTTTTTACAGTAGCTGTCTTAAGAAGTATCGATATCGCTTAGTGATTGGAAAGGAGCTAAGAACCTCGATTTCTTAAATGATGCCACGGTTTAAGAAAATTTGTGCTGATAAACAAGCTCAACCGTCGCTTTGACTTTTATAATGTTTTATTAATTATATATATTTTTTGTATTTTTGTAAGATTTGTTTTTATTACATTTAAAATTATTATTACTTATAATAAATAATTGTTTTTTATGCATGTTTTTACATAATATTGTATATTATTTTGTAGCTCATTAAATAAATTATAATATCATTTGAGTATTTGTGAAATTAGATTGCTAAAAAAATTAAGTGGGCGCAGCACTGGTGTAATGACTTGACCTTATTTTAAAGTTTTACTAGTAGTAGAGTTTCACTATCTGTAATGTAATTTTTCAGTTCACTCACTGTTTTTTAATATATTTATTTGAATTTGTTGAATAGCTAGTCCTGTTTCTTCACTGCTGCTGTAATTGAAATATCTATCGTGGGTGTCCGTCTTTATTTCAATACTCTTTATCACAAGAAACCCTCATTTTACGTCTAAACTTGATTTTTACAGGTGTTATACCGGTGGACTCATTAATAGATTCTGATCTTAATCTCTCTATATTCCATCTGATTGTGGATGTAACGCGGTCGTCCTGGTCTTATTTATCCCCAGCTAGTCACAGATTTCCTGGAACACATGCTCTCGAAGTTTCTTACTAGATCCCTGTGGACTTTCAAGGGCTTATCATATCGGCTGATAAATTCTTTCACCAATACTTCCACAACAGTTGTGTGCCTCTTAATTCGGGATCGCGTAAATTTCCACCCATTATGTAAAATAATCCATCACGATTAGGATGTAGATATTTACCACAACTTTCTTTCATCGTAAATGGGCCAGCGATATCTAAGGCAATCCAACAATATAGTGTTTCATGGGTGCCTTCTTGTACGATGAGGTCCATTTTCGTAGCGCAAGACGTACATTTCTTACACCATTCCTTCACATCGTCGGAGCTGTTCATCCAATAAAATCTTTCATGGACTCGCTGAAGTTAAATATAAATATAGTTTGAAAAAACTAATAAAAAAACGATTTTAAAGTACATCAAACTAGAAAGTTGTAAATAATTGTTAAAATATGCTTAAAACAATAATATTACAATAGTATTATTGTGAAAAAAATGTCATTTGTTTTGTTGCACATTCACTATTTGTTTTAAGCTTATTTCAAAAGCAATTTTCAACGTTTTAGCTTCATGTGCTTTAGAAGTTTGATTTTCAATTTTTTTAACTATATTTATTATTATGCATAGTTGTGTATAGAATATTCATTTCTTTCTAATTACGAGATAATAGGAAGTATCAATCATATGAAAAAGACACAATAAAATTATTTGAGTTCTACAATAACATAGCTATCAAAACGACAGTTTTGCTATTTGACTAAATCAAAACGTTTGCAAAACGAATAAATTTACTTACACGATAATGATATCCTGAGGCATTGAGTAGTCTTTGGTAGTTGAGAATATCATATCTAGCCAAACCATCTCCGCAAGTATCAAATTTGACAGGACTACCGGCTAAATCTGTAACAAGCAAGACTGTTGTAGTCAACAGTAAAGTACACTGTACGAAATAGCGATTTGTATCCAAATTGTATACTAGTAAATTAAGAGTAAATTAATTTATATCACAAAAAAACATTGACACTAAGTATTTATTTGCGTAGTTTTACTTTGTTGACATTACAGTAGATAATATGATATAAACAGTATTACTCGTGCTGCAACTAGTCCTGGTCTAACCTTATGCCATTACAGTCAACGTCGTCAATTTGCAAAATAAGGGCAACCGTGAATGGAGCATTGTCCTAAAGAATCAAGAATCAAGAATCGTTCGTACTGATAAGTGATTCGTGGCGGTCGTTTGACAGCATAATGCTCCATAGCAGTTATTTCAGAACCTCATCTAATGCCATATGCCCTATTTACAGGGAACAAAGTGCTATTAAGTAATGATATGCACATCCAAACGTAGCTAGAACGATGTAAAATTACCTCCAAGATAAGCATAGTTTGGATTGGCCAGCGCAGGGTCTTGATCTAACCCTATTGAACGCTTATGAGACAATTTAAGTCAGTAAGATAGAGCTACTAGTTGGCGATATTTATACTGAATACACTGTTCACACCACCACTAGACCAACACTCACGATTACACTGTCTGACGAGCGTCTACAATATTTACTTCCATAGTTACTACGAGATTAAAAAAGTATACGAAGACTCATCTAGGAGAATGTCAATATGGATGTGGGACCGGGAGATCAGCAATAGGTGCTATTCACATTCTAAATCAAATTATAGGAAACTGTTAAGATCAAGATATGAATATCCACTTTCTAATTATAGACTTCAAACAAGCTTTCGATTGTCTGAAAAGAGACATACCATTAAAAGACATGTTAAAATTGCTGATCGCAAAAACATTAATAGATCTCAGAGTCAGACAGGGTGAAAGACTGCCAAAAACTCTATTTAATATATCACTAGACAAAGTAATGAAAGATTACTAGCTGACAGGTACAATTATTACTAAAGACCTCCAAATATTGGCATACGCCGATGATCAGACGATATTAAATAGAAGGAAACATTCTTGAAGATCGGGCAGGAGGCTAGTGAAAAGGAAATACAACTAAATGAAGAAAAGACTAAGTATGTGAAGTACTCGGCTAAATACTACTCTGTAAGCACCTAGATAAACAACAGTATTACTAACTGCATAGCTTTGCAATTTGGTAAAAATTTATCAAGTTAACCATCTATCTTTGCGGCGGCGCCGCACATTGAGGCAAAACACCAAATTATTGGACATGTAGTTTAATGACCAGACTTTTGGCCGTAAGAAAAAAATTAAAAGTGATCTCCTATTATTTTTCAACGAGGAATCAATTTATATATTAAAATTTCAATTTTGATGTTCAGAGTGGCCCAGGAGAGACTTTTTTAATTGGAACCTTATGACCTGTTTCCAGCAACTTTTACTAAGGTCACTTTTTATTGTAACATCAGTAAAAAAGAGTTACGGGGTTTTTAGGCAAAGCAAAACCCCCCTTTCCCAAATAAGAGAAGTAGGTAGCATTCAAATCACAATAAAAAAATGAAACCTTATATTCAGTTACTTTTATTACAAAAAAATTATTTTTAATTATCTATGTTGGTATGCTATGTTGGCTTAGTAAAATATTACAAAAAAGTAGAAAAAATTCAAATATCAACAAATTTAGAGAATCAAATAATTCTTGTTTCAACTGATCATTTTTGAATATAAAGAAGAAATCAAGGGATCTGAATTTATCAACAAATTATTCAATATATCCTCATTGTTCAAACCTCTAGAAACTTTCTTCAATAATTTTCCCTTCATTTTCCAAATAATTTATGATTTGTGTATTGTGCAGCTTCAGACAACTGGCCTATTGATACTATCGCATTCTTCACTACATATTTGCCGTGAATCAATAGCTCATACAAGGTAACTGGCATACAATATCATTAATATAGAGGAACATTCAACTGGGCTGTTTCTTTGGCATAAAGTTCAAATTTGTCAACACCGATCTCAGATTTGGATGAAATAACTTGCAACATTATTGTCTAGCGTTTAATGAGATTTTAATCAACACCAGATGAAATTTCAGGAGATACAAAGGATTTACGTACCGTATTTGCATCGTTACTATTACCATCTGCTTTTAAAAATCAAAATTTTCTTTTTCAAATTCAAATAGAATCGGCCGACCAAACTGTGCAAATTCGTTTTCCCAGATTATTTGTTCATTTTCAAGGTTAAACAGTTCAATTGGTATTACGCTCACAATTAAAACTGAAGAATTGTTACTGTGATTTTCAGAAAAATGTTTGTTCTGAGATGGATTTGATGCTTATCAAAGTTAAATTTGGAAAGGTTGCATTTGTGATTTTGTGACTCACAGCGTGTAAAATTCTTTATGAAGTACGATCAAGTAAACTTTTTAAAAATAATTTTTGCGCCATTATCTGTAACTGAAACGTATTCTTTTGAAAGATTACGTTTTTTTTTAATTTGAGGATTTGATAGTAACTTGGATAAATATTGTGTTCTAAAGTTACAGCAATATTTTTGATTGTATTATATTAGAATCTCGAAAAATGTGCAGAAACATATAATGCCAACTTTCTTGATTTTTTGAGTTTCTCGCAATATTCTCCTATACTAACAGTATTTTCGGACACTCATTTATGAAATCAAGAATATAACTTCATCAGCGTCATCAGATTTAAATCTTTTTTTCATGAAATATAAAACCATATTACTCGAAGCTTCTCTTAACTCTTAAATTTTACTTTGCTTATACCTATTAGATAATACATTAAAAAAGTGTACAACTCCTTTTAAAAAGTTTAGAAAGAAGCATGGCCTCAATTGTAAGAGATCTTCGCTTTCTATTTTATACGCTCCCAGGTGTATTGCTCTGAAGTTCCTTAGTGTTTCACACTTCAAGAGAATGTGGATAGAGATTTCGTCCTCTGTACAAAAAAATTCTGTACGCCCCGTTATCTGCTAGGCTTAACGTCTTTAGGTGTTTATTGAGGCGATAGTGCCCCGATAGAGTTCCTGTTAGTATTAGAAGATAGTTCTTACTTAGGTTGATATATTCTGCAGATCTACTCTGGTTATAGTTTTCCAGAAGAGTCTGTCGATCTCAGTCCTTGTAGGTTGTCCTAATAATTGGTTTAGCTCCTATCTATTCTATTCCATGAAGGACTTGTCTGCCCCCGCTTTAGCGAACTTATCAGCTATTTCATTCCCCTTCGCTCCCGTGTGTCCCGATATCCATTATAGGGTAATTTTATTTTTCTTGCCTAGCTTGTTCAATTTTTCTAGCCAATCCCAAACGAGTTTGGATTTCATGATATTGGAGCTTGGAGCTCTGATGGTTGCTTTACTATCGGACAGAATGATTATCTCCTATTTGCGATAGTTCCTCTATAGATTGAATCGAGCACATTTTTCAATTACATAAATTTCTGCTTGCAAGCATTGCACGTCTATTGTGATTAGAGAGAATACGTAACCTTAATATGTGAAGTTTTTATTTGAAAAAACTTGTCTTAATTTCACTTTTAATTACTCAAAACACAAATTTCGTTTTTGAAAAATGTTATGCATCTGCTGATGACGTGAATTTGTAGAAAGATAGATAGTCAAGAGCAATCGATAAAAAATATAAGATTAAGCAATTGTCCCTGAACTTATCCGTGCTTCCAATACTAACGACTTCCAATATGGTGGAACAGTATAGCTGACACTGTTGAAATCCTTTTATATGCATGAAAGTTTCACCATTATCCTAATGGTGATTTTAAACAGTTTAAAAGTTATATATTTCATGTGTACTTTTTTAAAATATTCGTATTTTCTCCAATTAGCTAATTTTTTGTTAAGTGTACAAATTGAATTGAGTTCAGACGAATAAATTTTCTAATTCCATCTAGTGTGCGAATTTTCAGACAGATAAAAATAAATTTGTTTGCAAATGAAATAAATCGAAATGATATTGTGATTATAATGAATATTTTCAAATTTTTTACCACTAAAAGAATGTAGCAATAAGTGGAAATCAGAGAGTACGATATCGGGTGAATGAGGTAGTACCTACCACCATAATTTAATAATTTTTTCCAAGGTTAGTCTTTCACAACTTTTCTGTTGACAATCGCTGGAAACTTTTCGATTGAAGATTGCCTATTCTACACCAAATACACAGAAGTATGGGATAAAAACCTCCGTGATGATTCATTTGAGAAGAACCACTGATTCTTGATTTATAGTTTATTATATAGGGCTACTCATTTTTCGTCTCCAATAGTCCATCGATGAAAAAACAGTTCTGTATGGTGCCGTTAAAGTAGGTTATACGTTGCATGTAATGGATCGGGTGGCTTTGTACTCTTTAGACAGATTATGGGTAATCCAAACACCTGTTCTGCTTATTTTTCCAATCTGCTGTAAATACTCTTGGATGGTCGACCAAAGCAAATTAAGGGTTAGAGAAGAACTTAGAGAAGTTAGAGTACCATATTTGGCAAATGATTGTGGTTGATTCGTTACTACTCTTGCGAAAGTGGTGAAGCATACCCCAAATTGCACAAAAGAATATCAGTCATTCAGTGTACATGTCACTATAATCTAAAAACACGAGTTTTGAGTGCACAATGAGCTGTCTGTTCTTGATTTTTGGTCTCTTCTGTTTTAGAATTAGTTTTTTTATAAATTTAAAAAGACAGATAAAATTTGACGATTCCACTTTTCCTTAAGTCTTTATCAAAATATGATATTGACACTGATAATTTGCGTAAAATGAAAATGAAAGTTTGAACTGCCATTTTTGGAAGTATTTTCATTGGCCTTTTATCCAATGAGGAAATGTAATTAGTGAGTTCTACTTAAACTTATTTTAATAAATCATAAGCCTCTTAATGACAACTAATGTGTGAAACAAATTCATGTGTTTATAACATAATTTTTCAAGAAGATCTTATTTACTTCAACAAGAGGGAGCTCTACGATATTATTTTTCCAGTAGAACATTGGTAGATCGATTGGTCGAATAGGAGCAATAGAAAAGCAATCATGGCTCTAGATTCCTTCTTATGGAAGCATATAAAATTGATTATTTATCAAACACATCCTCGAGATTTGGAAGATTTGTAGAGAAGTATATATTCCATTTCGATAGAGGTACCTGCAAAACATGTGATTTGAACTCATCAACTGCTTTTTCAAAGGTAGAAAAACGTTGACCTCGTAATTTATTTTAGACCTGCGGGAATAAGAAGAAATCATTATGAGCCAAACAATGATTGTACGGCGGATGACTCACCAATTCGATGTTTTGATTATTCAAAAATGCCTTTGTTTGAACTGATGTGTGAGACCTCACATTGTCGTGGTGGAGAATGATTCGTCTTCTGCGATTGGTTTCCCTGAGTTTCCATTCAGAATTGACCATTTTACGTTGTTCTAATTGAATGGTTATTTCGAAAAAACAGGCCATCATTTGCTTCGAATTGCTTCGCGGACAACTTTTGTTGGATTTGGTTCGTCTTGAAAAAGCTATACAACGATTGTTGTTTAGTTTCGGGCTCATATGCATAGATTTATGATTCGTCGCCTGTCATGATATTATAGACATTTTTTGAAGTACGGCGTTTAAATGTTTTTAGCATTCCTTTGTACCAAAATTTGCGGTATACAACTGGAACAAATCTTTTTGGCAGCCAAATTTTGATACAATATTGTATGTGTGCTAATGTAACTAATACCCTATGCTTCAATCTCACGCTATGTTACATGACGATCCTGCAATATCAATTTACGATGTTTTTTGACACAACAGCCGATTGTGGACGACCCTCACGAAAATCATCATTTAGCGAAGTGTGACCATGACTGAATTTGTAAAACCAGCATGGTGGTTCGAGATGGTGCTTCATCACTAAAAGTCGATGCGAGTTGATCGGCACACATGTCGAAAGCTATAGAAAATCATTGCATGAAAATGTTCGCGATTTCATTCCATTTTATGACCAATATAAGTGTTTCAAGTATCTGCGAACAACTTAAATAGCACTCGTACGACAATACATTCTGTGTACGATCACCAATAAAAAGTAAAACTTTATGATCGCTATGTCAGATTATACATGTTCACATGAAGGTTGCCACATTTTAATAAAATTGTTATTCAACTGAATATGAATTTTGACTGATGTTTTATCAGTTATTGAGAAATAGTTATACTTAAAATAATTTGCTATTTTTGAGAGAGTAGTTGAACGTCGTCAAGTTGCAGACTTAGATGAATAATGGCTACGCGCGCACATTTATGATAGCAGTTTTAGTAAGGAAATATATCGAAAGACAAGTTACCATTCAAGTTGTTATTTAATTATAATTGTAGAGAAACAAGTACCATAAACTATTGTATACCGTTGTATTGAAACCATATTTTAATACACAGTTTCTAATACATCTGATACCTATTCTTCCGCAAATAAATGTATTGTTTGGATTCAAAGTTTTTTTGACAAAATAACAGAATATCTTACCAGTAAAAGAAACGTTGAGTAAATATTTCTTGTAGAAGTCTCCGCCATCGTATTGTGTCATTGCCGGACATACTCCTGTTTGATTGTAGTCTTTGCACAAATCTTCGTAAAGATTGTGAAGTGCCAACGCAAATGCATATACTGCGTCTACTACAAACTGTACTTTACTTTCTTGTTCATATCTGTAACAATTTTATCAACACTTAATATAATATAGTTGTTATAATCGAAGAATATTATAGAAAAGAAGTAAAATAATTATATTGGATATATTTGGTTTTTTATCGCTTCTTAAATTTTCCTCCCGCAGAGAAGAAAAAATTCAGGAGACTTTCGATTTAACTATTGAAATAAAAAATAATGGAAATCCATGAATAAAAATGTAACAATAATTTTGAATGATTGAGAAGTGATTTATAATATCTAGATTTGTAGCCAAAAGTCGCTGAAACAATAAGAATGTCCTTCAAGGAAAGTAAATAATGAAAATGGGGTTAGTTTAAGAGCGTGTAGAAAATCTTGAAATAGATTTCAGATACCCAAAAAATAAAAGTGAAAAGCTTTATGCGAGATTACTAGCAAAGTTTGAATCGATGGAAATTATCAATTTTTGATTCAAATAATGGTGTTTATGATTCTAATGAAAGACTGAGGAGTTTATTGATGAAATAATTTGGAGAGATCGAGGAGCACCACAAAAAATCGTACGGTGCATTAGATAATCCAAATTACTTGCGAACTATACCTAAAAAAAATAAACAAAAAATTTCCTTCTTGATTATGGATATATTTTGGAAGAGAGACAAAGGCTTCACAAGCAAGGATCGGTATTTCTCAGACCATTCTATTGTGCTCTAAATTTTTTTTTCATTTTTAACCGCAATTCCATTTCCTACATATTTCATCATCCGTTCTGTGAAATTATTTTTAAAATTATCATTATTGACTTAATAACCAGAATTATTGTAACGATCCACCTAGTGAATTTATCCTATATGGAAATATGGAGTTTCAGTCTTACGTTTTCAAAATACCTATATACATATCTTTTTATTTTGATATGAATAAGTTTGTTGGAAAATGAGCAGCTTCGATTAAAGGAGATAAAAGCGAGGTCACTATAGGATTTATTTCTACTTGAAGCATATCACACAAGTGATTATTTGACCATTTACTATTCTTCTAAATTTTTCTATAGCATTTTCTAGTCAGTTAAAAATTAATTATGTAGTACCCCAAACACTAACAATATCAAGCTAATAAATTGTTCCTGGGAAGGAGAATTCTACGAAAAAATCACTAAAATATAAAAAGTGGAATCTAGAAAGAGGAGTACAGAATTTATCAAAAATAACAATTTCGCCAAGTAATAAAAACAAGCACTGCATATGTGTACCAAAAGTAAAAGTAACTATTGTAGGACTACATAGAGTGCAATCGCAAATACTACTATTTAACCCTTATCCGGATAGTCTGCGCTAGTAACGTTAACGGATAGTTTGAGTGCGTTTCTGGCAAAAATGGCTTAATTGTTGCTTTGATTTCCTTTGTTAGTCCAAAACTTTTTCTTCTGCGTATTTGGGGTTATTATTAGCCCTTCTGCTAGAGACACAAGTAATAGGTGACTTTTCTCGTGCTTCTGAGAATTCCATTCAGAATATAGGTTTGTCCATATCACATAACCTGCTATCCCAACCACATCTAACATATTCATAAAAAATGCGAAAGGCCAACGGTTTGTGCGTCTTTTACACATGTATTCGTGAACCATCTGGTCTAATATGTCCACGCCGCCTTTGGTTTTGTTATATTCTAGAATGATTAGAGGTTTATTTTTCACATCACTGAGTTCTTTGGTAAAAAGCATTGTCGTCAACAAAACTACGCTTTTTCAAGGTTTTTGTACATACGATACCAGTGCTGCTTTCTTGCTAAACCCAAAAATCGAAGATTCTACTTTACTATCCTTATGTGGTTGAAATGCTTGGGGGACGAATCTTTTGTTCTTTTTTTACTGTTCCTATCATGGTGAATCTATTTGAAAGCAAACTATATGCTAACGATGAATCAGTAAAATAATTGTTGAATGACACGTTTCTGTTCGTTTTCTGATAGGGCTCAGTCAGTGACTCAACCACTTTTTTCCCAGTCCTTGTGTAATAGTGTTGCCTTCTTTTTCGCAATAAAGAATACCGGATCTTCATGCCATATTTATCCGGTTTCGACGGCATATATTGTTTGAACGGGCAGCGTCCTCTGTAAGGAATTAATTGTTCATTGACAGTTAGATTGATAACCGACAAATAATAATTTTTATCTTATCATCAGGCATATGTACCGACCATGATTATGAACAAAGTCACGGAAGGAATTTTGGATGAGACAAATACTACAGAAGATATTTAAAAAAACTTTGCTCAGTGAGTTTATTGGACTCACCTTGACCGGACAATGGTTAACTAAAACTATCTCATAAGAAGTCTTATTGAGAAATATGAAGGTGATAATTATTATTTTCATTCGTAAATTGTTTTTAATAATAAAGAATAGAGATAATTTTGAGCGACCTTGTATACTTTTTACATTGTAAAAATCAAAATAAACTAGTTTTCCAATAGTAATAAATCTAATGTGAAACAATTTCCCAGTCTAGATTGCTGCGGATTATAAAAAGGGAACGTTTTATCTATATTACACTGCCAATGAGACACATTTAGATAAATTTTGATTTATATCCTTGATGTTACCTACCTACCATTGTGAACGTATTCTGTGATAATGGCAACACTGGGTCAATTTTAAGCATGTCACACTCTAATATGGTCAGTCATGTATAAAAGCTTATCAGATAACTTATGTAACGCTCTATATCATGAATGGACAGACTACTGGACCTCAAGAAATCGCCGAGTCTCTGCCAACAAAATTTAATTGGTAAAAGATAGTGATTATAACTGAGATAGTATTAAATTGAGTGACATTAATTGTGGAGTTTTAGTTGTTCTAAAATAGCCACAATTTAAAAAACATTTTATTATTCTTACTAAAATTATAACTATTGAGGTGATCAATAGTGATATTTTCCCACTTCTATGCATACTATACACAAAAATATAAAACTCTAGCTCATAAATCATAAAGAGAACAGGAAGAATTCAGAATTATCTTCAAAGTCTGGGAGTCGAATATGCAGTTAGATATGACACAACTTATGCTAACTTATTTAAAAGCAGGTGGTCTTAATATAAATCAAAATTATACAAATAAATTTGTACCCAGTATGTTTGAAGTAATAATTTTCAGTTGTCTTTAATCCTCCCCCCCAATACATTCTTATCTCATTTAAATTATATTTTTAAAACAAAATATCTCCCAGTTCAGCTTCTGACACTTTTCCATCTAATCCTACTGATCGACAATGTCGCCTAATTTCATTGTGCTTCTGCTGTTGCCCTTTTCACCAACCTTCTACCTATCCAATAATTGACACTGATCTTTACTATTGCATCACAGCATGGGAAATGTGCTCTTAGATTTCACATAGATAACTTAAATGGACATTGCTTTATCAGCTATATTTTATATTGTGGGGGGGGGGTGAAATTCCACAAGCGATACCTTTATTTTGGCCATGAGGTGGGGTGGAAGCTAATGCCGTCCTCACAGCGGGCGGATGCAATGCTGTGAGTTTGTATGGGACTCTCACCCACTAAACCACCCTCCTCCTTCCTAAATCCTTTGGGAGTTGCGTACGCCGGAAGGACAAGTTGTCATTACATCAGCGTACCTCCCATGTTTCCTTTTTTCATTAAGCTTCTATCCTTGGGTGATCCTATTCTCTTTCTTCTTTTTGGTCATCACTTCGGTCATAAAAGTCGTTACCGCCTTCCAGGTCTTCCTGTCCTTAAGCATTTCACCTATGATCTCAGTTGCTGGTTGCAAGTCTCCGCCTAGTAGTTCCTTCAGTCTACCTCTCTATGGTGGTCTGTTTGCACACGACCCAGCTTCTTATGTCTCTTATTAGAGTTTTCGTCCACTGGGCCTTCGTCTCCAGACTATCCCACCTCTCCTACCACTTTTTGAATCGGTGGAAATCCTGCTATAACCTGGACTACCTCGGCCGATACGATCCTGTAGGCAGCGGCAACCATCAATAAGCCTTTCCTTTGGACAGACATTAATCTTTCTTTATAAGATTGTATTTTCATGGCGTCACGCCAGACTGGGGCCGCGTACAGGAGAACGCTGTGTGTCACCTGACACAGCACCCCGCGCTTGCAGTAGCCTGGCCCCCCTACGTTCGGCATCAGCCTCCATATTTGTGCTGTCTTCTTGTTGGCTTTTACGACCGTATACTTTATGTGTTCCAAAAAGTTGAAGTTTTTGATTATGACCACTCCCAGGTACTTTATTTTAGTCTTGGCCACGACTCTCTGTCTCTCCACCACTATCATGAAGGGACCATTTGTTATTCGGGGTCCTTTTACTATTAGCGTCTTCGTTTTTTGCATAGCAATTTTAAGACCGTCTGCTGTAATCCAACGGACCGCCAGAGCCACAGTATTCTCTGCTCTGTTTCTGACCTCATTTTCATTGTTTCCCTCGATATAATATATGAGGTCGTCCGCGTATGCAATGTTAGAGACCTTTGAGCCGTAGTCCAACTCCAGGATGCCATTGTACATTATATTCCACAGAACTGGTCCAAGGATCGAGCCCTGCGGGACACCCATCGAACACTTATGTGATATAAGGCCGGAAGTCACTCTCCTGCCGCTTAAGTAGTTCTCTATATACCTCGTTATGTATGAGCTTTTTCTTTTATCTTCGAATGCTTTGACTATTTTATGCCATTTAGCGGTATTGAATGCGTTCTTGATGTCTACAGCCATAAATACACCCCATTTCTGGCTTGTATTTTTTACGATTTCCTTTAATTCCTTTATTGCCGACACCGTAGATATTTTGGTTAGGCGACACCTGGAACTTATTGATGCAAAAACAAAATTTCTCATGCATAACGATATTTTTGCTGCTGGTAATTCACTTGATGGAATCAATTGTTAATAGACTAGACTGAACTTTTGTTGTTGTGTTGTTTATATCCATTAAGTAACTACATTACTGGATACTTGAAGAAATTACTATCCTACTATGAACTAAACTTATTATTACAAAAATACAAACCTTATAATCAAACATAGTGACTACCAACAATACTTCGTGTATGAAGGAACAACAAATAAAAAAACAGTAATTCCAATCTAGCATGGATATTTTATACTTATTCAATGACAAATATATAGACTTGAACCAATGCAAAAGTACAGAGCATATCCATAAGTTAAAAAATTTTGTTATAATCAATGCTAGTATACCAATCGGCTTTTTTAAACAGGTTTCATTTTAATCAAAACTTAAAGATAAAATTTATTCTTATAAACATGATCAGTGTGAGTGCAATAAAGTACTTCTCTTTGGGGGGAACCTTCCTATAGCGAGGAGAGTGTAGGAGAATAGAGACAACAGTGAATTTCGATCCCCTCGTATTCAACGAGACCTCCAAGCGAGGACCTGAGGATAGCGACCCCTCGTTTTCAAGTTATAGGCTTATAAAGTAGCGAAATCAGAATTTATATTTAAGTATATTTTCTAAATTATACATTCAAAGATTATTAATTTTGAATGAATGATGTCCATGTAGTGTGTTTGACGGAAGAAATAATTTTACACTACTATCTGAAGACCAAGGGCGGCTCAACTACAATGGTTAACAATTCGTAACTTACTTTGACGGGGACAACCTCTAAAATTTAAAGATAGCAAAAATGAATTTTTTGATCGATTTATCAACAAATAGTTACTTTCTGTTTAACTCGATAAAATTTATGGTTTTGGAGATATGTAGATTTTTAGATCATTGACATGACAAGGAAACCCTTCAACATAAAAGACAGATAATTATCACAAATTGTGATTATAGATTGAAAATACTTACAGGAGATATTGAAACACAATCAAATATTTCTAATGGAACTGCATACTGTCGAACATCGTGTTACTTACATAAGGAAACATATGAATGTAGAAACATTTAGTTAGTTAGCCCACAACTTATCAAATGAAAACAAAAAAATCTATAATAAACGTTAGAAGTTCCGGAGAACTTCCGGAATCTACGGAGGATATTTCTTTGAATTTGGAAGAGCATTCCGTAATTTTGTTTTATAGAGTCACAAGTTTATTCCATCGATCATTTCGTTCCTTGTTTTCACCTGTGTTACATTTACCAAGCTTTCAAGATATCTCTAAAAAATTAATCAATTATATTTGATTCAGGGGAACGAGGTATGCAAATGGACCTCCCCGAACAATCCCCCTATAAGGAAAAATATTATTGAGATGATTTTTTACATCATGTAGGAAGTGGGGAGGAGATCCATCGTGCATGAACTACATGTCTCTGCGAATTTTTGGAGAAATATAACATAACATGGATGGCAAATGATTTTGGAGAAATTTTATGTATCGTTAAATGCAAATTATATTAATAAAACCATCTCGTGTCAAACTACCTTTCAGTAAACATTTAAATATCCTCCGTAGACTATGGAAGTGGAAGGTGCCCACTTCGAACATTTATTATAGTTTATTTTTGTTTTTATTTGATAAGTTGTGAGATAACCAACCGAATTTTTCAATATTTCAATTTCAATGCTTACAATTTTTGGTAGATTTCTTTAGAATGTCTTTTTATGGCGAACGGTTTCCTTGTCATCTAAAAATCTTTATATCTCCTTAACCAGAAATTTGATCGAGTTGAACAAATAGTAACTTTTTGTTGAAAAATCGATTAAAAAATTCAATTCTACTAACAATTACAGGTTGTCCCTGTAAAAGTAAGTTACGAATTGTTAACCATTAGGGATGAGCCACCCTGGACAGATAGTACTGTAAAATTATTTATTCCGTCAAACACACTAGATGGAAATACGTAATCATTTATTAAAAATTAATAATGTTTAAATGTATAATTTAGAAAAATACTTAAATATAAGTTCTGATTTCACAACTTCAAATGCCTATAACTTGAATTTTTTTATACCACAGCATTATTTCTACTACTATTTAGTGCCGAAGTTTTTGCATAAAGTCCCGGAACACCCCGTATACAATAAAATTTTAGAATTATATTCTATGTCGTTTTGTAATCTCTTTGTAAGTTTCAAAATGGAGTTTTAGTGGAACATTCTACGTCAAGTTCAGTTCTTTGGCTTTCAAGGAACACATAAGTCGTTTATGGGACAACTGAATGTTAATTCAAGGGAAACGTGAACAATTGATGTATTGATTAAAAAATAAAAAGCTTAAAAATTAAAGATTCTATTTCGTTATTTCTAGAATTATAAATATAAACATTTCAATATATTACACCGTATTCGATGTAATTGTAATCATATCATTTATTTTTGTGCTATGTTATGTTTTGTTAATATGTTATTTTGTTATCATGTAACCAGTCCAATTTTAGAAATATCGTTTTTGGCGTTTTTAAGAACTGCTTTTTATTGGTAATACAGTAGATTTCCAAATAACATCAATGTACTATGTTTATTACGTGATAAATTATAATTAGTAACAATATTCAAGCATTAATCCAATAAGTTATTGGCAAATCAGTTGAGGATTTCATAGTTCTCAGCGTTCAATATTTGAAAGATATAATATGAATCATGATAAATATATGGATAAAGCCTTTTCATTACAACATAGCCTGTTCAGTAGTTTATAATCGTTTATCATTTCAGCGCCTTTTATGTTTTTTGCTGACAAAAATTTGTATGTCAATATCGCTCTTTCGAAATTTTTCGATATTACAACGGATCGCTGCTATTGAGCTATAGAATATGTTGTGAAAAGTATCGTAAATATTGATGTCCGAATAATTGCTTCCAAATATTTTCGAAAAGTATGACTTTTTCTAATCTGCTGGATGAAAATAAAAAGTAGTGTACATTATAAAGTTTTTGCAACCGAATGTTTGAATTGCTGAGGACATTATGTACATTTATATCGATTTTCCATTGAGTTCACTGACTGTCAGTAATTGCACTATAAAATTGGATTCTGAAAATTAATTTCCGAATATGAATACTGAATAATAAATTTGTTAATTAAAGTCTGACAAATAGCAGAATACCGAAAAACTCAATACTGCTGAACAACCTATATTCCTTAGTGTTCAGGATGCAAACAAATCATTTCATCTTATTTTGTAATGTCACTATTTATAGAAATTGTCAAATTTGGCTATAGTATGAATTGCTATGAACTTAGTACGAACAGTTTTTGCTTTTTGAATAGCTAAGCATCTAAATTCAGAATCTGATAGATCTATCAACCAAACCATGTATTCCTCTGTCACAAAAACGATCAGTGATAATAAGTTTCGCTGATAGATCGATCTATCCATAACATTATTCCTTACCATATTTAGAAGGACTTTCCCAACAACTATCGAATCATGTCAATGAATATAATATTACTATAAGTTATAATCCACGTAATACATTAGATCCAAATATTTTATTAAACGAAAATCTAAAACGTTCATACACAAAATATTAATATAATTGGTAAAATACCGTGAAGTAGCCTAAAAATCAGCTTTCGTCTCCAAACCATTTTCATAGGGAAAAGTTACCAACACTAGTACAAATCGACAACCTAATATAACAACCTCAAAATGAGCGAATCTAAATCATCATAACAACGAATTTAACATTTGAACAGTATAAATCAAACTCGATTGTTCTTATTCCAGACATAAAATCGGTCGCTTAAGAGCAAATCAACTTCCAATAAACAGCACCGGTAAGAACGAAAATATGATAATCACAATCAAAAAAGGTGGTTGAAAACAACATAAACAATCATTACACCATCCCACCAAACAATTCCCTACAATCCTACTCATCCATTATTAAACAAAATGAAAAAATTTCTCACAAAATAACAAGCAATAGTAATCAGCTCACTAAACGGAGTAAAACTAGAAGAATACCTAATAGCCATAGGCACTATCATCAACCCTAACAAAATTATACTTTCATCAAGAATAACCAATAATAGAATATGCGTATACCTATCAACAAAAGAAGATGTAAACGAGCTCCTAACAAAATGCAATGGAATGATTAAAGACAATAACGAAATTCTTCCTGTACGAAGACTTATAACACCTACTGAAAGATTGCTTTTGTCCAACGTTTGTCCAACTATATCTCACCAAATTACCGAACAAGAACTAAATCAATTAGGCCTTCACTTGTCTTCTTCAATCATATTCCTCAAAATTGGTACATCTAATCTGAAATTTAAACACATTCTAAGCTTTCGCTGTATCGATTACATATCTCCCGCGTAAATACTAATACCAACCTCAATTAATATCAACTTCGAAAACACATCATTCCTAATCTTTCTATCACATGATAGCCATTCGTGCTCTATATGCAATGTTTTAAGGCATAACTCAAAGAGAGAGACATAAGTCAAAGATGCTTTAAGCTTAAGTTTTGGCGATCAACTAAATATTGATTGTCTTACTCAAGATTTAATTAATTTGAAATTTTTCAAAAATGAACCACCTTATAATTTTGGCATGCGTTGCTAAGATGCAGTCTAATTAAAAAATTAAATTCTCTAAGTAATACTAATGAACGGAGAATTCCACTAGGAAGTTATAATAATTTAGCTTCAAAAACTTATATTTGAGGATTACCTCTATCTTTACAAACAAATGTTAGATTAAGTGTACCAGATAGTTTAGAGAAAGCAATGCGTTTAGTTATTGAGGAAGAAAATTTCATGTATTCAACTCAAAGAAGTAATCAATTGAACTCAAACACTACTTTTAGACCTAGTTTAAGAATAACTCCTGCTAAAATTAATTATAGACAACATATCTTTTCACCCAATTTCAGTAATATTCAGTCTCTTCAAACTTTTTAGCCACATCAACCAAATTCTATGAATTCACATCATTTTAGACCGAATTAACAACATAATAATAATTCCTACAATTGGAGACCCAATAATTTTCCTATTCAGCGTCATCCTTTTTTTCAAAACCAAAATTGTCAACAGATTTTCCAAAATCCAAACCGTCAAACGAATTTCCAAAACTAACAACGTTAACCAAATTGTCAAAGTTAAAACATTCCTAGACAACAAGTTAATAGACCTGATAATTCAAAAAATTATAAGCTAGAACCTATGGACACATCATCGAGCACAAGTAAATTTCATCCTAAATCTAAATTCATATCTAATGAGCTTTACAATCACACTATTGATGATTTTAATGAACATATAAATAATAATTCTGAAACTTCAAATTCATTTGAATATCCGTGCGGAAATTCAACATATAACATTAACGCACATTTCTCTAAACTTGAAACTCAATACTCCTGTGATTACAATAATTATTAGTACACATATACAATGACCCTCAAAATGCAATTCAAGATGTTCCCGACAACTCACATTCCCACATCCAGACATGATACTAGTAAACGCTTTAAAGGGAAATTCACCATAATATATCAAAATTCAAGAAATTAATGCTAAATTTTTAATAGAAACCGGCAGTACTAAATCCCCTATCAATCCAGATTTAGTTCACAAATTTTATAACCAATGCATTTTCCAAAAACCTTTCAATATACAAACAGCACTTGGAATTTCCTACCATAATGAAATAGCTTATATTCCGTTATTAAAAATTTTTAATCTAAAAGAATGTCAAAAATATAATTGGTTCAAATTTAGTGATAAGTTTGATGGTATCATTGGCGTAGATGTGTTAAAACAATTAAATGCAAGCATTAATATGCACCAAAAACAAATTAGGAAAACAACAACAATTATCCTTTTAAATTTTGATTGGTATAAAAATCATATTGTAATAAAAAACTATTCCATAGTCATTCAAGTGACAAAGAGGACAAAGAAGCTATCAGAAATTTATGTTATAATTATAGAGATATCTTTTATTGCGACGGAATACTTTTTACAAATCGAATAAAACATAAAATAAACTTCACTGACGATACACCCATATATACGAAATCTCACAGACTTCCCGAGATTCATAGAGAAGAAGTGAACAGACAAATCATGAAAATGTTAGATGAAGGTATCATTGAACCTTCTACATCCTCCTTTTTCTCACCAATTTGGATTGTAGCAAAACAATTAGACACTTCTGGCAAGAAGAAATGGCGATTTGTTATCGACTATAGAAAGCTGAATGAAAAGACTATTCAAAATCGATATCCCATTTCACAAATACATGATATAGTAGATAGACTAGATAGAGCCAATGACTTCAAAACCCCTGATCTTGCTAGTGGATTTCATCAGATAGAAATTGACCCGCAAGATATTGACAAAACCGCCTTCAGCACTCCACAAGGATATTTTAACTTCAAACGTATGAGTTTCGGACTTAAAAATGGTCCATCTACATTCCAAAATGTCGTGGATACATATTACGAGATTTGACCGAAGAGACTTGCATAGTTTATTTAGACAATATTTCATAAAAATTTATCCGATTCCTAAAAATTAAAACTTTTCTAGGATTCTTAGGTTACTACCGACGTTTTATACCAGACTTTACTAAACAAATAAAACCAATAACAAAAAATTTAAAAATAGGATCTAATATCATACATGATGAAGATTTCCTAAATTCATTCCAAACTTGTGAAGAAATTTCAACCAATGATCCAATTTTACAATATCCCGATTTTTCAAAAACAATTATTCTTACAACTGTTGCAGTAAATATGCAATAGGAGATGTTTTATCCCAATGAAATGTACCCAATGATAAACCCATAGCATATACTTCTAGAACTTTGAATCAATCAGAAATAAATTATTGAGTTATAGAAAAAGAACTTCTTGCCATTGTGTGGGCATATAAACACTTCAGGCCTTATCTACGGTAGACAATTTCATATTTACACTGGTCACAAACCTCTTTTTTGGTTATTTAGTCTCAAAACACCTAATTCCAAATTAGTTCGTAGGCGATTGAACCTAGAGGAGTATCATTCTAAAATTTTCTACAAAAAAGGCAAATTATATTCCAATGCTGATAGTTTATTTCGAATTCCTATCAACGCATTAGAAACCGAATCAATAGTTAATAACCCCGGAGATTCTCAAGGTAAATAATATTTCTGATGTTCAAATACAACCTCCAAATTTTCAAAAAGATAATGATAATAATGACTTAAATACTACCGAATCCTTTGGAGAAAACATGATTCGAACGACGACTCAGCCCATGAAACTAGACACTCAGCAAAAGAGAATAATAGTAACGGTATACCCATTTTAGATGAAATGATAAACAATGAGTTCATAAAATTTTCGTCTATCCAAACATATATTCAAAAACAGATGTCTTCCACGAGACATACGGAAATCAATAAAAGTAAAAATTCCTGAATCAGATAATAAAAAAATTTATTTTTTGTTTTATAGCCAAATATACCGATTTGAATAATACTTTTTCCATATATTTTCATAATAAAAATTTATATTGTGATTCCAATAATGTCTATTTATAATATTTTTCTGCTAACAGACCAAAATTTATTAAATGTATAAAATTACTCAATACTATAAAGACACAGAAGAACAAACACTTTTGTTAAAAAATTATAATGAAGGTAAAAATAACCACAGAATGAAAATTTAGAACAATTACGTTAACTTTATTATTGGAAGAATATGAAAAACACAGTCACAAACTATATTAATATTATTTTTTGTCAGAAAAATGAATATTCTAGACAAAATCCTTATATTCCTCTTATGTTGACAGAAACAGCCAAAAAACCCTCCCAAATTATTCATATGGATGTTTTTATTTTTGATGAAAAAAAGTATTTAACTTCAATTGATGCTTTTATGAAATTTGCACAGGCAATATTAATTCCAGGAAAATCCGCAGTATTTATAAGCACTAATAAAGTATTTCTTTTGGCATTCCTCAATTGATAATAGTGGATAAAGGCACCAAGTTTAATAATGAAACACATGAAGAACTCCTAGCTCTTCATAAAATAAAAGTATATTTTACGACCCCAGGTCACCATGAATCAAATTGAATAGCCGAAAGATTACACTCCACTTTAATAAAACACTTAAGACTTTTAAGAGAAATTTACCCAAATGATTTAATGGATTATGCTATAATTGTCTATAACAATACGATACATAGTGCTAGAAATTTCACACTTTTCGAACTTACTTCTGGACATACTAACTCTAGAAAACCTAATAAAATTTTCATGTCTCATTCATTTTATTCAGATTACATTAATAAACACAAAGAAAAACTAGAATATATTTACTAAGATGATCGGGAAAACATGAATAAAAAAGAAAAAAAAGGTAATAGAAAAAACGAATATACAAGTGACTTAAATATAGATTTCAAATTAGGTCAAACTGTATTCAAACAAAACCAAAAGAGTAGAAATAAAAAAGATAAAAGATTTTTTGGACCTTTTACTATAACAAAAATTTTATATATAAATAGGGTAGAAATATCTACAAAAACATTGAAACGAAATAAAAAAAAATGATGAATAAGTAGTACACATTAAAGAATTAAAGAAACCTCCTGTTTTCTCTTCTGGTTCTCCAGAACGAAACCAGTCACAACTACTATAACCTAAATGACAACCCTGGCCTCTTTCCTCTTCATATAGGAACAGCACAAATTAAAACAAATTACTATACTTTATATATATTTTCGATATAACAAACATAAACAAAGAATTTCTCACCTAAAAAGAGCAATATAACAATCTTTATAAATCATTATAAAATCTCCTGAGTTTTATAATTTCACTTTTCATTTCCCAAATTCTCATCACCTAACAAAATTAATTGAACATAAAATAAGTCTTCAATTGAAACAAATCAATTTTGGGATAATCGATCAAAAAGATCCTTTTTCGACGGATTAGGATCTGCAATAAAATTAATAAACGGAAATTTAGACAACAATGATGCAAAATGGTACGATGAAGCTATTACATATTGATCTAATAATCAAAACAAGTTGAAATCTCTTATTCATGATCAAATAACTTTACTCCAGTCGTCCATAAGCAACTTTAAAAACAATTTCAAAATATTAGCCTATAACCAATTAATATTAAGTTCACGTATCAACGATTTACAGAAGTTATTAACACATACTAGACGAAGTAGAAACTTATCATTATTTTGCAATAGAACAACTTGTTTCACAATTTTCTATCAGTTTCCAGATGATATATAATATTCTTGAGAAGAATGACACAGTAATTAGTTTTTCTAAACTTAACACTTTCCATAATTCAATTCAACTTTCCAAGAAGTTTTCAGATATGAAGATATCCAAAAATTACCAATTGGCCCACATATGACTATTTTCAACCATGATTTTAGTTATCCTTATAGTATACAGAAAAAAACAAAAGAAGATTAATGAAGAAGATGAGAAAAAACAAAATACAAGAGATTTCAAGAATTTTTCTATTATTTCAAACTCTGGATAGTTGGTCTGGTCTGGTGAGTCATAATAAAATAAATGATTACCTTGTATTTTCATAAAATGTATAAAAAGAATTACGTTATATAGAAACCAAGTTTTTTTGTAATTTTTCGTTTTTTAAAAAGTATTTTTCGGAGTGACATAACATCATTCGCGATTCATGGACTAAATTCGTGTCTACAATAACATGTTCAACCTCATCATCCTTAGTTTGGCAAAATATCCGGAAAATATCAGGTATCATTCTTAGTGGTTGTATATAAATAATACCCTTATCACAAAACCAAGTGAAATAGCAGAAATTTTAGCCTTACAATATGAACATAACTCTAGTGATTAAAACTACGACATTTATACAAACTAAAAGAGATATCAGAAAGAAAAATTAATAGATTTTACTGAAACTGAAGCAAATCCCATCAATTATGAAGACAAACATTTATGAAGCGCTGAGATCACAAAAACAGACAGCTCCTGATCCAGACCAAATTCTTGTAATATTCTTACAAAAACTCTAAATTAGCACCAAAGATTACCTATTAAAACTATACAACTACATTTGGATTAATGAAGTGTTCCCTCCAAGCTGGCGTGAAGTCGTGATAATTCCACTTTTTAAAGCCGACAAAACGAGAACCAAACCAGACTCATATCGTCCAATATACTACGAACTAACACTCGATGCAAAATCATTGTAACAATGATGGATCGTAGACTGCTCTGGGAACTAGAACAAAATAACTTATTGGTACCAGAACGTACAAAGTGAATTTTGGCAAAATATATGCACAACCGATAATCTGATAGACCTCGAATCTGAAATAAACGAAGGATTGGCCATGGATATTTCTAGGGCATACGACATGGTCTGGAAACCCAACATAATCTCAAACTTACATCCTTGGTGCCTAAGAAGAAACATTTCACACTCTAAAAACAATTTTATAGATAGATACTTCCAAGTAAGAATAGATAAAAACCTCTCTTATAAACAAATACAGAATCATGGGATTCCACCAGGATCTACAATAAGTTCTACCCTCTTTATCATCGCGATCTCCGATATACTCGACAAATGCTTTCGGTTAATCAAAAAGGAAAGGAAAATTGTACGCTGATGATTTGATACTGTTTGAAAAAAAAACATGACTACTATTCAAATACATATACAAACTGCACTTGACAAATTGAGCAACTGGTCTGACTCCAACGGATTCGAAATTCTCTGAAAACAAAACAAAGTGTATTAACTTCTTCAGAAAATTCATACAAGAAATGCCCGTACTGACCTTGAAAAGGAAGAATTTGTGTAAATTATCAAGCGCCATAAAGGGGGCGCTGATATTTCGTGTCTGATAAATCTATATAAGACACTCAAGACACTCGTAAGATCAAGAATCGACTATTACTCCATCGTTTATGCATCATGTGAGAAAATATATATTAAACAACTTACAATGAACTTCACTAAGAATCGCTACCGGTGTATTTCGAACAACACCGATTGAAAGCCTTTACTGTCTCTCTGTAGTATGAACTATTCAACATCAGTCCTGTCAAATAACCCTGTTAATCAAAAAATTAACACAGACCGCTTCAAACACCTATGCGAAAACAAACAAACAAATATTTCGTTCTATGAAAGAATTTGCCAATATACAAACACCCTAGCACTTGAATAACCAGATTTCTTTCCACTCATCATAAATATCCCCCTTTTTGGACAATCCCTATTCCTACCATCAACGTCAACATGAACTCCTTTAAAGGGAGAAGAAACAAAGCGTTCTCTAATAACACAATGGTTCCATACTCTTGCGGAAGTAAGCTTTAAAGAACTCCATTTTCTGTACGCCAACGCATCCCAAAACATCCCAAAACACCTAATGTGTTATATACATATATATATATATATATATATATATATATATATATATATATATATATATATATATATATATTGATGTTTCGAATTTACTTTAAGTCTTTATCAAAATATGATATTAACACTGACAATTTGCTTATTTATATTGATCTTTAAATCAACTTTATCATGAATATCAAAATAAGGATAAAATAAACTTAGAACTTTGTTCTAATAAGAAAAATTAATATTTCCTTGGTTTCCACATCTTAAATATATTAAATTTATTGAAATTTACAAATTTATAGCTTTTTCGTTCTTATGAATGTGAACCATTTCTAAAAATGTAAAGATTCATATTTTAGTAATATTGAGAGTAATTTTCATACTGATGTAAGTGATTGTCCAAAGTGAGTATTAAATATTTCAGAAGTTTCCACATCAGATTAACTTTTGGTGTTCATGATTCTTGAGAGTATATTTCATATATCGAGGATGTTGATAATATAGTAAAATTATTTTGCTCAGAGCTGAGTTAACAATAAGTAATTTACTTCCAATTTTATTCACACTAGCAAATAAATTTTGAGAATATAAAATATATTTCTTAATGAGACAAAAATAAATGTATATATAGACATACATTCGAAAATAATCTTTGCTCAGGCATTTTGATCAATTTTCTAGATGTTATTTTCAAATTTCCACAAAATATTTGGAAAGAGATTAGAGAAAATCTTTATTTCTCTAGCGTGGATCAATTCGGTGAAATGGGCAGACAGCTAAATGTATTTAAAAAGGAAGTGGTTTTCGGATGTTGGGTACAAAATAGAATGATCTATCATAAAAAATTACAAAATTATTTATAAATAAATTTCTCACATAATTTTCGTTTCAGGCAATTAGTTTTTCGACATCTATACATAGGAGAACTAGGTATTCGGTTCTTGTGAGGTTCCATTTTGAACCAAGTTCAAATCTATGTTGACCAGCTGAATTTCAACGTATAAATTGATCAAATATGTAGTTGGTATAATTAACAACATTGTTTGATTATTCGTAATATTATGATTTGAAAAACTGAGCTATATTGGCTTCAATATAAGTAGTATAACCTAACAAATGTCGCACGCTAGTTACATAGCATGTTATATGATCCATGATTATAATATGTCACGTATCTCGTTTCATCACATAATAAGCTTACTGCGTTGGAGGGATGCTGACTTTTACATTTTATTATTTATGTTTCCATTTCTTCGGACTTTCTGGGTCTTTCTGTGTATCTTATTTTCTGCCGATATCTCGGAAGTCGCCATGTTTCTTCCCCGCCACTTGTATATCTAATGTCTGTCGCTATTTTCACCATGTTTACATTTATCCTTGTTACTATAGATATTTCAGTGTTTGGAATGCTAGCGTAAAACTTACACCCTTCTTTGACTATTCGAATTGCTCTGAATTTTATTCTTATTAATCGCTAATCTGGAGCTATCGTGAATTTTGGATGTTTTCTACAATCAACTTGTTTATCCTTAAAAATGAAACTGAGTTTGTCAAATGTTGTCCACTTCTGACGTTAGTTCTAATGATATCAACCTAACAAATTATATATCAGAACTTTATTCAAAGAGAACGAGCTAATACGTTGAAGTTTAAGAAAGTAGAATTGGCATCAGAACCATAATATTCTGCTGACAGCAGGACAGTAAATTAATTTTTACGATTTTAACCACGTCGGCGTCGTCTGTTCTATTAATCAAGTTTCTGAAAACTAATTATGAAAATCTTCTATTCAATCAAAATACCTGTTTGTTTGAAGTATCGCTTGTTCACATTAAAATCTAGAATTAATTTGATTGACCCAAAGGAACTATCGCACTGAATAACTACCCAGGGAAACATCGTTTAGAGACCAATTAGCGAGAGCTGTCAGTTTAATAAACACGCAAACAACTTTTATTTGCGTTATACATGTAATTAAATCAATTTAATATAATGTGACCATCACAGAGTGGATTCTATTTGAGATTCAAATATCAACGAATATTTTTATAATGCAACGGTTAATGAATTTAATTCAGAAAATCAAAGCTCACTTTAAAAATAGTACTATTCCATACATGAGGCTTGGCTATTTACTAACAAGATTGATGCTGTGAAGCGTTATATTTTCAATTAATATATTTTTACTTATCACTTTCAATTTATAACTCTTCTAACCCTACAACGCTACATGCTCATTTTCCATTATTTCAAACAGTGCCAAAAGTCTTCTTCTGTCAGCTCCGTCATGCGTGTCCTATCTCTTTCGTAGCTTCAATTGACTAAAATCTTGTTACTTGTGACATCGTTTTTACTTAAGACGGTTCGACTTAGGGGATGCTGGAAACCTCTTGGTGTAGAAAAACGTGAAGATGGTCATTCTGACTATTGGTTTGACGTCCATGAATCCAGTGTAAGTACACAATCCTATGAATATCGGAAGCGAAAATAACAATAATTGCTTTAAAATTTGTTCTAGCGTGAGAATTCTAGGCACAAATTTGGTACAAACTTCTTTTATGTTAAAAGTATTATTTGAAATTCGCTGTATAGATTCGTTATAAGTTTATAGAGTTTTATCAAATGCCCAAATACTTAATCTACGGTAGGATCGAATCAGATTACCGAATTTTTAGATACTGTCATCATGTTCTAGACGTGGAAGGGCCAAATGAACGGAAATCATGCACAAAGTCTTCTCGGTCAATTCCCAAACCTCATCTGGTTGGACTTCTATTTTTAAGGTTGGTTGATATATATTGTCTACCAACGAGATACTGTACGAAAATACGAATATAATAAGCCTTTCAAAGATTCAAGATGCTATACTGTCCACGCATGAGAATGTGAAGGGTAGGTCTTCATAGTTGAAACTATTATTGCAAATTTGAAAGGCAAGTTTTTAGAATATATTAGTTCTAATTTTCACGATTAATTTGAATTTGATATTCATAAAATTTCAATTTCAATTTCAAGAGCTAATTATCAGATTAAGTGTGATGCGGAGTAGTAAAATATACACTATCAAATCAACGCATCAACGAGAAGAGAATTATAAATTTACTTGGTTTGTTACGTTGCTAGAAGAATTTACATAATATCATCATATAAAAACAGCAACTGTTTAAAACAAAAGAACAAAAATATGAAATATTTAACTCTACTTCGTGCTTATTATATTAATTTACGAAGTAAAGTTTCATAAACAACCAACAAGGGTAAAACTATTTCATAATAGTCAGAATTATTTCATCCACTTGTTGGTCATTTGCTTTTCATAATCAACATGTTACAAAGTATCTTAAAATAATGGCCATCGAGACGTGACTTTTACTCAGATTCATATTGTATTTAATTATTATAAAGTAGGTATACATATGGATTTAATCTGATTTCCGAAGCTATATCAAATATTGTAAATATTAAATTAAGGCACATTCCAGTTGTAACAGTAGTAAACAGCATGTTAGGCATAATGAGTATGTGCTTATTCAATATATTTTATGTGCTCAAACCAATTAAAGTGCTTGATATTGTCGAACGTTGCTGTGAAATATGATGAATGCTTGGAATAAATGACAAAACAGGTTCTAATTTGATGTAAAAATTCATTTCGAGAGTGTGTGTTTATAAAATAATGCAACTTGCATCGATTTCTGTTATGTTTAAATGAAGTCTTAAACCAATCTAAAGTATTAGTACATTTTTTAATATATTTTCTAACTTTGAAAATCTCAAATTATAAATAGATACATACAATAAATACAGGAACGCATAATTCTATATTGGATAATTTCAAAGTTTGAAATGAGTATTCATAAATTGTTTATGTCAAAACGTAGTACATTTTTCTCTCCTAAATTGTGTTCAAATTTTATTAGAGTTAGGTGTTCATTGTAATTATGAAATGCAACTGTACCAAAGGGAAACATGAAAGAATGACGATTATTTTCATAAGTGGGTTCAACTTAAATCGCTCTTAATCTGGTCAAGCGTAACTCATGATGACTCCTTGGACGTTATGTGAAGTTTTGTAGAAAAATCCTTGTACATCTATTTGGAAATCTGTGAAACAACATTGTGTTAGTGGTGTACAATACATAAGTTTCATCCTTATGAAATAACGCTAGTTACTTCATTTCTGATAGTTGGATGGATACTGAAGTGATAATAATCTTTGTGGATATGGCACTTAAAACAAACTCCCTTCAAAATTCAAAATGTTTGCGTAAGTATTATCAGTACCACCGTTATTGCACCAGTCTTTTTGGATTTGGATTTGAGAAATCAAATAGTTCATCAAATAAGATATGCAGTAAACCACAATTTCAGTGACATGTGACTGTAGCATCACTACAGTTTAGTATTGTATTTCTAAATTATTTTGATTTCCAATTTGAGTTTTCTTAGACATATGGAATGATAGGCGAGGCACGATAAGCCACTAAGAAAAAACTCAACAAAGAGCAAATTACGTAGTTATGTAACTACCTAAAGACAATTTGAACATATAATTGCATGCGATTAATAAGTTACTTATTCATGTTGATTATTTTTGCGGGAAAAATGATGCGATAAATTTTTATTTCAATAAATGTAGAATCAATTGAGTGGAAAGGTTTCTACAGGTAGATTTATGCTTTATCAGAGTATGGAAACTGAAAATATATAGATAGTGTATCATATTTTCTGGTTGAAAACTGCCTGTAATATTTGAAAAAATATTGTTTATGAACCTAACAAAAATTAGCAAGTAACTCTAGTTTATAAACATACTGTATACTTTCTTGTCATTCTATCTAGTTCTAGTTACATCTAGTTACATTTATTGGATTGGATAATCTGGAAGAATGAACTGGTTTTTGATGATATAATGAATGCTAAATTATTGTACTATGACCGTAGATAATAATTATTTTTTTTCCTATTCCGTCTCAACGATAATTACCGATATAAATTACCATATAACTATAAATTTATACTAATAATGATGAATTGTATTCATCAATAACTTTTGATTATTTTTGTTGAAATTCTACAACAATATTTAGATCTAGATTTGAGTATTACAGTTACAGAAGACATTTTCCATAAGACGTAGCCCAATCAAAAGAAATATATGCTAGAAATTCGCAACTATAATTGTCTGAATAACATTTTTACAATCTTCAACATACATGGATAATGCTAAAATGATGGAATTAACGAAATTCACTCACCCAACACTTTGTGACAGTCTTAAATCTGCACTGCACACATTGAATGTATGGTTTGTTTCAAGTGGAATGTTTTTCTCAAGCACACATCCAAATGTATCCTCCCAATATTGCTCAAACCACGGATTCCTACTATTTTTTTCTGGAGTCAAGGACATCATATATTTGTCGAATCCAGGTATAGAATTAGATTGTAGCTCCACTGTAATAGCTCCCTCGGCAACATCTTCCACTCCTTCGACAAGTTTTTGTTGTTTACCCCAGCCATCACTAGCTACCCAATAAAAAGTTTGACTGGCATTACCTCTTTTGGCAGCTTGAAGAATTCGCCTAGAACAAAAATAGAATTTCATTTGTGAGACTAAAATGAAAACTATTTATATTTAATATTGCTATTAGTAAGAATGGGTTTGTGGAATTCAACAATTTTTTTGAGAATCATAAATGTAATGTTCTGATAACAAAAGAATATCCTGGAATGCTTGTCATGTAAATATGACAAAATTCATTTTCGATATAACTTCTAAATTGTGTTTCTTAAAACGAAGATTTTAAGATCAGAGAGTCTTGTTTAAAATTATAATCTGAATTTTGTCTGAAATTAAGTCATTTCCACTGAAAATAAAAAACTATTAACGAAAATTTTGTTTTGCAAGTGAAATCATCAACCCTGAGTAGCTTAATGTGTAATATAAAATGTATATAAATAATCCGCAACGCTTTTTAGATCAAAATTTGCTCACGGCAGAAACACGGAAAAGCTAAATATAGCACAGTGAAACGTGGTATAATTGTAGAATCCTTTGGATGAAATGTTTCCGTTGAAAATATTCGAGTACATAAAGTTCATTATTCCAATTGTTTTGAAATTAAGCAGTGAGTTGCAAGTAACAACCAAATTTATAATACGATCATGTGGACACCGTGAACTCATTTACTTGTATTACAATACGATAATTGGTATATTATGGAATTAAATTAACTGTACTTCCGTACTAATATTTTTTAAGCTATTTAACATTGTAACGTCTACCTTAAATAGCTACCGAAAAGCCGACAATCTCAATGAATTTGAGTGGTTAATAATAATAAAAACGAAACACTTATTAATCAAATTTAAAAATCACAAAACAAACTAATATCTGAAAAACGAATTAAAATAAATTATAACATGCAATAAATGCAACACTGCGCCACTGTCAACAGTCGAAACCAATGTAATTTTTGTTTTTTAAATTAAATACTTGCAGGTGCACGTGCTCTTTGACGGAAATGGGATTATTAAGAATGTGTGAACTAGTAAAATTTATTACTTTTGTAATGGTATTATAAGAGCTTCCTTATAACTCGCCCTGGTATATCAGTTGATATCTTCTATAGTATTTCAGATAAAAGATACTATACCTAATATATTTCAAGAATTTTTTATTTCTATTATTTCTTAGTTTTTATCTTTAGGTTGGATAGTAGGGTTGCATTGAATCATAATTTGCAAAGGGTGAAAAACGTGTTTTTCAGTTTATACAAGTTCAAGTGCTTACATAACTATCCAGGAGTGAGATAGACATATTTGTGATTTGTTTTCGAAAACTATAAATCTTTCTTAAGCTTTCAATAATCCGAAATTTTTCATATAATGTGAAATCTTTGCCAGCTATATTAAAAGTAATTTTTTATTGGGAACATCTATCAGAGTGATAGCATATCTTGATAGATGTTCATTAGCAACTCATGTCTATCACGAAGGACACAATATGAATTATGAATCTGCCAAAGTTTTGACAACCGAAAAAAACTACAAAAAACGTTTATTTTTAGAAGCAACATATATTGCCCAAAATGATCAATGCATTAATAAGAAAACTGATTCAACTAATCTTAGTGTAACTTATGCGTATCTTTTAAATTTTAAAAAAACAAATTCTATGAAAATTCAACTCCATTAACAACCTACTAACCTCACCTAGCCTATAAATTTCAACTTCACTTATAACGACCTAGCCTATAAAATTTATTTTCATTTATATTCTATTTGATGCTATCCATAAATTTACCAATCTACATTAAACATCATTCACTAAAACTTATCCTTATCTAAACTATAAAAATTCAATGTCATTCAAAATCAAACCAATATTTCTATCAACGTCAATTTGAATATTGAATTTTGAATTCGATGAGATTAAAAATTTTCACAAGCTTTAATAATATAAAATCACCGGAGATCTTAATTAATTATTGTAAGTAAAATTTTATTATTGTTATATATTTGAATATATTTCTTATATTGTATGATGACTATGCTTTCAGTCCCAGACGATGAATGCATACGTATTCGAAAGCTCAGAAAATATATTGAAATTAGTCCACTTTGATGTTTCCTTGTCACGTTCCAAAAAAAAACTACTATATATATATATATATATATATATATATATATATATCCAAGGATAAATTCTTAGCCTACTATAGAACCAAACAAAATTTCAATGTCAAAATATTTATTACTCAACATCCTCTTAATTGGATACATTTATTACAGCGAACCTGCAACGTCCCTAGACCTTTCAAAAAGAATGTTTCTTCGTGCTCTGCAAACCAGACATCCACAGCTTTTATTACCTCCTCGTTGGAAGAAAATTTACGACCTTTTAAACTTTTTTTCTGTTAAGGAAATTTTTTGCATAGCAACATGAGATTTGTGTGAAGGGGCATTGTCCTGCAAAAACAAAACACCTTTGGATAGCTTCTTTTCTTTTCTCTTTAATTTTTTCCCTTAGAGTAGTCAGTAATGTTGAATAGTAATCTCCAGTAATTGTTTTACCCTTATCCAAAAAATAAATCATGATTACTCCTAGAAACTGAAGCAAGAACTTTTCCAGCAGATTTTTGGACACGAAACTTCTTATGTCTTGGAGATCCAGAGTGTCGCCATTCCATCGATTGTTGCTTTGTTTCTGGATCGTAGAAATGTAACCAATTCTCATCCATAGTAACAATTCGGTTTAAGAAGTCTACATCGTTTTCAAATCGCGCACACATCGAACGCGATGCTTCTACCCTTGTACGCTTTTGGTCAACATTCAAACAATTGGGGATTCATTCTGCAGCAATTTTTGTCATGTTCAAATTGACGTGAACTATATGATGAACGTATTCGTATGAAATATTCAGTGCTTCAGATATGCGTCTTAGCCCAATTCGACGGTCTGATAAAATGATGTCATGAACTGCATCAATATTTTCGGGGACTGACTCAGAAACTGGCCTTCCCGATCGGTCATCATCTTCAATGGAAAATTTTTCACGGTCGCATACGAAGAACATTGATCACCAAGGGTATTAAGCATATCTTCTTAAATCTGCTCACCTCTTAACCCTTTTAAATACAGGTTCTTGATGATGGCTCGACACTACAATTTTTTCTTTTAATTTATTGCATAACTCTGGTTTAGTTTTCTGACGTCAAACTTTACACTGACACTTCTAATAAGTTGTTCGTTGCTGGTAAGGCAATATTTTGTTTATGCAGTGAACTGGTCTAGGTTCTAGGCTAAATAGATATCAGTACTGCTACTAGTGCTTGCATGGGTTTTCTGAAGTGCTCGTTTTAGCTAAAATAATTTCAGTTTCCTGAATTTTTCGGTTATACCGGAAGTGGACCCAAACTTCATTATTTTATCAATGTAATCAATGTAATTGTTTGCAAAATTACTTTTCTCCATTCTCCATATTATCATAGATTTTTAGTGAGGTTTGTTTTGAATTTAAATTCAATTCACAAGATTTGGATAGCTTCTAATTAATCATTGAACTAATTTGAATAAGTTCAAGAGTAAATATCCTTCAGTCACGGTGGATGAGTTTTCAAATAATTGGATTAAGTATAAATCACTTTTGTGAGACAGTTTACCAAAGAGCATCATTATCACACAGCAATCAGTTGTACAAAACACATAAACAACAAGGAATACACCGATCCATTATCTACAACATAAAAGCTCTATTCAATTGTATTCAACATATTTGAATACATAACCTACAAAGATCGCTTAAGTCATTTATTTCGATAATAGATTAACAATCAGATTATACTGGAAGATAGGAAGTTTGTGTATTGTGACGACAACTTCCATTTCATCGATTTTATTGGTGAATTTTCGAATATTTTATAAGACATATGTGTCATTACCACTCTAAGTTTGTATGTAATTTGATTTTTCTGAATTCACATCAGGTAGATACACTTGTGTTTGATTGGCACAATGCGACCATAAAATTGGAACGAGGTCGTTGTCAGCGTTTTCATCGTCAGGGACTAAAATTATGGTCAAAGTACAATTTAAAAATATTCATGAAATTGTAACAATGACAAAAATTACTTGCATTAATTAAATGAAAATTATGGCGTTCTAAATTTCGTTGTATCTTAACCATTAAAATCTTCGAATTCATAAATTAATATTAATTGACGCCTGATAGAAATATTAGGCTCATTAATTCTAGTTGCTATAGAAATCGTCGTTGATTTTCGTTGGTTAGATTATGAATGGCATTAAATTTTTATAGGTTAGGTCTTTACTCTCCCCATATATAGAATCAACTACTCTCAAACTTTTCTAAACATTCATATTCAATTAAAATGCTCTTTCATCGCTACATGACCGTTCAACACCAAAGCTCAGGTATCAGGTTTCCTCGAGCACCAGTTTTTTATCGTGGTAGGCTCCACTTACTCCAGGCAGCGTCACTGTAGAAAATACAATACTCCTGGGTTCAGTATGGTAATGACGAATACGCTGAAGCCAGTTAAACAGATTTTACTTGCCCTCCTGGGATTTGCTGCCAGTATCACTTACAAAGGTACGGAGTCGTATGAGAAAGGAAAACAACGGTTAAAACAATTTCTTTTATTTAAAATCTACTCCTGGTCTTGTCTTCGCTGCAGACTGCTTTGTGGACGGGCTGCTGGTTCTTCAATAACTGTAGATATAGTTCTTCATTTTAGGGTGGTGATTGCGCTACACACTCCATTTTTACTGAAAGATAAATTACCAACCAATCAATTGCATAACATTTCTGGAATACCTTGTTTAAACTTTGACAAGAAGTACCTTGGTCAGTAGGAGAGGTCACTTACCAATCGCATAACCTCTCACAGAAGCAGAAGCAAATTATATCCCGATGGTTGTTTTTTAGCCACACATGTTTTTTATGAAAAACATTCTATGAATTATGAATCCGCCAAAGTTTTGACAACTGAGAAGAGCTACAATGAAACTATATTTAGAAATAAAATATATTGCCCAAATTAATCAATTTATTAATGAAAAGCTTGATTGAAATGAAATGAAATGATTGAAATGAAAGCAAGAAAATCAACGCCATCGGCAATCAACTGACCTTACCTACCTATAGAATTTAACTTCACTCATAATGACAACTCAATTTATATTTTGACAATAATTTCGGTTTCTGCTGATGAATACATAGGTATTCAAAAGCTTGAGAATATATTAGAATTAGTATACGTTGGTGCTTAATTTTGTCACATTCCCAATATGAAAACGCTTATAAATAGTTATGAATTCCGATGGTAAATGAGGTGTGTAAAATATGTCGAAAGAAACGATTCCTACTATTCACCTCTGAAATAATTCTATCTCTCTATCGTTCTTCAAAGTAGAAAATAACTATTTTCCTAGCTTATGCCTCGACAAATAGTAAATTACATCTCCTCTGAAAAGCGTGATGTCAATCGACCTCTTTGACGATATTAACATCCCCACTGGCTAGCAACTGCAAGGAGGGATTTGTCACACCAACGTGTACTTATCCTAATATATTGTCAAGCTTTCAAATACCTACTCGTATGTATTTATCTTCAGAAATTGAAATTATGAAGAATATACAATTTACTTCAATATATTCTTAGCTTGCGAATACTTACGTTAAAACATAAAATTATGGATTTCAAAGTCCAGTATTCAAATTAACGCTTGATAGAATGAATTGATTGAAATATTGATTCTGGTTACTATAGATATCGTTATTGATGTTTATTGGTTATGAATGAATGACGTTGAATTTTTATAGGTTAGGTAAGGTTAGGTTGTTGTGAATGATGTTGAATACGTACGAAACGACTCGTATTTGCACTAAAATGGGTTATCAAAACTCGTGTATTCAGACAACTGTTGCATGAAGACCAGCAGTGATAGTGCTCTCGATCGTAAGCACATTATCCCTCATTTTTATTTTTATTACTTTTATATTTTTGTAACACCTTGCAATTTCATCAATAATAATTCCAACGTAGTTCAACCCGTGAACTTAGTTCTTTTGTTCATTAGTGACATATTACGTAGCCCTTATAATCATAATTTTTTTAATAACATTTTTTACTTCAGCTAGCTCTTATTATTGCCCATCATAGGTGCATGAAGTCCGTTTCTCTTTGTGTTATGGCGCTTATATTACTTTTGTAATAATCAACTTTACTAAAAATGCTCAAAATAAAGAAAAACAAATTTTCAATCAATTTATTGTAATCTAATTATGAATGGACATCTCAACACACAAATATAATTTTTCTTTTGATTGGTACCAATAAATAATATTCAACAACTATCAATCTATAATTGATCCTCCATTTGGAATTGGATAACAGTCAACACCGTCTTGATGATGAATATCTCAAAACACACTACTAGATATTTTTTGCTGTCGCGCGGACGTATCACATGACAACTTTCACACATAGTCGATTGCTAACGTTAGCAGTCTGTGAGCTGGACATTCCTCATCGATTTTCCTATAGAAGCTGTAAGCCGACAATAATTTGAATACCATGTGACGTTTGACTTCGAAAAAGTGAAGTATTTTTATGTTTTAATTTTTAAAATCGTCTGGATTTTTCTAGATGTAACTCCTTCATCTCTAAGAATGAAAAATAATGGAGTTATTTTTAAGGTCCCGTTTTTGTCATCAATTTCGAATTGTTCTTTCTTCTTTTCTTCATTTTGCTTTCGTGAAAATCTTCGTTTGAATTTTCGGATTAAACAAAATATTGAAATAACTATACAAATTATTGATATTATCAAAAATAATTCAATTGTTATATGGCTTTGTGGATTTTGTATCTCTAGAATTGGTTTTATGTTTTTCGCCATTTTATTAAGTTCTTCAAAATCTATTTCACTTAAATTTGGTTACTTATATATTTGACTATTTAAAAATTCAAAATTCAATTTTGGCAAATTCACTGACTTTCCTTTTCTAATTTTTATATCAGTTGAAAATACCTTTCTACTTGAATTTCACAGTTTTCTAGAATCCTGACAATTGACGGGTTTCTTATTTCCAAATCTGAACCCTGAGGCACATTTAGATAACACTTCAGTTTCTGAATTTCGAAACACTAAAATAGGATAACAGGATATAAATGGAAAAATTTAGGAGTTTAGGATTTCAATATAGGTATATGAGTGGTAAAAATTATTTTGCATTGGAAAAAGTTACTTGAGAGCACAGAAAAAGATAATATGTCAAAATATCACTGAACCTTTGAATTTGTTCTTCTTTATAAATAGTTCGTAAATATTGTATCATTTCTAAAATTTTATAAGTTACCGAAATATGAATTGGATTTAATTTAAAAAATGTAGTTGCGTTTTCAATATTATCAAATAATGTGATTAGATTTTGACAGTCCAGATTTATTTGTGAAATTGTACTATGAAATGTGATGAAGTAATGAAATTATTTGAAGTTATTATTTTGCCCCCTAATGATATATGAAATTTTCCTAAATTAGTTTGAAGTTTTTGTTGGTTAAGCCAAAGAGTTTTTATTGATTTAGTATAATGATCAATTAAATTTTTATGTAAAGATATTTGCATATTTACTTCCTGAATTATTTGTTTTTATATTTGCTGTAAGGTATTTATTGCATTATCGTATCTTTCTTCATCGTCTGAATAGAGAGTTCCAAAAAGCTATTTATCTGTTTTTTCCACAGCATTTATAAATCTTCTTTTTGACCTAATTTTTTATTTGAAGTATTGTTGGAAATTTTTGTGCTCTCCATCATTTGTTCAACAAGTTTATAGATAGGATTTGTTACCGTTTGCCTCTATTACACTATTTCTTAAATTATAAAAATATTTTTGGTAAAATATTAGAAGTATTATCAATGTTCCAATTTCATTTTTTTGTAACAATTTTTCTGAATTAACTTTAGGTTTTTTGATTATATTCTCATGATCCTTCATCTGTTTCTAAGGGTATGTCAGATTTTTTTATAATTTCAGCTTTTTTAAATTTAGGTTATTTTTTATCTCAAAATCAAGTGTGAATCACTTCTATTTTCATTTCTTTTATTGATTATTTTTTATAAAAGTTCAGCATTTTTATCTCTAATTTTATCCTATCATAAGTTATTTTGTGATTCTGAATATAATAAAATATAAGGGAAAAATGATCTCATAATGAATGTAATTAGAATAGAATAATGTGAAAATTTTCTATAAAGTTAAAATAATTATTTTCTCATAACATTTATTCTCATTATTTTAAACGCTGCTTTACCACAATTTAACTGGTGTACATAAAATATACGTAAGTTTTATACATTCCAATAAATCCTCTTTTATTCGGGTCCTAATGTCTCCATGTCCTGAATATTCAATTTCATTTCAGAGGTAACATCACATTTTTTTTATTTCAGTAATAGTGGAATTATTCCTTCATTTTCCATTCAAGAGTCTCCCTAGGAATGTGAGTTTTTGAGCCCCGTTCACAGGAAAACCGTTTCTGACAACTTCAATTGATAGCCCTTAGATTTTCTTCAGTATAATTTCCACGATTTGAATTCTTTCTGACGTACTTCTTGGAGTTTTTCTACAATGAATCTGATGGGACGCATATCTCTGAAGATATAAATGCAAAAAACAATTGGTCATACATTCTGGAGGCCATCTCTACCAAATGCTAGGGTGAGCCCACCAACGTGGAAAATAAAATCAATTGCACATTTTGAAACGAATTTAAATGCCAAAATTATGAAATTAATGTAATACTCACTTAATATGTAGAAATTTATTTCTGCACAGATACCCTTGTTGGTATACTAAAAAGACTAATATTTTTGTAAGGAAAATTATCATTTTCATTTTCTGATTGTTTCAATATATCCTTGACGTGACCGACACACACTGGCCGGTGTGTTTTCGGTCACGTCACGTTGCCAGAGAGGATAAGTAGTGCGATCGAATGACGCATTATAGAGAAAATGAATATCACCACTTGATAGATGATAGAAATCTATTTTGCAATTACTTCTACTGAAACTTTCTAGTTTTATTAAATACGAATTAGTACAGTGGAAACATTTTTCTCATTTTTAACAGCACAATATATCTCACTATAAAAAAACTAACTAGAAAGTAGGGATTCAATCATTTTTCAATCTCAATTTTGGGACTGGTAAAAATTACTTTAGCATTTAGAGTCGATTCTTAATAGATGTCGAAATCATCGTTCATAGGAAATTGTATTTCCTGGAGTTAATGAACTGGAAAGCTCTATTTCGGGACATTTGACGAAGCTAACAGAAAGAGTAATATGCACATGTGTACTATACAATCGATTTTTTAATGAAAATGATTACATACGTGTATATATTTTAAAAGTGAATGATCTTGAATTAGAATCTTAGATAATTTGCCAAAAATGCACCTCCTTCCTCATTCAGTTTCTAAGTACTGTTCTAAAAACTAGTAATTCTCCAATTCCTAGTACTTGATCAATTTCAGGACATCCGCCTACTTCAGTTCAGATAATGTTGTATCCAGTATACTTCCAAATGTCGAGTCCTGAAATTCAGCATTGCCTTGCATTCAGAAAATATCTGCAGTTTTCTTTCTCCACATGTTTGGTTTTTTTGGGTGTTTATTCAGGCAACAATATCTTCTCTTTAATACGGTCCAACAGATAGTTAACACTTCTAAAATTGTGAGTGTGTTTGAGAGAAAAATTCGGGATTTTCATGAGAAAAAACATCGTTTGATAAAATTTTATTCTAAGATTGGTTTGCTGAATAGAGACGAGGTCGTGCTGACACCGATGATGCATCTCTCTGTGGTCACATAAAAATGCACTTATACTGAAAACACAAAAACAACCAGAAAAAATACTTTCATGAACCGTAAGTGAGTGAATCTGTGGCGAACACTACTAGACCATTAACAACATCAAAGTTGATAATTAAGAGCCCGCTTGAAGACATAAAAAGACATTAATTGATTGAACGAAATTTGTATCTAGTACTACACGTCGGAATTAACTTCAAAGTCAGTTTAGTGGGCATCAGCTGATGAAGCGTAAATCCAAAGCAGAAGGAGTTTCCTTATGTTGGAAAATTTTTGAGAAACAGCTTGACATGTCTTTCGATACGATTAGATGAATTAATTACATGCAAGATTATGAGCTGATTATAGGTAAGATAACAAGAATTGCCCACTACAGTTTATTTTGTTTAAATATCGAGTAATATCATCTTTTATACCAACCAATGATACATTATTATCTACAATTAACAATTATGAATTTATTGTTTTTCGAATTAGCATGTAGTTAATTAAAAAGGCATGTGTAGTATAGCTTATACAGCTTATACAGAGCTGGTCTTTGGTTCGAGGAAGCTGAATTTTTATTGTGTTGTGAAGGACATAATCCCTAATTATTATTTGGAAATAATTTTTAAAGCTAAAAGTTTTAATTTCCTCCCACTTCGCCGTTTCTCAGTGGCAACGAGAAAATTGTAGAAAATCTATAGTGAATAAAGTAGTTGATATCGCCAAATGATACTAAAAAAATATTTTCTCTATATACAATAAGATTGATTAGCCGTATTTTCTTGTAGCGAATAAATTACTTTTGCTGAAATGTTCGGTTTTTACTGTTATATTCATTCGGTCTTCATGTAATTTCAGCTCCTTTCTTTGATTTTTGTCGATAGTGACATGTGCTATATAGTATGAAACACCCGAATGAAATGAATTCAATACTGCGTTATTACTGAAAATTGATTTTTTGTTCGGCATTCGGACAAAGCAAGCACATCACAAAAAAAATGAAATTTGAGAAGTTGAATTGAGATTTGGTATTCTTTTAATAAATAGTAACATATAATTCATGCATGCGTAGTTTCTTCCACCTAGTACTTCTATATATTTAATCACTATTTGCATTGGACTTAACATAATTTAGTATATATCTCCTTATACTAAATCATTCAAGTTTTGAATATTTTTTCTTTTATCAAGGGTTTGTGATACCATCTAGTAAATTATATGTCTAAAGGAACTGGCGACGATTAGCTTAGCCTTTGATATGTCCTGGACCATTAAAATTTTTCTAAGCCAGTGAAAACATTTCTTTTTACCTTGTTTAGACGAATATTTTGTCCATTATTTGGATTTATAAAACATCGCTGAGCTCAATTGATATATATTTGGATTCTACGAACACCACTAGCTTCTCCAGCTCTTAATAAATAATTCGATTACAACAAATCTATGGTGTAGCTGCTGTTAGGTCGATCTGAGTGATCGATTCGTATTTACTAATCGGAGGGTGGAGAACTTCGCAGATGCAGATTTGCTACATTTATAATGGTTTATTTTTATTTGCGATAGCAGTTTTGAGGAGGAAATAAATATATTTTCAACGTAAAGCATCACATCACACTACTACCTCCCATTTGGCACTGTATATTACAAAAGCAACAATTGTATGTTGCAAAAAAAAATTCTCTACTGTTTATCAAAACATTCATGTTATTAATATAAAAGTTTTCCTGTTCATTTCAGTGAAATTCTCTAGATTATTCTGTTCGTTTCAACAGTCCTGAATAACGGAGAGGAATGCATCGATGGCGTTGTTATTAAGTACAATGTTTTGCTTTGACATTATTCAACTTATAGAAGACCCTTCTTCTCCTAGTGACATTATTTTTGTTCTCAAGTAGTCTATGTACAGAGTTTTCTGAAGGGCCACACTTTGACAAAACGTTCACAAGTACTCTTCACTCTTCTAGAGTTTATTAAACATATATTTAGTTTGTTAATTGGTGATAAATTTAATTCTATATTTTCAACTGAGAATATACGATACCTATTATTATTTATTACTACTGTTTATTTTGTTTATTCTGTTCCTTTATATAAATTGTTTATAACAGATAACAGGAACCAAAATTTCAAAAGTAGATAAAGTGTCTTGATTTTAAGTTTTTTTTTATGAAAAAAAATTTAAAATAACATATAAAAATTGACGTTTTGACCTTTTAGTTTTTCCTTAGTTTTTACATCTTAAAAATATGTAGCAGGCATCAATCAAATTATTCGTAGTTGCGTTGAAATTTGTAAAATATAACTTAAGCTTTACTTAAATTATTTGGGTCTTTTTTATCATTGATAACTTTCTAGCTCCTCTGTATGTGAACCATTTCAAAAAATTCTCTTTTCTATTAATTTGATTCCGTTCCATCTTTAAAATTGAATGTATGTTTTTTTAATATTTCATAAAAATTTGGACGTATTATGTCCCTTATGACTTATAGCATTATCATATTTATTAAAATAAGTTGATAGTTGTTAAAAAGTCCTGGTACATTTGTTAAGGGAAATTATTCTGTTTCGTTTATGTTTTTTTTTTTTAATTTTTTGTTCTTGCTTTTTTGTTTTTGTTTTAATTTTTTCCGGATAATATAATATATGTATATAAATACATATAAATATTCTTGATTTTAGGACTCTTCTGTTTTAAAATTAGGTTTTTTTTATAGTTTTTAGAAGAAATATAAATTTTGAGGTTTCGTTTGATGTCTTTATCAAAATATAAGAACTTAAAGACAGGTTGAAACGTCAAAATTTATATTTCTTTTAAAAACTATAAAAAAAACTAATTTTAAAACAGAAGAGACCTAAAATCGAAAACATTATACTTTAGGTATTTCTTCAATATTCCTTTTACATCATACGGGGTGAAATTAGCAACCCTCACACCTTAGCAATCTTTGTTTTATTTAAACATATTTTCCATCCTTAATTTTCTTTCCCAAAACCAATACCTGCCGAAAAAAATAAACATCATAATGTATAATTTTCTTAATAAGTTGAGTATTATTATAGTAAACAACAAGTAAATACGGTAAATAAATTTTTTCGAAGTGACAATAGCTTATCATTCTAGAAGTTGTAATTAAAAACTAGATAAAGGTGGTTATTTCTAGCATTTATAATGAATCGTATCATATTTTACATCTTTACTGTTTTCCACACAATTATATCAAAAAAATTATAAATTATAATATTTATTTCTTTCTCCGCAGTCAGTGGTTTAGGGGAAAAATTCAAAGATAAAAAATATTATTAAATAAAACAAGGGTTTTGAGTTATTTCATAAAACCTAGTCTTGAAAAAAAGTTTGCATATGAAATGAAGTAAGAGCTGCTAATTTCACTTCCCTATAATATAACAGAAATTTTGAAAAAATACCCGTAATTAGTCCTTTGCGATTGTACGAAAATTACAGAATTTCAAATTTCTAGCATTACTGAAATTATGGAATGAAAAAATAAATGCTCACCACAATTTAAGGGTGAAATCTCGGAAAGGGGGGGGCTGAATACGGTGTATTTGAATAAATTAGATGTTAATTATGTCATAAATATTAATGGATAGCTAAGCGTGTAAGTGTTAGTGAATAGTTAATTTATAAATATATATATTGTTTGCATAAATTCTATCAAATAGAGAATGCTGAAGGATATACGTTATTTTTCAAAAAATTGGTGATTAAAAATTTTTTTTCCAAATAATTCCGTCTGTTTTTGTACTCATAAATCCCATTTATACAGATTCAAATCAAATAATTTGGATTCCTACCAATGCAATTGATATTTATTTCAGATTTCAGATCAGGCAGATTCAGTTCATATGCATTTAAAGGAGATTTATAAAGATATTTTTCCGTTTGGTTATAATAAACGAAAATCAGACGTCACAAAAATTTTGAAAAGTCACTTACAAAAAGCACTACGAATGGTGAAAAAAATGTATTTATTTATGCTTTCTGTTGGAACTACAGAAAATATTGACGTATATTTAGCTAGATATATATTGACCGTTATCTGAGTTATTTTAATTTAAATCTAATATTTTATCTGGATTGAGGATTTAGAAACTTATTTTGAGAACATACGAGAATTGACTGATGGTCAATTGTTTAAATCTGTTAGTGCTACTAACAACATTCGCAGGATGAGAGTAGTGTACGGTGGACATTGTTTAAGTGACAGTACTGTGGATTAATTATATAGAATATTTGTTGTAGGTTAAACAGACGTTCATGATGAAGATGATCAAAGACGCAAGTGTGGTTAATGGAAATAATCAAGTGATACTGGAAACACGGAAGTTCACGATTAGTAAACTTTCTACAGAATTACCAGAAATTTCATGGTCTTTCCCATATAAAATTGTTATCACGAAGCTAGGATACCTAAAACTGTATGCCCGTTGTAGTTTTCAGCCTTCCTATAAGCTTTATGATTTCTAATCATATATATGGTTGGATTCAATGTATCTGAAATTGTATGTAATTGTTCAAAGCAAATTATTCCGAAGTGTTATGGTGAAATTTCGGAATAGACTATCTAACACTAAATAATTGTTTTTAATTATATTCAATCTTTCACTGAAGCTTTGAAAATACGACTATATCTATCAAATGAATTCTCTATATGCATAAATTTCGTTTATTTCTCAGTTCTTATATTATAGGAGTGCGTATTTTCAAAACTATAGTGTTTTTTCACTATTATGAACTGAATGACTAAGGTGTGATGATGAGCGTTCTCTACCGTTTTCAATATCTATCACATTTTGATCCTGAATAGTATTTCTCAAGTTCATTCGGAAACATGAAGGAAATTGATTTCCTGCTTTTTTCATTCAACATTTTAAAGTTTATTTATATTTAGTACGAATGTGTTTTCGTATAATTACAGTTCTAAAGTACATCTTTAAATGTTTGTTATGTTTGGTATTAACTGAGAGGGTTAATATAAATTATTTTCGAAGCTTTCAATTAAGGTTTCTTCAATTTAGGAGTGAAGCGACTGGGTAATTGAAACAGGCTAGCGAGCGAATTTCTCCAGTAAAGCTAACATTATCTTGGTGAATGATGAGTATCCTCTAGCGTTACACGGAGTAAAACTTATTAAGAAGTATTTGTACAGAGAAATACAAATCCGTAGAAATGGTATTCTCTGGAAATACACAAAATTTAAAGATAGTTGTTTGATTGTACTTATTGAATATTGCTGCTTTTTCGATGATCAACTATGTTTTTCATGTTTTGAGATGTATTTCTTATCATGTTTCTGTTCATGTTTTCTCTTATGTAGCAATGTTTAAGAATCTGCTTATTGTGTGTTTATTTTAGTTTCTTTGTTGTTCTATTTTCCAATTTTCACCTCTAATCCTAGAAAAACTTATATGGACTGTAGTTTTTGATAAAAAAAGTCACATTAAATGCGGCATTTTTATGTACCATGTCATTCTAACTGAAGAAATTTTTGTGAAAATTTTTCACATCTGATTGAGCTTGTCGCACTATTTTTGTTCTTAACAGTTCTCTGATCACCAGTCAGTGTTAACGGTTTTATTTGAAGATGTGCACCACGAATATGAACCGAGAGATTACATTACCAGTACATGCAGTTTCAACATACTTTTCCTATTATTTTTGGTTTATTTCTATATTAAAAATACCGTTCAGAGGTTGAAAAGAAACAAGTTCGATAACAAATGGACGGTTGAACTAAAGCGTAAAATACACAGAGGGAAGTAAAAACAATGCTGGAAACATATTACTAAATCGTATATGCATTGATTGTTTTATAATTCTTCAACCATATTTTTGTTTAAATTCCAACACCCATATGACATTTCAAATTTTAATGAAAATTCAACTCATATACTTGAACTTTTGTATTTAAAATTGTTTCGAACAGCTTAAAATCATTGCTTTCTCGGTGATAATAATGGGATTGTAAAAGGCAAAAGCCATTTTCTCAAAGTAAATAAAAACACAGTGCGATTAATACATTGAAAAACGGGAAGCATTAACTTTTAGCATGAATTACAAGAAAAAATTAAATTAGTCATTTGTATGGCTTTCTTTCTCCAGAAATATGAACCAAATATAAAGGCATATTGATAAATGATAAGTAATTCTAAGTGCGTCAATCACAATCTACAAATGCAAAATGGCCAATTCTTTATCAAAATATGATATTGACACTGACAATTTGCGTATTTATATTAAGCAATAGATCACCTTCATCATGAATATCAAAGGATAAAATTAACTTAGAAATTTGTTCGACATCTTGGTCTCTACATCTCAAATATATAGCAGTAATCAATTAAATTATTTGTAGTTTTATTATAATTTACATAATAGAACTGAAAATTTTACTTAAATTATTTGGATCTTTTTTATCATTCAAAGCTTTTTTCGTTCTTATGAATGTGAACCATTCTAATAAATTCAATTGATTACCGCTATATATTTGAGATGTGGGAACCAAAGAAAAAAATAATTTTTCTTATTAGAACAAAGTTTTGAGTTGATTTTATCCTTATTTTGATATTTATGATGAAGGGGAACTATAAATCAATATAAATAAGCAAATTGTCAGTATCATTATCATATTTTGATAAAGACTTAAAGAAAAGTCGTAACGTCAAAATTTGTATTTCTTTTAAAAACTATCAAAAAAACTAATTTTGAAACAGAAGAGACCAAAAATCAAGAGCATTTAGATGCATTTATACATATACAGATATATATATATATATATATATATATATATATATATATATATAAACTTTTTCAATTTCTTATATCTAAGACCTTTTCATATATTAATGCATCTAAATTCTAAATGTTTTCGATTTTGGGTCTCTTCTGTTTTAAAATTAGTTTTTTTTTGATAGTTTTTAAAAGAAATATAAATTTTGACGTTTCGACTTGTCTTTAAGTCCTTATATTTTGATAAAGACATCAAACGAAACCTCAAAATTTATATTTCTTTGAAAAACTATCAAAAATAAAACTAATTTTGAAACAGAAGAGACCTAAAAACAAGAACATGAAGATGCATTAATTATTATATATATGTTACAGTGAAACACCGAAATCTGGTGAATGTCGACTTCCACCTGTTAATGTTTGGTGAAAGATCGAAATATTTGCTAAATACCCTTATTTCTGACTTACACCAGTGAATGTTGACATTCACGATGCACTAATGAATGAAACATATTGGAGATTTATACTTTCTTCTCCGTAATTCAGTCGCTATAAAACGTCACAAGGGGGACGTAACTTTTTCACCTCTCTTTCTGAAAGGAATGACCAAGAATTTAAAATACACAGTACATTCTACATGAGAAAAGAAATTAATAGTAATAAAAAAATGACTTACTTATGTGATTAAAATCTCATTTATTGCAACAACGTAAACTATTATGACACTTTGAATTGCACAAGAGTCCCTTGCTTTTACAACCGCATTTATTTGTGGAACACTTTCTTTTGTAATAATAGCGTGTATAGCCTTGTCCACCGCTTTTCGAATTACTTGCAGCTGTTTCTCTCAGCGACATTTCTTGAAAATAAATCTCATCTATGGAAAGTGAATTTTCTTTGTAAATTGCGAACTGATTACGTGTGTAAAGCTGCTTGAGGGTACCATTTTTATTTGCCAGTTTATAGAAGTAGGAGTCTTCTATTTCAACAACAACCGCTAACACATTTCGGCTATCTGTACTACCACGGTCGACATCAGGGACTTGTATTTGTACATTATCACCAATTTGAGCAGGAGGAAATTGTTTTTGTGAGGTTTGTAACATTTTAGTTGCTTGCTGTAGAAGACTTTCTTTCGCGGCCGCTCTTTTCATAGAAATCAACTTTTTCAGTCAGAATTTGATGTGAAGACGTTGTAGGTTGTAGGTCCTCTTCAATATTGTTCTTTGGAATATAGTTTTCGGTATAACCACCGCTCAAATTTTTTTTATAAGCATTAACAGTTTCTTCAAGCTATTCTTCGGTTTCAGAAGTATTGGTAATTTCTTCGAGTTGTTTCTCAGTTTCAATATTTGCGATTTGTTCGCCAGGCAAAAAAGACGATGCTATGCTTCTTTTCGCTTTAACGCCAAACATGGCTTCATAAGGACTTTGGCGTATTCCTTCGTGGTATGTAGTGTTCTTGGCAAATTGAACAAATGATAAACCATCTGACCATTTATGTGTATCGTTATCGTTCATCCATGCAGTTAGCATATTCAGTATATCCTGATTGGCCCTTTCAACTGAGCCTTGTATTTAACTGTGACGAGGATTTCCATGAACTATTTTAACACCTTTCCACATAGCGCATATTTCGGATATGACTTGATTATTAAATTCTCTATCATTATCTGATTGCAATATTGCTGGTGCACCAAATGTTAAAAATATTGAAAGAACGTGATGCTCTACTTCTTCAGCTCTTTTAGTTTTCAAAGGTCGTAGCTGGACAATCTTAGTTAAATGATTTTGATACACCATTATGAACTTATATTCGCCATCTCTGTTTGACTGCAGATCTATCAGAACAACTTGACATCTTGAGTTTAATTCAGAGCTAACCATTGGCTTTACAACAATACCTTTTTTAGGTGTTTTAGGTGTTTCATTTGACACTGTTTGCATAAATTTAAATAAATTAGAACTTCATATGTGATATTTTTGTATTTAGCTTGCAACTCTTTGAGCATACGTATTCTTCCTCCGTGGCCTATTCTGGTGTGAGTTTCACATAGTATACTGTACAATTCTGCATTGGTAACATAATACTGTATGTTCGTTTCCCCTGGTTTTAATGGTACAATTAACTTCTCTTTATCATTAATTTTTGAAACATCAAAACGCTTTAATCGTCTGTAATCCGAAGGTGTGTTGCATATAATTTTAGCAGAAACCACTTCATAAAGTATTTTAGAATACTTTTCTTGAGTAAAATAAAAACAATTGTCTGCTGGTTTACCCGCAATTAATGCATTTATTTTTTCAAGAAAAAGATCACGATTTACTGCAGTATCCATTTAGTATAAATTAGGGTATCGGAAAAAAAATTAAGAAAACGTTGCTCGCGTTATCAAAGCTTCCATAAGACTGACAAAGCTGATTGACTCCGAGCAGAACAAAAGATTTGTTTTTTGACTCTTCTGTTTTGGACCTCCACCAGAGCATATCTGTGATTGTCAACACACACTGGACAGGGTCCGAATATACAACAATGTAATAAAATATTTCGATTTCTCACCAAGCGACTATGTGAATGTTTCACCGGTGAAAGTCGACATTCTCCAATTTCGGTCATTCACGGTAACATATATATGTATTAGTATTAATTAAGTTGGGTATTTTATTGAGACACAGGAGAGAAAAAAAGTCGCAAGAGAGTTGGATGCATGGAAGAAATTCAGAATTTCGGGAATATCAACCGTCAAAGGTATTTTTTTCTCCAGGTGTATCTAGATCCGCGCTCTAATGAGCTTGGTATATTGATATGACGTGGCACCCCTATAATATTAAAGCAGTACAGGAATTGAAGACAATAGACTTTAAATTTAAATTAACTTTTGGAAACGCCTTCGTTCACATAAATAATGTTATCTACTCGAATGCATTTCATTCTAACGTGAAGCTGGTGTGGTTGGAATAATTCTCGTCTTGAAACGCAAACATTATTCAATTCACTTAGGTCACAATGTAGATGGAAATTACAAAATAGGGTTTCTTTTGGTAGTTTTTTAAGAAGTTAAAGCCAGATTTTAATCGTTAAATATCTCGCTTCAAAGTTGCAATAATCGCATGCATACATTCAAACAACATGATTTCAGAAGGATGGGCCCTGTGTCACGTATGAAATATAAGGGCCTCCGACTTTAATTCAACAGTCTCAAATATGAGTTACTTGAAATCAAGATAAATGGACTAATAAAATTCCAGCCGTTGAAGCTGAATATTGAAGAAGAAATTAATGTCATACAAAAAAGGTCCAAAACATTGGCTATCGACAACGTCGTCATTTTTATGAGTTTATGAGTCAAATCGCAAAAAACAAAAATAGTTTCATATTCTCCGTATTTTCAAAAGTTAGTTACTTCTTGTAGTCCAGTCAATAGAGGCTCAAAAAGGGGGTTCACCTTACAGCAAATGCGGGATCTTTTTTATTTTTTTTGTTGTTTGGGACCATTAGGTAGTAATTTATACAAGTTTCCATCTTCTCCCCATCCTTGCTTCGTCCGCCATCTTGAAAAAACTGTCAGAAATCGGCACTTTTTTAAGTTCTTGGCCTCTAGCTCATTCCCAGTTCATTTCATTGAAGATATGTTTATATAAGAAAATGTAGATTACTAAATTTCCAACAAATTTGTTTTGAAAGTTTTTTGTGTAGGGCCAAGCGTTTTCGAGCTATGAGAAGGCGAAAAAGGTCGAAAATTGGAGATTCGGCAAATTTTTCACTTTCGCTCCACTACCATCGCAAAAACAGGGGGAAGACTTGATCTCAGCAAAAAGTTTATAGAATGAGAGTTGTAGAGAATCATGTATTGAAAAAAATCGACGAGCTATGGGTAGAAGTGGGGGTAAATTTAAGAAAACTAGAAAAAATGCGTTTTTTGTGATCCAGCCCTGGGGCACCGTGTTGATGGAAGTTTTTAGTTTTCATTATTTTACAACCATTTTTTGAGCACAGCAGTGCGTCTAAATAAGAATGCTGGAAGAGCAAGAGGCTCAAGCTGAACACCTCAGCAGATGTAATATTTGATGAAGCCACAGTGAACACAACTCCTCAAGACAAATTCCTGTTCAATGAGAGTAATAAAAAACGATTTTTTGCCCTCCTCAGAACAACGCCTGAAGCGTCCAACGTCATGAACCAGCAAGCTGAGGAGGATGCTGACGTGCTCATTGTGACCACTGCTAAATCGATGGCTTTTTCGTACGACGCTGTAATTATTGTGGGGGAAGACATATATTTTAAAACATATATTTTAAAAAACCAGGAAGAGGCAATTCACCTGACGTCATGTACTCAACTTCATCATTTATATATGACTTCGCCGTGAACCTGCTGCTTATCCACGTTATCAGTGGGTGTGAACAACGTCAAACATTTATGGGTTCGGAAAAACAAAATTTTGTTCCCTGTTCCGGAAGAATCCATTATAGTTGGAGATAGGTGATGTCTTCATGGACCCAGAAGCCACATTAGAGGACATCTTCAAAGCAGGAGAGCAAATATTGGTCGTCTTCTATGGTGGAGAAAATGACCGGAAGAAACACCCGATCATCTTTGGCTGCACAAAAGGAAGCAGGGGCTTGATTCCAACTACAACCACCAGAGATCCTGCTCTAATACAATGCTGAAGACGGTGTCATGCAGGTGTGTCACCGGCTGTTCCGTAGCATGTGGATGCAGAAAAGCCGGTCTGCATTGCTCTACTTTATGCAAGTTCTGCTCCAGCGGAAAGTCCTGCGACAACCATCAACGACCTGTCCATACCATTCGACGAAGATCCTGCAGAAGAAGAGTCAACCTTCCCGACCCCCCCTGCGAAACGTCCCCGGTTACTGTAACAACCTCCCTCCCCCCTTCTTTTTTAAAGTTTTTATTTTAGTGCTTATGGTGTTCATTATTAAATATGTAGATAATTAATATATAAAACGAATTGTATTGTAATCTATTTTTTGTAAATATACACTTTTTTAAATGAATGTGTAACGAATTTGTTCTCTCCCATCTATTCATATTTCTACAAAAATGGTTCAAATTAAATGCACTACTGTGTTTAAAAAATGGTTGTAATATAACGAAAACGAAAACTTTCACCAACACGGCGCTCCAGGGTTGAATCACAAAAAACGCATTTCTTCTAGTTTTCTTAAATTTACCCCTACTCCTATCCATTGCTCGTCTAATTTTTTTCGATACATGATTTTAAAAAAAATTAAATTCTCTACAACTTCTATTTTATAAACGTTTTGCTGAAATCAAGTCTTCCCCTTTTTTGCGATGATAAGTGGAGCGGAAGTGAAAAATTTGCTGAATCTCCAAGTTTCGACCTTTTTCGCCTTCTCATAGCTCGAATACGCTTGTGCCTACAAAAAAAAACGTTTTCACCAAATTTGTTCTAAATTTAGTTATCTACATTTTCTTATATAAACTGGGAATGAGCTAGAGGCCGAAAACTGAAACCAGTGCCGATTTCTGACAGTTTTTTCAAGATGGCGGACGAAGCAAGGAGGGGGGGAAGACGGAAATTTGGATTAATTACTACCTTATGGTCCCAAGCAACAAAAAATATAAAAAACGATTCCGCATTTGATGTAAGGTGAAGTTCGTTTATTGACTGGACTATTGCGCAGTTCTTCAATTTATTGTCGAATATTAAGCAAGCTGAATCAATTACATTCATATAACCTTCAAAAGACATATGTTATAATTTGAGAGGATGCCCTTTTAAATTAAGTATAGGTAATTTTGAAATAAAATGTCGAACAAAATAGAAATAATGTTTTTGGGCGTGACTATAAGATTTCTTTTTAGTTGGATCCTAAACGTAAGTGGAATTTAACGTCAGGAATAAGAATGATAGGTATATAGAAACGAGTCTTTGGTTAGAATGTCATCTCACAAACTAGGGAATCAGTAAGCATCTTTGAAGTTTAAGCATTTTGTCAGCTTGATATGAAGCACGGTTGTAATCAGAAGCTGAGATTCATATATGAGATAATGATGATGAATAGTGGTTTCCAAGCTAAGGATATGTTCACTACTGGAGCTTGGTTGACTTATGTCCGAGTTATAATTTGGTAACCATATACTACTTGATCAACATTCATATGCTTTAACTTCATTGAGTAGTGTCTAAGTTAGAAGTAGATATTTCAATATAAGTATCAAACAATATTTCTCGCTACTTCAACAACAAGTGGCAGAAATCTGGGGAAAAAAGTGCACAACCAAGCAGCAAACACATCTAGCATAGTCAGAATCTAAACAAAGACTTTTACTGACACGAAACAGATTAGTAGCAGGCTAGAAAATCCATAGTCGTGTGAGAAATGAGAATATACAAGCTGGAAAAGAACAAGACGAGAATGGAGAGACCACGTGAATAGGAATCCAGGGAACTGAGTACTCAAAAAAGCGAAAATAGGAGCGAATATCAATAAAACGAGTAATAAGACTACCAGAGACAAACTAGTAAGAAGAGGATACAAATGGAAAGGAACAAAACTAGATGGTTTTAGATCATAAAGCAGATAGTGAGAACGATAAAAAAATCTGCAGCTTTCAAAACGTTTTATACATATGTTTCCAAGTATATTTATAAACAGCCACTTATCAGTATTATGTTTGAGATTTTAACGGATTCAATTTCAAAAGCCATTTCATCAATTTTACCCGTGAACACCTCCGTACTAAATCTCTCGCAATTTGAGTGTTTCATAAATATACTAATTGCCTTTCCGAACTAAAATCCCTGAACAGAAATGATATATCTATGCTTACCGAGCAATAAGATCTGAGAACGTTCACTAAAAATAACGCAAATTTTACAGTTTTCATGTCATACCAAATTGAAAGAATTTTCATGAAAAATGCATTATGTAAAATGGATAAGATAGCGTTGAAAAGGAACTTAAAATTGTTTGAATGGAAATTGGAGAAGTTTGTCATTTCCACAAAATAGGTTGGTATGACGTATAATAAACAATTGAGACAAAAATACTAGTTTTTCTTGTTTGTTTCTCCGAATTTATCCATCTGATTACAAGAGTTCGAAAAAACTTCAACAAGAAATTCTTGATGATTTACTTTATTTCATTTGTGGTTTGTTCCCAACAAGAAGTTTCCGACAAAAGATTTTTTCTCACGCACCGTAAAAAGAAATCATTTCATAATTATCTTTATTTGTCATTTCATCCTATAAATTATAAATGTGTTTCATTGTTAGTGATGGTACGGACATGTCCCTAAAAGAAAGTTTAGATCAAAACATAACAATATATGTTTCATTTTTCCTTAGCCAGCATAACAATAGATTTTCGGTGAATGAATCGCTTCCTTTTGATAAGTAATGTTAACTACTACTCTGTGAAAAAGACTTGTGAAGGTGCGAACCAAATACAATTCTCCGACAAATTAATTTTCCACATTGTCATAAACGTAATAGCGAACCATTAGAAAATATTTTCCATTTTTGCTGGAACTGAAGCTATTAATTCTTTTATTTCCTCATATTCGGTAGTTTTACCGAATAAGGGGAAATCTTTCTATCAAAAACCAATTAAGTTTATTTTAGCTTTTATGAAATGAAAAGAATATAGCGAATTTTTAAGAGGAATAAGGTCTTTAGAGGTCTTTTAGGTACAAAGTGTTCGAAGGAAAGACATAATTATGAAATCAATATAATATTCTTGCTATATAAAAAAAAATATCAAAGACAATGAAACTGCCAAACTTTAATTAAGTTCTTCCTTACTATAGTCACTTCAACAATTTAAGTTGATAATGAAATGTCTATCTTATTTTCAATACAAAGGTAATAACAATTAATCAGTGGTTCATCATGTCACTTGCGTTATAGCCTACAGGATGGTCTCGTCTTTCTTCAGCTTCGAACGCCTTCCTTTCTCTTCTCTATCTCTTCCAAGAGCCACCCAGTTTGATGAACCAATCTTTGTAGCATATTCGGAGACTCTCTCCATCCTAACATTGGCTATATGAGTTGTAAAACAAAAGATTATATTTACGTCTCCAGACATTATTTTCTTGGATGGCCTGAATGGTCTTATTCGTTTTTATTAGGGTTTAGGTTTTAGAGTCATAAATTAAAACGTCTTACAGATTTGTACTTCTTGAGAAATTCATTGTACGTGAATATTTCCAAAATAACATCATTTCTTGGGTTTATCGAGGCTTCGAGGTATACGAACTCCTTCATCGCTCCGATGTTATATTTCAATATTTTGACGCACATTTCTAGCCCGGCGCTCTTTACGGCATTCTCAAGATTTTCAAAAAATTCTTACTTTTCTTAGAGTTCTAGAGGTCATTAATCCTACTTCATTTTGGATTAACATAAACATATGTATTATCATGGTAATCTTATACATTTATTTTCTATTTCTCATCAATAACTGTGTACTTCGTATTCAAACATTATTAATTCAATAGAAAAAAGCCTATTTTCCATTACTTTATTAGAATGAACAAAAATAGTTCACTTGTGACTATTAAGTAATGAATGATAACTAAACGAATAATGAAAAAATGGACTAATACCTGTCAAAGAAATTTATTTCGTTTATACTTAATAATTCTATTTCTACTTCTAAAGTGCGAATAGTATCTAATTAAAACTTCACAATATAATAAATTGCATTGCAAAGTGAAGTCATTTAGGATAATAATAGGGGTCGAAATGATAGGTAATAAACTAAAAATTCGTAAAGACCTTCATTTTTGGACTCATGTTGTCTCGATAGCCACATAAAATGGAAGTCTTGAGATCATTGAGATCAAAGGTTAAAAATCGATTTTGCTTTTAATGTAAATATTGTGGAGAAAATAATTTGCTAAAGTTCCTTTTCAAACGTTTCTCTCTATTTCAAACCATTTTCAAAATGGAAGGCTTCGAACACGCAGCGTATAATGAATTATCTACATCAAGGTGCTGGTTTTCAGTATAATGGATTAGCTTGATCCAATGCTTAGGAGAGAGGCTGAAGAAGATAGTATCTTCGATCTCAAATTCCTTCAAGAACAAATATCAATATCATGGCGTGAATTGGATATTCTTGAGGCGCAGGAAGACAATGGAAAAGAAGAATATTGACATCCACGCTCATTTTTTATCAAAACCTTCCCACGTCCAAAGTTTAGTTATAGTAATTCTATAAAACGATATCGCCGAATAAAAATAAAATGCACTTTCTCCATTATTTTTTTATATCAAAAGTAATATGATGAAAGAATAGCTGATTAATGAAAGATATTGCTCAATGTGATGTAATAATAAAAAAATGAATTGTTTACAACAAAAGATATATATTACAGATTATAGACTGTATTCGGCGTATTGTATAATGCAACGTTTGACTTTGCATTATGATGTAGACAGTTATCCTCTGCCCATTTTTTCTGCAATTAAAGTATATTAGTTGTTATAGGTAGGAAAAAAAGTACACAGTATTAAAATATTTTCGCTTTTTGTAGTAGTGAATTAGTGTCTCTCTTGAACAATTGCACATCGTCTCTATAAATTACATTTAAAGTAAATAAGTAATACATTCTCTATCAAATTCAGAGAAGCTTTGTTTTTTAGTCTTGCCTTTTGCTATTCGTCACAGAAAAAACTTTTTTTGTGAATGTTAACTATTATTTAATAGTTGCTGCAATTTTTGTACACTATCGGTGAAAAGTTTTTGCCCACTCTATAGTTTGCGTGATACACAACAAATTAAATCAATAAGATGGATTTTGATACATCATATTCAGCTAAGAATACAGTGTTAATAAAACTACAGTCTATAATTATTACACATTTAAATTTTTGATTCATCCATGCAACCCCATTTTACTTTTATTTTTTCGGTGCACAATTTTGGCGTTCTCTGTAACGGTTTCAATGACAAATATTTCTATTTCTATTTAATTCCATTCTTTTTTAGTATATTCCAAAGATTTGAAGTGAAAGTAGAACACAGCTTTCTGACTTTCCTGTCCAATTTGTTCCACATCAATTCAATCGGGTTGAGGTTGAGCGACTGTGGCTCATTTTAAAACTTACAGATCTGAATTTGTGAGAAGGAAAACAAATCGTATACGAACTTCACAAAAAGATGTCCGTGAAGTATAAATCACATCACGTTCTTGCGTCTCACGGGGCTAACTAGGACTAAGCTACAATCATAAACAACGAAGGAATAATTCACAGCTGAAGAATAATAAACAATTAACCGATATTTGCAAAGTTTCTTGTCTCACTCGACGACAAAATAAAAATATGCGCTCGTATAAAGTGAACAAATAAGGGAAACTGTTATGTTTGGTTTGCAAGACACACCGTTTCAACCTTCGCTTGACAATACTCTTGATCGTTATGTACATATCTGACTATAAAATTGGTTTAATAAAGTGATTTCTTCATAAAGATGCGAAATAAAGTATTTTCGCAAACTTTATTGTTGTCATAAAGTATAGAGTATAATTACCTGAAATAACGTACAATTCTTTATTATAAGTACAGCTGGCTAGCTAGAGAGGATAGGCTATTAAACATATGTTATATAACCGTAGCGATACTTACCATTCTTCGTAAAATATGTTATACTATGGATGAAATGGCAGTAACTATCCTTTCAAAAATATCTTTATCATTATTCTCTTAAGCACAGACGTTTAATTTCATTATATCGTATGATACAGAATTAAATTACCATACATTTTTGCTTTCAGATCTCAAACATAAATAAATTTGAATCAGTGGAAGATGACGTTAATTTGTATATTGTCAATATTACTGTAACTGAGTAGTTTGAGTAACTTGAAAAAAACCTTTTTGTGATTTTTATTTTGATGTGCTTAGTATGTACAAAAAATGATTTTTATAAAGAAAACTATCTATTGAACAAAAAATTATTTATTAGTCCATGAGATTGACAAGGACCGAATCTCCATCACATTACAATTAAAAACGTTTAGATTGTCGACTTCCATTTTTTGAAGTGATTTAATATATAACGACCCACAAGATTGTATAATACGTTTTTTGACGACAAGTGTACCTTCGTATTAAATGGTAAAATTGATTTACATATCTAACTGTTGTTAGTAAAGTGAGAGTGATTCTCAGTTATAGAAAATGAATGTTTAGGTAGGTATTTCAAGGAATCCCATTTTGAGATCACTATTAATCAACGGAAATCTCAATGGAACCACCTATTCAAACTTGTTATAAGACCTTATTTACCCAATTATTACTAACACATTGGAACAGGACGGGCACACCCATATAATGGTAGACGCGTAAGACAGTTTTTCAGACAAAGTTTTCCAGATATTTGAATTGAACGAAGAGTTCCAATAGAGTAACCGGTCAGATCAACTTTATATTTTTCTGGAGAGACCTAAATATATGCCACTTCGCCTGCAGATCTTGCAAGGTTGGGACAGAAAATAGTGACGGAATATCGACTCCTGGCACTGGAGCTGTTTTTAAATGAAAATAGGGTGTCTCATAGAGAAGTCATTGAAGGTCATTTTGAACATTTAATTCGTCAGTTTAGTAAAATTTTTACTAAGAACATGAACTAATAAATTCACTAACATAGTTTATAAAATTCGTTATTTGGATTATAACAACATATACATTGATTGAACTATAAAGACACTCACCGATTGGTTACGCAGAAAAGTTACATATAGTTATACCCTGAAAAATGTTCTCTGACTTAACAACATGTGTTCTATAAACGCTATTCTATGAAGTATGAATTTTCCAAAGTATGAACAATAACAAATTACTGTGAAAAACTACTTTTTATCAATTAAAACTGATTTAAATATTTTTTGTATAAAAATCCAGCAGCACCCATAACGAACTATAATGCCTATCCATATGTCATTCAAAACGTTTCATCTGATATAACCTTGAATTTGACGTATTCCAATTACAAAAGCAAATATAATTTACAATACAGTTTTTACTATTTGAATAGCTAAGCATCTACATTCAGGATAGATCTATCAGCTAAACGTATCATCACTTATCTTTATGGTGACATAGGATGATACGAAATGAAGTTTAAATATCATTGAAAGAATATAATTATCCAGAAAAAATTATAAATAACATATTCAAGAAAAGGATAAGCAGATACTACAATCAATTAAAAAACAAAACAGAAACAAAGGATCAAAATATAAAATATTTTTCGTTACCACTCTTCCCAACAATTATAAATTTATTTCAATAAATATGATATTAGTACAAGTCATAAAGGACATAATACATTATCCAAATATTTCACTAAATTAAAATCTAAGACATCAAAAAACAAAAGAAGTAATATTATAAATCAAGTGCCTTGTACTAATTGTGATGCTGTCTACATAGGGTAAGGGTAGTTAAGGTAGTTAAGGAAAAGGTAGTTCTAGAAGAACCAGCAGCAGCCCGTCCACAAATCAGTCTACAGCGAAGACAAGACCAGGAGTAGATTTTAAATAAAAGAAATTGTTTTAATCGTTGTTTCCCTTTCTCATACGACTCCGTACCTTAAAAACTTTGTAAGTTATACTGGCAGCAAATACCAAGGTCACCAATCCAGTAAGGAAAGTGAAATCAGTTCAACTGGCTTCAGCGTCTTTGACATCATCATACTGATCCCTGGAGTATATTATTTGTTCAATGACGCTGCCACTGCAAGTGGAGCATACCACGATAAAAAACCGACGCCCGATGCCACCCGATACCGCTTTGGCGTCGAACGGTAGCGACGAAAGAATTGAATATTTGAAGGTTTGACTGTACGCTTAATATTACGATGTTTTAGAGAAGTTTGAGAGTAGTTGATTTTATATTTAGTCAGGTTGAAGACCTATAAAAAATTAATGTCATTCGTGATATAACTGAGGAAAATCAACAACGATTTTTACAGCAACCAGAATCGATGAGTGTAATATTTCTACCAAGCGTCAATTAATATTGATCTATGAATTCGACGAAGGTTTTTGAAAGATACAACTAAATTTAAAATACCACAATTATCAACTAATTAATGTAAGTAATTTTTGTTATTGTTATACTACTGTGGATATTTTCAAACTGTACTTTGACCATAAATTTCAGTCCCTGATGATGAAATTAAAGTGGTTATAATAGAGATATGCAGAGACAGTGTATTAGAACGCAAATTGGTTTGATATACACGACCTAGTTAGATATGACTAGGCCGAGAATTGTGTCTTAAATACTCCATTACATTCATGAAAATGAAAAAAGAGATATTCCTAAGAAATTTCCCCATAAAATGTGTAGGTTCAGGGTATGAAAAGTTTTAATTTGAAAATCGAGTATGCTATTGAGAGCATTTGCAAACAAAACGGTTTCTAGTATACATACTTACATACTTTGAGTGCGATAGTTACTGAAAACATAGGTCAAGTTATATAGGAATTTAACCTTGTTATATGAAAAAATTGTGTTAAGCACATGATGAAGAGAGAAAATAAATAATCTATTTTATCACATGTCAATACTAATCGACTTTGACCGTTCCAGGTCCGAAGACTCTTGATTTTCATATAAATACGTTGATATTTTTTTGATGATTAGTAGAAATATATAATATCATAAATTTTATTGTCAAAAATGAACCACTCATATAAACTAATGCGTAATGAAGCAATGAAGTTGCCCGTGAAGACACTGATGAAGAGGTTAGTCATCCGATAGTCACAAACATCAAAAACACTTGTACCAATCTCAGCTAAAGGACATAAGGCAGAAACGTGATGAAACACTTCAAGAGTATGAAGTAGACATTTCCCAACTTGTCCGATTCGCTTATTCATCAGCACCAGTGAACATTATGGAATATTTGAGTATCCAGGCATTTATTGACAACAACTTAATAAAAAGTATGGTTGACAAGAAACCAAAGAAGATCATATACTGGGATTATGGCAAGATAGAGTATATACGCAGTGCGTATGTATCCCAAGACTCCGAAGGACGAAGAAGAAGGAGAAGCACTGACCCAAGATCGTTCCAAAGACCCTCTCATCTCACAGATCTCTCAATGACAGAGTATACAAGTATGTGGATGGATCTAACATACACATTACACTCAACCTTATGTAGTTGATGCTTTGAAAGAACTTTCTCCACACAAAACATTATTAAACGCATATTATTACGTTATTGTTCATCCCTTTTTTGAGTATTATAATCTTATTCCTTGTTTCATATTCTTCGTACTAATACATACGGTCAACTGTTCATATTTATAAAATTTGGTAAAACTTTGCTGTTTCCTCTCATTAATTGTTTTTATTCTATATCGTAGTCAGTTTTGTTCTGATTGCTGAACGTGAAAGGGTAGAGAATGGGAGTGGGAGAGACAAACTTAGAAACGGAAACCAGAAATAAATCAAGAATCTAAGCATTGACAACCCGTTCGTGACATCGTGCACCCAATAGGTGGAGCCTATTTGTGGTGACTTGAAAAAAGTTATGTGTTTATCATGCACATATTGCTTTCCACATAAATACTATTAAACTTTACTAGATAAAAGTAACGAATCTTATTTAGCAAGTTTTAGGCAGGTGTTTCCCATAATTAGAGTGATGGGTACTCTGATCAACAACGTTTCAATTAATGTATTTCCACATTCTGGCATTATAAAGTGATGATAATGGCTACTATTTTATGTACCATATTGAAAATAATAGTTATACCTATACATATACATTATACATCCAATCGAAAGACATGTTTGTTCCACCAACAATTATGTTTTGGTTATGTCAGATTAGTTTATAAGTTTTCACGTCGAAGTTCATGATAGCTAATAGTGTTTGGGTGTTTGAAAATTCAACTTATAATAGAAGATTTTGAGTTATTCAAGTATCCAAGACAGAAACTAAAAGTTTGTGGTTTTTTAGACGAATCGCTAAAAACTGGGAACTTTATGAGTAACATTGTTTACTACGTCGAAAATTCTTGATAGTCGTGATTCATTGCAATTATTATATATTCCATAATTGAATAATTATCGAAGCTAGTACTTCTGCTTAGTAGGAGGAATACTCCGCTAACGACCACCAATACTTAATATTTGAAATTAAAGATAAGGAGGGAGAGGATAATGAGGACAATAAGTTTCCGAAGATAACATGTGATATCATAATTCTGTTGCTATTGAACTTGCTTCCAAGCCATTTGCTTTCACTCACACACACACAACATGTGATATCAATAGATTCGCATCTAAAATACAGAAAGGGATTGTAAAGCTACATTAAAGTGCGATTATTGGCGGGGAACGAGTGGAAGCACATCTGAGACAGCGATGATGCCGAATTCGAAACCTCGTTACAACAAGAGATCTTTGTTCTGATGAAACAACTATATCACGAAAGCACGGAAGGTCATAGGTTGCGATGGATTGCGCATCCGGCAAGGAACCGACCGAAGGCAAATACTAGATCGGAAGAATACAGAGCGACTAGACAAGATCTTCGTAAAATCACAGCAGAATTTCCTGCTGGAAAAAATTATGAGAAGATATCAATCAGGATCTCAGGGTGCTAGGGTACAATATTGTATCTCGAAAGCTTGGAGCCTTGAATACACCGGACAGAATGAATGCACCCCCACAGCCCTCGTCTACTGTTGTATGTATTCAATTTCTTCTGGCGAACGGGAGTTTTATATTCACAATAAAAAGTGGGGGTGCCTTATGCTCATCAATAAGGGTAAGTGCGACTCTTCACTGCCATCGTTACATCGACCTTTGTGTATAATGGATACAACCAAAAAGTTGTAGAAGCTCATCAGGTCGCGATTACAGTCTTCAATAGAATAAGCTGGGAGCTTGACTCTAAGACAATATGGTTTAATAAAAAGCTGGTCTACCATACAGGAAGGAGTATAGGTGGTACAGAGAACTGAGAGTTGATTACTCTGGAAGTTCAGAACGTGTTTATTTCGGCAAGATAGAGTAACATTACAATTTTCATACGTCCGAGGATTTTGGACAGTTACTTGAAAAACCGAACCGTGGTGTATGGCACTACGGAGGGACAGCACTTAATGGAAGTCACAGCAGGATCGGTACGGGGTTCAATACTCGGACCGCATCTTTTGAACATTGCATACAACGGATGCCCGAAGAGGCGTGTTTAGTAGGATATGCTGTCGATATAGCGACACTTATTGCTACTATTGTTTCTATTCAAGTGGAATATGAGCAGCTTGAAATAAAAGGTACAGCCAAGTATCTTGGAATAACTATCGATAGTAATCTTAACGTCTGCGAGCAGTTTCGCTTTGCGGCACTAAGCAGGTGGATGGCCAACTTATTGTGATTGCGGTAGTTATTCTGGTGAAACTTCTTGTTTGGTAAATAAAGCAATATACTTTAGAAGGGTAATGATATTTGGGGTGTTAGGAGCATAGGAAGAACGGAATCGCACGATAGAAAATTCTTTGGAGCGAAATTTCCTGATTTCCTCAAAAAAGCGAGTGGTACTGTAATCGTAAATTAGGCTCGTTATTTGATAGGGATACTTCGTATGGAAGCATATTTTTGATTTATATGTGGAAGAAAATTCATACAGTTAGATCGAAGTGAATAAATTCGAGATAACATCAAATGAACAATAACGAAATATGATTCAAACTTAGTTAAAATTGATTCAGAATATTTGTGTGATGAGATTCACTCAATTTTCTTACACCCACTTAGTATTTCTGTAAGTTTCATAGAATATGATCTCATTCTCTGATTCGAGAATTGCCATGTTCGAAGCAAGATATTCCCTAGACGTTTAATTAACGCTAATATTTGCGCAACACTCATATGTTTGTATATCAATATGAGAATTATTATAGTAAACATATAAAATATAGGCTTTGTTGGTATGCTAATAACTAACATTTAGATTGAGTTAGAAATTTATTAATTCCTAAAGTAACCTTTTGCTATAATATGTTGTAAAACACTTAATAAGGCTCATACTAGCTTTCGTCCTTTAGTTGGTAACTAAAATATCTCTCAGAACTTTATTGATAAATTGTTTTTGTCCACTAAAGTATGGAGTCCGCTTAGTCTTGTAACGTTTTCATTTATTTCAATATGAGACTTGAAAATTAAAATTTCATTATTAATCCAGCGCAATTATTATTAATGCTGGCTCATTAAAATTACGACGCAATTATCTTTCTACAGCTTTTTACTCCAGTCAATTACAATTAATAATTAAAAATGAATATTGATAACAGTAGCTTGGCATTGGAATTAATCACAATATACAGTTTAGAAAAACTGTATTTTAGGAAGTTTTAGATCGTTCATTAATAATACTAGTTATTTGATAACCCAATATAAACACAAGTATTAAGTTAAATAAAAATGATATAAATTACAATAAAATTGTTCATATTAAATCCAATAAGAAGCGAAATACAAAACAGATTAACAGATGTAGCCGAAAGTAAGATGAATGGACTACAAATCGCATCTGCGAATTACTTCATGTGAAAAATAAATGAATGTCTTGGTGAAATAATGATCGTGACAAGATCGCAGTTCAATTCTCAATTTTAATATCGAGACACTTGAGGAAATTAATGAATTACCGAAATTCTCCCAAACTTCAGCTAATGGAGCACATTGAACTATATAAATTCTTTCTAATACACAATAATCTCTGCAACTAAGAGTGAGAGTTTTTAAATCACCATTTTAAAAGAAACTGCTGAATTGATCCGTAGAAACTCTCGTCTACCTTGCGGTGTAGCGATTTGGCTTAGTGTTAATCACATTTCCGTTCAAAAGCAAACTACTTCATTCTACTCAACCCATTTTCTTTCATACTATTTTTCGACGTTATCTTCCCACTTTACTCGGAGTTCATGCATTATTTGTCCTATATTTCATGTTTCATAAGTTAGTCGTAGATAACGTGATAATTTTAATATTATGACCAAACCAACGGAACTGCATTTCTTCAACTTTTACAACATTTTTGAAGGTAAACATCTGGATGCAAGATTGTGTGATATATACAGGGTGTTCTGGGACTTGATGCAAAAAATTCGGGAGTATATCCATGTAGTGTGTGTGACGAAATAAATAATTCTACACTACTACTGGCAATCACAGAGACATGTGGTTCATACACGATAAAACCCCTCCCCACTTCTTAAATGATATGAAAAATCATCTTAATATCTTTTTTCCTAATTGGATTGGGGAGGTTCATTCGCATAGCCACCACGTTCCCTTGAATTAAATTCAATAGATTAATTTTTTTGAGGATATCTTGAAAGCTTGGTATATGCAACACCGGTAAACAAAAGAAACGAAATGATCGATAGATGTTCAAAGAAAAATTCTCTGTAGACTCCGGCAGTGTGCAAAAGTACAAGGTGTCCATTTCGAACAGTTATTATGGTTTTTTTTTGTTTTTATTTGATAAGTTGTAGGCTAACAAACTGAATAACAAACTGAACTTTTCTATATTTCAATGTGTTTCTTATGTGTTTTTATGCGCTCTGTGAGTGATTTCAATAAATAATCAAAATTTATGTCATAATTTTCTTCAGAATGGCTCTTTATGGCAAAAGGTTTCCTTGGCATGTACAGTAATTAAAAAATCAATTGAAAACTTAATTTTTCCTATTTTTTGATTGTTCAGGTTGTTCGTGTAAAAGTAAAGATACGGATTGTACCATTAAACCATTGGGCATGAGTCACACCTGGACTTCAAATAATAGTGCAGGAATGGGGAAACTTTTTTCTTGACGTGCCAATTTTTGCTAACGAAATATATGGCGAGCCAAGTTGAGGCATTATATTATTTACTAAAATAAAAATATTGTCATAATTTTTGTGAAATACTAATTTATTGTGCAATATTGAAAAATAACATTTTCAATAATTTTTAATTAATTGAACTTTAATTAGCTGCGAAGTAGAAGGGTGAGGGGCGCTGGTCTTTGTGGGAACATGTGGAACTGTTTTTGTTTCTGCATGACTTCCTCATAAGCCGGCATCATTTGTGATGCTGAAATTTTTAACAATGATAAAAGGAGGTCATCTGAAAGCCTATTACGAAGACAATTTTTTCATTATTATCAACGTTTGTTCGCACAAATAGCTTATACCAAACATAGCCATTATTTTCTGGGCATGTGAAACTATATTTGAGTATAGTGTCCTAGATAAGGACTTATAAAATTCCAATTTGCTGGTGTTCAAAAATAGTTGCCTCAAATGCGTAGTGCGTTCCACGACAGTTTTATGCCCGTCGTGTACTGCCTTTACTGCCAATTCATGAAAATGTAATTTTTTATAAAAAGAAAATTGTACTTAATTTTTATTTGCCAGTCGCGAACCGGATTTCAACGCTTTGCAGGCCGTAGTTTCCCCATCCCTGTAATAGTGTTAAATTATTTATATTGTCAAATACACTACATGCCTATAACTCAGAAACGAAGAGTCGTATGAGAAAATGTTTTTTATGTCACAGCATTATTCTCACGGCATCTACTCCTAAAACTTTCCACAAATCGAGAAGAATATATTATCTTATCAAAAGTATCGAAGATTTAAAAATTCTACAAAAATATTATCGCAAATTACGTAGTATTTAGAACCGAAAAAATTCCCTTTTGCCACCTTATGTACTTCTTTGGTATGAGGCGGAGACTAGATCTTAACAAATTTTATTCTGATTTCATATTTTTTAATCCATTACAAAGTATGAAAAAGAAATTTTCAATATAATTGAATACACCAAAAATTTTTTCCTATTTTCATTTGAATCATCCTATTTTTCTGAACATAACGATATATTTTTTAGTATGATTATCAATATTTTATGTTCACAGTTTTCTGTATTGAATATTTACACTATAATATCATAAAAGAGCCTATTTTTGGTGGAAAAAACATTTTATCTTTTAGCTACTGATATAATTGATATCATTATTTGGATAATTTTATCATAAATAACCCCAGTTAACAGGTTAAAATCACATTTCGTTATCAAAATTCAACTACTTTTAAAAAAATTCACTATCACTTACCTTGCATCCTCCGCTCTGGTAAAAAGTACCACTCCTTTCGCATTTATTTTCTTTTTAAGTTTATGTATAATATTGTCAAATTCCTTATCATCGGCAGCACTGGGTACTTTTTCAGCGGTGGCGATACAAACATTCCGCTCCTGCGCCTCTCTATGGAACACTTCAATGCCATATTCCCCGTAGGATCCTTCTGAATAAATCGTAGATACGTAGGACCAATTGACACTTTTGACAATGTCGACTAAAGCACTCGACTGGAAGGTGTCTGGAGGAACAGTCCTGGCGAAATATTTAAATCTTGTTTTGTCGCTTAATGCCTTTGCTGTAGAGGCCGGCGAGATTTGGGGAATGTGAAATAGTCCCAGAAGATTAGCAACTTGTAACGATACAGAACTGTAAGAGCCTCCTACAACTCCGAATACTGGACCAGAGTAGTTGTTCCGAGGAACAGGTACCTGAAGGAAATGTATGTAAGATCAGGATATATCAGAAAAAGCGTTCCACCTACTCTAATAATTTTAAAGGTCAGTAGCAAAATACGAGTATCACGAATTATTATATGAACAGGTAAGTGTTAGATTTATACCATGTTTTTTCATTATGTTTCTCTTGCAACATTACTTAATATGCTTTTATCAAAATCACTCTAGATAAAGATTCGTTTTTGTCGTTAACTTTTCAAAACTAGGTTCGACAATAAGGCGTAACCCCATTATGTCCCATTGTTTTAGGTGCGTACGTATAACAAGAAAAGTTTGAGAGACATTTGGACTATAGAAAGCATGAAACAGGCAATTGATACCGTTTTGAGTAAAACAGCGGGCTATAGAAAGGCAGCTCAAATATATGGCGTTCCGCAGACTACAATGAAAAGTCATATGTTACCAAAATATTAAAAGGGCGAGCTGTCTCTTGAACCAACTCTAACCAACTTCAAAGAGTTCGTGAACTATATTAAAGAAATGGAGCAGCAAGTTGCAATCTATTCTTTGCTAGGAGAAGTATACGACAAAATCTGACGTCAGAATATATAATTGCAATGAGACTGGCATATCATGCGTGTCCAAAAAAAGAGCAGAATTATTTCAAAATGGGAAATAAAACAGGTAGGTTCACTTTCTTCAGTGGAATGATGACAGACTGTAACGGTTGAGGTATGTTTCAATGCTGCCAGAACTTATATGCCTCCAATGCTGATATTCACTCGACAGAGAATGAAATGTGATATATTGGATCATGCTACTCCAGGCACAATAGCAAAATGTAAAACTCAAGGCTGGATAACTTGATTTCAACGGTTCGTAAAATGTACTACTCCAATATCTAATCCAGTTTTACTTTTGGTAAATGTCCATGTAACGCACACGCAGAACATGAAAGTTACTGAAAATGCATGTTAAAATGGTGTTATTATGCTTCGTTTTCCTCCGCACTGCACTCCAGCCCTTAGATGTTACTTTGTTGGTTGAGGTCGCGTTAAGCGAAATATTCGCACATGCTCACGTTCAAACCGCAACAATGTTTACAGCAATCAATGATTTTAAAAAAAGTGATATGGCCATTTAAACAACCTCACTGATTTCGATTTTGTAGCTACATGAACAACAGATATACCGCTAACAAATGAGAGCCTGAAACTTTGTCTGTTAAGGAACAGCAGCTGCCTTCCTCAGAAGAACAGCTATTTGAACTATTTTTGACTGCAAATATGGCAACTGTACATCAAAGAACTCCTGTTATAGACTATTACCCCGGGTAAATGGAGGTAGCCTAATCGATTTCCTGATCGAAAAGTATGTCATGTTTAACAACTTCTTTTCAAAATGATTCCCCGTCGGATATTTTCTCCAAAAGTTGAACGAAACCAAATGAGGAGAAACTATCGGAGGAAAAACTATGGTTCTATCTTCAACCTCTTATAAAAATGATTACAGGAACGAGAACTACTTAAGCCAACGAAGAAGTGTTCCAATCCAAACGATCTTAGGCTGAAGGAAAATACCGAGAAAGAAAGAAATTTTAATTATTTTATTATTTAATTTAATATTACATGACATGAACAATAATAATATCTGATATATACAGCGTGTGCATAAAGTAACCTAACTTAAGTTTCCAAATTGTGTTTCTTATTCTATTCGACAATACTTAAGTCTATTATAAAAAGCTGATATGTTGCTGATTTGTTATTTGACGGATTGTAATAAGTATTCTATTTTTCATTCCATCCAATTATCAAATTTTCTGTTTTGTATAAAATGTTTACTCTCTGACGTCACTTCATAGGGATGCAATCCATTCTTCATGCTAATTTCCCAGACTAACAACATGTTGAAATGCAATTTTCTGAATAGATATAAAAGAAATTTCATCATTATTTGTGGTCTTCGGTTGGTCAATTTTGGAGAGATTTTTAGTTGAACGGACTTTGGATACCTATTATTAAACGAATAAGGTTTTACGATAACCGTTATGTCTCATCCTATAAACGTAGCTGAATTTCAAAAGAAATCGATTCGAATAGACATTTCTTACTAATAGCTATGAGAAATAATTCATGATGTTTAAACACAATTGTGACAGAAAAATGTTCTACTTTTTGACATAAAGAATTTTTTGAATTTCAAACAACTGTAATTATCCAGTTTTAAGAGTGATGTTTGTAATTTAATAGACTAAAAACTATTTGAAGAAATATGTTAATAAGTTATTTTGGAGTAACGGTGCATATTGTATGCTTCTTTTTTACTTATTAAGATATGCATATTTCCATAGAAAATTTCAATAACCTAAAAAAAATAATCATGGTTATGGTTATTACGATTACCGATATTCTGGTCACGTTCATTCCATTCCAAAATATATTCTATTCACAGAAATTCTAACTAAATATTTCAACAATTTTATCAACAATAGCTGGAATGTTGAATTTAAAAATTCAATTCCAAATTTTTCAGAAATAATCATGCTTTTGTAACACGCCCGGTGTCGTAAAAGGAATATTTCAACTGAGAATGAAAGCATCGCTATCGGGTCGATATCAACAATGCTTTTCATAAAGGTATATGAAGTATACATGTACGGTTATCGTCGAATAAAATTGGCAGGGAAATTCCACATGTATAGAAGTCTTTATATTTTCTGAATTGGTAACATCCAATTAAAAAAATGAACTCAATAAACAACTCTTATTTCATAGAAACTACCATGTGAGAACTTTGAACGTGATCAACATTATGCACTGAAAAGCTGTTTATTATATTATTAAATAGTTTGTTTGATTGTTGATTGTTGATTATCAGTGGATAACTACATACAGTAATGTCATATTCATATTAACAGTTCAGTTCTACAAACTACAGCCAGCAGCCCGGCGATGGGATAAGAAGTACATGATTTAATACACTGATGATACATAGAGAAGGGTTAATTGAATTTAAATTGGTTTCCGTCCCCCTATTCACCAGATTTGATTGCTTCGAACTGTCGTGTATTCACACTATAAATAGATTGGATATTCTTTATCTGAAGCAATGAAAGTATAAATTACTCCATTTCACATTTTGAATGATTCAATTCAACTGAATTAATTTTCTTCTGTTTTTTCCAGGAGAGCTGTGAAACCAGTAAATTCAGTTATATTTGATTCATTACTTCTTTTGTGCAATCAAATTTACAATTTGAAAAAATTTCAAATGATTTTCTCTTATTCACAATCCTTGTAAATTACCAGTCCCTGACCACAGATCAACAAAATAGAGTTTACGCTCAAAAAAGAATTTTCTACAATGTGCAACTTAAAACACCAAATAGGTTTTCCCAATAAAACAGAAAGATATTGTGAAATATCTATATAATATAATATAATATATATATATATATATATATATATATATATATATATATATATATATATATATATATATATATATTGTGAAAATAAGATGCCAAACGTATTATAATTGTGAAATCTCAGTGAAGCTATAAAAATCTCCGTCCAAACAACGACAAAACTGGAAAAAAAATCCCGCAGAAGGTATTCAACGTGAATCAAGGTTAATTAAGGACATTGTTAAGTTCCTCCGATCTTTTGATTTGGGCCAGTTCTCCCGCATATCACGGGTTTTTGCATAATTGTAAGGGCGTCCTTGGAACGACGGATGCACAAAGGATATGAACGGCGAGAATAGACACGGAAAAAATATAGAAAAAATTTTGAAGAGAAAAAAAATCAAATTAAAACTCTGGAAGAACAAAAAACAGAAGAAGAAGAAAAAGCAAACATGGACGATATGAATGGTATCCTACAGAACCTGATAATGGAAATCAAAGAAATGAATAAAAACATAACTAAAATATGGAGAAATTAAAAAACATTGAAACATTAAAAAAACTATCACGCAGCTAATGAAATGGTTTGCTAGAAAAACAGAGCAAGATACATAATTAAATAGTAATCGAATTGCAAGCGAGTTCAGAAAATAACAAGTAACTAAAACAGAAGACAAGAGAGAGTAAGAAAGAACAAGTAACAGAAAATTAAATTCAATGAAAAAATAAATATAGTAAAATGAAAATAGGCGATATGAATGCAAAATTAGGCAGAAAAGTAAGATTCTCGCACGTGACAGAATATGAGACTTGATTTCCCGCGCAATAGTACTAAAAATTCCAATTATCAATCTGAACCAAATTTCAATTCATTCAAAAACGTTTCTTCCAAAAACACAAATTTTCATAGAAACAACTTTCAATCTAATAATTCTAGAAATAACTGTTCTTTATCTTTCAATCATTCTCCACCCCATAGAAACCCCACCCCGATGACTGACGTACAAACTATCAATTCAAAAAATGAGCCCATGAGTATCTCTACTATAAAAACTCATCATTTCAATGTGAATACCACTAATGAGAAAACTCTGAGATACTGAGAAACTGAGATATTCCGAAAATTATGAAGAGCTAGATGGTCAGGATTTTCATATCCGTCCGACTCCGGAATCCCCTCCTCCGTAAATCTGAATAATATTAGGACATTTCCCCAGTTACCATATTTTATTTTACCAAAAACAGGTTTCAAAAGTATTAATTGATTCTGGAGGCTTCAATAATATAAATTTTACAAAAGCATCGACGTACTTCAAACTGTCACATAAATACGATAAATCTTTTCTATTAAGATCCATGAAAATGAGTTTTTCTGTAACATTAAAACACATTTATTTGCCAAGCTAGCTATTGACAAATCTATCGATGCTCGAATAGTAGATTGTAGCAAATATTTCAATATCATTCTTGGAAATTTTGATTTGGAACGTTTGAATGCTTCAATTAATAATGAAAATAAAATTTAAATGTTTAGAAAATTCCATATTAGAATTCTTTCCTCATTTTCGTACAATAAAATTCCAGTCGACATATTTCATGGTGACATACTATTCCCGGAAATAAAAATTAATAATATAGAAATTCCTCAATCTATTCACACGTTAACAAACGAACATGTAGACAATATCATTTTACCATGTCCATTGCAACTTAATCATGTACATATTGAACTTTTTGGTAATTATGAAATTTCATACGGTCCAGTGAACTTCGATTTAAATTCCGAGAAAACGAAAAAAAATTTAAATTGTTGTGAAAAATATAAGGACATATTTTATGATGGAAAATCAGACTTATCATTCACATCAGTTATTAAACATAAAATAAGACGAACATCCAATATATGTTAGAGGCTTCCGACATCCTAAAGCAATACAGGAAGAAATTACGAGACGAGTCAATAAATTATAAGACAATAAAATAATTAGACCTTCCATATTCCCTCCAGTTTGGATAGTGCCAAAAAAGACAGACGTATCCGGAGAAAAATAGTTACACATGGTAATTGATTACCGCAAACTTAATGAGAACATAGTAGTTGGAAAATACCCACTTTCAAAAATTGATGAAATCCTAGATAATTTAGGTGAAGTTTAGAAAAAACTGCTTTCTCTGTTCCTCATCGCCATTTCGAATTCTTAAGAATGCCATTTGGACTAAAAAATGAACCTTCCACTTTTGAAAATTCGATAGATAACATATTCGAATAATTGATGGATAACATCCTCAAATTCTATCTCTACAAATCGTGTTTCGTTTATATGGACGACATAAGTGTTTTTCTCAAATCATTGCATGAGTACCTCGTACATATCTCTCAAATTTTTCCCAAAAAACCAACCTAAAAGTTCAATTGAATAAATCTGAATTTCTCACTAAGGAAGTTGGATTTTTAGGCCAAATTGTAATCCCCGGAGATTGTAACCCCCGGAGCGGAATCCTGCCAAACTAGAAGCCATCCAAAAATCCCCACTTCCTAAAACCATTGAAGAAATAAAATCTTTTTTAGGACTAATTGACTACTATCGACGATTTAATTCTAATTTCGCAAAACTTACCACTTCATTCTCCAGATGTACTTGCAAGGGTGCGGTCATCGAAATTAATAATCCTCAATACAAAGAATGTTTTGAAAAGTGTGAACAATTATTGAGCTATGCTCCTATTCTTCAATATCCGAATTTTCAAAAACTTTCGTTCTCATCACCGATTTTTAGATAAATTTGACAGAACCCAATCCGACAATACACAACATTCTTATATCAAATATCCAATAACTGGAATTCAAATTCCGGAAGAACCAATTAATTTGTCTACCGATCAAATTATTCTAATACCACAGTCCTTAGAATACGAAATAACTTATAGGAAAATATTTAACAAGTACAGATACACTATTACAGTTACAGATAATTGATAATCAGAAATTATAGATGTTTTCAAACAAATTTTGAAATCACAGCTATATTTTCTGATAAACTTCTATTAGATGCCGAAGACAAACAAAAACATATAGAATATGTAAAAAATATATGATACGGATAACCACAACGGGATGATAAAAACCTATAAATATCTAAAACCGAAGCTCTATTGGCCTCTATGCAAAATACAATTTCAGACTCTATAAATAAATGTGAAATTTGTTTGAAATACAAATAAGAAGGACGCCCTTACAAGGTACCATAACTTGGACATTTGTTAGGTGAAACACCTTTCGACATATTACACTTAGATTTGTTTCATTGCAATTAAAATACCTTCCTCACATTTGTAGATTTCTTTTCTAAATACGCTCAATGTTATAAAGTTCCAGACAAAACGTCTATTTCAATCTTCTGTAAATTGAGACATCATTTCTCTCACAATAATTACCTACGTGAAATTGTTTGCGATAACAGAAAGGAATTCAATTCTGCAGTAATAAAAGAATTTTAAAAATTATATAAAATTAAAATTCACTTCACTGTTAATAACTCCTCGACTAACTCCCCCGTCAAACGCTTCCATTCCACACTGATCGCAAAATTGAGAACTCTACAAGAAAAAACCCGTAAGACAATATTTTCAAACATGCTATTTTAATCTATAACCAATATATTCATAGTGCTACAAATTTCTTACTTTATTCAATTCTTTATGGACCCTATGCCAAAGAATTACATTTCAATCTGAATCTCCCCTTATATGAAATCTATAGCCAAAAACATAACGACGAATTACAACCCTTTCTTGCAGATTTATATCTGAGAAAAAAATAGAAGAGACAAGAAATACTAGATAAACAGAACCAAAATGCGGAGTCCGGCTCTGGCAACTATAACGTTAACAGTGGAAGTGTCAGTTCCTATAAAAACAACTCTTTTTCGATAGTTATCAAAGTTCTAAAATTTATAAAACTATAAATAGAAACTTTTGGAAATATTTTAAACTCGGAGACATATAACAATTCTACACCGGTTTGAAAGAAGAATTCGCAAAAAAACAGCTCTTATCAACTTGATATGAAGTGGCCTGTGCTATAAGAGGTTCGTACTCTCGAATCAAAGCGGAAATATTTCTAAAATTAATAATATCAAACATACTCATCTACACTTAATCAACCACAATTTTATACAAAACATCAAGCCATCGTTTTTCCAGCTGTTGATAACCTGAAAATTCAAGATGCCAATACTTCCCAAGAACTCACCGAGATTACATCAGAAACCCATATAACACCTCACTCCCAGAATGTATCCCCCATAAACAAAAAAGAGACTGTTCTACACAAAGTTTCATGGAACCAATTAGAAGAATCATGTCTGAACAAACCCACCTTTCATATTGAACCACAACCAGATATATGACCTTCCTGAAAATCTCTACGGTTCTTTTGATCAAATAAGTATTATAAAGAACTACACAAATAATTTTACTGCATTAATAGACATGCTAACAAAAATTTACCTTTTCTTTGAGCACAGATCTATCAAAAGAAGCTACGCTCAAAAAAAAAAGTTTCCTCACTTGCAATTAAACATATCATAAACAGATCTTTCAGAAACAGAAAGTGAATCATCTCGAACATTAACCAACTGAACCAATAATTTACTCTAATATTTTCTTTCTTTCTTCTATTTCTCTCTGCATCATCATGGACCGTACATCTATTGTACATTAGAATATCTATGGCTTTCATAACAACTGAAAAATGTTGCAAGCCATCAAAGAGAAGTTATTTGTCTTCAAGAAACCAATTTCAAATAGAATAACAACGAATTGCTCGGGCTATTTAACAGCTTCTCTAAGTACCGAATAAATACTGAAGTAGTTAGCGGAGGAGTAGCAATATTTGTGGAAAAATCTCTCCATGCCCATAACACCATGTGGGAATCCACATCAATAAACCACAGAGGTCACTTATTAGGAGATACTCTTGAAGACGAAAATATCTCTATCTTGAACAACTAGATTTAACATACAGTCAGGGCAGGGTACATGTATTGACCTCACTATTTGTGATCCAACTTTTATTCCGGCTCTTTCCTGGGATCAGATGGACTATAAATACAACAGTGACGACTATCCAATCGATATTCAAAACAACAGAAGACCAAATCACAATCACGACATATCCGAAATGGAACTTATAAAAAGCAGACTGGGTTCTTTTCAAAACTATTATTTCGAATAGTTTGACAGCTCACATGATTCCAGCAGATATAGATGTAGAAGTTTTCGAAAACCTTATGAGTATATTTCAGCGAGCAGCAGACATAAAAATCGGAAGAACTACGCGCCTGAATCTACTCAATCCTGTGCCGTGGTGGAATAGCGACTGCAAATCAGCAATTAAGAGCAACAAAAAAGCTTTCAATAGATATAAAAGATACAATACACCAGCATATAAAATTGAATTCTTGAAAACTCGAGCCGAAGCTAGACGTACAATCAAAAATGCTAAACGCAAATCCTGGACAGAATACGTCTTGGAATAAATTCTGAAACGCCCATGACGGAGGTATGTGAAAGAGTGAAAGAAATATCAGGACTTTACAAGCACCATAATATATTAATGCTGGAGAAAGATGAATGCAAAACCACAGATAACTCCAAAATAGACTCAATACTAGCTAGCACCTACAAAAACCACTCCAGCACATAGAATTACGATGATACTTCTATTATTCATAAGAAAAAAGGAAAGGATGAGAAAATGATACAGTTCGATCAAAACTAACCCATAAATTTACCCATTACCACCCAAGAAAATTATAAGACTCTTTCCAGTCTGAAAGAAATGTCACCAGGACCAGATGAAATACCAGTTGTCTTCTTGGAAGATCTCCCCTCAATAGCTCACGAATACATCCTTAACGTGTTCAATACCGTCTGATGCAGCATAACTTTCCTGAAAATTAGCATGAATCCATAATAATTCCAATACTAAAACCACAAAACATTAGAACCCATCCTGAATCCTATCGATCTATATATCACACATATGCTATGTACAAACTAATTATAAACAACAGATTGATCTGGACTCCAGAAGAACGAAACTTATTATACAGGAGCACAGAGTATTTAGACAACATAGATCAGCCCTGGATAATATCATATGTGTTAAGCTATTTTTTTACATTAACCGAGCTTTTGACATTGAATGGCATGACTACATCTTGAAAAAGTTATATGAATTCAATATACAAGGTCACTGCCTGATTTTTATCAAAAACTTCCTGAGAAATAGAACATTCAAAGTAAAAGCAACGGTACCACCTACGAAAAAACATATTTCGAAAATGGTATACCTCAAGGATCAATCATAAGTCCCACACTCTTTATTATCGCAATCAAGGACATTCTAAAAAACTTAAAGTTACCAGTAAAAGCTTGACTATACTCAGATGATTTGGTTGTTTACTGTAAAGAAAAAAATTTGAAAATCTCTTCTCACAAAGTCAGGCTTTTATCCATAACCTGGAACTGTCGTCACAAAAAACTGGTTTTACTTTTTCAGCAACAAAGTCACGCTATATACTTTTCTCAAGAGAAAAGAATATACCAAACGTACAGGTATTGAAAGTATATAATAAAGAGATAAACAATAAAACAAAAAAAAAACAATAAAATTTCTCCGTATACTATTTGAACTAATCTGGAATCGTCATATTAGAAATCTTCTCCAAGCTAGAAACAAAAGATTACACTTACAGAAAACGCAAATGAACAAAGACTGGGGTACAGATCGACAGACATTACTAATATTCTACCGAACACTTATTCGATCAAAAATAGACCATGGATCAATTGTGTATTTAAAAGCTAAAAGCTTCTGAAAAAAATTGACAGCTTTCCCAATTCAGTCTTACGTTTGATAACAGGTGCATTCAAATCAACACCAGTAGGAAGTCTGTACTGCGAATCAGGGGGATCATCCTTAGGAGACAGAAGACTATATTAGAACCTTGCTTATGCAGCCAGTACGTAAAATCCAATTCTTCCAAACCTACAGAAATACAGAACAAAACGAAAATAATCGGCAAAACTAGTAAACATTTGAAATACGTAAAACGAGTAATGTAACGAATAAAAACTCTCAAGAAAATAATTCTTTACAGGAGGACAATCCTATCCTTGGAATATCCTTACAAAATCTATGAGATTCCAAATAACGTATATTATCCCCAAGAAATTGAAAATTCAAGTGAAATTTCTGACTATCATATACACGTTCTGCACATTGACTTAGACAAATTAGAAGAAACTTTATCAAAGATCCAAAAACATTTCAAATTTTTATTACATAATATGCCACTTTCAGCCTAATATTCCCAGTTTACTCATTTAATGACGAAACGAAAGATAATTTACATAAAATCACACGTAAATAGAAGAAAGGTTCATTCAACTTTCTCCGTACTACGATTAGGTATGTAAGAGGTAATCCACACGATACTGACCTAGATTTACTTAAAACACATAAAACCGCTTAAGGATTAAAACAAAATGAAATTGTGCTAAAATTCAATCATCAAATATCTTTCTCTCTCTTACGAAATTCGATAAATTATTAACATTAATAACAAATTTTAATGATCTATACAGCTATCAATAAATTATCAGTTGATTTCGATGAAATTATCAACCTCGAAGATACTGATGAATTCATAATGAAACTTGTACGAACAATCACTTCATCTTATTTGAATATTTCAAAAATAGAATTATTCACTCAAAATGATCTTGAAATTCTAAAATGGCGATTTATCAAAATTTATTGATTTCCCATACCAAAATTTTTCTAATCCAGAAATTTTTTATTATTCCCACATCTTTTCATGCCAATATCAAACGGTAATAAGAATGCAGAGGAGAAATGGGTGACCTAATCTGTACGAAGCCCATCAGATCCAGATGTCAAATACCGAACGTTCAAAACTATATGAAAACAACTGTAAATGAACTTTAACTTTATTTTCTTATTTCTTAGATCTTTTGATATATTAACGCTTCTATAATAAATAAACTTGGAACTTTGTTCTAATAAGAAAAAATTATTTTTCCTTGGTCCCTACATTTCAAATATATAGCAGTAATCAATCAAATTATTTGTAGTTTTATTAAAATTTACAAAATAGAGCTATAAATTTTAATTAAATTATTTAGATCTTTTTTATCATTTATATTTTTTTTCGTTCTTATGAATGTGAACCATTTCTAAAAATACCCTTTTTCGTGTATTATATTCTGTTTCAAGAATTTTTGAATCTTTATAATTGAATTTATGTTTTTTTGATATTTGGTTCGTTAATGCAGCACTATTTTTTTTATCGTATTGATGACCTCTTAGTCTATTTTCTAAATACTGATATGTTTGCCCTTTGTAGACAGCCTCACAATTAGTAAAAGACACTTGATATATAATATTACTTCTTTTGTTTTTTGGTGTTTTAGATTTTAATTTGGTGAAATATTTGGATAATGTATTATGGCTTATACTGATATAATATTTATTGAAATGATTCTATAGTTGTTGGGAAAGTCTTGTACATATGGTGAGGAAAAGTGTTTTATGTTTTAATGTTTCGTGACTGTTTTGTTTTTAAATTGATTGTAGTATCTGTTTATCTTTTTCTTGAATATGTTATTTATCATTTTTTACGGATAATTATATATTATATATCATATTCAGGATCTGATAATTGGATAGATCTATCAGCCAAACTTATTATCACTGATCTCTTTTGTGACATAGGATAACACGAATTGAAGTTTACATATCTTGAGGATCAAGTTGGTTTCGTATACCATTCTGTTCTTATGTTAGTGTTAATTTTATATAATGTGACAAAAAAGAATGTACGAGGACCATTTCTTAGTTTCTGTGTTCTATGTTAGCTGAAAAGCAGTAGTCTTCCTTGAGAATTATTCCTATTGTATATTATTTATTGAGAATTATACAGAGTATTTTTAAAGTTATCTTAGAGATTGTTGTGCTAAATTACTTTTGAAATAATGAAAAGAGATTAATTTATTGAAAGAACCACTATTTGGTAACCACCTGTCTTCAAATTGCTCTTCTAAAAATGTATTTATGACGATTGAGTTTTGAGCAGGAGCACCGTCATGAAAAAAAGAAGTTTGTTTAATTCGTCTGGTGGCAAGCGGTCTAAATAATATTATTTTAAATTTCTTAAAATATCAAGATAGCTTTCACCTAAAAATAAAACAAAAAACATTAAAAACAATAAAAAACAGTGTTTTTTACATTATTAATTGAAAATAAATCAATAGATTGTATTTCCTAACCATTCCCATTGTAAAGATGAAGTGTTATTATTTGATTATTTCTAATCACACAAAAGTCAATGAACTGCCACCAATCTTGAAAAGCACGTTCTTTGGTTAAAATATTATCTTAACCCCAATAATGTGTCTATTAAATAATCCTTTTTTCGTGAATTTCGATTCGTCCTGCCAAATTATGTTTTTAAAAAATCTTCGCCTTCCTTGCATTTTATTATTAAAAATTCAGCAAACTTTACTCGTTTAATAAAATCGGTTGCTTTCACAATTTGACACAAATTGTAAGAATAGGCAAGCATTTTATGTTTTCGTAAAATGCAGTGAATCAACGATTTGCTTACTCCTACATCTCTTACGGCAACACGTGTTGATGCTTTTGGAAAAGCAGTCAAATAAGCAACAACACTAATTTCGGCATTATTATTGCCAATAACTGGTTCAATTCGATTAACTTTTGCTTCAAATGAACCGTATAGCTTTAAATTGTTTAGGATTATTTTAACAGTATGCGAGTTTGGTCGTGGTCTATTTGGATATGTTGCAGTAAATAAAGTACATGTTCTTGTAACAACTTTGCCCTATTCACTATGTATTGAAAGCAAATTTACATAATCTTCGTTATTAAAATGAGAACGAGCCATTTTATCGATTTTCGTAAGGATCAACAATTGACTTATAACAGTTAAATTAGTCTTCTTTATTACAAAGCCTACTAAAAGTATACATAAAAAATTAAAACTTAATGGAAAATTCAATATTATTAATATAAAACCTTTAATTTCTCGGAACCGATTAAAAACTGAAATAGAATTACTAAATACAATTTGATTTGATTTTTTTACAGACCTTGACAAGATAAAGAAAAATACTTTTTTATTTCTTTGTGCTTGTATCAGCGAGTGGTTTAACTGTGAGATCGTATCCGAAAACCCATAGGTAGAAATTTTCATTATTTTACTATAAGTATTGTGCCATATACAGATAGTTGTAACTTATAGTGGGACACCCTGTATAATAGTGCTTCTATGCTATAGGCAAGTAATTGAATATTAATAAAGTACAAACCTAGAAAATAATTTTTCAAATTCCAGGTTTCGAGTATATCTAATTCCTGATATTATTGTTGAAACCTTCCATGTATATGAACAAATCTTCAACCCAAATCAAAATACGAGTAACAACGAATATTGATAATTCGAAAGTTAGGATGGAGCATACGAATTCATAAGCAAGACAATCTATATGAAAGTATGGTGATATTTTCCATTTATACTGAAATCAGGTTACTTTTGAAGTAAACAGTATCATTGGATTTGTCGAATAAGAACCAAAAAATTCTGAGTAAAAATATCAGGCCTCCTAATTAGCAGTATTTCAACAAAATTTAAATATTTATAATACCAAATTAAATGCTTCTCGCAAACCATAGTTAAAACTTGTTGATTATCAAAAACTTAATGATATTACAATTAGAGATCTCCAGAATAAAAAATGTTACTCGATAAACTCGGATGATTCCAATACTCAGATACATAAGAAATGTAGAAACATTACATCACGTATATATGCACATGTTTGTTTAAAAAGAGCTGCTACAACCTTCCAGATTTATAGATAATAACTTGAATAGGTATACAAAATCAGAAATAATCAGTGTAACTCAATGTGATCAATGTTCACAGAAACACATCACCTTGAAGGGAGAGAGATAACGTGTAGCACATTCAATTTATTTTGGTATTTTGTGATACTTGGAGGTTTTGTGTTTTTGGTGTCTTATCTAGTGAGCTTTCCATTATTTTAAGTTGAAAATTTTCTCTCTTCGAAATCCATCTCTTTTCTCGTCTCGTGTTGCTTCGACGAATGTTGCTTCTGCTTCCTCCGTTATGCTGGTTTCTTGGTCATTGTTGGTCCTAAAATTATCAGAGTACATCTCAACTCCTTGCCTACTATTTTTTGCACGACAGGATAGCTATAGTTAACTTCCTGGAGAGGTTCTCAATGTTTAATGTATATAAAAAAAACCACTCCAAGTTCTGATTCAAACAGATTACAAATTGCATTTCTTTATATCTTGAAGGAGATGATAAAAAACAATAGACTGAATAACATTTCACATTTTTTAGTATAACCACAACACTTTTTACATTGACAAGTGAGCATTTGAGCATTTTTTTTTTCTGACGTTTTCTTTATCCAATTATTGCATAAATGAAACCAAAATTTTCAACCCTTCATTGAATCAAGTTTTAAATCATATGAGTATGTCGAGCCATTTTTATGTAATACTTTTGACGATTGAAGTTTTATTGAAAATATTTGAAGAGAAGTTAGATATAAGTGTTATTCAATTTTTCATAGTGTATAAATCTATACTCATAAATAAGACTTAAAAATGAATTTCTTTAGCTTACCGAATGATCCGCACATTCAAAAGACGATGTATCGATGCTATTTAGTGAGGCTTTGACAAACTGCAGACTTTGATTAAGAGCATATGTATCACGTGAGCACGTGTCTAATATATGTACGCCCAGCGTAACATTTGGCAAAATATTAGGATCTCTGTTAATGCTATCGATAGCAAACATCATGGCTTCGAGACGTTGGACACCTCGATGATAAATTTGAGGACCACATGGTGTTTTGTCTCCTTTGGTATGAACTGGAAATAATCCTCCGAGGATTATATCTCCTGAGACACTGACAGCAACCTGCTGATCTATTTGTATGCTTTTTGATGCGGCCACACACACAAAATAGACCAGTAATCCCGTGATCATTCCCGAACCGCTCTTCTCTATTCCATTCGTCAATCTGCAACATGCAAAACGCATTATCGAACTTTTTCGTGTTCATTAAAATATGAGTTGATATTTAATAATACATAGAGAGCCATGGAATAGAGTGTAATTGTGATCTTTATTGTATTTTAGTATGACTTGACTAATTATCGATAAGATAGGGTTAATACGATAGAATTTAAAATAGATTACAGAAACAAATCATGTTTATGATTCTCTAATAAAGATTACGAACAAAATTAGATAACTCCAATCGCTTTATCAAGGATAATATATTCGATAAGTGTTTAATTATCCTATGTTTTTCAAGACAAATCTGTTACTTTAATTATTTTGACAAAATGATGACCATCACAGCACTTCAACATTCTAAGAACGTGGATAATGGGAGATTATTAAATAATTATTAATAAAATAGCCAGTTAATATGCCAATCTTAATAAATTATACTTAAAAAATACGATTTTATAATGGATTGAACTGAAAATTAAAAAAAAAATTTTGAATAGAAGAACAAAGCCAATACAGTTTTTGAACAGTAACATTATTTTCATGTAAGTCATTTATTCTTTCTTAACTGAATAACTGGAATGCTTCACCGTTGCAAGGTACTGCTCACTAGGGCTGGGCAATTATAAAATAATATAATCGATTATCTATTATATAAAATAATCGATTAATCGAAGATAATCAATCAATCCAAAATAATCGATTAATCGAAAATAATCAATTTTCGATTATTCGAAAATCGGAAATAATGCTTCAAAAGAACGATTGTGGGTTGATTCCTACAAAAAACAAGATAAAGAGCGAGTATACCACTAGGAACATTCAGAAGACATTATGGTTTGATTCCCAATAAAAACAAACCAAATAATGATTCTACAGAAGATATTTGGAAGTAAGATTCTGATATTCAATTATGTTGAAATAATTATTCAGAAAATAAATTTTTTAATCGTTACATTGATTATTATATTATTTGATTATTTTAACGATTGTACGAAAAATAGTGTGTATGTCATGCCGCGAAACGTTAAAAAGGTATTTCGCGGCATAAGCATACAAATACCTGTTTCAGTCTTTTAATTTGTAATAAAGCTACTTGAAAACTTTTAAAGTCAATTAAATCAAATCAAATAAAATCGATTATTTTCGATTAACCGATTATTTTCGAATATTAAATTTTTTCGATTAATGGATATTTTTATATTTTCGGATTAATCGATAATTTCCGATTAATTGACATTTTTATATTTTCCGATTAATCGATATTTTTCTATTAATTGATTATTTTCGATTGTTTGATTATTTACGATTAATCGATTACCAATTATTTTAAAAAATATATATCGACTTATCGATCACCCGATTAATAAATTATTTTTCTATTAATCGATTATTTTTTCCACCCGTACTGCCCACTAATAAAGTTTTATCCGTATACCTTCCAAAGACCGTACACGGGTAAGTGTAAGTGAGCATCAGAGAATCTAAATAAAATATATCGGTTCACCACTCTGTATCTCACCCTACTCAATAATGCTATACTGATTGGATCGAAATGATCTCGATGTTCCAAGTGGTGGAACGATAAAAGATAACAAGTTCTGAGTTTATTGGCGAGTAACGAGAGATAGAGAGTGGGAAATCAATGCGCCTTCTTTCACTTTCACTAGTACATTTCCACTTAAATGTAGCCCTTTCTATCTTCAATATTAATTCTATGCCATTTCAATAGTGGAAACTATTTTGAATGTTCATTAATTGATAGTCTTTGTACTGCCAAAGAAAAAACTGTTGTCAAAGAAAAGTTCTAATCAGAGTTGAATGTTATTTTGGTGTTGTTTTAGACCAAATAGTGATAAATGTATAAATATATGTTGTGTTCTGATGACTTGCCACTAGCTGGAAGGCTTTCAGGCGGTTCATAATTATTATGTAGTATGAATGCTTTTTGATATGTATGTTTGTCGTAATTATCAGAAATATAAATTCCGACAGCGAATCTTCTAGCAATCAATCAATCAAATATTTTTTTAGGCGAATGTCAATCTGTTAAGTTATCATTTCATAATTATAAAATAAACGTATAGAGTAAATTTAGTATCTACATATAATTGTCAGCAAGGTTCATATTTCTATAAAAATAGGGTTTCTTAACGAGTCAAATGCTCTATGTGTGAGATTAATTATATTGTGGTAGTCTACTAGTATTGAAATTCGTTTATTAATTGAACATGTCGAGAATATTTTACAATAAGCGGTAACTCTAACCTAAGTCATCACTAGATATTATGAGGCACATTTTTATAATCAAACAAAATGTTGGATTTAATTACCTGATATATCTTTTAAATGAACTACGATTCTTACGAAGCTAAAACTCCAGAATTTTCACTAAAGTAATTATAGCGAACGTTTTACAAAAATCGGAACAAAAAAAATTTTGCTGTTAAAAGTTTTAACGATAATAATTGGAGCGCAGAAATATCGAAAATACACAAATAATTATTCAGAACTATGAAAAAATATGAACGCCAATGGCCTATGTCTAATATACAAACAAATTGCAGTAATGCAGTTAAGTTTATCTTAACGTTCAATCTGTGTTATGATATTTTGATAAATTCTTCATAAAATGAATGAAAATAAAAGTAAATTTGCTCATCGCAGCAAACCATATTTATAAGTGACCGGCAAAAATATCATTAATGATTCTGTTACTGCCAATATTACAAAGAAACAATGTTATTCTATTTTCAGTAAAAATTTATTGTATCAACTGAAAAATTTTTAACAACCAATGCTACTCACTTTTATCACCATAGATTAGTTAATTGATTAAAATCACTATAATTTCATATTTATGTCAAAAATAATTTATCAGGAGCACTTTCGTACTGTAAGTCGACTTTGCAGTGAGAATATAATAGAATCCAATTTTTTTGTTATGAACTCCACATGTTTGTGGTTTCAAAAATAACTTGTGATTCGGAAACGGTCGTAATCTCCTATTTTTGTTAAGTATATGTAGTTATTAAACCAGATATAGAACAAAATTTGGAAAAACTGTCGCGATTGAGAAAGTTTGGTTATACTTGTTTGGGACTTTGCCAAAATTCATTAAAGATTCATATATTTCATTTCCAATTACACTTTCTCTTTCGTTGTTATACAAGGTGTGATAAGAAAGTCGACAATTTATTTGAGTGGAAACAAAGTGAATAACGTAACATAAAATTTGGAATAATCTCAATGTACTGCTTGTGATTAGCAGTGCTCTTATTCCGACGATAACTAAGTGAAGCGAATCTAGACAAACAGAAATATTTTCCGCAGTCAAAAATGGCTAGTCAAAAGCGATTTTTCGGCACTATGAATAATAAAATCGTTGGCCCATTTTTAGGTTTTTATCTTCTACCTAAGCATGTTATGTCATGGACGATGTGCTAGACATAGTAATTCTGGTAGTTTCCTCTAAACACTTTCTCATTAAAAACTTGATGATATTATCATCTCAGTGCGAGGTGATAGCCTGGACGATATCCTAGATACTATGATCCGTATATCCAATTGATCAAAGAAATAGAAGACGTCAATTATTCCCTACCATTTCTGGAAACGAAGGTAATTCCCAGACGGGATAATCCATCGAGATAGATTGCAGGAATCCGGGTAGCTCAGGTAGATACCTGTATTACCACTCATACCACAAACATTCTATGTATTGTGATTGCAGACTACATCCTGAAAGATATGTACTGGCTGAACATATAAATTCAACCAACTATTAGATGGATTTCAATGCTTCAAGCGTTTCAACAATTAAACCACCGTCCAAGAAAAGATCCTTCCTGGAAATGGACTACATTTACCTACTGAATAATTGTTTGAACAAAAAACTAACACAAACTATCTTAGTGAGATGTATTCCTTTTCACTTATATTGGATTCACATGAGTTGTATAGAATCATAATAATACAACATTATTAAACTTAACATATAATTGCAAGTTCCGGTGAGATAGATGGACACGGGAATGAGACCCTCGTTTGGGATGACTTCCACTGGTCATACGATTGTCTGATCGACCGAAAAACTATTAGGACTGTTTTTCCACCGTACCTTCTTTCCAGAGCCTCTTATACTCTTGGCCAGTAGGAGGTTTCCTACAAGTGGGTTTTTGTACAGAGTGACTTTTTTGTCGATCGGAAATATTTTAATATGTTTACAATTTTTATCTGTTTTATAATTTCCCATGTTTTGACAGATTAGTGAGTTACACAATCCATAGCCAGTAAATTCGTGACAATTCAGTTGACTCTCATGGATTTATATTGATTAAATCATAACTGGTGTTACAATCATCGAAACGGTGGTAATTATAGTCTCCTGACGAAGACCTATTTAGACTGAATTCAAGAAGTTAAAGTGGGTACTAAGGGTGTCCCCCGACATACTTCTTCATATTAGCATCGTATGCTATTGCTCCATTTATATTGTAGCTTCCTGATGATGGGAATAGCACTTGCCGAAAGTTTGGATTTGTAGTTTAATAAAGAGTTCTCAATTTACAAAATTTGCTGCAATCATCAATATACTGGTTCTTGTTCTAGTTAGTCAGTAATATCAAAAACAAATCAATCATAGGGAAAGCAGTCATGGAAAATATATTATTAATTTTAATTTATTGAACTTTTTTCATACTACCAAACAACTTTGCATCCATTTTCAAGGCTAAATACCAAAACAAAATGATTCATGAAATAATAATTGTCTAAATTGTTCAATATTATATATATATATATATATATATATATATATATATATATATATATATATATATATATATATATATAAATTCTGACGTTTCGACTTTTCTTTAAGTCTTTAATTATATTGACACTGATAATTTGCTTATTTATATTGATCTATAGATCACCTTCATCATGAATATCAAAATAAGGATAAAATAAACTTAGAACTTTGTTCTAATAAGAAAAATTAATTCTTCCTTGGTCCCTACATTTCAAATATATAGCAGTAATCAATTAAATTATTTGTAGTTTTATTAGAATTTACAAAATAGAGCTATAAATTTGAATTATTCAGATCTTTTTTATCATTTATAGTTTTTTTCGTTCTTATGAATGTGAACCATTTCTAAAAATACCCTTTTCGTGTATTAGATTCCGTTTCAAGAATTTTCGAATTTTTATAATTGAATTCATAGTTTCTTGATATTTCATGGTTCGTTGATGTAGTTCTATTTTTTATCGTATTGATGACCTCTTAGTCTTAATATTTTCTAAATACTGAGATGTTTGCCCTATGTGGACAGCATCACAATTAGTAAAAGGCACTTAATATATAATATTACTTCTTTTGTTTTTTGGTGTTTTAGATTTTAATTTAGTGAAATATTTAGATAATGTATTATGCTCTTTATGGCTTATACTGATATAATATTTATTGAAATGATTCTATGTTTCGTTTCTATTTTGTTTTAAAATTGATTGTATCTGTTTTTCCGTATAATTATTTTCTTTCAATGCAGTTTTTGTTTTTTGAATAGCTAAGCATCTAAATTCAGGATCTGATAGTTGGATCAATTTAAAAACAAAACAAAAGTGAAACGAGACATCAAAACATAAAATATTTTTTCCTTACCATATGCACAAGGACTTTCCCAACAAATATCAAATTATTTCAATAAATATGATATTTGTAAAATCATAAAGGGCATAATAATTATCCAAATATTTCACTAAATTGAAATCTAAAACACCAAAAAAACAAAATAAATAATATCATATATCAAGTGCCTTCTAATAATTGCGACGCTGTCTACATAGGGCAAACATATCAGTATTTAGAAAATAGACTAAGAGGTCATCAATACGATAAAAAAATAGAAATGCATTAACGAACCATGAAATATCAAAAAAACATAAATTCAATTATGAAGATTGAAAAATTCTTGAAAATTTTTAGAAATGGTTCACATTCATAAAAACGGAAAAACTATAAATGATAAAAAGGATCTGAATAATTTAAGTAAAATTTATAGCTCTATTTTGTAAATTTAATATATTTGAGATGTGGAAACCAAGGAAAAATTAATTTTTCTCATTGGAACAAAGTTCTAAGTTTATTTTATCCTTTTTTTGATATTTTTAAAAATTAGAAATCAGAAAAACTAATTTTAAAACAGAAGAGATCTAAAATCAAGAAAATTTAGATGCATTTATATATATATATATATATATATATATATATATATATATATATATATATATACTAAGTTTTCCTGAAATTACAAAAGTGGATTGTGTAAGATTATCCACCATCTCTTGAATATGTTTGTTCTCCCCTTGGATATTCAAATTAGAGGTCAACTCTGTGAAATTTCTGTTATTTCCATTTAAATTACAAGTCGTTCTATAAAATCTCACCCTTTGAGAATAATCTTCCATCTCTATAATAACTAACCTAATTTTGTATGTATCAGGAATGTTTCAATATTCATATAATATACTGATTCAATGTATTAATATATCTGGCTGTTTTGTTGTTCTATAAGAACATAAAGATGATTAAACGGTTTGAAAGGAATTTTATTATTAAATAGGCTATGTTCTTGTTGTTAGAATCTGAACGGCAGTTGCTATGACCTCTTCTTCCGATGCAAATTGTTTTTTACTCATGAAACTTTCGAAATCTGGGAGCAGTGAAGAAGCAAAGGGGGCCCATTCTGGCAGATAATGTAGATTTTGAAATAGTTCGTACTTCAGTTTACTATTTTTAGTGATGGTTGCTTGAACTACATAAGACTACATTCATACTTTACAGTATAGAGAAAACAAGCAAAATTTATTTGATTTCCTATTTGATGTCCCATTTTTGGAGTCTTAACTTGCTTTGGAGCTGAAGTGGCAGATTTGTATCTCTACTTAGCCCATTTCCAAAACGCTATATAAATTCGCATATAATTTAGTTTTCCTTTCAGTGTTGCACAGATCTTTCTTTAACCCAAGACTCCTGCTAAAATATCTGTATGCGAAAAAAACAATCTTACATAATCATTATCTGTATATTTGCTATATTTTCTGACGTTGATGGAATTTTTGGGCGATCTTTATTTGGATTGACTTCTAACCATCATTGATGCAATAGTTGTAATGTTAAGCCTTCTAAAATGAAACATTTTATTGTTCGATACTCAAGTATTCCTTTGTGGTAGAATAATATAAAGAGTCAATATTGAATTACTAAAAATATATGAATGAATTGATTAATGATTATAAAACTTCACACTTGTTCACAAATTCTTAGTGAATGTCACTAAATTATAGAACAGTTGGTGAAATTGGACTGTTGATTCAGTCAATATTATTTCAATATTTGCTCTCAAAACCCCATGTCACAAATATAGAGTGAATAATTAGAGTATTTTAGCAGAACGGAGAGTTTGAACATGCAAAACAAAAATAATGGTAATTTCTAAATGGTTTGTAGGTCATGAATCATTCATAGCAAAAAAAGTATTATTTATATGAAAGTTTGATTGTTTGTTATTCAATTACGTTAAAAGAAAATAACGGATTTGTATGTATTTTAGCTCACACATAGTTTATAACCTAGATTAAAATAAAATATTGTTTATCCCGGAAAAATATCAGGTTTTCGTGGAAATATGAAAATATGAGAAAACTATATAAAGGACCTGTCCTCTTCCACTTCCAATTTGGAGCAGGTACCTTTGTATTATTCGTCTACGTTGACTTTAGAATTAGGTAGTGTTTTGATGCCACATACAGATAGAAAGTAGATTTCAATAATCTTTTTATGTTTAAATGCTTGAGAATATTTTTCCATTTCAAACTCTTAGATACACAATTCCAGGAGGCAATAAAAACAGAGCCGTAGTTTCTGACGGAACTGAGTGTAAATTGGTGACCGGTTTTTTTAAGATGAAAAGTTGTTATTCCAAAACATGGAATTGAATGAAGCTGTACAGGTAAGTGTAGTAGTACAACATAAGTGGCTGGCTAAACATGCTTTCGTCGTTAAATTGTCTAGTAAATATTGAGAAATATAAGCTGCATCCGTATAAAATTCAATTATTGAAAGAGCTGAATAAGATGATTTTGATCGTTGCTTGCGAAACAAAATCTAAACGATCAGCACTTTTGCTTCTTGTTTTTTTACCATTGTCTACTGGTACTATTACAGTATATTTTATGAGAATAACACGAAACATCCCTTAGTATGAAAGGAAATTTTCTTCAATGTCAGAAAGAAGCGTATAGAACATAGGCAGACGAACTGGGAAATCTGAACATATAAGAATATTAAGTAATTCATCACTCAATAATTTCTTTTTTAAAAGAAATGTAAGAAATAAAATCCGAAAATGGTCCGTTGAAATATTCGAATCAAATACGGTCTCAACAATATAAAATGTATATCTGTTTCATATTTATAAACTCTGTTCAACAAGATTTATGATTTAATCTATAAAAAGAGATATAAATCATCCATGTATTAGAGAAATCATCTGAGATATTAAAAGCTCATCGTTCTTTAGATGTGATTGTCCTCAGGGCTCGTCATTAGAGGAGATGAAAAAGATTTTCTTTCCTTCACCATTTGTTAAGTAAACCAATTTCAGGTATCGTTGTGCTGAAACTTAATTCCATTAATAACCGAAAAGCACGGTTTGATGAGCGAACAAAAGATAAAGGATTAATGGAATTATTCATGTAATTTTCTTCTTCAATGTTTATGTGTAAGTTTAAATAAAAAACTGCTTGTTTTTCAATTGCCTATGTTTCATTTTTGTCACCTTCGCTGATTGTTTTCTTCTCTTCTTATTTTTGATATGCATTAATGTTGAAAATATTAGCTTTGGATTTTTATATATATTTTATATACCTCACAGGATTTTTTCTCCCCATATCGATAATCTACTTCTTTCTATTTGATTGGATATCTACATTTTAAGGCTCTATCTCACTATAGATTCAAACACCATTTCATAAATGCTAATTTCGACTTGTCAGAAATTTTTTATTTTTGAATGAGGTAAGACACAACACCTGTATGCTTGTCACTTTAATATTATAAATAGCTACTCATGAAGCTCTCAATTTTATTAAACGAAAGTTCTTCAATGGCTGTAAAAAGTAGCTACGACTGAAAATACCTAGTTCATATATGTAACGAACTTCCAATAGTTCTACATAGTTGCATTTGTAACATTGTAGTTATGAGTCCATTGAAAATTTAATTCAAACAAATTTAAACTTACTGAAGTGTTCTGGAGTTTGTTATCTGGAAAAATTTACTATGTTTTCAAATAACTAACAAATTTATACTATTGTCCATCAAACTCTTCAAAAGTACATCTCCGTTCAATATACCAATGTAAGAAACACGGAGGTAATAATTGTCATTGTAATGTGACATCCTTAAAAATAGAACTAATGAATACGTTTATTTTATCTTGACTAATGAACACAGAAACGATATGGAAGTGATAAAGAAGTTACGTCGTCATCATAATCATATAAATAGAGGACGGGAATTATAAATTTCTTTTTAAAAACTATATTCACAAAAAAAAAACATAAGTTACATTTTTATAAATGTTCAATCAACTTAATTGATCTCAACGATTGATTTAACAAAATTCATTCTATGAATGAATTTACAAAAACTCATTAAAACAGTATTTACAACAATTTCTATTTATATTGAAATAGATGCTGATTAAGTATGTATGAAATATAATCTCTTTATGTTTTAATTTTTAAAGTCGTCTGGATTTTTCTAGATATAACTCGGGAGATGCTAATTCTAATTCACCTTGAAATTCCATTCCAGTTCAATTGAACATTTTCGATGTCCTACAGAAACTAACAAAGATTCAACACCTGATCATCTCATGGAATATTCAATTCTTTCATATAATAACTTAATCCATTATGTTATTATATATTCACACCTTTAGAAATAATTAAAGGACATATAACTAATCAGACCCTTTTGATATAAATGATCATTTGGTAATATCTCATTATATTAAGAATCACAAGGAAACTTCGAAACTATAAGTCAAAATTAAAGAAAAAAATGCTGAAGTTAAAGAAAAAATAATAGATAAAAGGAAAAAAATAGAGTCGATTCACCTCCATATTCAAACCAAGAAATAGCGTATATTAGAACAAAATTTAGAGATTAAAAACTACCTAAATTCCAAGCCGAAATTATAAAAGATTCTAGCATACTCTTAGAAACAAATATCATCATATCATGAAAAAATGATCAAAAGACCTAAATTTGATTCAGAAAAATTTTTACAGAAAAATGAAATTGGCAACGCTGATAATACTTCTAATACTTTACTAGAAGACCAAGACAGAAAATATACAAATTACTCAAATAAATAACCTATTATAAACGATTATGTAAATTTTTATACATTAAATTCAATTCATAGTTCAGTTATCTCAAGTCACGAAATATTAGAAATGATAAAATATTTACGAACTATTTATAAAGAAGAATAAATTTCAAAATTTAATAATACTTTGACATATTATCTCTCTCTGGGCTCTTAAGTAACTTTTTCCAAATTTAAAATAATTTTTATTTCTCATGAACCTACATTAAAATCCCAAACTATCCTGTTATACAAAATAAAAAAGTATTCATTCCTTCACAACCCAACTTGTGAAGAAAAAGACATTTGAATGAAAGAAGAATGTTCAATTTAAAAGAAAAATACTATTGCAAAGAAAAATTTGAATTGAAAGACAATTGTACTATGGAGCTGTTAAATGACGGCTCTCCTACAAACTGCCAATTATCAGGATTCCGGAGAATTGTAAAATTCAAGTAGAGAACGAAATCTTTTAACTAATACACAAATTAAAAAAAAAAGTCAATACATTTGCCAAAATTAGATTATAAATAGTCAAATTTATGAGTCAACAAATTTAAGTAGAATAGATTTTGAAAAACACAACACAAAAATGATAAAATTGCAAAAAAAATAAAACCAATTCAAGAGATACAAAATCCAGAAAGCCATATAATAATTGGATTATTTTCAATAATGATGATAATAATAATTTGTACAATTATTTTGATTAATAAGAAAATTTAAATGAAGCTTTTCAAGGAAACGGAATATAGAAGAAAAGAACAAAGAAGAATTCGAAATTAAATAAAGAAGACAGGAGTTAGATCTAGAAAAATCCAGACGACTTTAAATATCAAATCGCAAAAAAATTATATTTCATAAATACTTAGTCAGCATTTATTTCAATATAAATAGAAATGGTTAAAAATATGTTTTTAATGAATATTGATGATTTATTCATCCAATTAGTTTTTGACAATACATTCATCGAATGAGTTTTATAAATTCAATCGTTTAAAATTAATGTAATTAATTAATGTAATTCATTCAACATTTCCACACAGAACAAATTCTGGATATTTCTCTTCCTGAAAATGGAAAGCCTCCAGAATTACAGAATGTCTTTCACTGGTTTTGAATCCATACCATTCAAGTCTTCATCAAATTTCTTATACAAGAATTTCCCTAGACTGATTTGGATTAGTGGATAAAAATATTGCTTTAAACGTTTCAGAATATTTCACTCGTTAAAATATTTTATCATCTCGGCTGATTACGTAAGAATGCCATTTTATATATTTTGATTTCATATTAAAAAACATACTGTGCACTCCACTGAACGATTTCCTTCTAGAATCAGATCTTGATACCAAACAAACAAATTAATAAATATAATACAGGAAGCAAAACAATAATCTATTATTTACCCAAAGGTAACACATAATCAATAAAAAGATAAGCATGGATTTCTTCCTCACTGGTGAAAACTGAAAAACAAAAAAAAACATTATATTTAGAATTGAGAAAAAATCCTAGCAACAATATGAAAAAAAAAGAATATTTGGACTGTAAAAATGAAACAGGAAGATTTATAAAGAAAGCAAAAAAAAATATTACTATGAAAAGGTTAAAAATGGAAAAAAATCGGCGATAAACTCATGGAAACTAGTCAATGAAGTTGTATTAAAAACAGAAAGAAAGGAGATTCAAAGTATCAAAGACAAAAACCAAATAATCCATGACATTGAGCAAATTGCCACTATATTCAATAAGTGTTTCATCGATGTGGGTAAAAATTTAGCCCATACTATTAATTGACACATAATTATAAAGAAAATATTGTTAGTTGCCACTCGTTATATTTGTGTCCAGCAAATGAGAGTGAGGTGAAACAAATAATTAATAATGTGTTGAAACCCACAGAAATATCTGGGTATGATGATATCAGTGCTGAAACGCTGAAAATTATAGTAAATTATATAAGTCATCCACTCACTGTAATAATTAATAGTTCGCTAGAAACAGGGCACTTGCCAAAAGCATTCAAAAACAGTGTTGTAATACTAATTTTGTTGTAATACCAATTTTTAAATCTGGAGACAGGAATGATGTGGCAAATTATCATCCAATCTCAATGATAACAAGTTTAGCCAAAGTATTAGAAAAGATCGTGAAAATTAGAGAGAACAAATCCTTGGAAAAACATAATCAACTTTCAAATTCTCAATTTGGGTTTAGAAATCATAAGTCAACTTAAGATGCAATACACTTAACAAACACTATTAATGAATGCATAAATAAAGATAAACCGGTAAAAGACATTTTGCTCGATTTGGCAAGTGCTTTAGACACCGTCAAATATTCCATTTTACTACAAATCAGGACCTAGGAATAGGAGGTCCAGCATATGGTTTTTTGAAAGTTATCTGAAAAATCGAAAACCACAGGTCAAAATGAAGGACAAAAGAAGTGACATGTGGAGTACCTCAAGGAACGATCTTGGGCCCACTGTTATTCACTATCTACATGAATAATATTTATTTACTATTTATTGGAGAAATAGGACAAATCATCAGCTTTTTTGATGATACAGTGGTCGTACATAAAGACACAAAATGGTACAACTTGAAATTGAAAATTGAAAGCGATTTTGTAGAAGTTAAAACTTGGTTGAACTATAGATTATTATCGGTGAATTTCAAAAAAAACAGTTTATCTACCATTTGGTAGCCTCGAGACATCCATTCTAAAAGTTGATATAACAAAATTCTATCACAATAAAACCAGCAAATGAAAAAAATATTTGGGAATAATATTAGATCGCACTTTCCCATGGAAAACTCATGTGGACTACTAAACAAAAAAAGTAAGGTGCATTCTATATAGTTTTGAAAAAATTGTCAAATTTATCAGAGTTTAGTGGAAAACATTTAAGTTATGGAATCATAGGCTGGGGAGGTCTCTCAACACACTATAACGCACTACAAGTTTCACAAAATAAATTTTTTAAACTACTCATGAACAAGAATAACATACTGATGCATATATATAGAAGCTAAAGTATTAGATATCCGTCAAATATAATACAATATTTAAACAGAGTTAAATTACAAGGAAGAACATATGGCTATGAAACTAGGAATAAACAAAAGTATATTGCATCCCTTATGAACAAGAACATGGGACAGAAAAGTTATTTGTACTTGAGGAATGTATTATAAAACAACCTACCAGAAGATATAAAATGATAAAATACTGCACTAAAAAGATATATATGGAATAGACCAAGAAAAGTTATTCAGGAATTAATTGACTAAAAGAAACTGAAAACGTACATTGATTATAATGCTATATTCATTTATTCAATTATGACTTTATGTTTTATAAAAAACTTTCTACTCCACTTTTTTGTTTTGTTTCATTTCTTATATGTACCAATTAACTTAAATAACTTTAGGAATAAGTTCTTAATTGCTTTTATGTATTTATCTAGTTTTTATTTAACGAAATATCCCACCACGTACAGACTATCGTACAGATAGTTTCTATGGTTATTTATGTGTTGATTGAAGTAAATATATATTCAAAATTTCAACTCAATATAATTACAACTTCTTATTATCAATATTGAATTTTCAAACTTAAAATGTGAAATTAAATTTCACAAACAATATGAATATCCACTTAACAGTTTCATTAACTTCTATTGTGTCCTTATAAGACACTATACCGCATCTTTTTTTACAGCTACTTTCATAAATACCACTCTACTCCAAATCTGGTATTTTATCTACCCAACAATTGTAGGAGAATTTCAATAATAAAAGAGTAATTGTGAATATTGTAGTGATAGTGTAAACAGTGTGTCAGTATGAAAATAACCAACAGCTCCACAAAACTCCAATTTAACTCCACAATATTATGTTATATTTTTCAAATGAAGTGTATATTTTTTTTCACAGTAATTTGGTGAGTCTTTCACTATATTATTCGAAAAATGCATATTTCTTGCCGGATTATTGAATTGGTGGATACACGAAATTCTCATTTTAGAAATCGAAAAATATAAGTGATGAATATAAAACAGAAGGAACAAAAGTGGTTAGATTAGGGTTCCGCCGGTGTTGGGGAGAGTCATATAGAAGTTCATAATTAAAAGAATACAATGTGGAGTCATTTATCTTGTCGGTTTATTTATTGAACAGTCGAGCAACTGAAGTAAAAGCTGAGTGCCATTTAATGTGTCTTCTGCTTTGTTTCTGTCGGTTTATCGCATTTCTGGAAAGACAGCATCGAATTTAGTGGATTTTTAATCATTAAGTTAAACATACTTTGTATGTTATATATGAGTTTGTAAATAAATAAAAGAAAGGAAGGTTGAGTCAATTAATAAAAAAAAAAGCTTTTGAATCAATCTGGTAATTAGAAAGTTTTTTCTTATTATAAATACTCAGAGTATATGTCCACATTATCAGAAAATTCCCATTTCCTATTTAGCTTTTAATAAATCCTTGAAAAAAACATAAAGTACTATAAAACTCTAAATTTTCCGTATTTCATCAGCCAATGGTGAAAGATACGTTGGCGGACACTCAGTAACAGTAGGTAGAAGAAATTTGGTGATAAACAAGAAGATACATTGTTAGATGAAGACAACAGCAACATGAATGTTAGTTGGATAAATAATTCATTTTAATCCACGCTGTATCAGTAGTAGACGCCAATTGAATATAGTTCAAGACAAACTTTGATATTTTTCAAGTAAATTAGGAATTGATAATGGTAATGCATAACTTGTTGAAACAATTTCAAGTACTGTGGAAAAAACTTGAAACAGGTCGATCTTTATTCTTAAATTGACAATGTAAAGTCAACTCCAGAACCCCCACTGAATTATAAGCACTCCCTCGGAAATTTTTAATATGGAAGTGGATCTTGTAGCACCTTGTTGGGAAGGGATTTTAGTCCTCATTTCAGCAATATAAAGATTTTTTTAAATTTGGTGCAATCATAAGTGAGAAAATCAATTTTCAAAATCTAGAATTTTTATGTCTCTATAACAAAACTTTACGTAGAATGAAGATAATAATGTCGCATAATATTTAGAATGTATTTTTCAACGTATTTTGCAATTAAATTCAATGTTCAAAATGACCCTCATTCACTTCTTCACAATAACCAAGGCGATTGAAATTCTCGTACATTTTGTGTGAACTCAGGGTTTATTTTGTTAATTTCTTCGTTTATCATTTAAATTTCTAACTGTACATGCAAAATGTGTTGGAGCTCCGTCTTGTTGGTAATTAATAGATCGATCATTGGGATGATTAACATCAGGAAAAAGTCTTCGTAATGTAGGTACTAAGGTACTAAAAAACCTAGATAAACCTCACCATTAACTGTTCCCTCAAAAAAAATTGGACCCATAATTTCATTGTTAATGATACCAGCCCAAACGTTCACTTTTTTAGGATATTGAGTGTGAACCTCACTCGTTCAGTGAGAATTTTCTCTGCTCTAATATCTACAGTTCTATTTGTTAACCGTTTAAATGAAACATCAAAAAAAAACTATTTTGTTTTTGAGCTGCAAATCTGTGTTCATTCTGTCCATCATCAATTAATAGAATTCTTGTCTTCTATCAGGATCGTCTTCATTTAACTCCTGAACCAACTGAACCTTTTATGAGTGGTATTTTTCTTTATACAAAAATCTCAAACTATTTTTTGAGTCTAGGACAAATATTATACTGACTTTTTTAGTAACTTACCTAAACGATAACAGCCTACTAGATTCAAATCAATTGTTTAATTGGCTTTTTGAATGATATTTTAGTATCTTCTAAGATTTATAAATTATATTTTAATAGACCAGACAGTATTGCTAGTATAACGGAAAAAATTAACAAAATAACCCTTGAAGTCATAGAAAATGTTGTAGGAGTATTTCAAAATCGCATCGGTTATTGTCAAGAAGTGAAGTTTTGAACATATGAATCAAATGTATAGTACATAGAAAAATATATTATAAATATTAGGCCACATTATTATGTTCATTTTACGTAAAGTTTTAAGATCGAGACAATATCAAAATTTTACAGTTTAAAAATCAATTTTATTGCACCAAATTTAAAAAAAACTTTATATTGATGACTAAAATCCCTTTTATAAAAAGGTTTCACACGACTTTCTTTCTTATTTAAAAATTTCGAGGGGGTGCTTATAATTTAGAGGGGGATAATATTTTCATACTGTTAACTGTCAATTTAAGAATAAAAAGCGACCTGTTCCAGGTTTTTTCCTCGCAGTACATAATAACGCTAAAATTTAATTTATACCATACATATGGACCGCATTGTTCATTATTTATATTCATATATTATCATATATTATTATCGTTATTCAGAGGAGTTGTTCAACGTGTGCCATAGTTTTATTATCTCAATAAATGGGAAGAAAGTTATTGTTAGTTTAGGTGAATTCGACCATGTAAGCAAATAACATGATGCGAATGAAATAAAATCTCTATGTATAACGATTTTGTTTCTATTGTAAAAATATAAATGTTTTAAATAAGTGCTCATTCACATGTATTGGTTTTAAAAATTACTGTTCTATTAATTAAGATTGTCAATCGTTATTATGGACGAATGAACTAAAATATTAAGCTATGCACAAAATATATCCACCTAACTGAGAAAAGCGCAACTTCAAATTGATTAAAATTCTTTTGAAAATAATAAATAACAGATTGTAGTCGGCGCCGACCTACAGCTGAATAACAAAGTTTGTAGGAAAAATGTTCATAAATTTGAGACAAGTCAATAGGATACTAAACGCGATATGCACGTTAGATACCAGAAATATTAAGCTAGAGCGATAAAATAAGCGAATGACGTTATAAAATTAAGGGAAACACTTTCTTAAAGACTATTGTTTTAGAGGATAAAACTTGACTTTTACCAGTTTACCAGTTTTGGAATTACAATAATAGTCTACTGGGACAAACTACATAACTTCAAAATAGTGATAAAAATCAAACCAAGAAGCACGAATCATTTGATGTGCTTCTACTCCATGACAGTGACGACCGCATAGTTTCATTGTGCCAAAATAACTATTCGAAAAGTTTTTAACCACCCACCTCACAATGCCTAGTGACTATCACCTCTCTCCCAATGTTTCTTTTTAAACAGTACCCAACAACTTTGCATTCTACAGCTTAATCTTCAACAAATGAATAATATCCTACAATGCTTTCCACAAAATAATTCACCTTCAAAGCTTTTAAAGGGTCACACCTTAATATTTACATTTATAGAATAAAATGTTTCTCTTCAATAGAGTATTTTCCGCTTCGAATAGAATATAATCATTTGACAATCCACACACATTTTGTTGAATTTACCTTAAGTCTTAAAATCCCTTATTCTTTAATGAAAATCCTATCAGAACTGTAATGGGCTTATAGCACAGTATGTACTAAACGTAACTTTAATTATAGGCAGGAAGTACAGGAACAATGTGGATGTTGTTGAAAGAAGGAAGCTTGAAAAATAATTAGTCAGAGGTTGGGAAAGTCATCTTCATCCCAACCTAATTGGAAATATAAAACTATGATACACTGGAATATTGGCAGATGCTTAGTGTTATTTTTTAATTAAAATTTTTCACAATAGTCTATGCAAAGTGAAAATTGACTGTAATATAGAAACGACACATTTCATGCGGATTAGTATCCTAAAATACCATTTAATTCTGTCATTTCTATGCAAATGGATTCTGTATTACCTTTCGCTCTATAGCAGAATCATCAGTAACAGAATAGGGATCGAGCAAGGGTGTAAAAGATTTGGAAAAATAGCTACCAAGAGTGGAAAAATTACTTCTACCGCTATCAAAGAATTACAACAAAGAAATTCACTAATCCTCACAGAAACAAATCATATTTAATGTTAGAGTTAATAGTATTTATTTTGATATGAAAAGAACACTACATGTTCACTTATAGAGAAAATATGAACTCTGGATTTATTCATCTGAAGATGCCGGACTATATTTCAAAACTGTAAACTCGAAAAATTGTTTTGAGAATCTGAGAAATCCATAGTCAAAAAACATTGTATATATTTTTCCATTTAATGAATTTTCCTTTTTCACTCTTTCCTTTCAATTCATTGAGATAATAGGAAGGGATGATTTATTAACATTTAAAGTTCACAATTTTTATGAACGATTTAGACAATTCATTGATTACTTTTAGAAACTAAATATAAAAGAAGATAATCCAAATAGATTAAAGAAGACAACAGCAAATCCTAAAAATCTTAACTCAGAATTATTTAAATTAAAATTGGAAAAAATCAAAGAAAAGGACAAAACATGAAAAATGCCTCCGTTATTTTCCATTCATAGGGACGGAGGAGTTACGTGAAAGAAAATTCCACTTTCTTAAAATTAAAGCGCATAAGGATCAAATTACATAAACAACTGTCAGCATTTATTTCATTATAAATAGGATTGTGGTAAATAATAAAATATTGAATTGTAGTTAATTCGCTTGTGAAATTGATTCTGTTCATTAAAACTTTGTAAAATAATTGTAATTTCGAGTTTAATAATTTTTTGAAAATAAATTTTTGGACATCGAAAATATAACTGGCGTCAGTTTTTTTTGTGGTATGGTACACTTGCTCCGGGCTTGCTTTCTTATACGGATTCGTATATGAAAGCGATAAAATAATTAAACAAAATTTCCTTTATTTAAAACTAAAGTAAAAATAAACTATACATAAAAATACTACAAGCGGGGTTAAGTGGTGTGCTAAAAAAAAGGTCTCAGTGAGTCAAAGCAAATTATTGCATGTGCATTTATCGATTCCGATAACCACTTGCCAAAGTGGTTTTCTACTTGGTTGGCAGAAGGCAATAATACGACCACCACTGAGACTTGAATACTTAGTGCTATCAATGGCAGTTTCCTTAGCTAAATCTCGGCGGTTGAGAACAACAATCCCATGAATATGATGAACACATACTCACCTCGGATTTTAACCTGAGCGGTAGGGTGCGGTTTTAGCGGCTGTTTCAAAAACTATTACTGACCTACCTCTCACGATTCCGTGTGATCGGTAATATCTTTGCTTTTACGTTTTAGAAAAATAGTAACCTCATTACATACACTTCCTACTTCGGAAAAAAAACTGTATGGGCATATATTTTTTTTAACTTAACAATCCTAGTTCAACACATTGATCTGTTACAAACAAAAAACTAGAATTTGATCATCTTCGTTTGGCTTGCAACTGTATCGACGTTGATTCCGGGTGAGTTTTCCTCCTGTTAGTGCTGGTTTCTTTGAGAAATATACTGGTATCCACAGTCGGAGCAAGCTGTATGCTGGTTGGGACAGCTGCAACTGATTCTCTTGGTTGCGGAGAGCATTTTCATTATTCCAAGTTGGTGGTATATACGAGTCGAAGGCATTTGACGTGAATTCGGAAGAGCTTTTTACCGGTTTGACTTTTGAAGTCATAAGCAACTGGCGAAAGGCCAGGGTAACGGTATACGGGGTTGGAGGTTGTAGTGGCGACTCTGGGCGATAAAAGCTCCGACAAAATTTAAACGTACCATTTCAAACGTATCTTTCACACGTTGTAATCGCTCGGTATACTGGACTGCCTCCGTTGGGATTGAGTCTTCGGTTTCCTCTTGGATGAGGGCGCAGTACCATATATGGCATTAAGAACTTCTAACTCTTGCCCACAATTGCGGATAGAAAACGGTGCTTTCCTATCCGCAATTGTGGGACCCATTTCGTGAAACGGTGCTGGAATACAATAAGAGAAGGGTGACCCTGGGTATATTGCGGTAAGAGGCTTACTAGGTCGGATCTTACGCATTCCCAAGGCTGCCGGTGTGATGACGGCTTCGTCTTCCTTGCGGGTTTAATCTGGGAAGCCTTATATCATTGACAGGAGTCACAGTTACGGACATATTTGGCAAAATCACGTAGCATACCGGACCAGTAATTCGGTCGTAGGTTCTTCATTGAGAGTTAGTCGTGGTCTTGTCTCAGTGAACTCTATGGAAAAGCACACAGTTTCTGTCGTTACGAGACAACGCTTCACCAAGATTTGTGCACTTCCTAAGTCCAGATTAATTTGCCTTCTTAGAAGTATATCCATTCTAATTATCACATCAGAAAACTATCCACAAAAATGTGCAAAACTTTCATAGAAACGGTTTTCTTCGAGCTGTATATTTCGGGGGACGGTAATAGTTCCTCCATTAGCCGTGCGGGCGGAGTTTGTCGGGTTTTGATTCTTCGGTTCTCTCTACGTATCCCACAGGAGGCGAGCTCGATTACTCAACAATACGAAGGTGGGCGGAATTCTATGGGGCTGGTCTCCTGTTACAACCAAGTAGCGGTAGGTGAGGCATCTTAAAGCATTTGTTGTCGCAGTGCTCTAGCAGTTTCTCGGCTATGGACACGGACAATTTCTGAATAAAACATCATCTTGCTCACTCTCGAGTAGAAAATTCGATACTCATTACGAAAATGCCTATTTTGTCTAGATCGCCAGCATTCTCTGTCTACTAGTAAATGGAGTTGTAACTGCAATATCACTTGCATCAGACTGGTGAGCTTGATTCCATGCTGTAGGGGTTCACCCAATTTCGAGGCGTAATAGTTCGTTTTGCCGGACTACCTTCGCAATCTCCTATACGTCAGAAAAGTCTGATTCGGCGAATTTGACGCCGAAACTTCGAATGGAAATTACAGTGAAACCAATAAAGACGACGGATGAGGGTCTGCATGTCTGTGATATACGTGGTGGCACATTTCTGTAGCTGGTAAATTCTCTTACTAATGGCTACTCCCAAGTCGTAGTGGTAGTTGACCGAAAAAGCGAAATCACGAAAAGCGGCGCAGAAAATCGGCCAGCTGGCTCAATATTTGCGGTTATTCCGAAACCATAGCGCAGGCATTGCTTGTAAAAGTTCCAACATAGCTCAAAAAAGTCGGTCGGTTTAGATAGCTTGAGATTCACGGATCTTCTTAAGCCTCTTCAAAAATTCAACGAGAGTTCTCTTGTAACTTATTTGCCAGTATTTTGTCTTTAATGGCGTCAACAATCATCCAGCGCTCGGTCCTATCGTATACTAGGTCTCAACAAGCGTGCTCTGAAGCACTCCTCCACTTGTTATGGCGGTGTCGTGAAAGTTGAGGGTCCTGACACAGTAGGGAATGCAAACAGCATTGTGGTAGTCAGTAATGGTGAAGTATATTCTTCCCGGATAAATTGTATCATACGACGTCTTGTTGTTCGTCTACGGCTCCGAGGATTACTTGTCGGAACTTGGCTAGTTTCACTTCTAGTTCCTTCTTCTCACTCCTAGAGCCCTTATTTCCAGACTGGTTCTGCCAATCAGTAAACCGATTGTGGGTATGGACTTTGTGTAATCGATAAGCTATAAAATTACATGTTACACGGAACAGCGGCCTTTCTCATAGGTCATTGATTCCCAAACTTTATTGTTTCAAAGACCAAATTTGTTGAATCCGGTAGACCCCCTTCAGCTATATACTGCCAATTTACAAATCTCGTTTAAAAGTGAAAATAAAATGTATCTTTGGAAACTTGCGTTGTGACTGAGTTTCAACGACGAATTAACAGTTTTCGAAAAAAAGGTTAGAATTGATTGCTTGATATAGTTTATTATTTGATAATGAAATCAACCAAATAAATTGTCAATCAAATTATAATTTATTGTGGTGTGATGCGATTTCAAAAAACTTTATTTTTTGGAATCTACTGTAACTAACAGCACAAAAACCAATCAACCCTCACAAATTTAGAAAACTTTCAATTCAAAGTGGTAAAATAAATATAATATATTTTCTTGTGTTGTAAGTTTGTAACGGCAGTAAATGTCACTTTGAGCTCCTTATTAGTTATAAGCTCGAGTAGTTCCTCTTGTTACATCACAATCTCCACTTCCGTTTCATCAAATAAACTTATGATCGATGGTGTCAATAGGTACCCCATCGTTTTTATCTCCATTATGTAGTAGAATACATTTTAGGCCACGTTGTCAGCTGTTTCTTGGGAAAAATAATTCTGGGAATATTTACCTCTTCATGATTGATATAATCTGATCTGATATAAGTTTATTGCAATCTTTGCACACATATTTGTATTCTCCGCATATATAATAAAAATGAACTGAATTGTTCAACAACTACTCATGAACAAAAAACAGATATTAATCTCAACACAGTAAAAGACACCCATTATTGTTTAATATATACGCCTAAATAATCAAAGACAAAAAAACAGAGTCACTCGAGCTGTTAAAAAAAATTGGGGATAGATTTGACAAAAACGAGTCATAAGTTAATATTATAAACTACAAAATTCGTGGCAGGAGGCAGAAAGTTGAAATTTTAAAATTAGTTTTATTATATATATTATGAAATTACTAATAGCAATAAGTCGCTAAGATCCATAATAGAGTTTTATGAAAGCGATGAGCTTATTCTAATGTGATATAAAATTATTATTCTATTCATTATATTTCAATATATTCCTGTACACAATCTTATATATAAGTTACATATTTCCATAAAATGATATATTATAAATATATATACTATCTTATATAGCAGGTTGGTTGGAAGGGATTTGTTTAGAATAAACTGTAAAATAAATAATGTAGAGAATGAAACTATATGCATATAACAAATTGGCAGGTGAGTACTTACTGTTCCGATACTGGCAATCACTAATATCGATTCACTTTACTTTTTTTTTCGAAAGTCTTGAGGCAAATTCTATGTATAAGATTGCCTCGGGCGCCGGTTTTTTATTCTGGTTTGCTCCAGGGGTCAGTATAGTGATGAAGAAAAAAGCTGGACATTTACTGCCTAATGTTACTTACGAAGGTTTTGAGGTGCGGAGTTGTATAAGAAAGCAAAACAACGGTTGAACTCAATGTCCTTTGTTTTAAACTAAACTGAGACTAAACTATCCATGAAAATAAATCAATATACTAAGTAAAACGAAGCTGGGAAGAGCGACGATATGAAAAGCGTAAAATCTACTATTACTACCTAATAATTGACAAGTGAGGTATAAATGGCTGCTAAGCGGTGCGACTAAGTGAAAGCGGGTGCCTGCAATAAGGGGGGTTAAGCGTCGATCAAAAACTAAGCTTTCGGTCGGTCAAAGCTCAACGATAATGGCTGCGGTTCTCAAATCAAATTACCGCATGTACGTTTATCAATTCCGGTAACAACTTTGAACATTGCTGCGCTTCCCTTCTTATGACTTCTATATTTCCTCCAACATTTCATGTGAAGTTCACTTCATTTTGTCTTGTCTATACCTGATCAGTTTCAGGATGATTCCATAATTTCTGTTGTTGATTACTTTTTATCGTGTTGAGTGCATTGAAACTATCAGGGCAATTTTTTGTTGTGTCTTTATTTTTTTGTGTTGTAATTTCTTATTGTATTCAACTCATATTTCAATTAATGACATTCACTTTCGATTATATAATTACTTCTCCTCAGTAAAGAATATTAGGATACAGAAAACAAGTTATATTGTTTTTGCTTATACCTGTAAGTATAATCTAATGAAACAACCGAAATGAAAGTGACTAAGACTAAAACTAAGAAACATTTGTTGAAATGAAGGTGCAACCACTGCATGATAGTTTGTTTCACCACAACAACTTCACAAAGCTTGGAATAGGACACTTTGTTCTTTTAAATTTATGTGTGGTAAATTTTGGCGTAATGCGACTCTCTGGATGCATGTGTTTCTGTTGTTAATCTTGATCTTGATAATTTTCTTGGAATGAATTTTAAAGCGTATTGCCTCTTAACGAGAGTAACAACACTAACATAACTTTCAGATGCCTTTAGTAGTATAATTCTCGTAAAAATCTCGAGAGCTCGCATTCAAATAACGAATAAGCTGCCCGAATACGCACCTTCCCGTTTCAGAAATTCAAATATTTGATTGTACAACCACATGATTTCACGAACAATAAACTTTAGAAGACAAATCTGCAACCTAACTGAGAACAGGAACAATTTAAAAATAACTTGTATAGACTTGCATTTGACACAACGAATTTAGAAAATTCAAGTAATGGCGAGTATTATTTCAATTTTACTTGGTGCAAATTCACCTACAGTTCACGGATAGGCAAGTGCGAGTGCCATTAGTAGATATTCGTGATGTGTTTGAGACCGACATACTTAGAATTAATTTTTTCTGGAAAAACTTGCTGGAATAAGTTATTTGCACGCTTGTACCATAAATTACAGAACACCCGACGTTCAGGGAACACGTTTTAGCCCAAAGTTATCGCATGCGTGAATGACTAAAAGTAGAGAAATTGAGACAGAACTGTCAATTTGAAATTGTTTTGATTGAACATTAACTTATACTCGTAATCCTTTCTCGTATTTCTATTGCTGCATAAAATATTCCGTCTTGTTAATTTAAAGATTAATTTAAAGTCTAATTCGTACCCTAAAAATCTGATAATAATACAAATACGTGGTGATTTTATATATGAATTTGATTGACACAATGAATTCGTATTACTGAAGATAGATCCAGTTCTACATTAATTTTGCTCGTCGAAATAGATTTCATGTCAGTTTAGTAATAAATACAGTAACGCAAACACGTCTTGTAGATTCATCAACCCTAAATATCTACTTTATTAGTCTAGATCCAAAAATTGGCGAAATTGTTAGGGCCAGTAGCCCCAGTAATGTCCTTTCAGCTATTTCACGAATAAAAAGACTTAACTTACTATTAATTAATTAACTTATTATGAAAGCCACAAACCTCAAGATAATCCCAGTTCAAATAATTCTATTTGTAGACCTAGACAAAATGGGTGGATTTTGAAGAAGCATGCAATTATTGTAAAAGAATGGAGCATACTATAAATTAATGTCTAACACGTCAAAGGAAATCTCAAAAGTTAGCTCCAGGGCTCTTCAAACCGAACCAAATCCCGAATTCACAGAATCAAATAGGCCGAAATACTCAACAAATGCAGAATCTAACCAAAATTCAAACTTGTGGATCCCAGATATAACCCAAAAAATTCAAAACATGAGTTTGAAGCATCTGGAATTAGAATGCGTGGAACAGATGTTCCATTTCAAACCAATGATATATTTTTATTTAGATATTGGATTTGATTCGTTATTAGGCTCAGATTTTTTATAACACTATAAATGCATAGTGGATTTAAAAAATAAACAACCAATTACTAATTTGGAAATTTTTCCTTTTTTATAAGTTACAAATAACGAAACTAATGTGAACGCTTTGGTTAAAATAAATGAGAATGAAGAATTTTTTGTTTCAGTACTAGATATTAACTGTATTCCTAAGACTGTAACATTCCCAAAACTTCATGTAGAACCATATGAAATAAATATTGTAAATAATAATCAATTAACCACCGAAAATATGTGTGCCTATAAAATATTGGAAATAAAAAAAACTCGACCACTTTAACGATAAAGAACAAGACTTAATTTTCCAACTTTGTATTGAGTTTTCTGGTATATTTTTTAAAAAGTATACGGATTAACTTTCACTAATGAAATAAAAGATACTATAAATACCCGAAATTCTAAACCCACATATGTTCAATCATATCGCTACCCTCAAATCCATAAACAAGAGTTGAAAGATCAGATCAATAAAATGCTTGCACAAAATGTTATACAACCCAGTAATTTTCCATGGTCGTTGGCTGTGTGAATATTGCCTAAAAAACTTGACGCATCCGGCAAACAAAAATGGCGTGTCGACGTAGACTATAGAAAATTAAATAAAGTTATTTTAGATGATATTTACCCGTTGCCATATTTTCGAGATCTTTCGGATCAACTTGGGAATATTTCACGATTCTAGATCTCGCATCCCGGTTGCATCAGATTGAAATAACCCATCAAGATATACCAAACACCAGTTTCACAGTTGAAAACGGTACAAAGTCCTTAGAATGTCGTATGGTCTTAAAAATGCCCCTTCGACATTAAAGAATGTAATGGATAACGTCCTAGCTGGAATTCAAAATGAAAGATGCCTCGTCTATATGAACAACATTATTGCTTATTCCCTAAAGATATTTTCCCTAACATATTTCCTGCTTAACGGATGTATTCAATACACTCCTCAAACTTCAGCCTGAAAAATGTGATTTGTGAGAAAAGAATTGGCCTACCTTGGACATCTAATAACAGAAGATGAGATTAAGCCATCAACTTATTCGATTTCACTTCCAAGTAAAAGCCACATCCTCAATCCACGAAACAAAACAAATTGAGTCCTCTTTAGTACTCTCTAGCTACTACCAAAGGTGTATACCGAATTTTGCAGAAATTTCCAAACTGATGTTGATACTTCTACAAAAAGATAGATGTTGCGTTTGTTTTGACTCCGAATATCAAAGTTTTGAAGAACCTTTTAAATACGGATGCACTTTTTGGTATTGGCAGTGATGCACTTCAAACCCTTTTTTTAGGAAAGAAAAGATTCACTTAGGTCATTCTCAATAAAAGATCCTGGTACTCGTCTTGTACGATGGTAAATTAGAAGAATACGATTATTAAATCCAATTCATTCAAATCTAGCAAATTTAATAAAAATGCCGATATCCTTTCTCGGATAAAAAGCAACTACGTAAAAGATTCTCGGTCCTTCCTTACCAAATAGGAAATATCAAATGATTACCTTACTCAATTTACTTCACTAATGAAATTGCAGGGTCATCCGAACAAACAGATGAAGTTAAACCGAAAGTTGATTGAGAAGTTTCCGAAAAAGAATTTCTCTCTTTTGTCGAACTATACGAAACAAAATCATTAATTGATTATTCTAAGATAGAATATTCTAATAACCATTTACTAGACAAGCAAAATAAAATCATTTTAACTAGTTTTAGAGAAAATAATTGACAAGACTTTCATGAAAATGTAATAGAAGATATATTTGGAGAAAGCCCTGAGTTTTCTTACGAAACAATTAACGCAGATAATCGTCAAAAGTAGAAAATACCTTATTATACCCATACCATATGAATCAACTAGTGATTTTGAAGAATCATTTGTAGCGATTTATAAATACCAAGGTTCGTTTAAACCCTGAAAATATGCAGTTCAAGATATCCCTAATCTATTATCAGAAATTGATGTGAAATTTACTATTTTTTAAGGTGTTCCTAAAGAGCCATCAAATACCAACCATTTTAGATCAATTTCACAACGGCAAAAGCCACCTTCACCGCGGAATCAATGAAACAATTAGGCGAATACAACAAAAATGTAATTGGACCGGGCTCACTCGAGACGTCGAAAATGAACATATTCAAGCGTAGGTCATCCGCGAAGTAACGGATCTTTAGAAAGATTACACGCTACTCTATTTGAAATTATTCGAATAAATTTAGCAGATCACCCCTTCAGCATTTCACCTTTCGCAATTATAACTTATGAAAATTTTGTGAACGAGATACACGGTTTTACACAAATTAGAAATAAATTGGGGAATAAGTTTAATGGTACTTCTGAAATTGTGTAACAGTACTAAATTTAGAATCGAATTGTAAATCCAAAATAAAATTTGGCTTCATGGAACCCTATGTTGAAATTTCAATATAAAATTTTACCAATAATCATTACAGTCGGAATCTACTACCACGACAAAACCAAAATAATGATCTCGAACGACGAATGGATCTTATTGGTACATGAGAATATATCAGCTTTCAAACAAACTTTTGAAAGAAACAATAGTATCTAAAATATGATTCAAAATACCTCTAGTTCCAAATACTCCATAATAACGTCCTTTAGATCCGAAGTTAAATCACATTTGGCATTTTTGCGACAAATAGCGAAACAAATCGGTGAAAAATTCAGTGAAATATATTTGTTTAGTTGAACGCATCAGTATTTGCTGTTAAGCCGTAAATAGTGTTCACAGTTCACAGTACAGGAGAGTATTGAAGTCGATATCAATGCATCATAACAGGTACATATTTGTGGTTTGATTAGAGAAACGGAAACTACATCTGAATGTGTTTAATATGCTTCGATATCGATTGTTTATAGATATTGTGAAATTTCAGAATATTTTGCAGGTAGAGGTAAACGTTTTCTGATCATATTTTCTGAGATTTCTTTAAGAGCAGGGTCAATAATAGAATTATGAATTACTTTAAGTTGTGCTAAGGTGATTGATTTTAAAATATCGTTTATAGTGTTTGCAAGGTACGAGTAACTCTCTATTAGTTTGTCGCAAATTTCAGTTTGGCTTCGACAAGCGCAATTTCATTTGATGATTATCGAACAGTAGTTTCAATTTTTTCTATGTCTGAATAAAATTTTTTTGTCCAATTTTAATTATTTTATAGTACTATTTATAGACGCATTAAGATTTCTGTTTATTGATTCGAATATACTACCAATAGCATTGATAAATCCTCTCTTTTGTCTTTTAACGTCAAAAGATATTTCACTTAATTTTTCACCGATAGTTTTCGCTATTTGTTTCAATAATGCCAAATGTGATTTAACTTTGGATCGAAAGAGCGTTATCGTATAGTAATTTGAAATGAAGGTATTTTCAGTTATATCTAAGATTCTATTGTTTCTTTCAAAAGTTTGTTTAAAAGCTGGTGTATTTTTATGTACCAATAGGGTCCATTTGTCGTTCGAGATCATTATTTTAGTTTCGTCATGGTAGTAGATCCCGACTGTTTTGTTCATTACTTTAATTTTATATTGACAAGTTGCTGTTCCGATCAACAGCAGAAATCTGAAAATAAATTAATTTTCAACATAGGGTTTCATAAGACTAAAATTTATTTTTGATTTATTCGAATTTATAATTCGTGTCTAAACTTAGTACTGTTAGTGCGGAATTTTTGTGTATCTCTAGTATTTTAAAAAGACCATTAAACTTATTTTATAATTTCATTCTAAGTTGAATTTTTTCATATAAACTTTGTTACCTACTGCGTAATTTGGTTCTAGCTTTAGATTTCTAATATATTTAGTGACTAATTCTTTATCATTATACAATTTTTCTGGTGGTCTATTGGAAGTATGTCCGAATATAAGTTCGTATGGTGTAAACCTGCGTGTCTTGTTCATAGAATAGTGCTAAGTAATTATTACGAAAGGTAAAATGCTAATGAGGTGTTCATTGGGGTAATCTACTAAATTTATTCGAATAATTTCTAATAAAGCATAGGGTAATAGTTGTAAAGATTCGTTACTTTGCGGATAACCGACGCTTGAATATGTAAGTTTCATATCAAACATATTTCTTAGGTCTTTCATTAGCCCGTTATTGTATTCGCGAACGGCATCGCAATAAATTCGAAGCGATGTACCAATGAAAGTTGTTGAAAAAAAAAAAACTAGTAGGAAACGGCATTTTTTAGGATTATTACATTTGAATTGGATTCGACAATCGTATTCTTCTAATTTGAGATGCCATCGTGCAAGACAACTACCAGGATTTTTTATTGAGAATGACCAAGGTAACGGACCGGTGATCGGTTACCAAAGTGAATTTTCTTCCGTAGGCTCTTCAAAGTTTGGATATATTGAAATTGGGTGGTAATTGAAGCATGTTCCAATTCTTGAAAAAACTCAACAGTCGGAGTCAAAAATAAACGGAACATCTTTTTATATAAGTTTGTCATTGGTTTAGAAAGCTTTGCAATATTTAGTATAAACCTTCGGTAGTAGTCCCAAAAATGATTTAATTTCTTTTTGGTCCGTGACCTAAGGGATTCTAGCGGGAAATGGCTTAACCCCGTCTTAAGTAATCAGATATCCAAGGTAGGCCATTTCTTTTCTCAAAAAATCGCATTTGTCGGGCTAAAGTATGAGGTACGCTTCTTAAAGTGTCTCTAATACATTCGTTAAGCAAGAAATATGTATTTGTATCGTGAAGAAATAAGCAATAAAGTCGTTCATATTATACATTACACTCAGGAATGTCGAAAGGGCATTTTTAAGAACATACGGCATTCTAAGGAATTTGAACCTGTTTTCAACCGTGAAAATGGCCTCTGGTACATCTTGATGCATTATTTCAATCTGATATAACCCGGATGCGAAATATAGAGTCGTGAAATATTAACATTTCTCAAGCTAATCCGAAAAATCTCCACAATATGGCAACGGGTAAATATTATCTACAGTAACTTTATTTAATTTTCTATAGTCTACAACGACACCATTTTTGTTTGCCGGATGCGAAGAGTTTTTTAGGCAATATTCACACAGCTAACGACCATGGGGAATTACTGGGTTGTATAATATTTTGTGCAAGCATTTTATTAATCTGATCGGTCATCTCTTGTTTATGGAATTGAGGGTAGCGATATGATTGAACATGAGGGCTTAGAATTTTGAGTATCTATAGTCTGTTTTATTTCATTAGTAAATGTTAATGCGTATCCTTCTGAAGAAAATTGATCAGAAATATCACGCTTTTTTTATTTCTATCAGCACACATTTCTTTAGCGTTTAATTGATTATTATTTACATTATTCATTTCATATGGTTTTAAAGGAAGTTTTGGAAATGTAACAGTTTTAGGAGTACAGTTAACATTTAATACCAAATCGAAGAATTCTCCTTTCTCATTTGTTTTAACCAAAGAATTTGGTAATTCAACTTTCTCTATTTCCTTAGCTACCAGTGAAGCATCAATACTGACCAGGTCGCATTTCAGTTTAAAAATTTGTTCGGTTTAAGGTACATTCATATTAAAACTGATATATCATTATCAAAATTGGAAACACTATGAACAGTATAATAGTTTTCCTCAATTTCACTGTTATCTGTATAATAGTCAGGAACATTGGATATTAATTTCCCGGTAATATGCTTGATAGACAAGGATGTTATCCGAGAATTGACTTTTATTTTCATAATAATTTTTGCTGTTATCAGTATAATAGTCATAACTGTAGTGAAGGTTATGAAAATCTTGCTTGATGATTGTTGTTGATTAAAATTCGTGTTGGGCTGATTTTCCAGTTGTCTATGAGGTCTATAATTGGGATTTGCTCTAATTACTGAAAAACGATTTTGATTTTACTGGTTATTTTGAAATTGTTAGTTCAGCCTTTATTAAGAGTTTTGACCCATTTGATTTTATTTTGTGAATTCGGGGTTTGGTTCGTTCCTAAGAATCCCAGAGCTGAGTTTTGAGAGGGTTGATGATTCTACAAGACGTATTTTTGCTAATTTTTTATCTGTGGTTAAGTGTTGTTGGTTACTCATTTTTCCTTCTAGAGTTTGTACTTTTGAAACAAAAATTATAGGCAATTCGTTTGCTAATTGTTTAATTCTTTGAAAAACTTGAATTGAGGAATTCTCCGGATTTTGAAGTTAATAAGATTTTATTATCTTCTCAATTCGAAGGATCTCGTGCTTGAAGTTTATTTTTTATGTGATGAATTGAAAGTCGTGGTCGGCCATTCTATAAGCTATTTTACGAGCACTTATAAAAGTATTCAAGAAAATTGACTGGCTTGAGTAACTCGAGCTATTTCTGTGGTTGGAAGATCGTTGGCATTATTATTCGCTTCGCTACGTATTGTAGGCATTGTATTCATACTTTATATACTCATACTTTCCCCTTTTTCAAGAATTTCATATATATATTAATTTCTGATTGCCACCAGTATACGAGTTTAAAATCAAATCAAAATAAATTAGCCAAAAATCCACAGGATTAAGTAAGATTAATTTTTATTGAATTCTTCAACAAGAAAAAACCAAATTTTAGTTTTACAATAAGTATAATGTGATTCACAAGGAAATTTAAGTTATGTGTGTTTCTGTAAAAATTCACGATATTAGTTTCGTTATATAATCTTAATATACAAGTAAGCTAGAATAAATTGGAAAAAATCGTTATTATATATATATATATATATATATATATATATATATATATATATATATATATATATATATAATACATAGAAAAATAATTTAACTAATACACTTGATATTATTAAATGATTCACAAACACTCAGAAGTAAGAAATTTTTGGAAATTTATGTTAAAAGGTTGATATGAAATTGATGGAAATTTGTTAATTAAATTCCAACTTAACAAATAGACAAAGTAGAGAGTTCAATAAAATGCTGTAATAATAATTTGCTCTGTTGTTTTGGTTTTCTCTAAATTATTTAGAAATTATTAAAAACATAGAAAGACATCATTATGGATCTATATATAGTTTTTAGTATGCGTTTCCAAATTATTCATCCAAAATAACCGGAGAGTTTTGAGGGGTCTCTGTCACAATATATGCCAATAGGTTTTTTGATGGTTTTTAAATAACTTCGATAAACAATATCAATATATTCTGGATTTTCTAAAAATTTACAAATCAAGACAATTTCGTGCAGTTTCTCAAAAAGAATCATCAATTATCAAATATTGAAGCTTTTTTGACTCATTAGTTGAAAACTATATACAGCACTTGCTCCGATTTATATGTTGAATGAATTATCATAAATTGAAGATTACAGAAGTGTAAACTAATTTTCATTTCGCAGTATCTACAGTTACCCCAATCTCCAAACTGTGCATCCACCCAGCTATCTCGGTCATTCGTGAGAGACAGATTCGAATTATTTTAATTTTATAATATAATTCAAATAGATACGGTAAGTAAAGTACAATTGCTTTTTAATTCGAATTAGAATAACATGGTTTTAGGTTAGTTCAATATATCAGAAAAAACACATATGCTCTGACAGTTGGGATTGTGGAGAAAATTACTCTAGTGGCCCGTTTTTTGTTAGATAAAGATAAATTATCAAAGTTGTCAAAACTTCTAGAATCAGAACTTAAAAGATTGTTCGATAAATTCAGTTGTGTAAACTATTATTCATTTTTCTATATTCGGTATATGTATATATTTCCCAAAATTCATCTTATTACTAATTTATTTTATTCACTCAATAAAATAAACATAACAAGAAATATGTGTTTGGGAACATATTGATTATTTACTAATAAATCTCAGTATGCATCAAGAATGTAGTGTAATTCAATCACTGATTTGAGGGAAAAAACAAAAAAAAAATTCCATAGCACTGAAAAATAGCAATTAAGACAATGCCATTCGATAACTAAATGGAATATCAAATCAGATTCACATATGTCCTCTCTATTAAATGCATTGGATCGATTGATTTTTTTTCTTCCAATTAAAATCGCTTTCAAACTATGAGACATAATAGATAATCACATGTGCCTTGTGCCTTCACAACAAATATAAATCAAGGAAAACATGATTTTATATAATTTTGAAACTCAATATCACGCAACATTTTTTGCATGTGTCTAGTAAAATATCAATGATTTTTTGCAGAATCTAAGCTGTTCATGATGATAAATAATATCATTTGTTTGAGTGAGAAAATCATGATAAAACGGCCGCATTTGGCTAAGAAAAAAGACAATGCACCAGCTCACACACTGTTATTGCAATGGCCAAAATTAATGAATGAAAACTGGAATTGCTACCTCATGCACCTTATTCGCCAGATTCAACCCCTCGGATTGTTCTCTGTTTCTAGATTTGAAAAAATGGCTCGTTGGTCAAAATTTTTCAATAATGAAGGGGTATTTTCAGCAGTAAATGGCATCGCTGGGAAAAGTGTATGGAGCTAAAAGGAAATTACGTTGAAAAATAAATATATTTTTTTCCAAAGTAATGGTGTTTTCTTTGTTGGGCCAGGTACTTCTGGGACTATCCTCGTAGGTTGCTTCCTTCCGTATTGATAACATAGCCGTTGTTTGTATTCAATTCATAATTATGTTAAAGTTTCGTACAATTCACTCGCAAAAGTTTAAAAGTAATTTAACAGGGAATATCAATTTAGACACCCAAAAACTTGGGAGAACTAAAAAAACTTGTTCTGTTTTTGGAGAATCTTTATATATGTATATATATAAAAACGTTATATACAATTATGACAATAATTCTTTCCAATATTTATATGGTTTATTAGTGTGCAACCTTTTATAAGTGATACGCAAAGTCTATGGTTTGCTCATCTTTGATACTCGTCATATATTGAAACAAATATTGCTAAAAATTTTTGTACCAAGATTATTTAACATTGTTGTTAGTTAATAATTTATTTTTTTTTTGATACTTCTGAAATAGTATATTTTATTACAGAACGAATTGCAATTATTTTACCATTAGTATAAAAGAGAAAATGTGCAGGAACAGAGAAGTTATTTAATTAGCTGTATGAATACAAGCAACTTCACTAATCCATATAAGAGACAGAAAGAAAACTTTTCCTCAAAGAAAGTCAGCTGGTAATCATGAAGAACTAAAAGAATAATGTTTAATCTGAATCGGTAATTTTAGACTTTAGTTTAGATCCTATAACAGTTAAAAAAAAAGTAACCAAACAATCTGTTTTTTCACGCATCCTGTTCGTAGGGTGATCGTATGAGTTTTTTCTTTTTAGAAATGGTACCGTAAATTGAAACTATTGACCACTCTCTTACAAATATAATCGAAAATAGGTATTTAAAATTATTATTATTATAGTTAGGAGAGACAATATTTCAATAAACGTTTTTCTAGGAAATCGATTGTAAATAGAGTGGGGTTATCAATACGATAAAAAAATAAAACTGCATTAACGAACCATGATGAAATATCAAAAGAATATAAATTCAATTATAAATATTTAAAAATTCTTCGAACTTCGAAAAAATACACAAAAAATAGAATTTCTAAAATTGACCCACAAAAAGCTATAAATGATGAAAAATACCTAAATAATTTAAGTTAAACTATTACTAAGGATACTTTTATCATTGAAATACAAAGAGATCAGAAGTTTCTCCATCACTTCTTAGAAATGATCACTAAATAAGAGTTTCATGTTGTACTTTTTCCATATTATCTCTTTATATCGAAAGTTCTCTTAACGAAGTGATTTTGGTGTCATAAATTTTGCTATTAAAATAACTCCACTCTATTTACAATCGATTTCCTAGAATATCGTTTATTGGAATATTGCCTAGAGCTCTACTAACTCTAATAATAATAACTGTGAATACCTATTTTCGATTATATTTGTAAGATAGTGATCAATAGTTTCAATTTATTATTTCTTAGACCTTTTGATATATTAATGCATCTAAATGTTCTTGATTTTGGGTCTCTTCTGTTTCAAAATTAGTTTTTTTGATAGTTTTTAAAAGAAAGATAAATTTTGATGTTTCGACTTTTATAATGTATTTATCTTAATATAACATTTTAAATATCTATAAAAATTTACTGCAACATTATGTTTATGATTAGGAGCACATTTTAAAACCGGAGCTGTACATCCTAATATTTCACCTGGGAATAGCGGATGAAATTGAGGTACACTAACATTGTATTGTACTTACAAGAGCTATTTTCGTGGTTTCAAAATTTAGTTGCATTGTATCTATGAAGTGTAAAGCATCTATTTTTATATCGACACATATATACAAAACTTTGATTCCTGATATTTGATCAACAGGAACTAAACAACTATGTCCATAATGAATCAATAATTCGACACCGAGAGCTTTAGCTCTGTATGAAGCTTTTATTATCATAGGGGATGCTAAATGGCATAAAGAAAATGATAGTTATCCAATGGATATTCATGCAAATGCAAGTTTAGGCCCTTGGACTTCTAATCATAAACCAGACGTTGATGGCATTAATAAATGTTGCGGTAAATGTTATAGATATTTAAAATGTTATATTAAGATAGATACATTATAGTAATTTTGAAACAGAAGAGACCTAAAATCAAGAACATTTAGATGAATTAATATATATATATATATATATATATATATATATATATATATATATATATATATATATATATATATATATATATAACCTCAAAAAAGAAGAATATTCAGAATGTAACACAGAGCTTAGTTTTGACGACTAGCTACCAAGAATTATGGAATTATCTTAGTAATTAGTAATAAAGATTTATTACTAATAACACGACAGAAACCAGAGATAACACAACAATGGCTAAATTTGACTTTCATGGAAATAACCAAAATAATAGTAATATAATAATATAATAATATCCAGAAAAAAATCTTTCTGAACTGCTATAGCCAAAGAAGTAATTTTTATTTATGGATGCGAAACATGGTAAGCTGTGAAAGATGTCTTGATTCAATTGTCAATAAGACAACGACGAAGAAAACCTCTGCGGAATGGAGCAATCACCAAAAGAATTATCACTAGACAATGTACAAGACATTTAGTATGAAGAACACGAAAATTTTTCTCTAGAACCATGGACAAAAGCACAAACATAATAGAGTTGCTCTCTTTTTCTGACAAAAAAAGAAATATCTTACCCCCCTTTGAAAATCCTAATTGTTACAGGCTCTATTAAATAATTACTCTATCCCATAATAGCTTCCACTCATTATCCAAATTTTATAAAATACGATTCCTTTATCATCATTTCCGTCTTTCAAAATTATACATAAAAACATAATGTTCCAATCCCCTCTTTTTCAGACTTTAAATCACCCGAAAAATAGAAGTTTTACCTCTTTAAATTCCACAAAACCTTAATAGTCTTATTAGTATTGATAACTTAAAACTTTCCCATGCTGAACTGAACTTCCCCAAATCAATCTTTACCACGAAATATTCAACTATTCCAATAGAATATAATGCACCAACGAAAACGTAACTTCAAAAAATATCGAAGGAATCGCAGGATTTCTAGAATGTTCCAATACATGCAAAACATTCTGATGAACGAGCTACTCTTACATTACCCAGACTTTCTAAAATCTTCCAGCCTAACTAGAGAGGCCAGCAGCTACGCCCCTGTGGGCAGTGATAAACCTATAGTATTCGCCTCCAGAACATTGAACGAGACAGAATTCAAGTATTCGAGAATTGAAAAGAGATTTTGGCTACTGTTTCGACTACTAAATACTACAGCCTACCCTATTTAATCAGAATATATTCTCAAATCATCGACTGGTTCCGTATCCCTTCTCTTTGAAGCAACCAAACTCAACCCATTAGATGGATATTAGAGTTGAAGAAATACGACCACGAAGTTTTATATAAGAAAGGGAAATAAAAATACCAACGCCCAAAGAATCAAGAATCAAAATAAATACCAAAGAGCATCAAGATATCGACTCTCAAATGCTAGAAATATTTATAAGATTGAATCAATACGAGATGACTGCAAGTCAAATCGCAACAACCAATATGAAAGCCGATTGATGAACGAATTCCTATTAGACAGAACAAAGCATATTTCCAATGAAGAACCAACTGAAAAAGCCGAATCTAGCGCATCACAAAACGTTGATGAAGATCCCCAAAACGAAGATAAGAATAAAGATCAAACAAACGACACGGTAATAGAAAATCCCATCCTATTATCCCTAAATCCAAAACCAGTCAACCACTTCAACCACTTCAGCCTATGTCGTCCTGTAACATGAAACATCTTTCCAACAAATAACGCATGTACGCCCAACTCTCAAGAGATGATCTAGAATCCAGTGTTATCGATTTCTTCAAAAATCACCTTCAGTCAAAAAAGAAATATGTAAACTTTTTTGAAAGCGATGAACTTACAGGCGAATTTGTAATAAGATTGAGAAAATATTCAAGAAAAACACCTACGACCTAGTTAAATGTAATGCTTGACTGGAAAAGTAGACTCACCACAGACCACCCTCCATGATAGGTGTAGATAGCGGCATAAAATATCCATCCACTATACCACCCCACACAGCCCCAAGTCCATCAGTATGATCGAGGGATTTCATTCAACTTTAGTTGAACATCTAATGATACTACGAAGCGCAAGATCTACATTATCCATTAAAGAACAAATCCCCTAGGCGTTATTAGGTTACTCCTAAATGAAACTAAACCCAATCGAAGTATTAAAAGGACATCTGAATATAGGAGATCCTTTCGACATAGGTAAAAGAAGGACCTCATTGAACGATTACATAGAAAAGCATCGTAGGACAATGGAGGAAATTTGTAAAGAAATTAACGAGAGTGAAACCATTGTAGAAAACAGAAATAAAACCAGACAAACTCCTAACTCAAACAAACCCTCTACTAAAATTTACGCTAGAAAAACTTTGAAAATAAACTATTGTCAAGATTTTCATCCAAGTCAGATGATACTATAATAACAGACACTGTGAAAGGCACTGTACTTCAAAAAAACATTAAACATATACAGGAAAGACACATTCATATGAAGCCAGGGACAAACAAAAATACGTTCTAATACTCACAACTCCAAACATTTTTTATACTATCTACTATATAATCAATTACAAAGCAGTGACGAAATATTCAATAAGACCATACAAACAACATGCAAAAATAAATAAAATTCAAATCATTGAAGATAGATAGAGCGGCCATAAAAAACCTCAACAGGTGCGTTAAAGAAACAAACCGAATGGAACCAATAGAGGCCGAAAAAGGAAATCTATATAATCTTTCTAATTTCTATCGATTTTTAACAGGAGCATAAACGACGAAGGATAAAGGAACATGAGAAATCGATACCAATCAAAGACGTGGAGAAGAAAAAAGTTTTGTTCGTCTCTTACAAAACTTCCCCAGGAGATGAATGAAGTTACAATACGTTGAACCGCTTTACTTTGACTGAACAAAATGTATCAAATATTGAATTTGGTAATCCAGCAAAGTGAGAGAACTCCAGACAAAAAATTTAGGGTAACATTACATGACGAGTCATCAATGTTTTTTTATGAATTAACTAAATCAAAATTATAAAACTCTGTCTGACTTTAGACTCAGAATTTTTATATTTTTAATTGCGTATATTTTTGAATTTCTTGTAAAAATTGTAGTTAGATAGACGATACATATTTCACACAATCTTGAAGTGACTGAAAATAAGAAGAACAATAAGATTTATGCCCAATTACAAGTCTTTTAGGCCACATAATTTAGTGAAATGAAGTGTTTTCTGTTTACTCACCAAGCATCTTAATAAGATTCTTTATAAAATGTAATATGATATATATTTACTCGAGGCCGTTAGATAGGGACATCGACTGAAATATTTTTGCTCGACATGTCAGTTAGCTGAGAATTTCATTTCAATGTTATATCGTATTTTCCGGCGTCACTTGACGATACACAGGCGACGCCGTAGGCAAAAAATAAATATCAGCGATAACTTTGCACAAATTCAATTTCAGTCACTGACTTTTATGAGGTTTTTCAAGAATATACCATAAAGTTTGATTTTTTGCACAAAAGATTCATTTACGTAGCCCATATGTGTGCTTATAGCACTATAAAAAATTATCCGATAGAAAAAACAATATTATATTTTCCACGATTAAATATATATATATATATATATATATATATATATATTAAATTTAATAGCTTCTATAAATTCTTATATAACCAATTCAACCAAATAGATATTCTTAAGAAAATGCAAAAAAAATTATTCAACATTGTATAAAATTTGATTGGTTGGAATAAAATATTATATATTTATACAGATACTCTTTGAGTTCCACATTCAATGAAAATAAGAACTTGATGTCAACTTATGTATAAAAAATATTTCTGAGAAATGAAGCAAAATTGATGAAGGCAAGGCGAAGTCCCATTTAGTGGATGTACATCGCATTGTTGGAGCTATGATATTAGGTACCCTCGTTTCTTACGAGTAGATTGAGGTCACATTTAGTCTGTATCAGACGCAATATGAACACAATTATATGCCTCGAAAATATTGGAATCTCACCTATTTCATTACCTCGATATACCAAAATCTACTCTTCCAATAATATAAATCTCAATCATATATAGTTAGGTAAACCTTGAGCTGCTTTCAATAGACTCTAATTCATGTCTGTCGTTCTCTCCTAAGATCTCCGAATTTGTCCTCTATTGAACATTATCAAAGTAGGCGAGTGGAAACTTCTTATACCGATTGAGGAGGAATTTAAAACATTCATGTATCAGGAAATCTCTCTGTTTATATTTAATTTTTGAGTTTCTTGCCCGGTTACATTACATTCCAAATCATTTTTCTAAACATATATCAAACACTAATTTTATGTGAACACAAACAGCTTCAACTCGCATTTACTTGTAATGACATTGTTTTCTTTATATTGTCTCCCGTTTTTATAAAATTATTATTATTAACAAAAATTTTCTAGAGATTCTGCTAATTTCATCTTGAACGCTTGGTAAATTTTACTTTAGCGATCCCATTTTAAACGACATCCCAAGGTATATTTCTTAATGTATAAGGACAATTAATATTCATGTCAAGAAAAATCTCAATTAATTATAATCAGTAAATAGCTGAGATCCATTTTCTTGATGAAAATATTCTCTATTTTTGATCCTGATCTATTTTGAGAGATATTTTATTGAGAAAAAAAACCTTTTTTCAGAATGTTCTATTATGATAATAAATAAACCTAAATAAACCAAGCACAGCTTGACTAACTATTTCCCAATCGAAATCAATTTAATATTGAAGGTTTGGAAAATGATTCCACTTACAAACATCTTTTGAGAATTTTAAAAAAGAATTCTACATCAGGATATGGAATCAAACTATAATCATACGATTATAGTATTGGGAGTTTTTATTAACCACCTTCACATAACTTAATATGCTATCACTTGCAATTGTATGATGGAGCTAAGAAAATACACCTATAAATCATATATTTGAAAATCGCGTGTGTATAGAATCATTGATATCAAAGAAAAGGAACAATATTCTAGGGAACAGCCCTCACTGCTTCATATATTTTAATTGAAACAATTTCAAAAAACCGAATTGTTCCATAGTAACAATTTGCCTGATTTGAATGAAATTTATACAAATAGTATTAAAACTAGAGAAATTTAGATAACTGTGTTCTAGAATAATAGTAGAAACAAACGCAAAAATTGAATAACTACGGATATAACTCCAAGTCTAAAAACATAAGTCTACCTTTATCTTTTTCTGTGACTCAAGATCAGAAGCCATCAGTGAACAATTGAACAAATTATGCAGGTATTTTTGGAACTAAAAGCGATTAGGGTATAGTAAGAGAATAATTACATATAATTAGTGTAATTACGCCATTTGTGGAACATTTGATACATGCAAAGTTGGATGAGCTTTAATTTTCATGGATTTTATTGAATTGATATCTCCCCTGTGGATTTATTAAAGCAATAATACGATTAACATAAAATTTTTAAGTGCATCATAATATATTTTAGAAAGTACAATAGTCAATTTCTCTATTGAACGGAACCAAATATAGATTCGTACAAGTATCGTAATTTAAAAATAAAATACGAAATTTCTAGAGCTAAAGTATTCACGTATCTATGCAGTATTGGAAAGAAAACGTCTAGAGTATACACAGTGGATTTAAAGTTTATGTATTCATTTTTCTTTATTCTTTGCCACTTTGTGTTGGAAACACAATACTCAGAAAATGAGTACCCGAGTTTCTTCTTTCCAATAAAAATAGCTTTTCAAATTATCATAAGTAATTTTTGATCTAACTAAATCACAATAGCTAGATTGTAGTAAACTGTCTAGAAAATTTGATGAGGACATTTTTACTGGATATCACAAAATGGCGTAATTTATCGTTTTTGTACAACTAATAAAATTCAATCTATAAATTAAAGAAGTCATATTAAAACAAATGAATATAATTAAAATGATGGATGCGTCTAAAGATAATGCTAGCGCTACAGCTAGAGTATATAGCATGATTTTAATAATATGATAATATGAATTTGATTTTTACAAGGGTTGCTATTTAAGTTTTGAGAGAGACATAAAAACGAATATTTATAATTGGAAATGGCTTAATTGTTTTCCAAAATTATCTTTATTGAGGTAAATACACTTTTGCATGCATTTGAACCAATTCTCGAAGCAATTTTTCATTCCGATTGAGGTACCTCCCACACATTTGATTTGAGCGCATCAACTGCTTGTTCACATATAGAAAAACTTCGCAATTTACTTTTGATCTGCGAAAATAAGAGAAAATCAAGGTACGGTCCGGTGGATGACCCATCATGTCCATGTTTTGACTGTTCAAGAACGTTTTTGTTTGAACTGATATTTGAGAGCACGTATTGTCGTGGTGGAGAATGATTCATCTTCTGCGATTTGTGTCCTTGATTTTTTTCGAACCTTTTCTGGCAAACAAATAGTGGTTTACCATACAGAATTGACCATTTTCGTTGTTCTAATGGAATAGTGGCAATATATTAGTTATTCCGAACAAACAGGCGGCCATTTGCTTCTTAGTGTTTCGTGCGTGAACAACTTTTGTTGCATTTAGCTTGTTTTGAAAGACCCATACAGTCGATTGCTGCTTAGTTTTGGGTTCATATGCATTGATCTATGATGTCACGATCTTTAAGGCATCTTTTGAAGCACCGTAAAGTTTTACAGCATTTCATTGACCGATTGTTAAATTGTGCAGTATCACGTGAACAAATCTTTTTGACAGCTAAATGTTCATGCAATATTGATTGTATGGGGGTGAAATTAAAGTTTTGATATGCTCCAATCTCTCGATATATCTCATGACGATCTTGCAATATCAGTTTATGCACAGAATCGATATTTTCTAGCAGAACAGCCGATTTTGGACGACCTTCACGTAATGTTATGAACGCGTCCACGACACGGGCCGTTATAAAGGATTTCGGAAATTATGCGATTTCACGGCTCTTTTGATATGCTTTTTATGAGCAGCGGCGAGTGGCTTTAATTTCTAGGAAGGTTTTTTTATTTATTCATATTAAAAAGTTATAGTAAACGGAACGAAATAGGAAAGTAATCAATCAATTTGAATAAACTAGAGAAGTAGTTATATAAGTAGTGATAAGTTAATTATTATATAAGTTAAGTCTAGTGTAAGTGTAAGTTGTATCCAGTGTAGTGCTATAATATATAAATTTAAATTATTAATTATCCCTTGTATTGTTGGACTTTCAAAAACTTGTAGTCTGCCTCCAAATGTTATTAAGTTTTCATTTTTTAACGGTCTTGTTCTTGTTAGTTCTGGTAAAATACTATCTCGTCTGTCCGCAAAACATTGTGTTAGTGCTTCTTTAATTTTACTATTGAATTATCTAGATTTTTTCTTCTTTCTCCTTTTCTTCAATTTTTGGTTTTCTTAAAAGTCTTCTTTTAAATTTTTGAATTAACCATAATATTGAAACAAGTACACAAATTATTACTATTATTGAAAATAGTCCAAATGACACATGGCTTTGTAGATTCTGTATTTCACGAATTGTATTTTACTTAAATCTAGTCATTTATATATTTGACTGATTAAAAACTAAAAATCTAATTTTGGTAAGATTATCAATTTTCCTTTTTTAATTTGTATATTAGTTGACAATATTCCATTTTCTATTTAAACACTGCAATTTCTTGGGAATAAATGATGGATTTCTAAGTAACGATCTGAGGTACCTACATCCAAATGCAAAATTTTAGTGTTGAAATTTGGAATTACTACTTCACTATTTGTCACTTGCTCCATTATAGTTTCTTGAAGATTCACATCACTACCAAACAGTTTGTAGGAGATCGGCCATTTAACAGTTCTATAGTACAATTGTTTTTTAGTTTAAGCTTTTCTTTGCAATAATATTTGTTTTCCAAAACGGGACATTCTTCCATAATCAAAATAACTTCTTCTGGATTCTTCACCAAGTAAAGTTGAGAAGAAATAAATATTTTTTTATTTTTGATGACGGGATATAAATGAAGAAATTCAGAGGTTTGAGATTTTAATATTGGTACATGGGTAGCAAAGATTATTTTGGATTTGGAACTCAGAGCTCAGAAAAAGATAATATGTTAGAATATTATTAGATTTTGAAATTTTTTCTCTTTATAAATATTATTTGAATACTTCATAATTTCCAAAATTTCTTGACTAGAGCTATAGATTGTATTTAATTTAGGAAATGTTATTGCGTTTTCAATATTTATCAATTGGAGTAATTACGTTTTGACAATCCAGATTAATTTGTAAAATTGTACTATAGAATGTAATGAAATTTTTTAAAATTATTATTTTATTTTCCAATGATATGTGAAATTATTATGAAGTTATTCTGAAATTTTTGTGGATTATTCCATAATGTTGTTATTGATTTATTATTATGATCGATTAATTTTTTATGTAATGATATTTGTAGATTTAGTCCATGAATTATTTGTTTTTGATTTTGTTGTAGAGCATTTATCACGTTATCGTTCATCATCATCATTTAAATCAAATATTCGGATAGATATTTTCCGATTTTCTATCTAAAGTGTTAATTCAAATTTTTCTTCAGCTGATCATTTGTTCAGCCAAGTTATGATATGAAATAGTATTTGTTGCATAGTCGTAAATTTACTGGTAACAACATATTATTCATTTGTGTTTTCCGTTTTAGTGTTCTGATAAATCATGAGAAATGTTATCGGCATTGCCAATTTCATTTTTCCAAGTATACCAGAGTCTTTAATGATTTCGGCTTTCTTAAATTTATGTGATTTTCTGTCTCTAAATTTTGTTCTAATAAATGCTATTTCTTGGTTTGAATATTACTTCTATTTTCATTCTTCTTATTAATTATTCTTTCTTTTACTTCAGTATTTTTATCTGTTATTTTATCGTATAATAATTTTGAAGCTTTTTTATGATTTTGAATATAGTGTGAAATAATTAAATGATTCATTCAAGCCAAAGGAATTGGATTATTTATATGACCTTCAATTGAATAGAACTATTGATTGCAAGAAATGGATGTTTCATTAATTGATCTGGTGTTAAATCTTTAATAGTTTCTGTTAAACAACGAAAATGTTCAATCAAACTGGAATGAAATCTTTCGACTGATGAATTAAAATTACTTTTTTTGCTATAATATAGTGCAATTCAATTTTATGTAATTTACAAAAGTCTTAATCGTCATTGTTCTTGAATTCTGACCCCAGTAAACTGTTATTTTATACGGTAAGCTGTGATTAGTAATTTAATTTAGTATGTTATTAACAACCGAAACTCCATTTACACTTAAAATAGGATATGCTTGACCGTAACGTCAGATGGGTGCACTTTTTCGTTATTGTTAAATATGATTGATTTGCAATTTTGAAAACATTGATATGTTAAATTAAATTCAATTACTGAAGGTTTATATCATATTTATTCATTTAACATACTTCACGATAATTAACAAAATTTTCTACGTCTTCTGAACTCATCGGTCTGTTCTTATATTTGTTTTTAATTTTGTTTCATTTATAAGTGTTATTTTTATTACATTTACTATAATTTTTTATATTATTCTCTTTTGTTTTCTCCAGTTAAATAAAAAAATTAAATCTGGATTGTATTATTAAATTTCTTATATATTCTAATTAATAATAATTTTTTTTATTATTCTTCATCTAACTTGCATAATGACGCTTATACTCATTAACATTGACGGGCATTACATTGCAAAAAAAATATTATATTGTAGAGGCTGTTGTTCAATAGAAAGCTGAAAGCTTATTAATGCTTTCATTGTTTTTGTCAGAGATTGTATGTTATTTCGGTTACAATAAAATGGATGTAAAAAGTGGAGCATTTACTGCGAAATAGATATTTTATCTATTTTGTGATATTGAAAGTATCGTTTGTATAATTCATTGAGAAGCTGAAGCTGATAGTTGAAAATATTGGATTAACAATTAATACAGAGGAATACATCGTTACTCTTTATCAACTCATATATAAAAGCATATTTGTAATATTCTATTTTCAAGCATACTTGAGAGATTTGAGTCAAGTAGTTGTAAAAAAGATATGACTATGAATATTAAAAAGGCCCTCTGCTGTTAATTAATCGCCACAATATGATACGAGGTATAGCTGGAAGCCACATTCAGAATCAAAATTATCAGAGTCACTTCGATGCTAAATATTGTAATGAGGAGAAATAATTGCAGCTAGTGCACTGTGTTATTTATATCTATTTCCTAAGGTGAAAAATCTATTGGAAAGAACAGGATTTCAGTTCGTTGAAGTTGTGGAACGCATCTTGAAGAAGCTGACAGAAGAGCCACCCCACATCATGAACTTTTTGCAAGAAATGACATTAATAGATCAACTGTAAACACTGAGCATCCTTAGTGTCACAGCAGAAAAGGAGACACAATAAATGTTTTGGGTCACCGTGTAAATAGTACCGTAAAGTATACTTAGATTCATGGTATATCAGTTATTTTAATCGTTCCCATTGTAAAAAAATTTACTCATATTATTCCATTGCCTAGTATTTTGGTTCTTTATCAAATACTTTTAAATAATAATGAAAACATATATTTTATATAGTCTTCGTATGTTGAACCAGAAATTAAACCAATAACAATGTCATCGATTGCCAGTGTTGAAATGATTTACGGTGATAGTCATGAATTCGTGCTGCAAATGACATGGGTTGCCCTACATGCATTAACAAACTGTCAATTAAACCCCTTGTCATTAGTGATATTGTCCACTATGTTCAAGAATTATTATCATAATGTCAATTGGCGTTGGCAAGGAAATAGAGGATTAATATCGGTAATATTACGATTAAATATGGTCATAACATATGAATGTGACATGCTTCTATTATTATAGTGAAAGTAAATTTCGAATTAAATGTAAAACTCTCAATTTTCAAATGAGAAGTGGAGGCTTGTGATGAAAGATCTCTCGATTCTCTATTGAATTTCATAATTTCCAAGTTAATTGCTAGAACTAATATTGTGAAAATAACAAAATTTATTTATCTACACTCCCTATACAATCGAATATTGCCAAAGTTAGCATTCATGCTGCCATCTATTCACTGGCGTTCTTAGTTTTTCACGTAATGAAGAACAAGCTGCATTTCAATTCACATTATAGTTTAACATTATTAAACATGTTAGGTTTTCATGACGTTCATTGCAAAAATTAATATTCAAAAATATAGGAAACCGTAGGCGACGAGCAACTTCGTGTGCATTTAAATTTGATTGGGCTTTAGATAGAGTCCTATTTAAAGTTAACAATAGATATTGTAATAATCTCTCTCTTTGCACTCCTTATTTAATTTGATGGCTAGGAGTTATTACTCGTATAATATAAATAATGGTAGCTAGATAATCTTGTAACACTTACACAAAATTTTACGATAAGATAGAGAAACTTAATTTTATTCAAATTATGAAAATCTATTGTACTTTACTGACATAGAGAATTTCTATTTAAGACACTGTTTATACTACCACTACACTCACACACACGTTTCGATAACCAACTTATCGTCTTCAAAGACTGAAGGTAATCTAAAGCCTATTAACTTGACTTACCTATCTTATACTAAATAAAGGAATAGGCCCTTTGTCCCTATTTAAACTGTTCTCGCATTTAGCAATTTCAATCCTTTCAAATGCATCCAAAAATATATTATTATTATAATATTGATGTGTAAAATAGACATTTAATTTTAGACATTTAGATCGATTGATCAAAGAATTCAATTTCGTATATTTAGATGAATTATACGAGTATTTGATAGTAATATAAAACGTGGCATAAACTTTTGAGAATTTTTTATAATTAGTCGCGTCAATGAATACATAAAACTTGGAGTGGGGATCTGGGAACATCTGTGATATTTATTCACAAAAAAAATTCCTACTACACAATATCCATTAAAAACTTGTAAATATATTGATGAATGTTATAAACAATTACCTATAAGTTTGTTCTGTGTAGTAATGATATGGAATTAATTTGTGGACCAAAATATAAATTTTTTATTGACCATAGAAAATTCGTACATTTAATTTTCATTCTCACTTCGCGTTTTGGAGACTTCTTCATCTTCTTCAAGTGGTGGGTGGTTATTGCATTTCCACTGCAAATTATGCAGGCTGGTGAGCAATGAAGACCACTTTTTCTGCAGCCACACGCTGAACCGCATTCTGTTTTGCAAGAGCAAAATATCAATTTTAAAACGTTGTCAGGTGCTGCTGGTTGTGTCAATTTGATTGGTTTTGAATAATTCTCTTTTCGCCAACATCATCCTTCAGGTGGTATCGATGAATTATTTTTCCATTGCTGAACTTGTAAGCAGACTATTTTAATATGTTGTTTTGCTGCATCTTCTCTCGGAGGTAAAGAATTAAGTTGTACGCTTTTATTTTTTGAAGCTAATGCTATAAAACGTTTATATCGCAGTTCATTCAAGCATTTGGCAGTTTAAGCACCATACATTGTTAGAATACAATCAATACCATCATTAAAAAGCACTTCTTCATTTTGCTCTTCAGCCATAAAATTTTCAGCTGCTGCATGTAATTTTTGATTGCCATCAAAAACTTTAATAAAACAATTTTTCCTTTTTTATAGAAAGCGGATGTAGTATCACATCCAGTGAATGCATGAATAAAAAACAGATGGTTTTTTTCAATATATGGATATTTCTGTAATATGGTTTTGTTGAGTAAACTCGTTGCAAGATATTATTTTTTAGTGGTCTTAAAAAAGACATTTCTTTATCATCAGGTGCTAAAGCCATCAATAAAACTAACACATCAATATCTTCAGCTACAACACTACTTGAAGAGAGGAACAATCTATAGCAGATTGCACAATTAATCGATCAGCATCACTTTCGGCTTGACTCCACTCAATATTATTTTCACCTAGTTTTTTGCAGAGAAGATTAATAAACCTATTTTTATTTTTGCTATTACCTAAAAGTTTCTCTTTCATTGTATTTAAAGGCATGTCTTCTTCAAATAAATAATCAATGGAAGTATTGCCGATATATCTACGATTTCTCTCAGACACTTTAGTTTCATCATTACTATATCCATCAAATTATCAAACAGTGAAAGAGGATAGGGAGCCAGCTCGTAGTCAAAATATTGGCTGTAGTATTATTAACTTTGATTTTACTGCTCATGATCAATATAGATTCAACAGTATCTTTTGTGATCATTTTCATATCTTTAAAGTTGAAACCTCTGATTTTATTTCTTAATTTGATTCCAATATCAAATGCTTCATAACAATTAATAGTTTCGTTACCTACAATTCCTGTGGAAATTGCCATGACTTTCTTTACGTCAGGAAAGAGGTTGTGAATTTTAAAAAACTCGGTAAACTTACGTCGGTTGTAAATAAAGTTGCTTTTATCCATTTGAAAACAACACTTTTTTGTAACAACAATTTGTTACAATAAGATTAATATATGGAGATTTTTTTTACAAAAAAATAGACCTAACCTAAGTAAATTGAATTTTTTATATAAATGTCGTTTATATTGTTTAAACAATATAAATAGTTCCGACCCCGCTCTAAGAGTTTTCTGATTTTAAATAATATATGAAAACAAAATTAAAAGAAAAATCGTCGAAATCGGAGCTGTTCTTGAGGACTTCCGAAGCAAAGGCTTCATTGACGCGACTCAATGTTGGGTTTTTCTTCTGAATAAAGCTGTAAAGTTCAGTAATTTTAGTCGTTTAATTTATTATGATAGTATTATATATGGTAGCTCTAGTAGTACAGATATTTAAAATCGAATTCAAAGTTTTCAAATAAGAGATTATAAATATTTAGTAATGCTTATCTGTCAGAATTTCATTTGATATTGGCTACTTTTTCTTCCTAAATTTAGTCTTCACCCTAGTTACTCTTATCGTGATACCTATAGTGTAGTGAATCTTTCATAAAATATTAGGACTTCTCAGATAGAAGTCACCCTTTTTACAAATCTCATCAGAATAGACAATAACCGTATTAATTTATTTGGACAGCATTGTAAGGTGCTATCGTAAGTCTTTAGAAATATTAAAAATAAATTTCGATCTCGTGTGGGATATTATCAAAAAGTGAATGGATTACGATATGAGCATTCGCTTAATTGGGATAATTTAATTTGATATGTTGCTTTCTATGTCTTTTTTACTTTTTAAAATCTTAAAATCGGCGAGAATTGAGAATTTGATATATGACACATATGTACAACTTTACACACGTTTGTCTTTATGAATAATCAACAATGACTTCGTATCTATAAATTTGAACAACCTGTATATATATATATATATATATATATATATATATATATATATATATATATATATATATATGTACTCGTATAAAATCACGATAGGAAATGTTAATCGACTGGTTTAAGCATATAAAATAGTATTTAATATATTTAATATATTGAATATATCCAAATTCTATTTGGATATTTGATACGGATTCCAAACTTAACATGAACTACTGCCATTGAGTATACGAAATCAATCAAATTAGTACAATTCAACGAAAATGAGACTATATTATGAGAGTCCAGATCAGTGCTGCTAATGTATAAATCGTTCACCAAATTTAATGGCGTTATGAAGGGTCAACAACATCAATATAAATTCTGCCAAGATATGGATTATTAGATTCAGAAATTTGATGGTACTGAAATCAATATTGATAGGTAACAGCTTTTAGATAAATTCCGAAAGAATTTTTAAAATTTTTCAATAAACTCGAAAGACTAAAAAAAGTCCTAATAGTAGTAAAATGTAAAGTTAGTTTTAAGGATAGAACAAAATAGATATGTTTGGAGCTCCATTACATTCATTATTAAACTTTTAAAATTTTCGAAAAAAACGGTACATAGTTAGCTTATGGTTTTCAACAAAATACATTGTTGTGCAACCATCAAGTTTATTTTGATCTACCCTGTATTTAGAATACAAATGAAAATTATAATGAACTCATGACTTTGTTGTGAAATAAGATAAAGAGAAATTCTTGGCAATATTATGTTTGGTTATCACATAGCAGATTAGCATCTTCAACTACTACATGAATTAGCTGCGCCAGATTTTGTGGAATGAAATGCCAATTGGACACACCTCCCAATATATCCGACACATATCTTGCTGAAATAGGAATCTCATACCATAACGATCTTAGAAATTTGGAAAGAGCGTAGAGTAATAAATGCTCATTATAAATGCAAAACCCTAAAATTTTTAGTACGGTATACCTATTACGTTTAAAATTTGGAAAATTTAAATATGCCATTGATAAATAAGTAACTGGGCAGAGATATATTTTCCCCATAATTGACCGTACTAAAATATAAGCGGTTACCTAGATAATCGAATAGCCATCCTTTTCTTTCCAAAATTGAAGGATATCTTTATTTCTTTCTCTATTTTAATACTTTCACAAAAACATCTGAATCTCCCCAAAAGTAAGAAGACCCATACCATAATAGCCTCTGCAATGGGTTTTTCGTAATTAATAAAATATTATTGCTTTTTAAAATATAGAGTTATTTTTATTTAATTATTTACAAATACGAGTATATAAATGTACGAAAAATAAAAAATATACTAAACAACACATTACTATAATATATATACTATATACATACTTATATATTACACATTACTGTATTATAATATACAACAGTCTACAAATATTTCCTGTAACATATTTAAAGTATGCACATATTTGCAATGTATGTATTTCATCATGAGAGGTTCTACAGTTTGATCAATTATGTTGTCTAATTCCCACATTTTCTTTCCTCTTTGATAACATGCTTAATGCATTTTTGCCAGTTTTCAGCAGTAACGTTTTTTAAAGCTTCGTTTAGTAATATTCTAACGCCCATTAATTTAAATGTTGTGTTTTTCCCAGCTGGTTCGCTACTTTAACCTGGGCCCATATCAATTCGATCGGATTGAGTTCACAGTGATATGGAGGAAGTCGAATAATAGTAATTTGGCGATTTACAAATTCGTCAATACTTAAACGAACAGTTTCCGCATTGATGGATTGGTCGTGAAAGTGAGTTTGCTTGGCCACCAAGAAGCTCTGATTTAAATCCTTTGCATTTTTCAATTTGTCGCAAATGAAGGCATTAGTTTACAAAGAAAAAATTACAACTGCGACGGAAAATAGAAGAAGCCGCGGATGTAATTAAAAATAATAGACAAGGATTATTTGATATTAAGAAATCTTTACGAAAGCGGATCATAAAGTGTATTGAAGTAAATGGTGGGCATTTTGAGCATTTGCTTTGAAGTTTTTTTTATTTTTGTTTACAAATTTTGTTATTGTTACATATTTAAGGAATAATAAAATTTTTTTATGAAAAAATTAAGACTTATTGAACTTTTTAGAAGCAAATAACTCGATAACCGATTGAGTTACACGAATTAAAAAAGAGTAACTATTTTTTGTAGAATTTAATGCTTTTTAATATTTTTTTATTATTTTAGTTGTAAGTTTAACCCAAAAAAAGTTTGATTCAATTAACACAAACAAGTGTAACTAGCGCCCTCTATTAGCAATGTTAAATTAGAGTGTAAATTATGATTTCTCATGCCAAAAAACGTAAAATTGCCAATTTTCAAAGAGAAATTGTGAAAACATAAAAAATTATTGCGAAAATCAAAATTTAAATTCAAACTTTGAACACCCCGTATCTCGGAAACTAGCAATATTTGCATGAGGTATAAAACTTTCAAAACATTGCCCCAGTTAATCAATTCGTTAGGCATAAAGAAAAAAATATTTCGTTTGGAGGATTTGACAGACATTTCCTCAATATTTTGTTCAGATCATAAGGATTATATAAATATGTTTGTAAATATTAGTTTTAACATATGCATCTTTCATTACAGAGGTATTATTGTTAAAATTTTGAAGGGCAAAAAACAACAACATAAAGACTATGATATTGTGATGAATATGGCATATGTTAAATATAGGAAAAGCTGCAAGAAAAATAACGGTAATCATTAATTAACCATGGTTATAAAATCAGTAGTTTTTTATATACCATTGTATATACCATGTACAAACAAAAACATTTTTTAAACACGCCAACATCTCACTGTTAACAGTCCTAAGCCTGCTATAGTGTGAAGGAAAATTTTTTGTTTGTGGATATAGTTATGAAATGTCAAAAACAAAATAACAATTATAATAATCATCCTGTTTTTCAATATTCCATCAACCTATATCCTATATAAATCATTTAATTGTGAAATTTAGGTGGTCGGACCTGGTTGTCACATAAAATGTAAATGAAACCAAGATATTTTACAAAATACTTAATTTAAACAGCATTTTAATTTAAGGTATTGATATTTTCTTGTAAACAACAATATTTGAATTTGAAATGTTAGCAAAATGAAAGTATTTTGCATAATACTTTTGTTTCATTCACAATTTGATGCGACAACTAGCTTCGAGCATTTAAAATTATTCGAGTTATTTTCAAATTTCCCGCGAAATTAGCATGGATATGAACCTCAGATCACATCTTTGATCATAGAAATCTTTTTTCTTGGTACGGAGCCAGTCCGAGAGATGTGGCTAGAACCGAACTTTGTCATTAAATTTTTATACAGAGTAGCAGATCTATCGAGTAATCTTAGACTCTAGCGGTGCCGATACTTCCGAACGCACCCATAAATTCTTCGAAGGCACGGTCAGGTTCTTCTCGCAACTGGTTCACTTTTTCCTGTAGGTCGCGGTCTCCTTCAAACGGCGCTAGTCGATTTTGGTGGACTACTTTGGTTTTGCCACTGGAGCTTTTGCTTATGTGATAGATGACATCATTAATCCTTGTCTTGATTAAGTATGGACCTTTTCATGATTTTTATAATTTTGGAAAAAATCCCTTTTTCGTCGGGTTGTGCAGCCATACTTTATCCCCCTCTTCAGAATCACCGTCTGTGGTTTTCCTGTCGCATCGTTTTTTCAATCTTGCTTTCTCTATACAATTAAATATATACAGGGGATATTCTGAAACGAGACACTTAGAGTATATTTACACGTCGATTTTGCAAGGTCCTCTTATTGAGAAATTATTGGTAATTATAATATACTCTACGTCGACGATATCGCTAACATCGTGAATTTTTAAACGTTTTCAATTTTCACACAATTAGAAGAGCATCTAACAACTAAAATTTTGTACTATTCTACTGTAGTAAACAGGATCCTTCAGAGAAAAAGACAAAACAATATCGTAACGATCAAAAAATATCATAACCTTCCCTTAATTGGGTTATGTGTTGCCAAAAAAATCAAGGTTTGAAATTATTTCTTCTGAGTGCAATACTTTAAATGTTACAGAGTATATTCGATAAATTAGTTTCATTTAAAGAAATGACAGCGTGAAACATTTAATTACAGCAAAGAAAAGTTGGAAATATGAAACATGCCCTAAAAGTGTTAATCATGAATGAGAATTCTGGTTTATATTCTAAAATATGCCCTTATCACGGCATTTCTGGAGTTGAAATAAAAGAGGGGTTGAATAATGACTCCATTAGTCTTTGTGTGTGTTGGTGACTATTCGCACTTCACCATGTAATCGCTACGAGCAGTTTGTTAAAAGAAGTCTTAATTATGGTTTTATAGATAATATACATGAAGTATAGCTTTGAAGACCTCCATAAGAAAAGTGGAGCGCGTTTGACATGAAAGAAAAGAATATATCTATATCTCATTAATACTTATATTTGACCACCGAAAATTTTTTTACTGGGTCAAATTAAAAATATTGAATATCCTTTTTTTCTTGCAAAGTTCGTTATCATAATTATTTTATCTTCCAAGAAAGATCTTTCTTTCTCTGTCTTTTTAATTCATATGATGTAAAAAACTTTCTTGCTACAGACAAATCATTCCGTAAAATCATCTACTTGTATTTTTAAATTTAAATGAAAACATTCAATTTTCTACTCAAATTTTGCAGTTTTCCAGAATTCTGATAATTGATGAGTTTCTTATTTCTACACATCAATCTGAAGCACATATAGATAACACTTTATTTACTGAATTCGGAATCACTATAATTCATTGTTAGTTACTTGTAGTAATAGTTTCTTAAAGGTTCTCATTATCCGTCTAAAAGTTCTATAGATTGTCTTTCGACTTCCTCATTTCAGTAATATTTATCTTCTAGAATTGGGCATTCTGCTTACATCAGTATAACATCTTCTGGAGTTTTGGCCAACTAACATGGTTAGCCCAACCAATAAATAGTACATAGAACATTTCTAAAATTTTTTGACTTGAAATTACTAAGTTATGAATAGAATTTAATTTGGAAAATATAATTCAATGTTGTCATATATCGTTGATATACGAAATTGTACTAAAAAATATGATACAATTATTCAGTTATTATATTTTCTAATGATATATGAAACTTTTCTAAATTGTTTTGTTTTTTAACTAAGCCATATAGTTGGTAAAGATTTATTATAATAATCAATTAATTTATTAATTTTTCATGTGAAGATATGTGGATATTTACTTCTTGAACTATTTGTGTTTGGTTTAAATGTAAAATAATAATTGCATTATCATATCTTTCTTCGTCATCTGAGTCAAGTGGTCCAAAACATCTTTTTTCCTAATGCATTAATTAGTCCTTTTTTTTATTATCAATTAATTGAAATTCTTGTCTTTCCCATCATTTTTTTGGTATAGTTATGGTACGTAATAACAAATTATTTATTTCCATCGTTGCCAATTTCCATTTTCTAAAACATTTTTTTTCGAAATGACTTTAAGGTTTTCTAATTATATGTACGATGTGTATGATATGTATGATGAGTTCCGTTATCTGTTTCTAATATAAGGCCATAGCCTTTTTAAATTTTTTGTGATTTCTTATCTCTAAATTTTGTTCGTATATACTCCATTTCTTGATTTGAATAAGAAGATGGATCAATACTCTTTTCGTTTCTTTAATTACTGACGCTTTCTAAAACTTGCGAATTTTCATCTCTATTAATTAATTTTATCGTATAATAATTTAGAACTTTCTTCATTTTGAATATAATGAGATATAACTAAATGATCATCTACATCGAATGGGTCTGGATTACATGTCATTTAAATATTTTGAACGGTGTAAATTGAGTAACAGAATGGATTGAGTTATATGAAATTTGAATATTTCAGAAGGTGAGCTGAGTCATTAGTTTTTCTAAGACATCGAAAATGTTCAATTAGACTAGAATGGAATCATTCGACAATGAGTATTTTTTTCTGTATATGTGATTCAATTTTATGTAATTCAAAAAAATATTTAAAGTCATTATTTTTTAATTCTCACCCATAATCTGTTGTGATTTTATATCGTTACCTAAAAAGGAAAAGGGTGTAACCTTCAATTTGTAAATTTTACAGGAAGACCAAATAACAGTTTTCTTATTTATTTGTTTACTATAATTCAACAAAATTGTATTTTTTTATATAGATTGCTTTTTTATTACTTTTCAGAAAAAATTGAATAAATTGGGCGTATATATAAAATTTTATAATTAAAAACGGTTAAAAAATGTGGGTTACCACTTTTTACTTTTCAGTCTTCCTTGGATAATGTAGTGTAACCCACAATACTTTAGATGGCAGTAGGGTAAATGAATCAGTAAAAAATCTAAACAAAATATTACAAATTTTTTATTTATTGATTAATGATTAAGATAAACATGAAGATACTGAAAAATATATATTTTCACAACTTAATAACTGAATTTGATTCAAGCTTTTAAAAAAATAAATTGAAATCCCTCAATTTTCACCATACTCCCAGTTTTCTTCGTCGTCAGCCCCATTCAGGCTCTCCCTTACATCATTTTTCTTTGGCAGTTCCTTAAATTGTTGGTGGTATCGTGTAGGTATTATTTTATTGACACATAATTGTTCTAAATCTTTGTATTTTCTCACAGAAATGGGAATCGTTTTTGTATATGCAGCCACCAGTTTCTCCAGATCTTCTTTTTGTTTCCATAAATTTGAGATGAATGCATTCGGATGAGTCGGCAAAACTATCATACAGTTCCATAGCTGGATTATTTTTTAAACTTTATACGACAAATTTCTCTTATTTTAATCTTCGTTCCTTCGATGCTTTTTGTTTTAGTATCTGGCAATAAACTTTCCAATTCATAAATGATTTGTAAGTTATGACTTCTACATTATAAGGGTGTGGATCTAATCGACTGTTGGTTATTAGCGTTGGCCATTCCGAGGGAGCCCAAACTGTTTTATTCCTATAACTGTTTTCAATAGTCGAGTGCATTGAATCTACTGTCATGTACGTATGACCTGGAATCAGATAATTCAATTCAACTTTACTTAATTTTTCAGAGCTTTTCAAAAAGTAATAAATCATCGCCCACAATTGTCGATTTTTATTTTGGCCTGGGCAGCTGTCACAGTACAAGGCAATGTTTGTGGTTGTCCTTCTTTCATCCACAGTTGAAAGGTATTGGTACAAAAGGCTGCTTATTTCATTACTTCCCCTGTGTGCATCACTCTCATATATAGCAATAACCATTTTTTGTACCACTTTCATATACCGTAAAATTGTATACAGCGTACTTACAAGAATAATATAACAACATATTTCTTTCCCTATAGGGTATATTTAATACTTTTTGTAAATCAAAGGAGGCACAAATAAATGTTTCATCATGTTTTGACCGCAATTGGTCCCTTAGAAATGATTTTTTTGAAAATTATTTTTTAACCAAGTGTATTTTGTATTTTGGATCTTGATATTAGTCTCATCTTCATGAACCAGATATGTCACACATTTATTTTTCTTCAAGTGATGAACACCAATGTTATAATCATTTTTAAATATAGCCTGAAATATGGGCTCTTCCACATGAGGCAGATTTTTTTCTATACAGAATGCTATGTATACTCTATAAATGTTTGCTTTATTTTTAAATTCAATTGGCAAATAAAGTTTATTTGTTCCTTCACGACAATAGTGTCAACACACGGCAGGAAGTGACTGAATAAATTCATCAATTATTTTTTCAATTTATTTAATTGGTGTCTTATTTGGCGGTTCTCTTTTACCCCTTTTATCTGGCTTTGAAGTACATATTGAAGTTTTGTTTTCATACATGTAGTGTATGAAACGCTGTGAAATATTAAGGGTACTTAGCAAAAATTGCTGACATACTTTTCATTCATATTCAATCTTTTCATATCCTTTGGGTAACGAGTACATAAATGATTGAGACCTTCTGCTCTTTTTATGTTAATGTAAGTTCTTTTCTTCTCAACCTTTTAGTAGGAAATTCTTTTTTCCTTCCTCTAGAGTATAAAAATCATCGAATATTTCTTGCCTTTGTTCATCAAAGTTAGCAGTACAATGGTTTTGGCACTTTCCATGAGCACAAGGATCTGTCTGCAGCTCCTTAGCACTGATCGTTTTTCTAGTTTTTCTATTAGTGTAACCTTTCTGCTTCTCAATCTTTTGAGTGATATCTCTATGAATTTGTTTCTTTTTACATTTCGATCTTTCACCAACAGTATTTTCAGTGCTAGTTTGTGCTTGGTTAGTAATTTCATTACTTGAGCTCTCATTCTCTTGTTGGAAGTCCTCTAACATTTCTACATTTTGAGTCTCTGATGATTCCAGTTGCGGAATAAAATCGAGTACGTCTTCGGATTGGTACTCACCCTTTAACGTTTTTGGTTTTCTATACTGCAACTTGGTTCTTTGCTAGTGGAAGGAACATTGTTCGATTCTTCTGTCAAAGGTTGCTAACTAAAATAATTTCAGTTGCATTGACTTCTGGATCAATGGCTAATTGTGAATCTGAAAAGAAAATGAGATAGGTGATAGATAATCTTGCAGCAATTTCAAATAAACAGAAAGGTCATAACATAAGAAAAATTTATCGAAAAGAAAAAAAAGTTACTTATTCAGTGACTAACTTAATTTATACATTTTGTGGGTACTTACTGAGAGTTGCGTTGCTACTGCTGGTGTGGTAAGGCATTCTTTTGGACTGGTTTTCACTAGGTTCATTATTTTATGAGTTCTTGAAGAAACCATAATTTGATTAACTAAATCTACACTTACTTAGCAAGCTTTTAAAATCAAAACAAAAAAAGGTTAACCACAACTGGAATGACAACACATTTGACACACAAAACAAACTGATAACCTTGGTGGGAAAATGCTGTAACCAACAGTAGATAAGGATTGGAAGTGGTGGTCTTCCATGTGGCTTATACCCTTTTTCCATTTGGAAATTCCCTCAGACGAGGGTTACACAATTTTTAAAATGAAATATTTCCACATAGATCATCATGAGCCTTACAGCGTTTTACCAACGTGACTATCCTAAATTAACCATTTCAATGAAAAAGTGAAATTCCATTATTTTGAGGGTTGCTTCCTTTTTCCTTTTAGGTGACAATATGGTAATCCATGACGAGTAATTTAATTGAATAAATTATCAAGAATAACGACAGTTATGCTTGAAATTGTTAAATAAGAATTATATGCTATTTTAAAAACATCAATAAGTATATGATGGAAACGTTTATGGCTGAATTTGATTGCTGTAGGATTTCTATCGTATTTATTTCTCTTTACAGTTATTCGCAAAATTTTCTATACCTTCTGACATTTTTGACCATCAATATTTTGCATTAAATGGATTTGCAAGACATTAATTCCTCTTTGTCCTTTTTTGTTTACTTGATCATACACCATCTCTTCTTTTTGTTCTTCAATAGTCATAGTACTTTAATAATATTTATAAAATAGACAAACTTAAATGACGAATGTTGAAAATATTTTTGTACTATAACAAAAAATTGTTCGGATTTCAGAGGGTCTCTAATGTAAAATACATAAAATTGTTTAGGATCAATGAATTCTTTTTAAATTGAATTATGTTTTGTTCTAAATTTCTTCGAGAATATATTACAAACGAGCGTACATTGATATCAAAATTCAAATTAATTCTTGATAGCGGATCAGCTACAAGGTTTTATTTTCCTTTTAGATATTTTATTTTATTATCATATTCTTCCAATTCCATCGCATAAGTCTTGAATTCGGTTATTTTGATGAAAATAACCTTTGTAAAGGATTATCATTTGTAAATATTAAAAGTTCTCTGCCAAATAAATATTGTCTAAAATATTCAGATCCCCATTTTTCAATTATGGAATGATTGCTTTTTGAAGCGTCGTTTAAATTGTAAATTGTTTGTTAAAATCTAGATATAATAATGTAGGCTCGGAGGTTTATATTTTTTTTACATATATTGGAACAATTGATAACCTTTTCAATATGATTTTTTTTTCTTTTTTTAAGCATACGATCATTGGTTTTCTAATTTTAACGAATTTTCGATTATATCCCAAAAGTCCTAGAAATAATTTAATTTGTTTTCGAGTGGAAAAATTTTCTATTGCCTCTATCTATTTTGAGTTCGGCTTGATTCCTTCCATTCCGGGTATGTCCAAGAAATTCTACATCTTTACATAAAAATTCGCATTTATCTATTTGAATTTTTAAACAGGCTTCTCCTTATTTATGAAAAACTTTGCAGATTTTGATTATGCTCCTGTAGACAAGTACTAAAAATTATAATATCATCCATATATACTAAACATATTGTCTTTTGTAATCCTAAAATTTCGTCAATTACTTTCTAAAATATACCAGGTGAATTTTTTAAAACAAATGGCATCCTAATAAATTCGTGGTGATCGTTATCAACACTAAAAACTGTTTTTTGTATTGAATCTTTGGACATCTTTTTTTATTTTGCAGGCAGGTTCCATCTACCACTGGCGTAATTAGCGACAGGAATTATGAGTGGGTTATATTTGTCTTAATATGTTTGTTCGATAGTGTTATTAAGGTTATTGTCTTGATTGTTGGAATTTTGAGCAATCAGTTATTAGGTGTTTTATAGTGATATGTGTCTTTCATAGTTCACATTAGGGGGGTTCACTTTTGGTAAATAAATAACTGTTGTTAAGCTTAGTAAGGCCTATTTGTAGCCTAGTCGATTAACTTGGAATTATTTTCAGCTGATTGACTGCGACCAGTTCACTTCTTGTTTCATATCGCGTAGGTTTACTAATTATATGGATTAAGTATGAGAGTCTATATTATGAAGGATCTTTAAGGATTTTTTGTTTTTATGTGATTGAGTGCTTGCAGAATAGTTCTCCAGTTCGGCCGCTGCGTTTTTCAGGTAGCTTAAATTGAAGTGTGCGTTCACTGCTTCACCTACGTCGTCGGCGGCATATTTTTTTCTAATCAGGGTATTGGGAATTTATAATTTGTCAAATTTGCACAATGTCGGTGGGACGGATATTGATCGATCATATAGGGGGAGTTTTATTTTTTTTCGGCAGGAGGTTTGGGCATTTGAATTTGTAGTTCTGCAACAATTTGACATAAATTGTTACAGAACTACATAAAATAGAAAATCAGTTTTAGTGTTAGTCGAATGTAGAATTTTGTAGGGATTGTGCTGTGTGTTTGAGTAAACTGGATTTTGCTGGTTTGTGCTGATCGATTTTCTTGTATATAGATGGGTTCACTGGTTCCACATTGCAAGCTTTTTATTGGGCTGCAACGCAGTGCTCCTACTGCTTTTCTTAGTGCTATATTTTGAATGATTTCTAGTGGGTTCAAGGTAGTTTTCTTGGCAGTTGCATATACTATAGAGCTGTCTATCTTTGAGCGAATAAGTGCATTATATATGTAGATTAAACAGTTATAGTCAGATCCCCATGATTTGATTGTGATTATTTGGTCTTTTCAGTTAAGAATTGCAGCTCCGTGAGTTTAGACCAGTTTTGGAGTTTTAAGTTCCTTGGATGTGTTTCTAAATTGAATCGATGTTCTTGACTTTGGAGCATATAATTTGCTTTTGACTAGTTTTGAGTAATGATTGAACATGTTATTGATAGCTATCAGAGAAAGTTGTATTTATGACATATATATATATATACAAATATATATATATATATATATATATATATATATATATATATATATATATATAAAAGAGTTTTTAAAATGCTATGGCGCTAGGTTGTATCGAAGGCTTTTGTGGTATCAATGAAGAGTGCAAAACAGTTGTGTTTATTTGCGAAAGATTTCGAAGTCCAATGAGGTTGTCTAATGCTGACCTGCTTTGACGCATATCGCATTGCTATTTTATTATGAGGTTTTTGTCTTCTTATGTCCATAGAAGTCTTTTGTTTATTATTTTTTTTTGTTACTTTTCTCAATAAGTAGTAAGAGATATCGGTCGGTATGAAATTATCTTAGTTCTTCGGCAGTTTGGTTTCGGTGTGGTTATGACAATCGCCTGTGTCCATGTATATAGGAAAATATATTTTTTTAGATCAGGTTGTATGTTGTATAATGGTAAAAGGTGTATTTCTCTTGATATTTTTCTAAGATTTTGCCTGACACTTATTAAAGTTGTCGAGCTGTTTATGCTGGATGTTCAGCTTTCCAAAATTTTTTTCTTGGAATTTTTGTGATGTATCTTGCTAGTGCTCTTTTTCTCTTATGGTCTGTTAGGTTTCCGATTTCTTTACTTCGTTTAAGTTTATCAAATAAGATTTTGTATTGTTTAAAGGCTTATCGCACTCAATGTTCCACTACGTAAGTGGTGTATGTTTTTAAGTTGTTTAGTTTTTCCTATATACTTTTCTACTGCATCAGTGATAATTGTTATCAATTTGTTAAATATGTTATGAATGCTATAGTTTTCTATTGGTTGGTGATAGAGCGACGTTCTTCGATGTAGTCCGTGAATTTTGACTAACTAGAATGTTTAATTTTCCATTTCGGGAAGGTGGTGATATTTTGTTTGAAGATTGTCTGTTTCATTGGATAATGGTCGCTTCCAAACGAATTTATATTCCATTGCAGTAAATTGAAGGTGAAATTATGGTTATGGATACCTAAGATGTGGCGAGAGAAAAGTCGGACTCTCTATCTTCTTCTTCTGAAAGCTTAAATTGTTTAACAATTCAATTTTTTGTTTTAGTGCATTTGGTCTTCATTTGACGATCGGAGGTATGTGTATGTATTTTAGATAAGAGTTACAGTAATTTCAGTATATCATGGGTACAAGCTTCTGCTATACTGAGAGGGTTACTGAGTTTTCAAAAAATTCGATTGTTTTTTCGAAAGGTATTATTTGAGTTTCCTTATCGAAAAATTCTTTAATAGGTGCCATCTGATTATCCAGTGTAAGGTATGATTTTGAAGTGGATTTAGCTTTTTTGGATTCTGCTTCTCTGCTTCTGGTTTATTAAAGTTGACGTAAGATGTGGTAGTGTCAGAAGAAAGTTTTATAAGTTCGATGATATTTCTTCTTGAGATTGCTTTGTTTTTTGGATTTTCAACATCTATAACAAACGAGGATGATGTTTAGGGAATTATGGATGTTTTTTCTATGGATTTTTTATTGGTTTTTTATTACCATGTGTTTCATCAGGGTCGCTGTTATTTGATATTGTTGGAGCTGCTTTTATTTGTTTTAATAGGATGTTGAGCAGTAGGTGTTGTAATTGGGTTGTTAATTGAAAATGATGACATATTTGTTAGTGGCTCAGAGTATTACCCAGTTGCCGAATTCACAGCAGGTTGGTTGGTTGTAGTTGTTGGGTGTGGTAGAGAAGTGTTTGAGTTGATATGTTTGAAGTACAAGCGTTAGATAAGTTCCATGCTGTTTGCAATGACCACACAAATTATCTAAAGCAAGAAAAATAAGCAAGGAAATTGCAGAAGATAGTTCCAAGTCTAGGTGTTCAAGCTCCATCATGTGGAATAGTGAGACTTACATTATATAAAAGTAGTTATTCGCTTGAACTGATAAGTCTGCATGCTAGTATATTTACGTTATTGATATGTATGCGCCTATCATGTTAATTGATATGATAAATACATAACCGATTGTTTCAGATACTAAATATAAACAATATATTTTTTGGACTTATTGTGGTACCAATAGCCAGAAGATATTCTTCTAATTTCATATTGCTTAGAGAACTGAAAATATATTGGCTTGTAGATTAGATGAGTAAGTCGCTGTAGTAGGCTGTTGAAGTTTGCCAGGTACTTTAGAGTAGAAAGATTGAAATGGAGGTAAAAATTGAGATAAGACTGTTGGGATATAGTTGAATATTGAGTTAAATGTTGCATTGTAGATGCATGTTGAGATGAAGGTGATTATCGATCTAGTCGCTAGTTATAATATCGTCTATTTCAGATACCGGTTTGAATTTTTATCGAGCGAATGAGTATATGTTGATATTTATCACAATTTCTCAAGATATCAATGTTCGAATGATAGATACATTTAGGGTTATGTTTGTCTGCAATTCACGGTTTTATCTTCTCTTTCTGTTTCTTTATTCCATAATAGATCTAGCTTCTGTTCCTTCCTCGATATCTTTCCTCATCCTGGCTCTAGATTGTCACTCCACGTCTTTCGTGGTTGACTTCTACTACGTACTCCAATTTAATTATGTGTAATTGTGTCATTCGACTGCGGGTTCTATTATTTTTGTCGCGGTGATTTTAGGTGGAATTGTCACTTTGTAAATTTGTGCCTTTGTTTTTTGTCTTAGGTATTTGTTCCGCCATATTACATTCCGAAGAAATCCCGCGACCTTATTTGCTCCAGCTCCTTGTCCTATTGCCTTGTCTTCTAGGTCTCTATTACTAGTTATCTCAATTTCATCGTACTTGAATTTCATTCTTTATTTTATTATTTGACCTATTTCTAATTCGCATCTAATGGGCTTTTTTGATGTTGTCATGATTATAGTTTTTCAGTCGAGAAAGTCATATACTATTTTTCCGTGGGATCCAAAACATTCAATAATCTTCATTTTCGGCATGTATCATGACATCATCGGCATAGAACAGAATTTTGATTCCTCTGTCACTCATTCCATAACCTTTGCCTAGACGCATCTTTTTTATGATTTCATCCATTATTATATTGAATAACATAGAATTAAGCCAATCTCCTTGTCTTATACCGCCGTTAACGAACCTTAACTTGAGTTTCTGGGTATATGTTTTCGATGGTCCGGCATTTGTGGGGTCTATGAAGCATGGGAATACTGGTTTGTCATTTTCCATGAATTTATCAACCAGTTGTGGTTTCCTATACAAGTCATTTATGATTGAACTAATAAATATTCAGCTCCATTCATAACAACTCAGCCTATAAAAATTTAATGTCCTTCAAAAACTAACCATCAACATTCAACATCATTCACTACAACCTAACTCTATCTAACCTATAAAAATTCAACTTCATTCAGAATCTAACCAATAAAAATCAATAACAATTCCTATAGTAACCAGAATCAATATTTCACTCAATAAATATTTCTATAAAACCTCATTTTGAATATGGAATTTCGAAACTCATGAATTTTGGATTTTAACAAGAATTAATAAAATTTAAAACCGCCGCAAATCTAAATTGATCATTGTAAGTAAATGTTATCATCATTATGTATTTCTACATTATATATTGTACTTGCCCATAATTTTAATCCCAGACGATTAATACAGTATTCGAAAGATCAGAATATATGATACATGTTATTGAAATCTATGGATTGGTTGTATTTATCAATAATAGGATGTATTAACATTATGATATTGGCTCCAAATTCTATATTTGCGGAAGTCGTGATATTTTCGACTGAGAATTTGACGATTGGCGAGGTAGTTACCTTGTTCCTTTTGGTCAGCGACCGTGGTAGTGTTAAGATCAATTTCTCCAGATATTTGTGGAAAGCAGGATTTAGCCGGCCTAAAGAAGCCTTCCGCCGATTTCCAAAAATTCTGGAATATTAAATTGTTAATTGACATCCAAGAAGAAGTAGATATAAGTTCACTTCGTTAAAAAGGAAGGGACCTAGTTTTGGACATAGGACCTTTATTGGGGTATAAAACTTGACAACTTTAATTGGGTTTAACTACAAAATTTGACTCGTCGAACTACCCAGTTGGGGACAATTAACAGAACAAACTTCTTTAATTCCTGACCGCATTCCACGGATGTGGTCCTGTTTGTATTCTCCTGACAAGTAGGGAGTCTCATGTGTTGTTAAAGGTCAGATCAAATCTTATTAGTTTTTTTTGTAAAATTTATTCCATTATTTCCTTTAAACCAAACTCATGAGTTTTGCGGATAATTTTTTTTAACCTGATTTTTTATAATTTCAAATATAAGTCATTGTATTTTATTTTCAGCAAGTAGCTTTATTCCTAAAAATACCTCAACCTATTTCTATACTTTTCTCAGTTTAGGTTGAAAAACTGAGTAGTTGCGCCCCATTTGGAACTTGAAAGCATATAAAGTAAATATTAATCACAGCAAAATCTTGCAACGAACCCTGACAACACACATTAACATGATGAGCTTAGTCGGAGCCCAAAATGTGACCTTTTAGGTTACAGTATCAATAATATAAAAATAATAATAAAGTATATGAAATATTTACCGGTATACTCTTATATAATAAGAATAATAAAATAATAATAATAAGGTAAATTCTCTATATAAAAAAAATTTGAATAAATAAATTATTTGAATATAGTTGAATATTGAATTGAAAATAATAAGAATAATTTTGGAATTTTCCCATATTTGTAAGTCAAAGGTCAAAGGAACATAACCTAAAAACAGAAATTGGTCTTTTCCTATCTGTCAGAATTTTGCTAGGTTTTTTTATAGAATAAGACATTAGTTTATAACTTCAGAGAAAATAATTGAAACGAGTTTATTGAACAGAAGTTACGTTTGATGTAAGTAATAAAATTACTAAAATTGAATGTAGAATTTAGGTTGTTAAAATATAGTAAGTTAATTGTAACATTAACATGGATCATAGACTATATATCAAAAAAAATTGTGAAGTATGTATTAATGAACATTTAGAATATAGAAAAATTATGTAATTGTATATTGAGAGAGACAGTGAAACATCCTTCTCACATTTGTTTAAAAAGCTGGAAAATGTGTGATTATGTCAATATCTATGGTTTCTATAAAACATTAGATAGTTATAAGTTATAAATTATCACATTATGTTTTGAAAGCAGGAATTACAGCAAATTTTTCTTTTTTTAATCCAAAATCTGAAAATATTATCCAAATGTAGAATAGTACGTGGAACTTAAACAAACATATTTAAGTAATGCTTATTATTCATTATAATTGTTTTTAATATTCCAAATATTATCTGAGAGAAAATTTGAATACACGTTTTATATATTGGATAGTTGAGTAAATTTTTGTGCGTTCTATAAAAATTTTTTGTAATGGATTGGAAATTGCTTCTGACTAATAGTTGTTTTATTAAAGAGTTTTATTAAAATTAGATGCAATCTTGTACACGATTATACTTTATTAAGTAAAAGTATTCTGCATTTTTATTAGTTTTGTCAAATTTTCGTCGTTTAGTTTCAGACTACAAATTTTTAGATGCTCATAGTTGTAGATACTGAATGAATTTATGAGCATCACCTTCAATGTTTTGTAGAAAATAAAACAGTTAACTTCATTCAAATTTCTGGGAATGCGGATATTTGATGTAAGTTTCAGATTTACTACTAAGATGACAGAACATAAAAAAAGTAAGATTTGTATAACATATACCTGCAGTAATGAATTTGTTATTGAAAATCATTTAGAATAATGAAAACTTTCAATGACATGGTATTATCTCGAAGTTTAACACCAATAAAGTAGTATGAGTAGAAATTGCAAATTTCATGATAATTTTTTTTCTGATAATATTAATTATTAGCTATGGACTCTTCAATATCTCCTATACTAGCAAATTTTGAAATGGATTATATTTTAGACTTTAGTATCGTTAAATTGGTCCATTTAAACCATTTAAATCATCCTAAGAATTTATTCTAATAATTAAAGGATAGTATTGCGTTCTAAAGAATTAATACGGTCTATTACAATAGGTTCAAATATAAATTAAGCCGAAAAATAGAAGAACAAAAACAAAGAATATAAAACCCCATTTAAACATGTAACCCAATGAATTAGAAAAAGTTTGCTGCGAATCAATTTGAAAGACTAAGCATAATATGAGCAGCTTATCACTTAGTAGGTGTAACTTGTAATAATTTCATCTTTTTGTAGAAAATACATGTGCTGTTGCAACAGGAGACAGTAGAGTAGTATCTACAGTTTATAGACGAATTTAGTATTATTCTAAAATTTAATTCCTCATTAGAATAAATGATTAGTGTTTAATTCAGTTGAAAGTAGTGGATAAAAAGCCATCAACAAATTTCTATTGAATTAGGATTAATAGATAAACTGATACGTGCCGATAGAGGATTCACAAAAATAAAAGCCACAATTGATTAAATTGGAAAAATTATGCTCATTAAGCTACTGTTTCTATAAGAATATAATCAATTTACTACTAAAGAAAATGAGAAAACGTATCACGTTGTTTCAGTAAGAATTCTAGTTCAAAGATTAATGCAGCCATAAGGACTTCATTCAATCTAGGATAAAATGAACGACTTTTTTCATTGAGTTAATAACATTCCTCAAATTTGATTTATCTATTGACACTATTCAATAATTTCCGAGTAAAAGAAAACTGATAAATAAATTCCTGAAATGTACACTGAATTTTGTAAGTAAATTGTAAGACAATTGAAAATGAGAATTTGTAGTTTATTTTATTTGAAAATATATTATAATTTCAGGTTTTCTTTGTAAAATATACTAGAGTTTCTTCTTTTGAAATGTTACTACAGTATCAAAGGTAGAATTATAACAAAGATTACTGAAATTATCTAGCTAAAGCTATAATGCTGTAACTAAAATGACAAGCTTAGATATTTGTGAATGTGAATTTTAGCAAATCTGTCTAGAATTAACTTTTGATGACTGGGTAAAATACTAGTGATAAGAAAAGAATATTATTCCGAATGAGGGTTGATAACAGAACGGTTAGAGGTAGGTAAAGGAGAGTAAAGCAAACCCTAACGCACTATTATTGAAAGCTAAGAGTTCTATTTAAGGCATTGATAGTATACAGGATTCTTCACAACGAGATGAATCGGTAAGTATATGGGAAAGTACTGCGACTAGTGTTCTGAAAATGTCCTTGCATGGGTTTTCCGAAATGCTAGCTTCAGCTAAAATAATTTCAGATTTCTGAAACTTCTGGTTATACCGGAATTGGACCCATATTTCTATAGTTTTTTTTTAAATTTTTAAAATCTGAGTAACATTTCAACACAACTTTATATGAGGCATACTATGCCTAATTTTCCATTTTATAATTAATTCACATTTTAGAAAATTTTCGACACTCTAAAAAAATTATATTTCTAAGCTTAAGTGAGTCAGGTTTAATATCTTTGGGATTTGGACAAATGATAGTTACAGCTTTCAAAATCCGTGAAAACCTTGACAAAAATTTCAAGATTACGCTTGAACGCCAAGCAGTATTCATTGTTTGATTGTTGATATGTTAGCTTTTGGTTTTTTTGGTCGCTCCAGGCAATCGACAATTGTAAACAACTGAAAATTTCAGTTTTTTTCATGTTTCTACAAAAACCCTTAATTTGAGATATATGAATTTACTAACGAAGAGAAAAATGGGGGTTGCCGTTTGAAAAAATTTTCGAAGTTTTTAGATAGTGAAATTCGCACTATTTTCTGAACACCCTATGTAAGTTTTGATCAAAGTTTTCATAAATTTTGAAAGCTGTAAGTGTTATTTATCAAAACCCAAAAAATACTAGACCTGACTCATTTAAACTTAGAAATATAATTTTTTTACTGAAGGGCTGCATGTGTCCAAAAATTTCGAAAATGTGAAATGATTAAAAAATGGTGGATTTTCGGCATACTATGCCTCATATAACGTTATATTAAAATTTCGCTTAGATTCCGAAAATTTAAAAGAAACTATAGCATTCCGTTTAAAATAACGATGTTTGGATCCTCATCCGGTATAACCAGAAGGTCCAGATAACTAAAATTATTTTAGCTGAAACGAGCATTTCGGAAAACCCATGCAAGCACATTTTCAGAACACTAGTCCCATATGCATATCGATTCAGCTCATCGTGAAGGACCCTGTACATGGCTTATCATTTGACGTCATTAATGTTTGATTTAGCCAAAGTAATCTTCAATATTTGAACATCATATTATAAAATAATAGAGCAACTAATATCAGAACCGAAAGTTCAAGATATTCCAAATCACTATTGTAGACTTGAATTGTCTAAATTAAATAAATTAAACGAGATTGCATGTCTACTCAAACTATTCATTTTCGCAAAAAATATCTCAAGAACTGAACTTAATAAAAGTTAATCTAATTTTTCATGTAGAAATCAAAAATGTCATCAACTATTCGGTATTATAGTTGGAAAATCGTATCTTTGTTTTTTTTTTGGACCTTGTGTGTATGACTGGAAATAAGTTTAGATGGTAGCTGTTATTGAAGTTCATATCGCTATGAAAAAATAATTTTGCAGAATGTTACCCTGAAATATTCTTACTCTTTGGAATTACTACCCTACAAATATTGTATTTTAAGTACCACCAATAACTATTATATCATATTTACATCTTACGTTTCAAGGATATGCAAATTCTTTGTATTCCAAAGTCGTGGGAGACAATGAACTAATAAAATGGCCTTATGTCACTCTTAGGTAGTCCACACTGTCTTATCAGATGGTTGCCATACAAAGTTGTCTATTGACTGATGTACAACGCGATATAACCTACTGATTTAAGAATATTTATCACAGATATGCCGTTGTATCCATCAGAAATAACACAACCACTATTTCCACTTTATGCTATAACGTCCTCTTTTGACTGAGTTTTACCGATTTTCTTGGAGCTGAATTTTATTTTTGGAATCAAAATGACTCAACTAACTATAATATTAACACTCAAACACTGACAAGATGGCCATGCAATATTATAGTTTTTTGTGATATAATTTGGACTTCGATTCTGCACAAATCAAACATACACGTTCAATTTTCAACTCTTACTACTCTTTATTAATTACACAAATATACCACAAATTAAACATGAGAATTGTAATTGCCTATTTTACAAATATGGCTCATTCCACCTGAACACTCGGTCAATCACCAATACTTACATTTGAAAACTTCCTGTGAATATTTTGAGCTTTAGCAACAATAATGCGGTGGTAGCATTTCTACTTATTATTTTAAAGTGTAGTAAACTGTATTACATACCATCACACTGTTCCACTTTCTTCACGTATATGCAGGAAATACTCTTCGTCTTTATTCGCACAATGGTATAATGATTTAGTTCACTTCTTCAAATAAAGATTTGCAATCCATTCCATTTGGTATTGTCATCAATTGCACGAGTCAAGAATAGAAACATGCATGCTCAGTGGAAATTAGGTACAAAGAATATAAGAGGTCAAATGAGATGAGCCAACGAATTAAGATATCCATCAAAATTCAAGATTATTTGTAGTATTGAAGAAACTTTTGTTTAACAACCACTTTTATGGAGAAAAGTCCTCCATTGGAAACTGACGTAATGGTTTGAATACAAGTGAATCGATGTCGATGGTCTCTATAGGTTTTTCTCTTTAATAAAATATAAACCAAAGAGGTTAATGTTCAGATTCAACTAGCCTTATTCGTAGTCGTGCTTAAGAGCATATTAAGGGACTGTCCATAAATTAAGTAACGCCTTGACAGAGAAACAAACTAAGAACAATTTGTTATGGTAATGTTACGGATAGACAGAGGGGACTTTCTTAAAATGTAACGTAACATTTTTTAAATTTGAATTGTACGATCCTAAAAGGGGGCAATTCGGCGTAACGTTATTTGAAGCTGACATTGCATAGTGTCCTTGTCAACATTGCGCTATTTCACGAGATCATCAAAAATATTTCAAAAAATATTTTTTGTAAAGAAAAAAGCAGAACTAGAACACGTCGAGTAGGAGGACGAAGAGAGCGTTGATATAGAAAATCTGAATATAATCAATTATTATGAACTTGAGAAAAATTCTGTTCCAGAAAATCATAATGTTGAAGAGTGGTTGAAAAATCCTTTTACCGAGGATACGAAATGATTTTTATAATTGTACTGATTAATCTAAAATGAGTGTAAAACTTGAGATAGGTCAAAGACATGTTTAATAATCCAAAAATATATCAGAGCAAATATAATCTTAACAGTTAGCTTGCAATATTCAACAGACAGACAGGATAGAGTATGATTGTTACGGTAGTGTTACAGACAGACAGACAGGTCATGAAATTTTGAAATTTCAGCGTTACGTAATTTATGACCAGTCCCTTATGTACCGGGTTTTTCAATTAAATTTTCACGCAACTTTTTCACAACCAGAGTCAAACAAAAATGCTTCATCAAATAATCGCATAAAATCAAATGATTTTTTCCAAAAATATATACAATATATATAAGATGAACAATATATATATATATATATATATATATATATATATATATATATATATATATCAACTAACATTATAATTACAAATTTAAATTGTTTTAGGTTTAGGTAACTTTTTTTCCTCCTTACCTCGATTATATTCAAATGTATCTATCCATCTCTCTTATTTTGAAAACTAAAGACACATAAAATATGAAGATATTTGAACTTATTTCCAAAATCCCAATAAATACCAACTTACGATAACCATTATATATACCGTTTCCCAAAGTTGACTGAACTATTCAAGGTAACAATAATTTTATTAGAATTAATGTAAATTAGTTTTTCGGGAAAGGCTAAAAACGTGTTCAACCGTGTTATATACAAAATATTAAAATACACATTCAGTGCAACGTGAGATATCTATATTGTGTGTATAGTCCCAGAATCTGAATTAATGCTATTATTTGAAAAGGCTTGTTTTCTCGAGCAAGGCTGTCTGCTGTCTCGCTGTATAAAGAAATTATATGATCTGGTGTTTCACCTTCTTTTTCATGAAATCTGCAGTAGATGTATCCAAATGGAATATACACTGCCTTCGAATGCTGGACTGACGCTTAACAGTGTTGAATTAGTCCACTCTAACCCTAGGAAAGGGCTAGAACATGTGAGTTATAGGAATATGTTTTCATAGATTTTTCTCTATAGGTTTGATAATTTCATATACTTGACTCAATCCGCTAACCTTTAGCATTCAGTTCCAATAGGGAGAGCAAAATTTGAGAAACAAATAGACGACACCAAGGTATATATTAAAAAGAAGGATACAGTTTAATGATATCTGATAATATTTAAAGCAACCTATTAATTTAATCTTATAGAGTAAAATATGATCATTCGACTTTTAATCGCACTTACTAGTTTATTATCGTATTTTGAGGTGACAGTTTTAATGTTATTGGCTTCTATGCCCATTTTTGCTATAACAATAGGTACTAGAATATTCTAGTGTCATTTTACTTGTCTACAAGTCATTAGAATATAATATGAGTTTCCTATAATATATCTAATGGCAATGTGAAAAGGAATATTCTTAGTTGGTGGTTACGTCGTCTAAAGGTGTGCTTATATGTTGTATGATTCACATTACACTTACGAATTTCCAGCATTCAGACATTGTAATTAATTTTATTTATAATCCATAAATTATTTTCATTTCACACTTTAGAGTTTGGGAAGATGTAAATAAATCAAATAGCATTAAATCTAATACTGCATGACTGATTGAAGACCGCTCAGATAAATTGCAAATAAACGAAAAAAGTTACATGTAGTTTAATGTATGTATTTTATATCACGTAGAGTTTATCTATATAGTGGTCTGTGAATATGTTGGTTTATCCTATCGTGATATTGTCCGCCACATTAACTATAATACAACCACTAATATTATGTGGGTGTAGAAGAATGGTAGAGGAACGCGAAAAGACCAATTGGTCAACCGAGGTTTACCACCTTCTGGAATAAGTAATCTACTCCCAGTGTGCTACACAATATGAGAAAGCCAAAGAGAAAGAAGTATTGGTACAATAAATTTCAAATAATATGGCGAAAATAAGTGAAATTGGGGGCTCACAATTGAATATAATTTTCATTTGATATTAGAACACATGATAATTCCACCGATTGGTATATAAAAAATAGTTCGATTATGCATTAGGAGAGGATTTCAATGAATAGAATATAAAGAAGTTTTAATGTGATGATAAGGTTTTCAAATAATTCTGCACTATATATAGATCAATCCAATAACACTATCATCTGAGATAGATACAAACTATTTACATTACAATAAAAACAGTAAATTAAACCGAAACAAAAATAACTATATTTACTGTCCATCTACCAAAAGGCTAAAATAGTATTATGCGAAAAAGTTACACTTGACGAAATCCTGTCCACTTCTTTATTGACCGACATAACTCGGTTTACGAGTTCATCTTATATCTTATATTGGGCAAATGTGTATTGCTCAAACTTTAGATGTTAGATCAAATATGAGTGATGTATTCTGGTTTGAAAAAATGTGAAGACATTTTTCCCCAAATTCGTGAAATATCTTTGTCATAAAAAGTTTTTATCATAAAAAAAACGAATCTTTTGATGGATCTAGTTGGATTCTTTCTCGACTTGTACAAAGTCATTTGTAAACAAATTTAACTTCTTGGATACTTTGATCCAGAGTTTATCTACATATAGAATAAGCAAAATTTCCAATAAGAATCATCATTAACAAGCTCTTCTCAATATTCTTTCAATTTAAGATTTTGCCATCCAAATAAAGGATGAATTCAATGAATCAGATATTTACTTTAAAAATTTTCATATTAATGTGATGTCGATAGTAATACTACTAGTATTTGAATTTTCTCTATTCCATAATGATTGTTGTTTTCGCTTTCTTCGGGCTACTTGGTTGAGTGATGATATAGAATACAAACGTGTAGAAGACAAATTTATTCATGAGTGTTATTTTATTAGAATAGAATAATAAATTATATTTTAGAAAATCAGTAGTGGATATTCAATGATAATCAATTCAAACCATAAGGTATCTGAATTATAAACCATACTCGTGGTGGAATATACACAGTGACATAAGAAGTGATTTCTGGCAGCATCATGCTAATATTAAGACCATGATAATGATATTCACGTTTTACCTTTGACCATGTTCATGTACAATCAGTACACTCCAATAACTTGTTTACAAAAACCGAATTTTACAGATAATTTAACTTCGTACACTTAAATTAAATGTAACAAAATGACTCAAATTCATAGACGTTAAAATTATTACGATGTTAGCGATTTGACAGATGTGGTCTGTGAATATGTTGGTTTATCCTATCGTGATACTATACCACAATCACCTTCTTCTATATTCACATAATAAGAACGCAAAAAGACCAATTGGTCAACCGAGGTTTACCACCTAGTAGCAAGCTAAGAGCTTCCAGCAATTAACAATTAAATAATCCACTAATCCGAATTTTTTAAAATGGTTCACATTCATAAGAACGAAAAAGCTTTAAATGATAAAAAAGACTTAAATAATATAAGTTAAATCCATTTTATGAATTCTAATGAAACTAGAAATAATTTAATTGATTACTGCTTATATTTGAGATGTAAAGACTAAGGAAAAATCAATTTATGTTATTAGAACAATGTTCTAGTTTGATTTTATTCTTATTTTAATAATCATAATGAAGGTGATCTATTGATCATTATAATTAAGCAAATTGTGAGTGTCAATATCATATTTTGATAAAGACGCGCAGAAAACTCGAAACGTCAATTTTACCTAAAATCAAGACTAATATCAAGACTACCGAAAATGAAAAAATTAACAATTGTAAAAAATCGACAAAATCGTTTTTCTAACTTCTCATTATTTATTTCTCAGCATTCTTCTCTCCTAAAGATTCAAACCGAACGTGAATCATATATTGTTTGTGGAGCCACACATTTTGCGATTTAAAAATGCCTCTTGTTATTTTTAAGGATATAACAAATTCGATATTCTTTTAGAATCCCTTACTGACTTCCTTCCCCATTTTAAATTCAGGTTACAGTCTCTTATCTTCGTTTTATGAATGAAACTTCGTCGTCTCCAAAAATTTAGTGTGATTTATTTCAAGGGATACGGAAACATTCAATAAGCAGAAGTAAGATTATAACTAGTAATAGTCTAAGATCCTACCGCTTGATCTTGCATGTGTCTGTTTTTTAATGAAATTAATTTTAAAGGATGTATGGAATGGATTAAGGATAGGTTGCCTTGTAAAAATTAGCCGCAATTACCTGTGATTAATTTTAATGTCATTAATATACTAATATGACTTGCACTGGTTTTTTAAAACAATTTCTATGCAAAATTGAAGTTTTATATACATTGAACATGAAAATTCATGGTTGCCAGTTGCACAATGGCCACAAACAGAGGTGAACACTTCGTTTTTCATTTATTAAAGATTGCTTAGTGTTTATATTTGTGCTTTCCAAGCCAAGTTGTATCACCTTCAATCCAGAAGACTGCGGTTGGTCAGTGATTGAAGAAAATTTGAAACCAACGTGGTTCATTGGCGATCCAACACCAATTACTGTCGAATACATCTTGTTAGCATCGCAAGAATTAGCTTTACACGATCAGCAACAAAATATAGAAGGAGAGTATAGAATTAGACAATAGCTCTTATGATACCTATGATGTTGAAAGTGACACAGACGATAAAGAAGAAATCTAAAAGACGTATTTAATTATAAGATTTGCATTTAGAATAAGCCTAAAGTCCGACAAATAACTTGTAAACTAAATAAATTTTTACTTTTTCAATAAAAAATAATATTGTTGAAATAAATAATAAAAACAAATTTAGTTCTCTGGCAATCCTAATGCTTCGGCCCACTGAGAGTTGGCAACCATTTTTATTTTGATTTGTGACATCATTTTCCTTCAAATGCTGTAAGATTGAGCGAAAAAACATATAGCTGTAAGTCAAATTAGTATATTAATGACATTGAAATTAATTATAGACAATTGCGGTTAATTTTTACAAGGCAACCTATCCTCAATCCATCCACACATACTCAAGATTCCTTTAAAATTAATTTCATCAAAAAAACCTACAAGATCAAGCGATGATCTCCTAAATATTTATGTTATGAAGTAATACACCCAGAAGCAGTAACATAAATGGAGAAATAAAGGTTTTATTTGACTCGGAAATAATTTATCTGGCAACAATTTCTATTTTTTTCTCTGGCTACACATTTTATGACATTTAATTTCATACCAGGTGATTTCTTCTCTAATTTTCACGTTTATTTTCCTTAATACTTCTGATGAAAAAAATTGTTATTATAATAATTAGAATATCATATTAGCTTCGATTTCATTATGTTTTTAATGTTATTTGTTTGAATAAATTACCATTTATTTGTGAATCGCAGTTGCTTTCCTCGTAAACCAAGATTTAATACGTTTTAATATTCAAATGATAATTAAACAGATATATCCTATTATTGAATATTCTACTTAAATATACTTATGTCTATTTTGTGCAGATATAAATCAGTTCTTATAAATTAAAATAAAAAGAAGCTCAATTTTCACATAATTTTCTTATAAATTCACGTGCTACTATATATTTATCTGATCGCTAGAAGTGAGTAACAAGAGACTTTATGTGAAAATCTCTTCATGATATCTTGGATATTTTGGCAAATGTGCAACATTTTACGTTGTTCTGATTGTTTATAGACAGTAAAAAAATCGAACCTCAAAAGTCCGAACGTGTGAGATAGATCTTCATCAAAATAAGAGATGACAGATTAACTATTAGGTTGGTAGAAAGAGTGAAAATTTATCTGTTTTATCTACAGTTATGATCGAGATTTGTTTATAGTTATTTTTAAGGTAAATAATATCGTATTTAGGTCCTAAAATTTCACGTATTGTTCCGAGTGGTAGATTTGATGATGATGAGTTAAAAGATAGACATTCCGTTCAGGTTTCGCATCAAATAAGTAGCTATAGGTCAGTCGCGTATGGCCTAGACGAAGATGCGTTAGAAGAACTTTATCTCTGCTATTTTTCGGTAGTATTGACCATGGTGTTACTGAGTCTTTCACTTCACGAAACTTATGTGTAGACTTTGACCATTTGTTCTACCATTCATTGAGAACTTTACGCTTTAGGATTGAGCTAAGGGAATCTATGAATATGAGGTTATTAGGTTCGTTTGATGAAGCGGCGATGTGTGTAGCTCGATATATTGCATATAATTCAGCAATGAAAGCGGATGGGGTTGGAGGAGCATATATTTGGAGGTTGGTGTAATGATTCCGATACCCGTATGGTTGGTGTGGTGTTTGTCGAATGAGATGAGCTGGGTAATGCATTTGCTGCTTTCTATTGTCCATGGTAAAGTCCGAAAAAGATTTGGGAATTTCTTGGAAAAGCAATGTTGGAGGGTAGGATTGGATTTCACTTTGGCTGATAGGTTCAAATATATTCTTCTGTCTCCTAAGGATGATTCCCCTGATTCACATTACAGACTTTCCACTGGTGTTCTTTTAAATGCACCTGTTATCAAAAGTAAGGCTGCATTGTGAAAACTGTCGAGTTTTTTCAGATGCTTTTAGCTGTTAAATATACAAATGATTTATAGTCTAGTTCTGATATAAGTGTTTGGTACAATGTTAGTAATGTCTGTCGATCTGCACCCCATTTTTTGTTCGTTAGCGTTTTCAGTGAGTTTGTTCGTTTGTTGCAAGCTAGGAGAAGATTTCTAATATGACGATTCCAGCTTAGTGAGTGCCAAATAGTATACCGAAAAATTTTATTAATATGTTAATTTGTATTTCTTTATTATATAGTTTCAATACCGGTAGATTTGGTATATTCTTTTGTCTTGTGAAAAGAATGTACAAAAAAATAAAACCAGTTTTTTGTGACCACAGTTCTAATAGGTAAAAGCCTGACTTTGTGAGAAGAGATTTTCATTATTTTTTCCTTTACAATAAACAACCAAATCATCTGGGTATAGTCAAGCTTTTACTGGTAACTTTAATTTTTTTGGATGTCACTGATTGCGATGATAAAGAGTGTGAGACTTATGATTGATCCTTGAGGTATACCGAAATATGTTTTTTCGGAGGTGGTGCTGTAGGTTTTTACTTTAAGTGTTCGATTTCTCAGGTTTTTGATACAATCCAGGCAGTGACATTGTATATTAACTTCGAATAACACGTCTGAGAAAATAGATAAACAGGTATTTTATAGGGCGAATGCTTCGTTGATTCTACTTTCTAGTCTATGATCCAGATCAATCTGTTATTTATACTTATTACCATTAGTTTGCACATAGCACATGTGAGAGATACAGGTCGATAGGATTCAGAATGGGTTCTAATGTTTTGTGGTTTTAGTATTGGAATTATTATGGACTCATGCTGATTTTCAGGGAAGTTATACTGAAGCCAGATGGTATTGAACAAGTTAAGGATGTATTCGTGAGCAATTGAGGGGAGATCTTTCAAGAAGACAATTGGTATTTCATATGGTCCTGGTGACGTTTCTTTCAGGCTGGAAAGAGCTTCATCATATTCTAGGGTAGTAATGGGTAAATTTATGGGTTCATTTTGATCGAACTGTATCATTATCTTATCCTCTTCTTGTCTCTTATGAGTAATAAAATGATCATCGTAGTTACATGTGCTGGAGCCGTTTTTGTAGATGGTAGCTTGAGACTATTTTGGATATAGGTCGTGATGGTGATTTGGTTTTCTGTTGTTATGAATAACTATTGGATAGTGGTATAGTCCAGCCGATCCCAGGAAAGAGCCGGAATCATAGTTGGGTCACACATAGTGAGGTCAATACATGAACCCTGCCCTGACTGTATGTTAAATATAGTTGTTCTACCATCATTTAAGATAGAGAGATTTGTGTCATCAAAAGTATCTCCTAATAAGCGACTGTAGTTTATTGATGTGGATCCCCAGATGGTGTTATGGACATTGAAGTCCCCGACTCTAGGTTAAGGAATTTGTACCAATAAATCAGTTATTTCTTCAGCATCTACTTGATATGCAGGAGGAATATATAAATTACAAGATATTTACTTTTGGATTAGTATGTAGTTCGATAGCTGCGGCTTCTAGGTTTGTAAGGATCGTAATTTCTGCAACATGGATAGATTCATTCTTGTAGAAGATTGTTATTGAAATTGGTTTCATGAAGACAAATAACTTTGCACTTGTGTTTTGATAGGATGGCTTGCAACATTGGTAAGTTGTTATGAAAGCCATTGATATTCCATTGTAGAATATATGTAAGGTCTATGAGGTTGCAGAGGAAAATAGATGAAAGAAAAAAATATCGAAGTAAACTATTGGTTCAGTTGGTTAATGTTTGTTTGAGATGATTCACTTTCTGTTTCTAAAAGGTCTGTTTCCGATTTGTTCTATTGCAGGTGAGGAAACTGTTTCTTATTGAGTTTAGTGCATCTGCTTTTGATAGATCGTGCTCAAAGAAAGGGTAAATTTTTGTTAGTATGTCTATTAATGCAGTAAAACCATTTGTGTAGTTCTTTATTGGATCTTATTGGAGCAGATGAATCGTAGACATTTTTAAAAAGGTCAGATATCTGGTTGTGATCGAATAAGAAAGGTGGATTCTGTCCAGAAAAGATTTTTCTAATTGATTCCATGAGAATTTTCTGTAGAGATGCCTGGTTTATTTTTACGCTTTTTATTTGGCCAATTTGTTTGGGAAAAGAAGGTTTCTTAGGGTTCTCTTGTTCCTCTCCTTCTGTTTGAGAAGGAGGCGTAATTATATGCTCGTAGCTGCGTTTGGTGCTGATTTGTTGAATTTATTTTATATTTATGGGGGATACATTCTGGAAGTGAAGTGTTATAGGGGTTTCTGATGGGATCTCATTGTGTGCTTTACTGTGGAGTATTGGCTTCGGTATTTTGGGGTTGCCGGGAAGGTTGGGTAAGGTTTTGTGGTAGTTTAGTTATTTGAGGTTAGCCCTAATTTTGTAATTGAGAGTTCTCACAGTTTTCTGTAGTATGAGTTGGTTTTTGGCATGTAAAACATAGTAGGCGGTCTTGGGATAGATAAATTCTGTAGCTGGTGTTCTCATATTTTGTGATCATTAGGCATTCGGGTATTTGGAATATGGATGGTGAAATAAAGATATTCCGGAATTTGAAGCTAATTTTGAGGAAAGACATTGGTGAGAGTGTATTGAGACCTATTTAATTAAGTTCATCGATTAGAGCTGAGTGTGGTATGGTGGAGCATACATTTGAATTTATTAATCTTTCGGAAGGTGTTATAAGCTTTCAGGCTTGGATCGGAGTGTAGTTAATAAATATCAGCCCTTCATGATAGGTTATGAAGCGTTCTACAATATCTTGATTTGCGAGGTATATGCATATTCTATTGTTTGACAGCCTCGATGTGAATAGTATATTTTTTGGACCGATTAGTTCTCCAAGTGGTATCAGGTAATCTTGAATTTTCAGGTTATCAACAGCTGGAAAAAGCATTTCTTGATGTTTTGTAAGAAATTGTGATTGACTAAGTGCAGATGAGTACGTTTTTGTAGGGTTTGTATTCTTAGAAAAATTTGCGCTTTGATTCGAGAATACGGACCTGTTTTGGTTCTAGCTATAGTTTTATAAATTTTTAGAACTGTAATAACTATTGAAAAAGAGTTATTTTAATAAGAATTGACAATTTCTGTGTTAAAGTTACAGTTGCCAGAGCCGGTTAAGAGTGAATTTGTTGACGTTGATTTTAATTTTATTATAAACAAAATTCAATTAAAACTATTATGAAGGTAATTGATGTATATAATATCAAATTATTTTATTTAAATAAGGGGAGAAGATGTTTATAGTTTCTATAAAAGCAAAGCAATATTTTGTAGCAGTTGCAATAAATTATAGAAGGAAATAGCAGAAAAATATGATTTGAGGAGTGAGAAAGTGAGGAAGCCATTTAGTTTAGAGGCGCTATAGAAGTGATAGGGAAAAGGTAAAAATTGAATTTAACAAATTCATATTTGTCGAAAAAATAAGAAATTGCGTTGATAATTATAGTTCATCCAATTATTGAGAACAATATAGATCAGAATAAAATGCTCACCTTATATTCTTCTCATCTTAGCATTAATTGCTCCGTGTATGTCTGAAATTCAATTGAATAATGATTAGTTTCTAGGGATAAAAGTACCTTCATTATTTCATCACATTTTTGGAATGTGCTATTTTTCTCAATTTTATAACTATATCTCATGTTACTTCTACCCACTTCTACACATTTCTTTGCTTATTAAACACGGAAAATCAATACTTCTAAATTAAACTAGGAAAAAATGCTCTCTGCGGCTGTAAAGTAAATCATATATATTTAGTTTCTAAGAGAATAAGTGATTTTACATGCAATGAAATTGATTAATAAAGATTGATTTGGAAAATTTACTGTCATCTAATGGATTTTAGTCAGGTTCCCTTTCAAATAGCTTAACTATAATTATTATTGTTATTTTTTTTTTTCATTTTAAAATATGTGAACAAAGGATGATGGAGTCATGGTTAGACTGATAGCTGACATCCACTTAAACCGTATTGAGAATCATAAAACATTTATTGACATTTCTACCTAATATAATCTGACAATGACAATTTTACATGAACTAATAGATCACCCATCAGATTTATATCAAAATAAGTTCTTCTCTAACCGCACATAAATTTTCTATCAAAAAATATATCTGAACTTAAATAGGCTTTCAGTTAGTTACATAAACCAAAGTTTTCAAAAAATTGTATCCAGTATTCCAAATCCTTTTAGACCATTATTCATTTATATGAAACATATTATCCCAAAACAATTATATCGAAAATATATAGGATTTTAAAGAAAAATATGATTAATTTGAATTAAATATCTATTTACTTTAACAGATATAATTTCTTTACAATCAAATATTCTGATTACAGTTCTTATAGACACTTCAAAAAATATAATTCGGAAATATAGAGACATATCTCAAGACGAATTCAATTAACATGTAGAACTTTCATTCACTTCATCTTACATCCAATTCAAGAATATCGTATCTGAACATAGTGATGTGTTTTATGAGGGCCTATTTGCAATTGAAAATATTGAGGCAACTATCTCCAAGAAGCTCAATATAAATATTCTATTAACTTTACGTTACTTGTATGACTTCATGTATACGTTTTATCTTTAACCACCTTCACAAAAATAAATATTAGTAGTATAGATATTGTTAGTTACTGAAATCTCGTTTATTTATGTTTAACGTAACTAAAAGTTCGAAAACATGTGGACTCTCGAGATGTTCGTTTATCCTATCATGAAATTTCCCGTTGTGTTAATTGTACCGTAATGTTAGTCATGCGTGTATGTTATTTGTGAACGGGGGTATGGAAACTCGCTGGAGCGAAGGGGAAAATGTACCGTAGCGTACTCTCTTGGTTCATTAGCACAATTATTACGTTTATAGATTTGACGGAGGGTAATACTATGGGCTATGATACCAATCATAGAACAGCATTGACATTGGACATAATATACCAACACCAACTTTTGAATCTCGTTCTAGTATGTGTTCAGTCGGATGGAAACGTTTTCGTTTTGTTCACGGAGGACTGTCTGGAGAACCCAGGCCTGTTTTATGGGCAACATAACAGGTGATATAAAAATATGTACAAAAATCATATAACGCAGCCTGCAGATTGAATTACGCAGAGACACCACATTCTCTCAGAATGTGAGACATTACGAAACTCTAGAGCAATACGCCTGGGAGCGTATGAAATAGAAGATGAAGCAGGCAGCTACAGCCACCCTACAATCTGAGACCAGAGTATTAATAGATTCCCAGAAGGAGAACGCAATAGATCCTTTGTGTGACGGTGTTTGTGATTCCCTAATATATATATATATATATATATATATATATATATATATATATATATATATATATATATATATATATATATACGTCCATGTATTTGTCTTTATGTGTTTATTGTGTATTTTTTGGACTGCGATGAAAAAGTGTTGTTTATCTCTTATTCTTGCCATAATTAGAAATGAAAGTATAACTGAGACCAACTTTCATCCAGTTCTTTTTCGAAATAATTCAATTCCATATCTCGAAAAATAACTGGACGGAAGATTTTAGTTGGAAATTTATTTCCATGTGAGTTTATTACTGCTATTGAAACAAGAGATGGCGATAAATCGTGAACTCGAGTTGGCTATCTAAAGGATGTAAAGACGCTAGAGGAACAACAAGACCAACTAGTCAACTGAGGCGTAAACCAGGAGTCAAGCTAGACGTTTCAGATGACTAGCTCTGAGAAATCATTTTGCTAGTTTGCGTCTTCCAGATCAACTATTTATAGAGAAAGTAGACTTGTTATTATGAGTACAATGTATCCTTGCATTCGAGCTTTTTCTCTTTTCTCATATCGCCACAACTAGTGCTTCCTTTGACTCTAGACTCTCTCTCTAGATTCTCTCTCTAATATATTTTCCAAGCTTCCGAATAATTACAACATAATTATCATGGTCTGAAATTATGGTCGAAATATAATGCCATATAGAGCAGACACAAAACAAATTACAGAGAGGGAAATGATGCTGGAACATACACAATGTAGAAAATGAACCAAAAATTACTTCCTAATTTGAACACGTGGGAAGAAAGGATATGGGCCACTTAACTATTACCTGAGCAATATTTCTATCACTTTGAAATAAAGGTGGATTCATCTTGTCAGTAGTTTTCCAATTCTAACGATGTAGAACCTAGAATATTCAAATATTATCAACTGAGCACTAAACGAAGAGATATCGAAAGCAGATTAAGAGTAAAATGAAGACTGGCTGGATAATATAAAACTTCAATAGAAGGCAAAGAACGAGAGAACATACGGTGCAGATGATGGAAAGAGACCAAAAGAAATGCACCATAACAAATAAGGTTATATTCCGATAGATGCTCGTAGGTATCTATGGAGGTCATTCTATGAATTATGAGTCTGTCAACTGAAAATATCTAGAGAAAAAGATATATCTCAATATGCTCAATATTTCTACCAAGCGATTAAGCGTCAATTCGAATATTGAATTTTGAAGTTGATGAATCTAACGTTTTTGAAAGATATTACAAAATGTATCACACCGCATTGTAGGTATATATATACGAAGTTCATCACGCTGTTTACATAGGACAAACATATCAGTATTTAGAAAATAGATAGTCGTCAATACGATAAAAAAATATAATATAATATGAAGAAACATATAAAAATTATTGTAAACTTGATTATTAGAATGATTACAATGTATTCACAAAAATGTCTAAGAATTAATAACTTGAAGCATGTATGTAGGGTTCTGTTCTGTTTCTCAAAGGGCATTTTTTCAAAAGTTTTCTGTAGACGATTCAAAGCAATACTAATCATTACCTATGAATCACTTTACGTAATATGTATTGGAAAAACACGTTTGAGCTATTATTTAAAACAACATCGTGCACAAATTTCATGATTGTTTACCAACTTCAATCGAAAGTATCGTTATATCAAACTGTCTACTATGTTTAATGAATACAAACTCTCAGAACATTCTGTTTTCAAATTTATCAACCCCCCTAAGAAATTTATTCGTTCTCATAATACATGATATCCGGATTTACCATGGAAAATTATCAGGATTATTTGTTCAACAATATTCATTGAGTTTATTAGATAAAAACGTTTTTTTTATATTCTTACGAAAGTAGTTCTATCAATTCATATATCAGAGTAATTAAAGTTAGATTTGTTGTTGTTAAATTTGTTCATCATGATAGTTTCAATAGATCGCAAGCGAGGTATTCAAACACACGATTTCAATGGTACAAATTTTTTCAAGACACATAAATATAGATTTTCAATTCTTGAAATGTGAAAAGTTTGAATAATTTCAATTTTAACTTTATTCAGATTAGACATTGATTCAGAAATAGAAATTCTTTATTAACGTGATTTTTCTACTCTTAAGCTGATTTGGTCCGATCAAGTTATGGTGTGTGTAATTTGTACAGTTCTTAGGACAACTCCATTTTTTAAGGAAAATTTCATACCACACTAGAAACAATACATATTCTTCATGAACATGTGTCTCCACTTTGATAATATATTATTATCATTTCAGGCATTACTATATTGACAAATTTCATGACTTAACCACTCCTATGTCAATGAATGCTCAAATTTGAGTGTAACAAAAATATTGCCTAATACTCCAGTAAAAAATTTATCTATTTGAATAAGAGCAGATTGGTACAATAAATATTGAATACTATCCCACAATTTTTATTAGGCAATCCATAACATGACGTTTATATATAAAAACCCTGTTTATCGTTTTTTCAATTTTCACTTGATTCTAATATGCATGGAGCGTTAATGCTCTCCCGTAATAACACTTTTGTTAAAATATTGGTATTTGGTAACAATATGTATATTAAACAGGTCAATTTCGAACAAAATTTGAATTTAGCCTAAATTCCATTTTAACCGATTTTTCGATTGAAGCAGCACAGGAAATATATCAATAATACTTGCTGACCTATTTCCTATATGTGGTCAATTTTAAAGCATGTACATATCTATACACTCACCACACACATTTCCATACATTTTTTTTCATTGATCGAAGCAGTGCTGGAAGTCTTATTTGATGAGTACCTTTAAGAAACTCTGCCGTTTTTTATTTTACTGCTTCCATCTACTCACATCGGGTCCTTCCAAAGCAGATTTTATGGCCAAACACTGCTTCACAGATAACACGTTATGGGCAGGTGAGTTGTCCAGGTGCATAATCCACGAGTTGTTCTTCCACTACTCATACCGTTTTTCACGAACTCCCGCCCGATGTAGCCAAAACCGACAAATAGTAAGTCTGATTGACAGACTCTGGAACCCATTCAGTCATCACGATACCGTTAATGTCGAAGAAACGATCAACATTGCCTTGAATTTTGATTTGCTCTTTCGGCCCTCACTAAACCGCTTACACCACTCTTTCACTCGAATCAGATGCAAACTTATTCTACATAAGGTACATTGAAAATGAGTCTGAATTCATAAAGTCGTTACAAATGTTCCTAGATTCCTCAAATGATTGTGACTAAAATTCTGTTCTTGAGTAATATTCTGTTGTAATAATGAAATTCAGCATGCCCAAAGTTAGGATGTTTATCATATTATTACGTAAAATGTGTACACTGATAGTAATTATCTGGATAAACACATAGGATCCTTTTCCACTCGTTCCCGTAAAAATATCGAAAACGATCTAGAAAATAGATGTCTTTTCATGCATATTGACCTTAGAATTGGGTCGATTTTTATGTTCTTATGGGAACATGGAATAAAAACTTTATTTAGGTCTTCACTCCTAGCCAGCTTCATGTTGGTGTTTCTGGAGTATTAAGCGCATAAAACTTAAGCATTGTGAATCATATAGTATGTAGTGGCATATTACGTTTATTGTTAGCTAAATAAGTACAAAACTATATAAAACAGCTATTTTCTCTAAAACACAACTGTCTTGAAGGATTGAGATATCTGTTGCTTTTTTCTTACTCACATATATTCCATTACTCTATGCACCCAACTCTAAAGTTAAAGCGAAATACGAGGTGATACTATAAAAATAATCTGTACATAAAAATCGATTCAAAATTTAGAGTCAGCCTAGAGGAATAAGACATTTGTCTACTATAGCACTCAACAAATATAAAATTTCTTCTGAAACAATTCTCGATTTTTATCTATTCATAGCAAAATCTCTTATCTTCCTAATAATGTTAAATAATTTATAAATCATTAATTTTAAATCCAAGTATAAATGCATCCGCTACAGTCAGTAATCACATTTTTCGATATACCGAAAACGTAATACATCTAAAAACACAGAAATTGAGCATCTTTTACATCGACATCAGCAGTTTGTCGCAGAAATGGTTTTCGATTCTTCCCGCACCAAAAAGACCGCATTCATAATCGTTGGAGAAGTTCTTAGTTGAGGAAACTAATCCAGAGCATCCTAAAATAGCAAATTATAAAGATCTGTATCTACATGATAGAAATATATTAATTTTTCTAAGATACCAGGGTATGATACCTTTCATATATATTTTCTATTTTTATAAATAATATCAGATTTGTATTTTTCAAAAATGCAATCTGTATCTTAGTAATATTTGTGATTATTTTGGCAGTCGATGTGAACAAGGCAACCGATTTCAGTAAAGGCTGCTCAATTAGCTCTTTCGTATATTAGTGAACCATTTCTACAATTAGTGATAAGTTCGATTTACGTGAAGTTGTATTAATTTATTTCACATGAAGTTATTTACATGAAACATTCTGATTCTTCTACCAATATTACAAAGTATCTACTATATTATTAACTGTATATCTTAATGAAGACATCTAAACCTTATGTATACCGTATGAACTTGGAAAATTTCAAATATGAATGTTCACAAAATACATTTACTGCTGACATTAAACTCTAGACTTGATAAGTTTTTCATATATATAACAGCAGTTGAAATAATACGTGTTTATCCAACAATTAGGAAACATAATCACTATTCATATCCACATCACTCATTTTTTCAATGTTATTTTTCATAATTAAACGGATGTCGCTTGTAATATTTTTTCATTGAAATATAATTTTTATATATTCTATGAATGGTTTTTAAATTTTCAAGACAAGTGAGAACTACTACTATTTTCTAATAAAACGATCCGTCAGAACATGGTCAATATGTTAAACAAACTATTTTCTTGGGAACGTCCTTAAAAGTTTAATTTGACCATTGGGAGAGAAACAAGAAACGTGGTTTTGATTTTCCAGCTGCGCATTCATATGTGTGCTCATAGTTTTTATAACGTCATGAATGTTCGAGACATCATTATATTTTTGTGATAATAATTTTCTATTTTGATATAATCACCAACTGCATTTTTCTCAGACCACATTGAAACTGTAGCAGAAATTAATTCCGCAGTGCGAAAATATATTTTTCTGCCAAAGCGGTATATATTTCCAACACGCTTATATTAGCTTGGTATGTATGTATTCAAAGTCGATTTTTGAACAATTCCAAATGTCAGATTCATCCCAATTTTGCACACTCATGACTGATGACTGATAACTGATGGCAATATAATAATTTCAGTATCGTGCCATGATCCTGATGGGGATCACCGAAATTAGCAATATTTTTATATCTGATTTCTACTAACTACCAAGGGTCGTGCTTTGGAAAGTCTGTGATAATATTCACAATTAAATGTCACATTATCAGTACAAGAGAATTCTCATGAACCTACTTGTCAAGTTGTAATTGAGCAATGAAGTCTGAAACATCAATACTTAGAAAAAATAGGTAACCATAATTAATGAACTTTTGATCCTAGATAATAAATTTTTTGGATTAATGGATATATAGTTCATTAATAATGATCTGCGATTCTTAGTGCCATGTGTGTTCCCACGTTCTGCTCGAACAGAACAGTTAATATTAAAAATTGTAGGTACCAGGCTCAAGAGAACCCTGATTGAGTGAAAATGTATACAGACAATCAACGTGAAAGCGTAAATAAATCATAATATAATTGTCGAATCATATTCAAGCTATGGTTCACTGAACGGTGACGAATATTTGGATTATCTGCAACATCGCAATATTTCTGCAAATTTTCAAAAACTTCAATCACTGTACGGTTCACTATGGAACCAGCTACATGGAATTATAAACAGCACTACGCAGGAGTGTACATTGATAACATCAAAATATTTCAGATTCAAATCTTCAAATGTTCTTCAAATCTGTACAATACCATGTGTATACATGAGTTTCCTGATATTTCTCTCAAAATAAAGTACACACTTTACTCCGTTTTCATATTTTATCTCATAACTATCTAGACTTCGATACAACAAATAATTAAAAACTAAGGCAAAATATTCATTCAGGCAATATACTTCCTTTTTTGAAGTAAACTGCTCAAAAATTTCTTAAGAGTGAACTCATGTGTTGTTTTAGTTTTTCTTAAAAAATCTTTAATAGCAAAACTATCAATTTTAAACATGGTAAATCACAAAATTGGTGCTCAATCATCCGTTTTAAAAAAAAAGCTCATTTACATTCAAAGTTAAGTTACCGATATTAAGATTTATAATCGCCGGGTAGCTTGAAAAGTAGAGGGTTTGGAGGAAAAATAACGTTTTACAGACAATTATTGGCAAAGATACGTTAACAAAAAATCAATTTAAGTGTTTCAAGATTTCTTTTCAGTAACTGGTTGACCGTTAATAATTTTATTCTGGACTTTTGCCCATCTCTGTATATTTTGTATTGAACGAACCAATTTAGAATGTCTTTTACACTGTTTTAAATTATTGAAAGAATCCCTTTATGAAAATTGATTTCTTAGTAATAAAAATAGAAAATGAGCAGAATTGATTGTTTCTTGTGGAAATTCTAAACAAATACATCAATAATTATAAGAAATTTCTGTTGACTTTCGAATATAAAAAACACAATATGTTATATTTGTTAATCGCGGATGACTGTTAATAAATGTTTATTTCTCATGTGAGAAGATGAAGTATTTCATATTTCATTATATTCGAACGTATCTTAAAATACAATCTTGATAGTTGTTTGATATAACAAACTAAGAAAATTAATATTCTACAGAATACCAGAGTATCAATAGTAGTCAGCAAAAATTTTCTTTATCAAATTTCAAAAAATTTACGAAATTACGTATATAAACAAAAGCAAACTCTAATAAATTCTCACAGCGCTTTCCAGGATTAATATAGAACAAATGGGTGATGCCTTTAAAATGCTTTTCCAATATCGTGCCAAGTAAATTATTCATGAATTAACTACACAAAAAGTTTATTGGACTGCTAGAAATAGGTCCAATCTGAAATCAGTGAAAAGTATTTCCCGAACAACATTTTGAATAAAATAATAATTGAAGCATAGTTAATAAAATTAAATTATAAGATTCATTAAAATTCATCAACTTGGTTGGATCGTTGGTCACACACTGCTAGACAAATTTTCAATAAATTGGGATTAGAAGTTTCAATTGAATACATTGCGCCAGATAAATAATAATGATTATATTAATGAGCATCTATTATAGATTTTTTATACAGAGATCAAGTATGACTAAAGGCAAACGGATATGTCAGTCTTCGTCAATACTCCACTAGCTACAGCTAAACAATAATAAATTTATTCACATGAATACTTAATTCGTAACAATATATTCATACAAAATACACTTTTAAATATAAGAATCACTCTCTATAATCTATAATCTCTAAAATATACAAAACCATATTTTTAAGTAGACATATTTGTACACAGATTTTTAATAAATTATATATATATATATATATATATATATATATATATATATATATATATATATATATATATTTAGGCATATTTCTTGAGTATTTCTTAAGTAAGTACCGTTTTGCGATTCCGCCGCCGCAACCCCAAGGTCGGCGTTACTTACATCTCTTGTCTACGCACTGACACCATTACAGTCTGATTCTTCATTGTGTACGTTGTTTATTGAGTGTTTAAGATGACTCCGACAATCGTGAGTCCCGCCGAATGTGAATTACGGGCTGTTATAAGATTTCTTAGTGCTAAAGACGCAAAACTAATCGATATTCATCGTGAGATCTGTTAAGTTCACGGACAAAACATTATGAGTGATAATCACCCAAAAAAGTGAAGTTTAAGCAAACAATTTCAATCCGGAAAATCATGGGCACAGTCTTTTGGGACTAGTATTGCTAGTGGAGTTTCGACCTCGTAATGAGACAATCAATGCAGCGTCTTATTGTGAGACATTCAACAATCTGCGTCGTGCAATCCAGAACAAAAGACGTGGCAAGTTGAGTAAGGGTATCGTTTTGCTGTATGACAATGCCCGTCCACATGTGGCTAATCGGACCAAAGATCTCATCAAATCATTTCAATGGGAAACTCTAGATCATCCTCCCTACAGCCCTGATCTGGCGCCCATCGACTACCATTTGTTCCTGCACTTGAAGAAGCACCTGGACGGTCAGCGTCTTCAAGACAATAACGAAGTCAAAACAGTTGTGATACAGTGGTTAGGCGGCAGAAATGAGGAGGGTATTCAAAAACTGGGGCCACGTTATGATAAGTGCCTCAATATTCAATTAAATTATGTAGAAAAGTAGATTATGGTACAGACTTTCATGTAAAAATAAAATTATTGCGATATCTTTGCACTTTGCTTAAAAAATATGTCTCGTATATATATATATATATATATATATATATATATATATATATATATATATATATATATATACATATATATATATATATATATATATATATATATATATATATTAATGCATCTAAATGGTCTTGATTTTAGGCCTGTTTCAAAATCAGTTTTTTTTATAGTTTTCAAAAGAAAGATAAATTTTGACATTTCGACTTTTCTTTAAGTCTTTACCTAAATATGATATTGACACTGACAATTCGCGTATTTACATTGATCAATAGATCACCTTCATCATGAATATCAAAATAAGAATCAAATCAAACTAGAACTTAGTTATAATAATCTCAAATATATAATAATAATAATAATAATAATAATAATAATAATAATAATAATAATAATAATCAATTAAATTATTTGTAGTTTTATTAGAATTTACAAAATAGAGCTAAAAATTTTACTTAAATTATTTAGATCTTTTCTATCATTTATAGCTTTTCGTTCTTATGAATGTGAACCATTTCTAAAAATTCTCTTTTTCGGGTATTAGATTCCGTTTCAAGAATTTTTGAATCTTCATAATAGAATTTATGTTTTTTTTTTGATTTTCCATGGTTCGTTAATGCAGTTCTATTTTTTTATCGTATTGATGACCTCTTAATATATTTTCTAAATACTGAGACGTGACGCTGTCTACATAGGTTCTTGATGTAATGGGAATTGAATTTTTTTATATATGCGGATATTGGTCTTCGATTAAATATCTTTAATTTCGTTATCCGTAACTAAGAACAATGGTACAATTTCGAAATTAGTAATCGGTTGTTTATTTTTTTTAAATCATTCATGCAGTTATAATGTTACAAAAAGCCTAATAACCCATCAAATTTAATAACCAAATTAAAATATACACCCTGTGTGGATCACTAGCTCCAAATGAAATAAGTGTTGATTTGTTAATTCTAATTTTTTTATTTGTTATAATTATATTTTCAGATTCCTATAATTTTCACACGTTTTGGGTCTGAAAATTAACAATTCAGCACCTGTATCGATTAGAATTTCAAAGGTGTTGGTTGCATCTTTAGAAACATAAACATTTCAAAAGGTCTAATAAATAAAGCATAAACAGACAAAAGATCTCTTAAATAATCGAAGAGACTTTGAAAATTTGTATGTATATTTCAAAATAATTTCTAAATGCTAGTATCAGCGACGTACGACGTAGGAAGATTTATTAAATGTGCAGGTATTTGCAACATAACTTTTTTCTGATATTGTGACTATAAGGAAGTAGTTAACAAGAAGTGTCATGCGAAAAAAATTATTTGAGCAGCACCACCTTGTATTATGGCATGCTCACCTTCAAAGATAGATCTACGTTTGTAGAATTCGTTTACAATTTATGTTACATACATGCAAACTTCCAAAACTGTATCCGTCAGAATGTATTAAACTCCATTTCAAACGTTTGAGCCCTTCGCCAATAAATTTTCAGTTTCCAGTGCTTGAAATTCTTGAGACTTAAGAGCAACCGGTAGTGACGCATCCGCAAAGATATTTGAAACGGAATTGCTGCAATGGGAGTTGATTGCTGTTTCGTGTTTCAGACCATTGATCAAAACCTTCATCTGATAACTTGTGAAGGGCGATGCTATCGATGTTATCTCACCGGTACCCAGGTGTTTATTTTCAGTATACCAGTTCATGATTTCATCATAACATTTAAACGTATTTGTCATAAAATCTAAAAAATTCTATGGATGGTCAATTTCTGAAAATAATTATCAAGCAGCACATTTCATATGTTTCAATAGAAGTTTTTAATCGCATCAACATCAGAAATTCAAAAAGAAGAATTGTCGAACATAATAAATGAGTCTAAATGAATTTCTCTCTCCATAATAGGAAGTTTTGTAACTTTCCTAAGGCTTCAGATTGTTTCCATTACCAGTAAGAAGACTTACCGCGAATTCTGTGAATCTTAGTGCCTTATGTTTTTTTTTAAGGAACGAAGTTCTTTCAGTAGGCATGTGCAAACCTTCGTGCACTTATATTAGTGGCTGGAATGTTACTTTCTAATAAATAAGTGTAAATAGTCTTTGTTCTGTATTGACTTTATAGCTCTCTTCCCCGGTGAGTCTATGTGCAATAAAAAATCTTTATCCAGTTAAGTATTAGGGACCTTCCCTTCCACTTCTGTAATTTTGAAGAAAAGCCTATTCTTTTCGTCTTTTAGTCATAGTGACACTGATTCCAGTCGCTTTCGTGGCTGGAAAATACTGTGAACTGTTTGATTGTAAAACTCTTTTCCTCTGATTGCTGTGGATATTCAGGGTCATTCCATATCGGAAAATAAAATCTTCCACCAATATATTTATGACAGTTGTATGTTCCTGATTTAAGATAAATTTCAACCATTTTGTGAAATAATACATTACAATTGCCACCTGCTTCCCCCTTAAATAATCCAGCTATATTTACAAGAACGAAGATTATTTTGCGTGCCCTTCTTTTGTGTTGTGGCACATCACTTATAGCAAGAGTCTTTTATGCGCTTTTATAAGTCATGAGTGTCAACTTACAGGGTGATTTGTAAAATCGGTCGTAAATTTGAATTGGCTATTTTTGTCTAATAATATTTTCTTAAAAGTAATTGATTTTCAAACTAACAAGTAACAGCCCTAAAGTTTTAAATGGAAAAAGGGGTCGACTGATATATCATTAGAAAGGGCACGAAATTGTTAGTTAGTTAATGCGAAAACGGCTTTTAAAACATTAAGCCGAAAATTTTGGTATTAATGACAAATACAAATAAGTTCTAATTATCACGAGTAAAAATGATAAATCCGCAAAAATTCCAGGACCGACTTTGAAAAAATCAATTTAGTGATTCATATTGAATATTGCACCCTGTATAATATTTTTTTAAATGCAATAAAATGTGATAAAATTTTCGTATTTTCATTCAATTTTCAGTGAACGATCAAATCTTTTCAAACATAAAACTACCCTAATGAAGTATAACATAATGAGGTATTAATTGAAAAAATGTTGTAAATTTCGAGTAAATTTCGAGTACCATTTATGACCATTTATGACACCAAACTATACTTTAAGCAAAAATCTTAACTAGGAACGACGTTTGAATTACGGAAATTATTTATCCTAACCCTTGTGTAAATTGCGATTCATATGTAAATAGTGTACTGTACAGCATTGGTCGATGATTGTTAATCCGTTCACAAAATTCCTGTTGGATTTCTATTGAATGTAGAAAATTTGGTTATTTTCCTGCGAGGTAGTCAATCAAAACATGTCCACAATCTGTTCAGCAATGCTAATATCAATTTTTCTCGGATTTCGACGGGTTCGTGTTGTATGGAAAAATACTACTAATGATTAACAAAGCTGTGTTGAAGACTTATGAAGTCTTAGTGAGCTAGATAAAATCTGAGGTGATACATATTCTAAGATATTTGGCTTTTTATTAATAAAAGGCTTGATTTCAAACGTATTTTGGGGTAAATTGTACAGTCCAAAAGATTAACTCTACTCGTAGCAGCCATTTCACTTGAAAATCCTTGATAACGATTCCGGTGAATAATTAAAAACTGAATTCCAAATTTTGGATAGCTAGGAGTTTGACGATCCTTCGATATTCTCTAGCAGTGGCTCTACCATTACCATTACAGAACCCAAAATAAAAATTCATGTCGGCATATTCTGTTGTCGGAAACTGATGTGGAATTTCAAACGAAAGTAACAAAAGTTATACCAAAGCTAACACAATAGTACGTAACGTAGATAGAAATATCTATTCTTGTACACATACATAACGATTGATAATAACAATAATGACACAATAGGTATGAAATATGAGGAAACGTCAAACCGTTAAAGCCAATCTTGATTTTAAAATTTTTCTAGTTGCTTTTTATTTGGTACCATAGATATAATTATATATGATAAAATTTTAATAGTTCACAATAAACACACATTAACACATACATGAGGTTTTATTTTTCCATCAAATTAATTTATTATTTATCGAAAATAATGCCCTCAATGCGAGTTTTGTCTAAAAATTTAAAATGAAAAAGTAATTTAGAGATAATGAAAAGAGACAGTAAAGATGTAGTTGAATTTATACGTAAAGATTAGATTATGTTGTAGATACCTATCTCAGTTTAAACACTAGAAATTTATAAAATTTGTGCAAATTAATACATCATTAAGTGATACGTCATCACGGTTGTTGTACGTTTGATAAAATTTGATTGATTGTTCACTAAAAATCAAGAACTTTTGGATATTTAAATATATGAAAAGGTCTGGGAGTACGTGACTTGAACAAACAGATGCAAGAGCAATAGTCAATACTTCAAAAACATGTGATAAATTATAAGCTATGATTAAGTAGCGATAAAATGTAGGCTAGATTTCCTTCGAATGAATTTACTTTTTGGTGAATTGGTCTTGGCAGTAAGCTTTCGTTTCCACCAAAATGAATGTGAATCGCATGAATTTTCAATTTTTTAGCAGTGATATTTTCATGAAAGCGTAATTCTCGTTAATGAATCGAAGATTTTTGTAAATGAGTTTCAGTTAGAGGTGGAAAGTAACTCCAAAACGTGTTATTATTGGTTGCTTCTTTTTATTTCAATTGATGTTCATCGAATAAAGCTATTTTATTACAATAATCGAGTAAGAGTGAGAGGCGTTTTGTAGTAACTCTGCATTTCGGGATACAACTACAAAAAATTCTAGTTTTAATATTGAACTCCATACACCTTTAGAACAATCATATCTACTCTTTAGTTATTATAAACTTTTTCACAATTATTTCACACTTCTTAGTTGACAAGTAGTTTTTTCGAGTAATTTTCAAGTATACAATCAACCCCTACGGAGGTCCTATAAAAGCTAGGCCAGGAGCTCTCTCGTACCATTCATCCATCAGCACGTTTTTCAACAATAATGAATTGAATGAATTCATCAAGTAAAACCGTGAGAGAGTTCTATCTTCCGCCACTAATGAATTGATGCGAAAATCTAGTTCAAAAATTCCTTTACGAATATACATTAATATAATAAATGTTTATTGAAAAAATGGCTATTGGTCTTATTCGTGGTGAAGTTTTGAGAGTGAATATTATATTTTATCTTGAATATAAATTTTTAAACATTTTGAAAAGAAAATATGATTATGTATATACCAAGACATCATATCAAGTCTATATTTAGAATTTTTAGTTCACATGATGTGTATAAGGAACTGTGAATTTCACAAGTAGCTATAATTTGATAATTACTTAGACTTATTTTGAACAGAAAAAATTAATCGAACATACATGGATAAAAGACATGTATCAGATATTTTGGATATTGAGTTTGTATATGTGCAGAGGATGATACCAACTATTTCATCATAGCGGTCAAATATAGGCTTAAAATTTTCTGATTTAGATTTGAGAAAGCTGAAAAAGAAAAAAACAAAAAAATACGATTTTTCTGGGAAAAAAATACTACGAAGCGAGTAATTAGATGATGATTGCAAAGGAATAATGATGGAAAAGAATTTGGTTAGAGAAAAATGCTTTCTCATGAAAGGCTCCATGAAGAGAAGAGGATTTCAGTTTCAATAATATTTTGTCAAAAAAGGAGAGAACTGGATTAAGGAAGTGGAAAACCTATCAAGGAAATCAGCAGAAAGTATTTCAATATCAAAGGCATAGAAAAGAAATATCCCAATAACCAAACAAAAAATTTTGTGAATAATAAAAACAAAATAACATTGGATGACGAGGACAAAATAATCGAAAGGTAAGATAAGTACTTTTGAAAGCTACTGAATAATAAACATGTGATCAATAAAGAAGTATATATAAACAAATACGATAGGAATATGAGGAAAGCTGAGAATTATCAACTTTAATGAACAATTGAAAGTTAGCACTTCACTACAGCAAAGTTACTGGAATATAGAGAAAAAACCTTACAACGATACTTAATGATATTTTAAACACTGCGTGGATGTAAGATTAAATCCAATTTAATACCGAAATGCTTGTATATAGCTGTACATCCCTTTTAATATAAATAAAGCTGAAACTTGAACAACCATTCAAAATCAGATAAAATGCTCATCACTTCTAAAAATACAGTTTATGAATCAATAAAGGATGGAAATATTTGGATAATCAGAAGAAGTTGAGAGGTAAATAAGCTTCACGTGGTAAAAGACGTAGTAAACGACGTAAAAACGCAAAAACTAAACGAATACAGCGGCAAGAGCATTTGGAGGGAATGATAAAGAGATAATAACAGATAAGAGCTCTATAGGAAGATTAAAAACAAAAGGAGAGATTTGGCGCTCCAGAAAACGTTGGTTAGGTGAGGTAGAACAAGAACTATAGAAAATGAAAACTATAAATTGGGAAATACAAGTCTAGGGATTGAACAAAGTGGAGCTTTGTGATGAAGCTTCTCCATGAACGAAATGGAGTCGAGAAGTAAGTGAGTATCAAGCGAGTCCATTAATGTATGCAGCCCTTTCCAAGATAGTTGCCGGATTTAATATATATACTAAATATATATATATATATATATATATATATATATTTATATATATATAAATATATATATATATATATATATATATATATATATATATATATATATCGCGTTATTACCAATAAAATGGAGAGTAACAGGGGTGAACACATAAATTCTAAAGTGATTAATAGTAAATGAAAATTTGTTTCATTGCAGTTATTAGTTTATTTACAACCAATGTTTCAACTTAGGAGTTTAAGGCGCAGATTTTTTCGGTTTACCATAATCTTCAATCAAAAAACATTCATTTAGATCATGAAAAAGTTGTGTAAACATATATTCCAGTCTACAACTCCACAGTCGGACATTGTCCTAATATAAATAAAAAGAAAATGTGGTTTTACAAGGTACAAATTAGATGTAAAGTATTCTAGATTAATAGATTTTAGAAATAACAACTGATGAAACTACATCTGTATTTGAATTTACTCGATAAATTTTCATGTCATACACAATATCTCAAATCCACTCTAGGAGCTGTAAGCTAGAGGGAATTAAAATAAATTATTATATGGATAATATTTCTATTAATCACTAATTTAGTAATTCGCTCATATATAATATTACAAATACGTATATATTTACCTACTACATAACAGCTCATCAAAACACCACAAGTAGAAATTAATTATAAAATGATAATTACTCCAAACTCCAAAACAGTTAATAACATTCGCGTGATTGAATCTCCAGTCAATATGATTGTAAATAGCACTATTAACATCAAAATTTGTGCAAAATCTGCCAACAACCGAAAGTGTAGAAATATAATGGAAGCAAACAGCAAATAAACATTTAGCCTTTTATGGCGGCTTATACAACGAAGCAAATGGAAAATGGGTCGAAATGTTGTCACCACTATCTTGTGTAGTTACGTTACAAATGTGTATTGATACAGGATCAGTTATAACGGTCACATGAAAATAGTCTTTATTATAGGTTCCAATCATATTTGTTTTCTCTCATCACATTCAAAATGTAAGCTAGATCAAACATGTGGAGGAGAAGAGTTTTAAACATTCTTACAATGTACAAGTACAGGCAAGGGATAATTTTCTATAGAATATGATTCAAAATTTGCTTCAAATGATACAATTTTTCATTTTGTTGTCATTTAGCCTACTTGATTATACACGATTAACGGATTAATTCTATATAATGGGTCAAGTAAATACATAAATTTGTATTCATATAAAAATTTATTTTGGAAATATTTCACTAAGCTTATTTCCAATTTCCATTATAATAAGTTAAATTGAATTTATCTGTTATAACGTAAAGATCAGTCACGCAGTCAGTTATTAGATCAGGGCTTTTAATATGGTAGTTACTTCAGATATGAAAATTGAAGCTGAAAATTTATAGAGAAAATGATTAGTCGAGTATACTAGATCTCAGATTACTATGAATGATCCCAAATGGTATTAGTATATAGACCTATGGATTTAATGATAGTTTTTCAGAACCCATTTTTGAGGCTGATAAAAAAAAGGATCAAAACTTCATGAATCAATAGTTGATAATTTCTCCATAAATTTAATGAATGACCACAAAGATACTTCACTGATTTACAAATCAAATTCTCAAAAGCTAGTTGATTGCATTGATTTTCAGATATTTCAATAAAAGGGCAGTCGGAATATTGTTATAATCGCATGTGTAATTCTTTCACAGGACACGGTAAAACTCTCAAATACAACTAGAATATAATGTATATAAAACATTTGGGCGAAAAGTAGGATAAATTTCGAATTCACTTGTACTCCAATCCCTCAAAAGACTTTTTTCTTCCTTATATAAGTAAAACTTCCACATATTTTTCTCTGAATAATTTTCCGTGAAGCACGCATTGCATTTAAGGAACAACATATAGTGTATATTATTGAACAAATATTGTTGATTGTGAATTATTTGAAAGATACATACACAGAAACGTTATTATTCAATTGGAATATTTTCAATTCGCTATCAGTGGAAACCAACAGAGGATCTACAGATAATAATACAGTTTGTAAGAAACTCTACAGCATATAACATTGAAATGCTCAGAATTATCTAAAAATGAATACTTAAATCAACATGACTTACATTCACTGAGAATTGTACAAAAAATATAACTTCAAAACATTAGATGAATTTGAACCCAACGATGAAATAAAATATGATATGACAACTAATTACAAACAGAACTATACGTGCTAACAGATCAGGCATTATAAAAAACGACAAAATAAACCGACAATGTGATCTAAAAAAGTTGTTTCATTAACAATGGATAATCAAGTCGCCACAGAAACTGAAAAAATCCTAAAATTCTAAAACATATATCAAACTAACGACTTTTGTAGAAACTTGAAAAAACTGGAATCTTCATGGTTTTTAATTGTCAGTTGTCTAGAGCGACCAAAAAAAAATAGTTAACATATCAACAAACAAACAATGCTGTTGCACCATGCAATAAATTGAAACCTATCGTAGACAATGAAGTCAATGAAATCACAGTCTTGGGATACTTCAGAGGGTATCCTGAAAATTAATTAACAGATGTGGAAAGAAATTTGGTCATATCAGAGATAAGTATTCACAGGATTCTTAAAAAACACAAGTTCCTCCGTATTCAAACTAGTTGGTACAAAATTTAAAGCCAGGTGACGATCAAAGAAGAATTACTTTTTGTGAATTTATATTGATTAAAACTCAGGAAGACGAAAATTTTTTACGAAACTTAATTTGGATAGATGAGTGTAAAATTCACAAGAACGGAATATTTAACCAGCGTAACTCCCATTATCGTGTATGCTTCGCCGGTAACTACAAAATAAGACTGTCAGGAAAGAGTTCGGAATGCTCTTTCACCGCAAAAAAAATCGAAACGCCACTCAGCACGGGTTTTTAAGAAGGATCCATAAATGTTTGAAAGTTGGGAGCAACCATTTCGGACATTTACTTTCATATAATTTTTAATTTTGTTCTTCTCCTCTAAGTGTAGTGTTTTTAAATATTTAATTGACTAAACTATTTGAATTTTTGATACGTTAACTTTTGTTAACCATGAAAATTTCAGTTTTTTTTTCAAGTTTCTACAAAAACCGTTAATTTGAGATATATGAATGAACTAAATTTTTGTCAAGGTTTTCACAGATTTTGAAAGCTGTATATGTTATTTGTCCAAATCCCAAATCCCAAATATAAAATAATTAAAAATTGGTGGACTTTCGGCATACTATGCCACATATAACGTTATATCAAAATTTCGCGTATATTCTAAAAATTTAATAAAAACTATAGCATTCCGTTTAAAATAACGATGTTTGGGTCTACTTCCTGTATAACCGGAAGTTTAAAATATTTTATTTGAAACGAGCATTTCGGATAATCCATGCAAGCAAATTTTCAGAACAGTAGTCGCAGTACTTTCCCATATCGATTCAACTTGTCGTGAAAGACCCTGTACATATGGATTTTGGACGATCTAAGAGCAAGACTCTACAAAGAAAGGCATTTTCGTCAACAGACATGGGCAACTACCCAAAGGAGTCATCGTACAGGCAATGGAAAACGAGGAAACTTATAAATATTTGTAATTTCCGACTTACATGCAGGCAAATTAGTCCAGGCAATCAACATGCTACGCCTGATTTGACATACACGGTATCTCGAAATGGATGAAAACAGAGCTGGAAGGTATTCAAAGGTTTAAATGAATAATGAAGACGAAAAACAACAACAATCATCCAAATTCATCCACTATTAGAAGAAAATTACTCCGAAAAATGGGAGAAACCTACACTCTCAACAGCCTTTCGCATAATAATAATAATAATAATCTTAATGACATCTTCACCTTGGTTTTTTAAAATTATCGAAAACACAAAGGTAACTCGAATGCTGAAGTCTTGATAAAGATCAAATAAAAGATCGAAACGTTGGCATTTCAAGAAACTCTCGAACGGTTTTATTTTGAGTCCTCAACCCGCAACACAATACGAAATTACATACTAGGAAGGACAATAATATCAACAATGAATAATTAAAATAATAATAATGAATGTTTGCGGAATTATGATTAATATTATGGATATTCTTATATTGATCAGGTAAACAATACCCGCATTATGGTTGACTGGACCTCAAGGGTGTAATAAAAGTCTTGTAATCCTCAAAAGGCTTATATATTAAACTGTCATTATACTGATGCTTATATCCTCCAGTGAATTTGGATGGCGAGCTAACTGTGGAAACTAGACAATATGAAAATTTTCATCGTCCGAAGGGCCAACTAATGGATTTAAAACTTTAGACTCGAGTTATTAATATTTGAAATATGTATTCCTTATAGTACATTGTCATTGTCATTTATTCAACGAAATTTATTAGCAAACCAAATTCACATTTCTATATCATTCAAGTTAAATAAATATGGAATTTTTATTCATAATACTCTTCAAGAAACTCAAAATATCAAAAAAAAATACTTTATTTCATTTTCACTAAATAATTGTATTCAAATAGTTGTTGGTTGGGGTAAAATATTCTGATTTCCTACAATGAAAGTCTGCAAAGCTAATTGGCTGTTTGAATAACCTCAAATATAAAATATCTATGGCGTAAAGTCTATATTACCTTGACCTCGACAATTATTTATGCTGTGCTTCTGTAATTGGAAGTTATTGATCTCTCACAAAAATTAATATTGTTTACATTGTGCCCAAATTTAGAAATATGGCGTCATCTTTGACTGAAGGATTGAATTATTGGGATCTCGGTGACCATTTGTAGGTGCCCTTCTACCTATTCATCTCACGAAAAGACCTGCAAAATTGGGAGGTACACTATTTTGTTTGCGGCACGAATTCTTCCTGGATAGAATTCTAAATATCCTTATCCATTGATAGTTTCAACAAATAATATTAGTCTAATAATAAGATTCACGCTAATCCTTTCCACACATTCACAATATCTGTGCATATAGAAAGGCCTTCTCTTATCCAGCTGGGATTCTTATTCGCAGAATATTTTTTCGATTTACCTCACTATACAACAGAATGTTATTGATTTATATTTTTTTCACAATAGTGCAGTCGTCTATTAACATAATTCCTTAAAGATTTTATGTTTGTACGAATGTTATTGATGTGTTTTATAAATTCATAGTGTTACGTACTCCTTTCTTCCGAACTATCAGTTTTTAACAATACGAGCATCAAATTGGGAAAATTTCCTTCGAGCAGATTTGTTATAGTCTCTTATGATTAATCTCTATATCCATTTATGAAATTATAGTTGAATGAGATCTGACTTTGCTTATAATCGATATTTTTGAAATAAGAAACATTTGTTGACCACCAACCACAACAGTATAAACGTTCTGTGTGATATCTATTTTGCTGGTTGTTCATGAAATGATCCAGAGATGATATTTTCCAAGTTGATGTTTCTTGTATATGATAAACAATAAAAATAGTGAGAATTTTATATTGTAGTTCTTATGTACCACTACCAGCCATACAGGATGTTACAAAAATATTTGAAAAAATCAATTGATACCATTTTTGAATTTTACATGGAAAATTAGGTCAACTTCCAATAAGGTTTCATATTAAAGGTTTTCTCTTCTTGAGATATTCCAGTTTTTATTAGGATTAATATTTAGCGTATACGTTTCATAACGATTAGTGAATAAGTGAAGTTTACTACAGTGATTTAGGATATCTCATTTTTTAAATCATGATGTTTGTTATTTCATGTTATTTATTAATAGTGTACAGAAATTGATGGTTACTTTGGCCAAATTCAAACATTAATTACTTCATTACTTCAAATGGAATATTCTATACATTTTCAATACGTCAAAAAGTATTAGTTTCCTATCATAATGCATCTACCTCCAACCATTCTGAAGTCACAAACACTTTACCAGAAAAAACCTATTTTTCTCAACATGTTACATCAGGCGCCTTACATCAATTCTGAACATTAAGTATACTTGATTTACTAGTTCTTCAAGATAATTATTGTTATATATCATTTAAATTACTGGACAGAAATAAATTAACAGTATTTCCACTGAATTCTTTTGAACACCTTCGTAATACATAGATCAAATTATTCGAACAGATGAAAAATGGAGGCCTAGAAATTTCTTATCCAATATATCATGAAAAGAACCTAAAAATAATGTATAAACTTTTTTGTGAGAACTACTAACATTGACTTCAACATGAGGCGTACCTTAGAATTTATTGACACTATATCTAGTTATAACCTCTTTCCTATTCATACCTCTTCTCCACATATAAAATCAGCTATTCCTAACCTTTTCGGAATCTTTAACTGATATAATATAATAATACTAACAAAGAGCAAATTTAAGTCCATAATATTTTCAATAAAATCAAAGACAAGACACCAACCAATAAATTCACTAACATAGTTTATGAAATTCCTTGTTTAAATTGTGACTAAAATATATCGATCCATCTAAAAGATGCGAGGGTATTAACAACTGAAAATAAATACAAGAAACGCTTGTTTCAAGGAACAACATATATTCCGAACGATGATTGTTTGTCTAAACTTATATAGATAATGTTAGTCCAATCTTTACCAATCTGTTAGATTTTGAAAAAACAAATTCGATCAAATTCAACGAAATTCGTAATGACCTAACCCAACTCAATTCCAATTTCAAAAACAAAAAAATATCGACAAAATTCAAGAAACACAACATATGTTTGAAGGTTGTTTTGGAATCATATGTATTTAATGTTTTATTACAACACAACAATGTTATACCAAAAACCAATTCTCGATCAATTCATGTAAATAATTTCCTGATATTTTCATATTTGTATACAATGTTCATAGTTTTCATTATATTTCGACCATAACTAATTATGAATACATAATTATTCGAAAGCTTGGAATACATATTGAGCTACTTTGTTGTTTTGTTTTGTGTCACAACACCACGAAGATCATCTTTCTTACGTTTGTTTTATTCATTTACATTTTGTTCTACCTTTGTGCCTCTATTTTTGTAATAAATCTATACACGATCAATATATACGATTGAAAACTCTGGTAATAAGAAGAAAACTTATTATGAGCATGTATCAATTTTTTTCTGCATCCTCTATTCAAGAAACTTCCGAAAAAGGCTACTACACTACACAATATTATGTCATGAAAATATATGTATGAAAATATTGAGCACAATGAATGAGAATAAGTTTCAAAAAGTTGAATAAGAATTAAGTTGAAGTTTGAAATCTTTAGGGACTTGAATCACGTTACCATTCTTTATGAGATCAGCCTTTGGCAGTAACTAGAAAATGAACAGCTGGAAAACGTGTTATATTCTACACTCTAAAAATGTTTCGAGCACAGATGTAGTTTTCCCTATCCCTACTCTAAATTATCTTCAGAGAGTTGAATTTGTAATATTGTAGTATTTACCAGTTCAAATACTACTACTTGTTGAATCAATCACGACTTTTTACATACAATAATTACGTATACAGGATGTTCCAATTTAGAGATAAAAGTGTAACAAAGCTAGAAGAGTAATCAAATAATGGAAATTTCAATTGAATAAATGCTCTTAATGTTGACTATTCACTATTCACATTTGCAATGACTTGTGGAGACATCAAACTACTCTTACACCTCGATAGTGCTTTCAGAATTTTAGATTCAAAAAATTACCCTCCTAAAAAGATGTTCAAAGAATTAAGACTTTGTTGGCCATCTAATAGGTCCTTTCTATCTATGCATTCAGTATCGATATATTCAAGTCTTGTTAATTAGAGATATGCTCCAGCTTGTTTAGATTTATATATAAATCAGATTTATATGTTTAGTACATTAAAATGTATAAGTATTGGAGATAAATTAGCCAATTGCAATGAAGCTCTTCTTGGAGGAATTCCAAATACAATATTTACACACATATGCACTTTTTCTAGGTGTCGACTTTCTCAGTCGACAAATTTATCAATTTTCAATACAATTCTACATAAATGTAGATTTATCAGAAAACAGAAAGTACTCTACTAGAATCTTATCTAGATCGATCATAATTTCTTCACAAAATTATAATTTTCTAAAAAAATAATGTTTTTCCTGAAAATTCACTTTTTGTTATCAAGAAATTTACTACTGCAAAAAATTGGTATAGTGTTAATATATAGCAGAAATGTTAGTTTGTAAGAATGTGCTTTAAACATTCCGGCTACTGACGACTCGCTAATAAAGATATCAGGACTTACTTGTGCAGATAATTTGATTCCTTCACAAAGGGCAGTTTGGCGATGAATACTTGTTTTTCTCGCATCCTTATTTTTCTACTGTACTTACAGTACTTTACAATATGGGTGACAGTTCAGCATATTTTTCCCTGAATTAATGCAATTGTATTCATGCTCAATATTCTTTGACTTTGATGATAAGCGAGATTTTCAAATTTATCACATTAAAAACCACACCAATGCCATTATATGTTCAATATCTAAATTGCTGGTATTTCATAGTATACAAATTATCCAAGTATTAAGACATGACATTCTAATTTATCTTAGAATTGCAAAGTATAAAAAATTTGACAGTTACAAATACAACTTTTGAAGTTATATTTATTGAAAATGAAACGTTAACTTATAAATCAAGATTTAATTCAGTGGGTTTTGAAATAATTCAAAGTAGGAGGTTCATATTTCAACTCGAAATAAACACTTCTCGGATATTCAGGTATAAATTTTTGAATTAACTGTGTAACGGTATGATGTAATAATAGTTTCACATTTCACACATCCTCATTACTGAAAATTAAAAGAATATATGGAAAACCCGCAAAACGAAAAATGTTCTTCTCTCATTCGTAGTCATTGATTCATTCTAGTTCGTGAATTTTAAAATACTCCTATTTAATTTGTGGCATCATGTAAGTTATGAAAAATGAGATAGGTATACTTACACTTGCTAGAAACTCTTTTTCGTGCGCTAAATATTCGCATACTATCCTTTATATTTCATTCAATTGACCTTTGCTTCAATTCCATTCTGTAGTGAAAAAATTTTACTTCTTTGTTGAAATGTATGCTAGTCTTGGTGAGAAATTTCGTGAAACAAGTTTAACGAAATTTCCACATCGACTTTTTTTCTGAATTACATCACAAATTCAAGTATAGTAGTTACTTAATTCTCTTATATATATTAACCCAGTCCGTTGAGCTAGTAAAACTCCTGTAGCATCATAGAATGGGAAAAGTATGATAAGTATTTAGGAATAATAATACCAACAAAAATGATAAATTTAATAATGCATTGGTCTACTGAACTGACAATTAATGATGCTTTATAATTAAAAATACTTTTTTGTTAGTAGCCTTACATCTTAATCCTTACGATGTTTCATATTCCTCAGTGCTGTCCTAGTGATCTAAAGCAAAGGTGTTTAGCCTATAACTCATTATCATTGGTATACATATATGGAGAGCTTTTTTTACCCTTCAACAAAGTGGTTTGAAAAAACCCATAAGTGTAACTTCAGTCTTCATCAAAATAGAAATATTTCTATCAACGTCAATTTGAATAATAAATTTTGAATTCTATGAGCTCAAAAATTTTTACAAGCTTTAATAATATTTATTTGCCAGAGGTGAATACATAAGTATTCGAAAGCTCGAAAAATATATTGAAGTTAGTCCACTTTGGTGTTTCCTTGCCACATTCTCAATACCTAACCGATCATAATATAGCTGGCAAAAACTTCTTTACAATACAAGAATTTACACAGCTTGAAGCCACTACAAATTTCAATTAATTATTTCCCAGATGAAGAATGAATAAGTTTTCGAAAGCTCGAAAAATATATTAGAGTTCCTAATAAGAAATTTCTCATTATATATATATACATATATATATATATATATATATATATATATATATATATATATATATATATATATATAATTTATAGCTTTTTCTTATAATACCTTATGTAATATTGAATGAAACACAAATCATCTAAATAACAAAATTCAAAATAAAATAAAATCTGATACTTATAATAATAACCAAAGAATTCATCAATCAAAACAGAAATCTGTAAATTTTGAAAGCTTACAAATCTAATAAAACTGTTATTATGAAATGTTATTATGTTATATGAAATTAAATGATGAAATTATTAAATGATGAGACTACTTACATAAAAATTAAACAAGACCCTACGAATTCTTATCAAAAACAAAAAAATTATCTAATTAGATCAAGAGAAGAACAATTTTTTATTTCGCCAACAGATGTGAGAAAATGAAAATTCACAATGCCTTACCCCTTAAAATATATGGTTTACCAACACTGCACAAACCTGATATTCCCCTTCGACCGATTGATTCAAGTATTCAAACTCCTCTCACCCCATTATCTAATTATTTGAAAAAAATTTTATATCAAAACAAATACTATATCAAAAACACATGGGATTTCAAAGAAAAAATTAAGAGTATAAAAATTTCTAACGAATATGTATTTATTTCGTTAGTGTGGTTTCTTTATATACAAATATTCCTCTTACCATTACGAGAAACATATTAATAAAAAATAGGACAAAACTAGAGAATATACAGAAATACCTTAAATTTATAATTTATAATAATTTATAAAAGCTATATAAATAATACTCACAAAACATAATTCAAATGAAATATACTAACAAATTGATGGTTGTGTTATGGGGGCCTTTATTTCAAGTGTTATAGCACAATTAGTAATGGAAGATCTTGAGAAAACTGTCCCAAGAAAACTTAGAAAGAAAATTCGAAACGTCAAAATTTATTTTTCTCTTAAAAATTATCAAAAAAAAAACTAATTTTAAAACAGGAGACCTAAAATCAAGAACACTTGATGCAATATATATATATATATATATATATATATATATATATATATATATATATATAATTTTTTTTAATAATTCTTGATAAAAGACAGATAAAAATTGACGTTTATCGATATTTATCGCGAGATCTGTGAAGTTTGCGGACAAAACATTATGAGTGATGAGGAATGGTAAGGAAATGGGTGAGAGCATTTAAAGATGGCCGCAAATGTGCATCATGAAGAACGGAGTGGGCGTCCTTCAATCAGTAATGAAGATTTGGTGCAGAAAGTGGACGAAAAAGTGAGAGAAAACAGACGCCTACGTCACACCAGAATCGAGACAACAATCCATGGAATGGCGACATTCATCATCACCCAAAAAAGTGAAGTTTAAGCAAACAATTTCTGCCCGGAAAATCATGTGCACAGTTTTTTGGGACAGAAAAGGAGTATTCCTAGTGGAGTTTCGGCCTCGTAATGAGACAATCAATGCAGCGTGAGACATTGAACAATCTGTGTCGTGGAATCCAGAATAAAAGACGTGGCAAATTGAGTTATCAAGACGACAACGAAGTCAAAACAGTTGTGATACAGTGGTTAACAAGTCAAGCGGCAGAATTTTATGAGGAGGGTATTCAAAAACTGGTGCCAGAGAAGTGCCTCAATATTCACGGAAATTATGTAGAAAAGTAGATTAAATAAATAAAATAAAATATAATTATTGCGATATCTTTGTACTTCTTTTTTTTGATTCCAAAACGGTACTTACTTAAAAAATATGTCTCGTATTACTATGAATATGTTATATACTATATTAGAAGTGTGCCTTACGAAACTAAGAGATTTTCTAGTAGCAGGTTGCTAAGTAGTAGGTATGGCACTACAAAATGTAGGGAACTCGCATAAGAAGCCACTACTCTTGAAGATATACTCGTACCTATATTAAGTGAAAATCGTAATAATCATATAATACATTTATTTTAGTTTTATTTATAATTATAATATATAATATATTTATAATATATATAATATATTTATAATATATAGTATAGTATAATTTTATTATATGTCTTTTTGATCCTTAAAAATATTTTTTTTGCTATAAAATGATATATAATAATATCTATAGGTATATTTTTCAGAAAAAGCTTCTATCAGATTCAGTAAGTAATTTATCGTAGGTAAGTTATCTCATTGATACATTTTGATATATTTTACCATACATATCGCTATATAAATAACAATATATATATATATATATATATATATATATATATATATATATATATATATAAAATATATAAAAACTAGAGTTTTGTTATGTATTTTAGTTTCTTTGCCGCCTCCGCCTACCTAGGACACAAAAAATGGAGAAAGACTAAAAAATACGAGGATGGTTCCAGAAGTACCTGGCCTGACCTAGAGATGGCGGTAGTACAGTGAATTTGTAAACATAGAAAAAATTGCTCATCGTTAGGTAATACAATACTTCTATTTGAAAGACCTTAGTACAGCCAATATAAAAGGTGACCTAGATTCTAATCAGGGTGAGATTGATCCTTCATATCAACAGTAAAAGATTGGATAGCAGAGTTTAAACGGTACTCGATGATCGTCCACTGGAAGTGCGCGAGCTAGCAGACATAGTAGACATTCCAAAAATGTGCGATACATCGCATATTAGCTGAAAATTTAGATATGAGAAAGCTGTGCACAAGATAGGTACCGCGTTTGTTCACAATGGAACAAAAATAGCGTTGTTAAGATGTTTCCAATGAGTGTTTGGCAATGTTTCACAGAAATAAAGGCGAATTTATGGGCCGTTTCATAACCATGGATGAAACGTGGGTCTATCACTTCACCCTAAACAAAAGAACAATCAAAATAATGGACTGAAAAGAGAGAATCGGCTCCAAAAAAGCCGAAGACGGTTCCATATGCAGACAAGGTCATGGCGTTGGTTTTTTGAGATTTGCGTGAAATAATTTCTATTGACTGTCTTCAAAAAAAAAAACTATAAAGGCGAGTATTATGCGAACTTACTGCAACCCTATTCTTCAGATTAAGCACCTTATAATTATTTTCTGTTTCCAAATTGGAAAATTAGCTAGGCGGCCAAAGATTTTCCAAAATTGAAGAGGTGATGTTAGCAGTTATCGGCTATTTTGAGGAACTTATAGGAACTTATTATAAAAATGGTATTGTACATAGTTGGGAAAAGTATCTTGAGCTAAAAGGAGATTACGTTGTAAAATAAATATATTTTTTTCCAAAAATTTCGTATTTTCTTTGCTGGGCCAAGTACTTCTAGAATTAAAGTATAAATATTAATAATTTCTTCAGATTTCTTAGTATATATGCATTTCCTATATTGTTTACTGTAAACTACAATTATTATAATTAGAATTGTTGCAATCACAACACACAAGTTATCAAGTTTTAATTTGAAGTAAATTGCATAAAATACTTGGAAATTTCGTAACTCTTAACAAGTTCGACCCATATTATTTAATAACTTTCTGTGGCTTTGAATTTAATAAACTATCTTAGTCATTTCATTGGTTGGTGTTTTATCTTTGAATTTAGTGAAAATAGGGTGAATATTGAGGTTTTGATGCTATCTTAATATAATATTGATTGAAGATTCCGTTTAGAAGTACGATAGAAATGTTCGAATTATTGCTGTTTTTTCTCCTGTCAAACTCAGTTCCAGATGTATTATATAGAATTCACTTCAAACGACATGAAGGAAACGAGTTTTCATAAAACAGTTTGTACAGTATTTTTCTAAACTATTGGATAGAAATTTGAGGTCTCTATTTCTAACCTGTTTAATTAAAGTAAGTTTAGTGTTACGTGGGTAATCGAATAATAATTGATACATCTTCCAGAACTTATTGATTTTCTGTATCAGTCGATCAAAATTTCATTGTCTCCGTTTATAATGAATTTGGTGTCAAGAAATAATAGTATTTAATCAAATTTTAATATTATATCTATTAGAATAATTTGCAAGTTGTTGTGAAATTCCTTGTACATATGGTAAAGAGGTTTTTTTTTATTTCTCAATTATTATAATGTTAGTTTTTCCTTCTTTTGAATACGCTATTTATGATTTCTCGATTGTGAATTGAAATTTTTTATGATAAGAATGGATTTTTTATTCCAAGTAAAGCAGAAATGCAATCTTAGACATAACGGAAAAAGAATTAGGATATTTATGTTAAGATTTCTCTAGACAGTTTCCTCGAAATCTTCCATTACTATTTGTGCTGGAACACTTGATATGGATACCCCCATAGCACAACCATCAATTTATTTATATGCTTCTTTCTCGAATTTAAGTTATGTTAGTTCTACATCCTTGATATATCCGTTGTGAGGTATGTCAGTGTGTTTTTAAATTTTGTCTCATTTTTTCATCAATATATCATTCACAATTGTAGCACGAATATTTATATTTGAAAATACTACTTCTGAATAGATAAATTTATATTTATCATGAATATTGAGATGTTGAGATCCAATAAGGGCAAGTATACTGTAAATATTTGCAAAAATGTTTCCTGGCAGTTTTGAAGCAATTTTGACTGTCTACTATTAGAATAATAAAATTAATAAATTAAAAACTAGAGAATATGATTACGCCTTTAGCAACAATTTTAGCGGGTTGAAAGCAATTTCTAAAATTTTCCACATTGGTAACAATTGCTTCCGTCTTTAAGACAATCACTTTTTCCCAATCGCTTTTCTCAGCGCCTTGGTACATATTGTGTGCCCAAAATTAGTTGAGTTGAATCAAGAGGGTGTCTTAACTCCCTATAATATTTTTCAATGTCAAACTCAAGAAACTGAGGAAACAAAATTTAGAGCATTAAAATCATTAGATAATAAAAATTGCTGTGACAATGTTTCTCATTATTTACATTCTAATGGTCTAAAATTCGAAATAAATGTTACGTAAAACAAGTAATTATTCTCTGTCTTTAGCGTGCATTTAAAACGACACAATAGAAATGATAAAGTGGTTCAAATTAATTTCACGTCATAATTTTCGTCAGGAATTAGTCTCCGAATTTGAAATTGTTCATGTAAACAAGTTATCATAACGTCGTATTAAGTATGAAAAATTCTGAAAAAAGGATAATTATATTTTTCAAATGAAGGATAAAACGATATTTTCTAATAATTCCAGAAGTTCCATCATGCATATGGAGAATATAAATCAATAAGATATTCATAGATGCGTCTGCATGGTGTCCCAATGAAAAATATCTACCCTAAAGTGTATTTATTATTAAGATGAAATATACATAGAGAATCGCAGTTGGTGATGCCCATGTGGACTGTCATGATAGTCCAGTTGTAGATCACAACCCCGGATACCTGTACACGATGTATCAGCTCTATGCTTTAATATAGTTATTTTTGTAGATGAGTATCGTCAAGTATTGTTTATTGTGGTTTGTGATTATAGCACCACGTGTTAGGAAAAACATTCGGGTGTTGAGATGGATAAATGTATTTTAAATAGAAGTGTGAGCCGAAGGAGCATTCTAACTTTTCTAGGAAAAAAGATTACAAAGAATCGTAAAATGTTGATGTATATCGTTCACCAGTTTTGTGTGATTTGAGAATAACAATTTCAAAACGAAAAACCAACCGTAGTATTATTGGAACACATTACAAAGGAAAGTTCACGAGTTGTTTTGCACTTGAAAATTAAAAATTAAAAATTCGAATTATTGAGCATCTGCGTCATCTCTCTATCGAAACATTATTAAATTCTCTTTAAATGACCAAAAATTTTTTTATGAAATGGATTTGTGGAAGTGGATTCTCAAAATAGGAAAACAAAGGATTTAACCCAAATGATCATAATCATGATCTATTTTCAAATCCTCCGTGGAGCACATCTGGAACTAAATTTTAACGTCTCACGAGTAAAAATTCGTGGATAAAAATGTATTAATTATTTCACATTTTAAACTCTATTAAACCACTGATCACACTAATCACAACACCACAAACACTTTAATAGTGCTTGTATCTTCAATATTTCTCTAAATTAAACTATAACCGGGCGTGCGAGGGTGTACCCATCACACTTTATTTCCACTACATTAATTATGACCGTTACCGTCAAATGCCCTGAGACTATTTACCCGTCACAATATTTATCATTATTTGTACCGCTGAATATGCGGAAAGTATTTTTTTTCAACATTTTTCGCATATAGGCCGTAATGACTTACATCAGAGTCCAATTTATGGCAAAATACCTCATGGGTTATACATCATCTCCTTTACAACTAAGCAATTATTTATTGGAATTTTATTTTTATTGATTCTTTACTGAAATTACTGATTTTCATTATCTTATTTCTTGAAAACAAAAAAAAAATTTGAATTGTGATATTTGATATTCTAAAAAAGAATATTTGGCGGTACTAAATGCAAATGCTTCATTAAATCGACCAGGGCCGGATTAAGATTTACAAGGCCCGGGGCTAAAATAATGACAAGGCCCACTTTTGTATGAAAAAATTAAAAAAATAATATCAATAAGTTAGATTTGTGGTATCAACACATCAAAAAATACAGAATGATTTCCAAATGATGGGGCTCTCTTGGACCTGGAACCCGGGGCTATAGCCCCCCAAGCCCCTAACTTAATCCGGCACTACAATCGACCGATATGGTCCATATCTCAATTCTGTAAATTGTCCTGAAGACGGATAATAGACATATAAGCATAGAAAATAAATTTTCCAATTAATAGTGAATATCTAAATGTAACATAACTAAAATTAATAACAAAAATAAGCAACTAATTCTCAAAAAAAGTATTTCCTGTACTCTGAAGCAGAAAATCTAATTCATTACTTTGAAATAATAAACACGATTTAATCCATTACATCTGTTTCTATTATCACAATTAGATTAGTACTAATATTAGAAACAAATAACTGAGTATTTATGAATCGTTTATTGATTTAGCAGAAAACGAAAACATAATTCAAAATTATTTGAAATAGAAATATTTAAAATAATGTTTGATCATCAATACTCTATATTTTTCAGCACAATTTTATACTATGAAAAGAGTCGGTTAAAAACAACACTATTTTTTCTCATAGTTATAACGCGATAAATGTGAATAGCAGTCCTACCATTAACTAACTAGCACAAAATAGGAACTCATTTCCGTTGGTAATAAGTGAGCGATAAATAACACAGGTCTACAAAAAAAAATTTTTGTTTGGTGCCGCTAATTCTAAGTATGTTATAATTTGGTTAATTAGTCCGCAAGACGTCGTGGTAAGCTGTCAAAATCGCGAAGCTACGTTCAGGTTTGTATCGATCGATCATAACCTAAAAAATGTATTTTATTATACTTATGGCAGATTACTGTTGGAGTATTATACGGGAATGTCCTGAAGACATCCACCGGAGAACATCTAAAAAAAGTGCTTCTAACCTGTAAAATAATGAGTAATTTAATGTATTTAAATGTTTTGAATTAAATGTTCTTATGTTTTTTTAATAAATTTATTAAATGTTTTTTGATATACCAAACTGAATATTTTTATGTACTGATAATATAACTGACCAGTTTTATTTGGAATTCGTTAGACTATAGAAAAACATGCGGTATTTTAATTTGCAAAGTAAAGACTGTCTCCATTTCAATAATCAAATTATCGTCTTCAGAGTCTAAAGAGAAATAGTTTACCTTGGTCATGAGAACGCGCGTCAGACAGTGTAATTGTGAGTGCTGTAACTCGAAAGTCGAAACGTGGAAGCTGCGAAAAGTTTTCTAAATGTAGTTGTCGCCTTCCATATCAAAAATGTCTTGTATTACATAGCTATTGAGATATATACGCCCTACCTGCTTATAAAGTTTATATATATGACTCCATTTCTATGATATTTTATAAATATGTGGATATTATCCCAGCTAGTTTTCGCAGCACTACAGATAAATTTTCCAAGTATTTTGGCCTTTCCATCATTGTTCCATACCTCGAAATTCTAGATTCACAAGTAGATAATGTACTATCTGTCTCATACTACGATCGATTCAATTGAAGTGCAATTTTGTCATTCTATATCCATATAATATCAAACATATTGATTAAAAACAGTAATGTTCAACTAATGGCGCTCAAATGCAGTTCTGATACCAAGATTTTGATAATAGACGTACTTATATTATTTTCGTAATCAAATAATATGTAGTAGGTATTCGTACTGAATACACTGTTTACACTACCACCAAACCAACACTCACAATTACACTATCTGACGCGCGTTTCGATAACCAAGTTATCGTCTTCAGATACTGATGCCAGTGTAATTGTGAGTGTTGTAGTGGTGGTGTGAACAGTGTCAGTATATTCAATATAAATATCGCCAACGGTTCCAGAAATTCCAACTTGTAGGTATTCGTGTATATATATATATATATATATATATATATATATATATATATGTGTGTGTGTGTGTGTGTATCGACTAATTTTCTAATAACTAATAATCAGTATCAAAATATGATACTGATACTGATAATTTGCGTATTTATGTTATCATGAATATCAAAATAAGAATAGAATCAAACTAGAACTTTGTTGAGATAAATTGGCAGCATAAAAATTTGTAATCAACTTTCCATGTGGTTTATAGTTTCAAGAAGTCTTAGTATGATGATGATGAGTGGTTGATCTAATTTGGACGACAAAAAGCAGCAAATCAGGAAATTTGTCAAACAAGTACATGAAATAATTAACAATTTATACAATATTTAATGAAGTCTGATTTCAAAGAAGAGTGCTGATAATGCCACATAACGTTCACAATTGTATCCTAAAATTAACTCGGGTGAAACTGGAATATTATTTGGAATATTTATTGGTTTGGTTTTTTCTGGATCATCCTGTAAATGTTCTTTCGGAGAATATCTTAACCTTTCATCAATAGAGCATATTAAAATAATATTCCAAATAAATTTCATTAACAATGACCTATTATAGTAATGGAGAATGTAGTAAAAAGCAATTTCGACCCAACCCACAACAAATTTTGAGTCTCGACTGCCAGAGAAACTACTGCGACCTGTTCGAAATTATTTATTATTAGCTAAGTGACATCAATAGAGTCTTAAAACTTTACCCTTCACTAACGGGTGTCATCTGTTACGCCTTCAATAAATTTACACAAGTTTTAACCAACTTCTACGCAAAACAATTTAATGGCTATTATTTTTGCCAGCATGGTTAGGTTAGGTCTTTGTCTTTCCAAATTTCATGAATATAAAAATAAATAATAATCAATGCTTTGAACTCTGTTTTACAGCTTTTTAGGTTTTTCCATTGCATGGATCGGCTTTTTATTCCATGATTATTATAAAAAACCATATGTTATCATCCTTTACAATAAATGTGGGTTGTTTTCAATAACACTTCAACAATCAGTATAAATATTTAGCGAGCATCTAGGCATCCTGTGAAATTTGTTCTTTATCAATTTCAATAGTTTGAGCAATCGCTTTTCATTTAAATCGTATCACCGATTTTTTCGACATTTGCATCAGTTTTTGACATAAAAACGTTTTCTCAACCATTCGAAACCACGTGTATTTGATAAACATTGCCCTATACCTATTTCAGTACATTATTAGTTCCATTTGCGGCTTTTCCTAGTTTCACATAATATATGATAAATAAAAGGCAGCAGTTTCACCAAGAAATATATCATACCATAAGTGGAAAAGTGAATAGTTGTGCAATGAACTTCCTAAAAAGCTTATAGATTGAGCAAACATATTCAAAGATGGTGGTGACCTCTACTGTTGAGTCTGAGTAAATATCTAACACTCTTTTGTAGTTTGAAGATGCGATTCAAAAAGGGCATAATGAACTGTTATAGAGGTTGATAAGTTAGAATCCTTGGAAACTAATCTTGCTGCAGAACATGCAGAACTCAATTTTCCAAACAAAGCAACGATATATAACTCCCATTTCTAAAATAAGCCTAAAGAATAGGGTATACAGGGTGATTCATTAAGAATGTCCAATCTCTGAACTGTAGATTCTAGACCTCAAAATATGATGATTCTGCTCAACATTCCTTATGCAAATATTCCTAGTTTCCGAGATACGGGGTGTTCAAAGTTTAAATTTAAATTTTGATTTTCCCAATAATTTTTTATGTTTTCACAATTTCTCTTTTAAAATTGGCAATTTCACGTCATTTGGCATGAGGAATCATAAATTGCACTCTAATTTAACATTGCTAATAGAGGGCGCTAGTTACACTTGTTTGTGTTAATTAAATCAAAGTAAACTTTTTTTTTGGGTTAAACTTACAACTAAAATAATAAGAAAATATTAAGAAGCGTTAAATTCTACAAAAAAAAGTTACTCTTCTTTGATTCGTGTAACTCAATCGGTAATCGAGTTATTAGCTTCTAAAAAGTTCAATAAATTTAATTTTTTCATGAAAAAATTTTATTATTCTTTAAATATGAAACAATAACAAATTTGTGAACAAAAATCAAAAACTTCAAAGCAAATGCTCAAAATGCCCACCATTTACTTCAATTCACTTTATGATCCACTTTCGTAAAGATCTCTTAATATCAAAATCACATTCGTGAATTAAGCCGTAGTTTAATTTTTCGTTTTCTTTCCAAGTAGGCTTGTATCGCTATTAGACAGTTTGTGTAGGGTTAAATTTTTCGTTTTTTTTAAGTAGGCTTGTGTCACTTTTAGACAGTTTTTGTAGAAGCAAAAATTGGGTAATAGTAAGAATAAGTAATACATTAGTATACCATTTATTAATAATTTAGTAATTAACAAGTGTGATAGTTATTTATCAAATAATATGCCTAGGCATAACGATTTTTCCAATAATGAGATGCGCGATATGATTTGTGTGTTTGCTCAGTCAAATTATAGTGGTCCAGCTGCGGCTCGAAGATATTCACAATTATACCCAAATCGAAGGCGACCCAATTACAAACTGTACCGAAATCTTTACAACCGCTTAGGTGAAACGGGGTCTTTACGCTCTAAAACTGAGCACGGTGCTATAAAAAAAATCACTGCCGATGAAGAAGATGAAATTTTAATTTGTGTTACGGAGAATCCAGATATCAGTACTCGCCGATTAAGTCTGCAAACAGGTATAAGCCAATCATCTATTTCTAGAATACTGAAAAGAGTAAAATTGTATTAATATCATTACACTCCTGTCCAGAATTTATTACCTCAAGATTTACCTAAGCGTCTACAATTTGCCCATTTTTTGCAAGATAAACAAAATGTTAACCCAGATTTTCTGGATACAATTCTTTTTATTGATGAGACAACATTTACCAGACGACGAATATTTAATTATAAAAATAATCATTTGTGGGATTCTGAAAATTCACATGCTATGAGGGAAACACACTTTCAGCTCGAGTTTAAGGTTAACATTTGGTGTGGTGTAATATATGGATATTTAATAGGTCCTTTTGAACTGCCAAACAATTTAAATGGACCTCTGTATTCAGATTTTCTTCAAGAACATTTACACGAATCACTAGAGGATATACTTCTCGCTTTAAGATAAAATATGTGGTTTTTGCACGACGGAGCACCACCACATTGTTCTTTACAAGTTCGTCAATACTTAAACAAACAGTTTCCGCATCGATGGATTGGTCGTGGAAGTGAGTTTGCTTGACCACCAAGAAGCATTAGTTTACAAAGAAAAAATTACTTTTTTTCCACAACTGCGACGGAAAATAGAAGAAGCCGCGGATGTAATTAAAAATAATAGACAAGGATAATTTGATATTAAGAGATCTTTACGAAAGCGGATCATAAAGTGTATTGAAGTAAATGGTGGGCATTTTGAGCATTTGGTTTGAATTTTTTTATTTTTGTTTACAAATTTGTTATTGTTACATATTTAAGGAATAATAAAATTTTCTTATAAAAAAATTAAAATTTATTCAACTTTTTAGAAGCAAATAATTCGATAAACCCCTTTATATACAGTTTTTGAAAAGTATTTACTTTTTTGTTTATTTTTTCAAGTTCTTCATATGGAATAAGGTAAGAAAGGATAATATATATTAAATTAAAAGTGAAAAAAATATCTAAATATTTGATTGATATAGAATATAAGAATATAAGAATATAAGAATATAAGAATATAAGAATATAAGAATATAAGAATATAAGAATATAAGAATATAAGAATATAAGAATATAAGAATATAAGAATATAAGAATATAAGAATATAAGAATATAAGAATATAAGAATATAAGAATATAAGAATATAAGAATATAAGAATATAAGAATATAAGAATATAAGAATATAAGAATATAAGAATATAAGAATATAAGAATATAAGAATATAAGAATATAAGAATATAAGAATATAAGAATATAAGAATATAAGAATATAAGAATATAAGAATATAAGAATATAAGAATATAAGAATATAAGAATATAAGAATATAAGAATATAAGAATATAAGAATATAAGAATATAAGAATATAAGAATATAAGAATATAAGAATATAAGAATATAAGAATATAAGAATATAAGAATATAAGAATATAAGAATATAAGAATATAAGAATATAAGAATATAAGAATATAAGAATATAAGAATATAAGAATATAAGAATATAAGAATATAAGAATATAAGAATATAAGAATATAAGAATATAAGAATATAAGAATATAAGAATATAAGAATATAAGAATATAAGAATATAAGAATATAAGAATATAAGAATATAAGAATATAAGAATATAAGAATATAAGAATATAAGAATATAAGAATATAAGAATATAAGAATATAAGAATATAAGAATATAAGAATATAAGAATATAAGAATATAAGAATATAAGAATATAAGAATATAAGAATATAAGAATATAAGAATATAAGAATATAAGAATATAAGAATATAAGAATATAAGAATATAAGAATATAAGAATATAAGAATATAAGAATATAAGAATATAAGAATATAAGAATATAAGAATATAAGAATATAAGAATATAAGAATATAAGAATATAAGAATATAAGAATATAAGAATATAAGAATATAAGAATATAAGAATATAAGAATATAAGAATATAAGAATATAAGAATATAAGAATATAAGAATATAAGAATATAAGAATATAAGAATATAAGAATATAAGAATATAAGAATATAAGAATATAAGAATATAAGAATATAAGAATATAAGAATATAAGAATATAAGAATATAAGAATATAAGAATATAAGAATATAAGAATATAAGAATATAAGAATATAAGAATATAAGAATATAAGAATATAAGAATATAAGAATATAAGAATATAAGAATATAAGAATATAAGAATATAAGAATATAAGAATATAAGAATATAAGAATATAAGAATATAAGAATATAAGAATATAAGAATATAAGAATATAAGAATATAAGAATATAAGAATATAAGAATATAAGAATATAAGAATATAAGAATATAAGAATATAAGAATATAAGAATATAAGAATATAAGAATATAAGAATATAAGAATATAAGAATATAAGAATATAAGAATATAAGAATATAAGAATATAAGAATATAAGAATATAAGAATATAAGAATATAAGAATATAAGAATATAAGAATATAAGAATATAAGAATATAAGAATATAAGAATATAAGAATATGTGATATTCATTTTGAATCAATTTGTAGAAACCCCAATGGCAGGTTAAAAAAACTTTCACTGCCAACTCTACATTTACCTGGTAAGTACTTATATTTACTGTGACAATAAACCTCTTATGAATCCTAATGAAAAGTTATGCAGAGGAAAAGAATTGCTATTTCCTCCAATAGTCAATGTCCCAATTTATAAACCATTCAATAGAAGCTCAAAATATACGGGATTAAATCTTGTCACTCCTTATGTAACAGGTTAAGTAGCGAAGAAATTATTTAAAAGTCTCAAATGCCGCTTGTGTAAAAATATAATATTGTCAAACGAATTAATTAAGACAAATTCATTAACATATTCTAGGGAACACGAAAAAAAATGTTTTATGTGCGCAACAGCAAAATTCTGTGATATTTTTAAAAGTTTTTCTGATAAAATTTTCGAAAGATTGCCCAGTTAATCAATTCGTTAGGCATAAAGAAACAAATATTTCGTTTGGAGGATTTGACAGACATTTCCTCAATATTTTGTTCAGATCATAAGGATTATATAAATATGTTTGTAAATATTAGTTTTAATATATGCATCTTTCATTACATAGGTATTATTGTTAAAATTTTGAAGGGCAAAGAACAACAATATAAAGACTATGATATTGTGATGAATATGGCATATGTTAAATATAGGAAAAGCTGCAAGAAAAATAACGGTAATCATTAATTAACCATGGTTATAAAATCAGTTTTTTATATATCATTGTATATACCATGTACAAACAGAAACATTTTTTAAACACGCCAACATCTCACTGTTAACAGTCCTAAGCCTGCTAAAGTGTGAAAGAAAATTTTTTGTTTGTGGATATAATTATAAAATGTCAAAAACAAAATAAAAATTATAATAATCATCCTGTGTTTCAATATTCAATCTACCTATATCTTATATAAACCATTTAATTGTGAAATTTAGAAATGTCGGACCTGGTTGTCACATAAATTGTAAATGAAACCAAAATATTTTACAAAATACTTCATTTAAACAGCATTTTAAGTTCAGGTATTTATATTTTCTTGCAAACAACAATACTTGAATTTGAAATGTTAGCAAAATGAAAGTATTTTGCATAATACTTCTGTTTCATTCACAATTTGATACGACAACTGGCTTCGAGAATTTAAAATTACTCGAGTTATTTTCAAATTAGCATGAATATGAACCATGGATCAAATCTTTGATTAAAGAAATCTTTTTTATTGGTATGCAATTCCGTCAGAGACAACGCACGAAAAAAGTCAGCACATGACCGCATCATACGACTGCTACCACTGTACTGAATGCATCTATTATTTAGCTATTGGTCGATGTTTCAAATTAATCAATAAATCAATCATATGTGAATGATAATGAGTTGATTAGTGGTTATTGCATATATTTCGAATTTATTGCATATTGTCAATACCTGTGTTCACTTTCGTCACTTTTACGAAAACAAAAAAAATCGAAAATAACGGTATAATGGTATTTGTCATATTTTAAGATTTTCTCCTGGATAACGAGTGTGTCAATGGTATATCAAAGTATGTTTATATATATATATATATATATATATATATATATATATATATATATATATATATATATTTACACATTAGGTAATTCAATACATTGCTGTAAAAAATACGAAGCTAAGCTATTAAAAGGTATATTAAGAGGTATAAGAGCACAGTCCAAAAATAATTACCTGGAGACTATTCCTTAAAAGTAGAAAATCGAACTAATTATCATGGACAATAGCTCATTACAGACTAGGGTCAATCTGATATATTCATGAGTAGAAGTTCAAACGTAATCGGAAATGATAGAGAAGGCTACTTTTCTATTAATTTTTTTTTTTCAAACAAAACTTACAAGTATAATTAGCAAGACAAGCGTAGATATGGTGAAGACACATTGATGAATAGATCAAGTTACAGGACCTCTGAGGCATTGGAAAGCGGTTTAACAATTGGGTGATGATTCAATTCTCTATCTTTCGTAGTTCATATGTATTCTGCTGAAGATTTTATATAAAAAGTTTTTGTTTCTAACTTTTACCCTCTTGAATATTTCTATTTAATGTAAATGTTCATAAAAATTCTCAAGAACGATGATATCTATAACTCAACTTTAAGAAGAAGAATTTGAATTTACATATAATGCATGCATTTTTTCGAAAAATAATATATTTTAAAATTTAGAGAAATAGCTTCCAATAATGTTTTTCCATATTTGCGTAAAAATGGTTGTCAGTACGTAGTGCAACATAATGTCCGCATCAATGAATAATATGTATAATTGAAAGTAATAATGGATTAAAATATGGTTTGAAAATTGAATTTATTTATTGAATAATGTTTAAATTAATAACAATGGCAGTAAAATATAGCAATTAAGTACTGTTTAGAATTCGTCTACGACATGGATTGTGAAGCCCGTGCTATTTGATTTTTTCAATAGAATCGAAAAATTGGTAGTTACGCCCGCGCCGTGTACAAACTTCGTGGAAATAAAGTGAAAACCTTTGGTATTGCTTTTTTGTATGACTGATTTATAGCGGCGACTTCTTTATATTGTTTTAATAGGATCGATTTCTAGGAAGGCATTTTTTATTTATTTGTTTACTTTCTAGAACCGAATTATCAAGAAATTCTTTTCTATTTATCAACGAGGAAATCAGTAAATAATTGAATTTCATAGTAAGCGCATCGAAATAGTAAAAATTAACCGTAATTGAATACTTGAGTGTTAGTGGATAATTATTATAAGTAGCGAGTAGTTTAGTATTTAGTGCATAGTTTATTGTTTAGTGTTTCTAGAGTGTTTGAATAAATTAAGTAAGTAAGAAGCACCGTGTGTATAAATTACATTACAGCTCGCAAACTACTAAGAACCAAGAGAGAGGAAACTGGAAGAATAATTTACAGGATGGAAGAGAGGAAAATAATAGAAATATCTACTATTCCACGGTTGTCTCCAGTAGTGCTCGTCAAGAAAAAATGTGGATTTACGAGATTCTGAGTTGACTATCGTCAATTAAACAACGTCACGAAGAAATACAGGTGCTCTCTACCCTGACTTGAAGATACTCAGGACACTCTAGCTGGCAGAAAGCTATTTTCTACCTTGGGCCTGAATTCTGGCATATTTTCATAGTTTCAAGTAGAGATGGCCCCAGGAAATAAAAAAAGACTGCTTTTACCACCGGATCTGGATTGTGACTATTCAAAGTTATACCATTCGGGCTTTGTAATGCACCCGCGACAGTTGAAAGACTTAAGGAAAACGTCTTGAGACTGTGTTATCTTGGAAAACATACCTGGTTTATATGAACATCATAGTATCAGAAAAGAAATTTGATACATATCTGAAGAATTAAGGAGAAATATACCAATAACATTAAACTAAACAATTTTCTTTTGCTACTTTTCATGGAAAAATCATCTAAACTCTACGAATGAACTATTATTGATACACCTGTTTATTAAACAAAAATTAAGATAAAATTATTGTAAATAATTATAAACACAATTAATCACTAAAGCATTTCTATCAAAACGATATAATAAGCATTTTAGGTCCCCTAATAAAATTAGTTATAATTTAAAACGTCATCTGAGCATTGTAAAATAGCTACATCAAGATTGCAGTTATAATCATGACACAAATATTAATAATGTAAAATTAAAAAATGTATTCAATAATAAATTTTTTCATAAATTGCTTAATGTAAGGAAAAATGAAATGGGCACAAAGGGTCAATTCTTTCCTTTTAGCCCACTCTATAGTTTAATAGTCAAGGAATAAATGTGAAAATTTCCGCCAGTGAGGTTTTCCCGCTGGAAGATAGTTTATTTGTGGGAGAATTCCGTATTCAGATAGTGTAATTGTGAGTGTTGGTGTAGTGGTTGTGTAAACAGTGTGTTCAGTACGTAACCGGTGAATTAAATGAATTATATATGTAGTGAATAGTTAATTATCATAAAAAGCGATTAGTCCAGTGTAAGCGTACCTATAAATAAATTAAGTCAGTGGGAGACTGTATAAAGATTGTATAAATTCACCCCACCGTTATATATAGTTTAAATAAATAGAAAAACATAGCAATATATTGAAACAATTGTTGGGTGATTCCAAGGATAAAATACCAGATTAAGAAAAGAATGTTTATAAAACACATAGCTCGGACCGAAAAATCGCGTATTGTCGATCACGCTGTCAGTCATAATCATGGAATAAATATAAATTATGTAAATTGTTGAAGAATGTATCCAATAATAACACTAGCCGACAAGATTTTCGTAACACAGGCAAAACCTTTATTTTTGAAATGGAAATACAATAGCTTAATTATTATTATTAATTATAAATATTATCATAATAATTATTATTTTTTTCATATTTTCGTATTTGTATAGGTCCATTTTATCACAATATGCTATTCATTCTTGTGTTACTACAAATAAACATTTTTTTGCCGATCAGTGTAATTTGTTGGATACATTTAAAAGTATTATCTTAAGTCTCTGAAGACAATAACTTGTTTATCGATACGCGCGTCTGACAGGGTAATTGTGAGTGGTGGTGTAAACAGTGTGTTCAGTATGAATGTTACCAACGGTTCTAGCTTAGGGACAACGGGCATATTTCTTACAGCCCACTCTGTAGTTTATTAGTTACAGAATGAATGTGAAATTTCTTGACGAAGTAGTTTTTTTCTCACTGATATAATTTTTCGTTCATTGACATTTAGTATAAATAGGCAGGTCCTGCTAGCAAGTTTCAGTTTACCTTCAGTCTCTGAAGACGATAATTTGGTTATCGAAACGTCGACAGATACTGTAATTGTGCGTGTTGGTGTAGTGTTCGATTGAACAGTGTGTTTAGCAAATTCACTATTACATTAACGAGGTATAAAAACGATCATTGCCACGGATAATGCTATAAAAGTTATACAAGTCGACAAGACTGGACGAGCATTTGCAGTTGTTGGCAATAATATTTTCACTTATTAACCGTGCGTCAGGTATATTTTTCTATAAAATATCTATTGGCAAAAAGAAATAGAATTATAATCAACATCTAATAACCAAATTATTAACCATATACGCTAATGTATTTCTTAGTTGTTATTCAATTAAATCTTTTTAAAAGAAAGAAATAGAAATGTGATAACATTGCTAAAAAATAAATTGAATATGTCAAATAATTTATTTCAATTCTTCAAGATAAAAACAAGATTATTTGCATCCATTTGCTGAAAACATTGTGAAAGTTCTATATAGTTTGAATTTGACAGTCAAACGACAATCGCCTTACTTAGATGTAATTTTCACTCGACAACGATTATTGTAGATGAGAAATCAGCTTTAGCAATTTTATCACCAACAAATCAGATTCAAAGTTATATATCACAGACGTTTAATATCAAAAACAATAAATTATGGTTGAAAAATGAAGAAATATTACCTACAGATGTAACTTTCTAGAAGATTTTAGCAAATCTCGAATTGATTTCGATGATGACGTCCGCAGTTATAACAAAAATGCTACTAAAACCAATGTGGCTTTTACAAAAAATGCTGCTGAAACCGAAACTACCATAATAGACAATGATGAAGACATTGATAGTTATGAATTCGCTGATAATTGTTTTAATAGAATTGCTTGAATAATTAACAGAACTTGAAATGATATTCTGCTATTACTTATTTACTATTACTATTATATTACTATTTATTATTACTATTACTCACTATCTGAACTTATTTCCTTATAATCCATTATTTAGACTTGATTTATTTCATATTTCTATAATTATAAGTTATCAACCTAATTCAAAATAATTAATATCCGTTGTATTCTGAGAAAAGTATCAATTCTGTGCTCATTATCATATATATCTTCATCTATTGATTGAATAATCAAATATTTTAAATTTATCTTAACGCAGTAACTTTTCCCATTCGACGAAAACGCAAGTATTACAACATATTTCGTTGAAAAAATAGACGATCCATAACTTTCATTTGAAACTTTTCTTGAAATTTTTCAAACAAATGCGAAAAACGAAAAATTTGGTAGTTTTCTCAATTGTTACAACTTTTCCGTAAAATTTCACAGCCCCAAATTCGAGTTCATGGGACTAAAATATATAGTACAATTGGAGAGTGACTTTTTGATTTCCAAGCCAGGTTAACTGGATCAACATTTAAAAGATTTGCTGCAAAAAATAACATAGAAAGAAGAACGAAAAATTAAAAAGTTATATTATTATTCAAATAGCCACAAAATATCCAATTTGGTTAATTATATTCTTCCTTGAAATCCAATAGAAATCAGTTACTACTCCAGTTTAAAATAATCAAACGTGAAGTTCTTATTAATAGTTATTGAAATTACAAAGTCTGAGTAGTTGTGCAGCAACTACGAATTTAATATCCAGATACATTTTATGCTAATCTGGTTTGATTCAAGATCACTTTTTGAAAAGCCGAACGTAGTTTTCATATAGAAAGGAATTGTCTCTGACTGGAATCTTAAAAAGGATGGAGAAATTTTGTGAAATGGCAAACAAAATAGGTTAATAACAAGGATATAAAAAAGAACGCCAAAAATATTTGTTCAATCACAGTTAAGGAAGTATAGAATGATTCAACAAGAATAGCAAGGGCTAAATAAAAAAAATTCTTTCGTCGATATGTTACGATGGAAAAAAATATACGGCGAGCACTTATGTGACAACTGTAGTTCAAACCCGCAGAAAGCAGTTAAACCACAAAAGAATATTTATTTTTTAAAGATTACGTTATTTTTGTAACGACTGCCGTGAAAAAGGCAAAACGTTCAATACAAATCGCTGCATGGCTCCAATTAGAATGATTCGAAAAAAAAACTGGTTTTTTTTTAAGAAGTAGACCTTCAAATAAAGCTTAATATTGAACCAATGGCAAATCTTTCTCCAAGAATATTTTTAAATGGAGAGCAATAATGATGGATTCTACTGACTTGGAAAAAGTTCATTCGATGCAAGTTGTTGAATTCAAAATATGAGTAACTTCTATAAAATTAATCTAGTAAATCAATTTTATCTGGAATTCCATTAATGTAGTTAGCGAAACCATAACTTTGTGAATTGATACGCTATTTGGTTCAAACTGTTGAAATAGAATTAAATGCCCATCGAAGTGATGCCATTTAATCACCTTTATACTTATGATTTTGAGTTACATCTACTCCCACCAAACAATTGAATCTTAAAGGATACAAATATTCAAACAAAGACGTTTTGTTTTACATTTTTTGATTCGTCATACTTTCAAAATCACATATCATACGCCAAACATCGTATGTGTCACTATATAATAAACTACAGTTCTATAAAATATGCTTCAATGGCTAACTGAAAAGTGAAGACGAACGAAAACCTTGATATATGATAACGTGATCAATCACAGACCCTTGCATCAGTTGATGATCAAATCAGAATACGCTAAATATTTCTATCAATTGAACACCAACTACCAACAGTGATTATCTATTAAAATACTAATTTATCCATGCCGCCAACGTATTAGACTCAAATAGTTAATCGAATGCTCTTGATAAGAACAATGGGACAAAAATTATAACATTGATGTATTGTCATTGGCTCTTGCCAAGTGGGCAAAAATACCATTACTTGCTGACCTGATGATATTGGCAAGAGTAATGATTGAATCAATGTATCTTTATATGCGAAATTTTGAATTTACCTGATCGTTTGAATATCGAGGCAAAAGATTTCCTTACATGTTGGCCTGGTGATCTTAACAACGACAACGACAATTATAGGAGTTCATCAAATTACTGTAATGTCATCAATGCCCAATAAGTGTGCAAAATATGATGTAATTTGACTTTTTGAAGTACGTGAAAATCATATTCAAAGATTCTATTACATAGATACATAATAGCTAATACTAACGTGTTAAAAAATTGGTTGAACTGTATCGATTCTATGTCCTTCGTATTTAGTTCAAATTGCCTTCGTTATATAATATAATGATAATATTCATACTTCGTTCACTCATGATTAACAATTGATTGCACAAATTGTAATAATTACTTTGATACAGAAAATAAGGTTCAAATATCAATTACATCTAAATGACGGTTTGTCAAACTTTTTTTTATCCACACGTTACAGATAACATCTAAATTAGTTCAATTCTCTACGAATCGATTCATACAAAAATACGAGGATTTACGAGCCATAAATTTCCATTCCCTATTGTATTCCTCTATATTGATATTCGAATATATATAGAATTATTAAATATTTCTCTATGCGTATAACATCAGTTAAATAAAAATCGATTTCATTTGAACATTATTTCATGTGTTACTTTAAAGTAGGTTAATGTAGTTTTCTCCAGATTTATATATACCTAATACATACTTGAATGTTAATAATAATACTCAATATGCCTAATAATACTATGAGAAAGTAATATTCAATTTAGAATACTTTCGGATTGCTCGATTTGTTGGAGCCGCTATTCCAAAGACTAATTGTGTGAATAATCCTATAGCAAACGTAGATGTAATTTATAACAGGTATTTCTACCTCTCGATTATCAATTTCTCATATCTAATCTATTTTCGTCAGTTCCCTCTCATCTTCTACTATTATCATTTCTACATTCGATAGGAGTTTGAACTTTTCGATATATTGATGGAAGTACCCTACAACCTTCCAATTTCTTTTGAATATTTAATCATTTTCCTGAATACTCCCAAATTCTTCACAGACCTAGCATAAACCTGCTAGGTATTTTGCTAGTAATTTTCCCATAACACATCCTTGATATCCAAAGCTATGAAATTCATATTATTTTCTTGCTTTTGCCGGAAACCGCCACACTATTTTTTTTGGCATCTTTGCATCACAGTTATATTGGTCTTAGGAATCCTAAACAAATAAATCACACCTTCTTGATTCAGCATTACATTTTCGTTGATTTCGAGATTCATTGTTTATATTTATGGAAGGAACATTTCTATTCTCATGCCTTCCTCTCTTTATCGCTTCCTCATAGAATATTATTTGTTTTCGCTTAAATGTTCTTTCACATTTTCCATATTATCAATTGAGACTTCTCATATTTTTGCTTGACATAGTTCTTCCTCGGTTAATGGGAGACATTCATATATTGAGTTTTTTAATATAATTTTCAGCTACTATTTTCTGGTTGTCTGTCGGAGGTTTTCCTTTTTCAAATTGAAGCCCTAAATCTTCAGATAGGTTCTCATTACACGCCGCATGGTTTTTGTATTATTCTCAGCACATTAGCCAATTTTTGAAGTAGTGTCAACTTTAGGTCCATATATTATCTAAACAGGCAATACAATTGTTACTTATAAACCTTCCACTTTAAACACTTTGGGATTGTGCTTAGAATGAAGTCATTACCTCGGCTGCCAAGACTTATTGCTATAATAATAATGAGATAATCATATCATCATATATATCCTTTTTTACATATTTCAAGTAAAAACCACTCGAATGTCATTTTAAAAATTCATCTTCATTATTAAAAATGCATGGCATTGTATGTTGAAAAATAAAGCGGTAAAAATTCATAGGAAAAGTCCTTTAATACCCCAACTATGGGTCTTGTCCTATATGTGTCACTCGCTATACAAAACTGACAAATTCTAAAGTAACGAAAAAATTTGATTTTTTTTAAGCTACAAACACATAACAAAGACAGATTAAGGATCGACATGAGCGATTTTCCGGAGGGAAGTGAGATTTTAACATGGACAGCCGAGACAGTTTTAGATTGATTTTTTGTATTTTATCTGAATTTTGTAATAAATATCGAGATAAGTATGTGAATCATATTAGGGAATATAGAGAAAAAACCAAATTTTCAATGACTAATTTCGAAAAGCCTCAGTTTCTAATACGAAAGAAAGCATTTTAATTATAAACAGTATCAATACATCATATGACTTTGTTCACGAATGCGTACTCAATCACTTTACTATCCCTAAATATTTAATAGAGCACTTCTCTAAACTACTTCTTTATCCTTACAATCCCATAAGGCATTATCAAAAAATCTAGGTGAATAAATAATATATATATATATATATATAGTAGTGCAGTGCGGTCAGGATTATGAATAAAAGAACTAGGTTGATGGGTTGAACCGCGTTGGAATTTTAAAAATTCTACACGTTTCCCACTTTGGAGCCGATATCAAGTAAAGGGTGAGTATAGGGTGGTTATTCTTTCATTGGTAAGAAGTGATCCGATTGCGTGGTCTCAATCTGCATACGCAACGAATCACCCCTTTTTTGGTTGATTCCAAGGCCTCAATCTGCCTACTCCTTGGAATTCCACCGAGGAAATCAAAAACTGAAACAAAAAATATGAAATGAATAAAATTAATTTTCTTGACGTCACATTACATAAAATCAACAATAATATAAAAACAGAATTTTACTTAAAACCAACTCAAGATATTTTAATTTCAATTCATGTCATCCTATGTCGCAAAAACTGCATTAAGACAAAAAAATATTATGAAAAAATGATAGAAAACAAATTCAACAAAAGGATAAATACTATAATCAATCTAGAAACAAAACAAAACGTAAACATCAAAGTGTAGAGTGTAGATCACCTTTGTTTATCATATGTAGAAGGACTTTCACAACAACTTGCAAATTATTATAATAAATATAATATTAGATGTCAAATTCAAAACAGAAGAAATTATATTGTATATCAAGTACCTTGTGATAACTGTGACGCTGTTCACATATGACAGACATTCCAATATTTAAAAAATTGATTAAAAGTTCATCTATACGATAAAATAATGAAACTTCATTAACAAACTATGATATATAAAAAAACACATACATTCAATTATAAAACTTCACAAATTCTTGCAAAAGAGTCGAAGCAGTTATTAATGATAAAAAGAAACCTAAACAATTTAAGTAAAAATTATAATTGGATAGTTTTATTTTGTGTCCTGACCCCAAAACACCATTCGAAATTACATACTAGAAAAGGACATAAATGACATTATAATTCTATTTTATAAATTTCCATGTAACTATGAATTATTTAATTGAAAGTGGTTAGTTATTTTTAAGATAAAACAACTTAACTTAATGTGGTTGAGAATATATTTTTTTTATTTGATATTCATGTCGTAGGTGATCTATTGATTATGATAATCATGAATATTATCAATCTCAAATTATATTTTGATAAAGATCACAATAGGTTGAAATATCGAGAAACATTCCAAGCTTTCGGGAAATATTCTTCTCATTATCAGGAAAACTAGAGTATAGAACGAAACAATGAGATGAAAATTGTAAATGAATCCATTGATAAAATGACTCACATTTAAATTGAAGATAGATTCCTTGATGTTAAAATACTATAACGAACTATAATTGAAGAGAGTAACGAGTAATCCTTATTCCACATAGGGTAGAGTTGATTTATTCGTAATAAATGCTCAAAATATGGACACAATATCAAAATGAATGAATAAAATGGATAAATTTTTCTAAATATTATGTGAAGTCATTGTTTTGACGAATATAAGATAAGATTAAAATTAAAATTGCTTTAACTAGCACCACATGTGGTGAGGCAGGTTAGGAACTGAGTTGTCGAAACCTAGTAATTGACAATTGACCATCTAGGAGAAGGTACTTCTACTAGTCTTCTAATAGTCGATTATTAGCTTGTCACTAATTCAAATATTTTAATGGATTTCAAAGGAACCGGTTGGTAAATCGGTTTTAAGAAAATGGAAACCACTAAAAGGAACCTCACTATTGCCAAAAGCGTGAAAGCTCATGTGGAAACGATATAATGGGGGAACACCCCTATTAACCCTGTCATATATATATATATATATATATATATATATATATATATATATATATATATATATATATATGTTTCTAAATGTCGTTGATTTTAGTTCTTTTCTGTTTCAAAATAAAATTTTTGAAAATTTTTAAGAAGAACTAGTTTTGAAACATTAGAGACCTAAAATCAAAACCATTTAGGAATATAAACATATCAAAAGGTCTATGAATTGTGAAATAATTTCAAGAGTCGTATATTTCCTTTACCATTTAATCAACTTTATATGAAACTTATTTTATTGAGAAGCGTTGATAGGATAAAATGTGTTAACGGGTGAAATATATCTCAATTTTATGACAGAAATTTATTTTTGTACTTTCCTCATTATAAAGGAACAAAATGGGTACGAAAAATGCTAATTAAGGGTTATTACACCAAAAGTGGCTTTTAAAAAATACTTTGATAGAACAGTCAAACTATTATTTAATTATTAAATTAAATGAAACTGGACTAAAAATATGCAATTTGGTAGAATCAATTATTAAGTATAACAATATTCACTCAATGGACCATGGATCAGCAAAGGGTAGCTTCTCTATCATTGAAGACGTTTTTTAAGGGGTGAAGATACGAAATCTTGTTTGAATTTATGGTTTTTCGGTTTGTATTATGACTAACTAGAATTTAGTCGTTCTTAATTTTCAATTTCACTGCTCAATATCATGATCCAAAGAAGTTTATTTTTCCTTAGGTGGAAAAATAAATTGATGTTTATGGCTATTTGTAGTGGGTTGATATCCAGATTCTGATCTTAACTTCTTGAACCGTTATTCAGGTACATTTTTCATGTTAGAATAATAGTAGAATTGAAAGGCTAAAGTATAATATTTTTCTTTTGATTAATTATATTTTGAATTCGAATAGTGATTTCAATATTTTTTGCGGCAAAATGAGGAGAAAATATATTTCTTACGACCATCTTTGTTCAATTTCTGGTGAAATACTATTTTATCTTAACATATTTAGTTTTTCCGTATTGTTATATGTAGTAGTTTGCCATAAATGTATCAATGTCTGATTATAGAATGAATAGCATTGTAATCCAAGACAGCATATGAAATTTGTTCTTGTAGTTCTTCTCCATATGAGAATTTTCAGGTTGGATTATCCTGTTTGATTCTTGGCTTTACACAGTTGTGCAGTAAATTTTATTTCATAATTATATACGAGCTCATCAATCCTGGAATGCTATTCCAAGTTCAAAGAAATATCCTCCGTAGACTCCGGAAATGTGGAGAAGTGTAAGGTGCCCACTTCGAACATATATTATAGTTGTAGGCTAACCAACTCAATTTTTGTTCAACCCAATTTTCTTCTTATGTAAGTAACACGATGTTCATCATTATGCAGAAATTTTTGATTGTGTTTTAATATTACCTGTAAATATTTTCAATAAATAATTACAATTTATGATGAACAGTTTCCTTGGCATGTACATTTTATCGAGCTAAGCAAATAATACCTGTTTTGTTGAGAAATTTATCGAAAAATAAATTTTTGCTATCTTTAGATTGTACAGGTTGTTTTTATAAAAATTAACCATTGGGCATGAGCTGCCTCAGGCCTACACATTTCATGGAAATACGTAATCATCCATCAAAAATTCCTGATGTTCGAATGTACAATTTAGAAAATTAAATATAAATTCTGATTTCACAACTGTGAAATCCTATAAATCAGAGCACGGGGGTCCTATGAGATTTTTTTATGTCACAACATTATTTTCACGTCATCTACTCATTTTTTGTATCAAGTTCCGGAAAACCGGTATACTCTTCCTAGATATCACTAATACGTTTGGATTAATATGGCATGATGGACTCAAACACATTATAAACAACTATCGATCAAATCAAAGCATCGACTAAATCAAATGGAATGAGACCATTAGTGTATATGTTTTGGTGAAACACCGAAATGTCGACTTTCACCGGTAAATGTTTGGTGAAAGATCGAAATATTTGCTAAATACCCTTATTTCTGACTTACATCGATGAATGTTGACATTCACCATGCACTAATGGTGAATGTTGAACATATTGGAGATTTATATTTTCTTCTCCGTAATTCAGTCGCTATAAAACGTCACAAGGGGGACGTAACTTTTTCGCCTCTCTTTCTGAAAGGAATGACCAAGAATTTAAAATACACAGTACATTCTACATGAGAAAAGAAATTAATAGTAATAAAAAAATGACTTACTTATGTGATTCAAATCTTATTTATTGCCACATATGACACTTTGAATCGCACAAAAGTCCCTTGCTTTTACAACTGCATTTATTTGTGGAACACTTTCTTTTGCAATGACAGCGTGTATAGCCTTGTACATCGCTTTTCGAATTAGCTGCAGCTGCTTCTCTCAGCGACATTTCTTGAAGAGAAATCTCATCTATGAAAAGTAACTTTTTTTTGCAAATTACGAACTAGTTACATGTGTAAAGCTGCTTGAGGGTACCATTTTTATTTGCCAGTTTATAGAAATCGGAGTCTTATATTTCAACAACAACCGCTAACACATTTCGGCTATCTGTACGACCACGGTCGACATCAGGGACTTGTATTCATACATTATCATCAATTTGAGCAGGAGGAAATTGTTTTTATGAGGTTTGTAACAATTTTGTTGCTTGCAGTAGAAGATTTTCTGTCGCGGCCGCTCTTTTTGTAGAAATCAACTTTTTCAGTCAGAATTTGATGTGAAGACGTTGTAGGTTGTAGGTCCTCTTCAATATTGTTCTTTGGAATATAGTTTTCGGTATGACCACCGCTCAAATTTTTTTTATAAGCATTAACAGTTTCTTCAAGCTATTCTTCGGTTTCAGAAGTATTGGTAGTGTAAGTAAGTAAGTATTGGTAAGTATAGAAGTGTTTTTTATTACAAAAAATCAAAACCCTGTGCTTAATAATCGACAAGGCTTATATACCTACAAGTTTATCAAAAACTCTAATCTAAAATTGGATACAAATTAACCCGAATTACTTTAAAAACACCCAGTGTATGAACAATTTATGTTTATTTCTCGCTCAAAGCGACTATTAAGAAAACAATTAAATTATTACTTTATTTACTTACAGTGGATAATTAGTTTCTATATATTCGCTGTTCTTCAGTAGGAACGTAACCAAATTTCACTGTGAAATATACTGTGCTAATTTTTTATATACATACAGCATTTTTCACTAGTAGTGTAATCATTACCATATAAGTTTTTTTAGCGGTATTGTCGGTTCTACGCAAGATACCCGTGATTTAAAATTTATACAATAAACTTCAAGGATGATTACAATAAATTTTTAACAATTAATCTTGACGCTTCGCTTCTGACTAGAAGGATTATCAAAAGTCTTATAATTAAAATTGAGTAAAAATAATTAAAATATGTAATCGATAAAATATAAAATAAGTTGAAATTATGCTTTTGAAAATGTCATAAAGTAATCTCATAATGTGACAGAGAAGAGTAATATTAGATATCACTTTACCTACCTCAAATACTTACGATATATAAATTTAAGAATTTATTTGATTGAATTATAATTTTACTCAAGTTTTTTTATGTTCTGTTTATCATAAACTGATTCTTTTTTCATTATTCATATATTATCAGTTGATGAAAAAGACATAGAAAACTTAAGTAAAATTCAGAAGAGCTTAAGAACTTATATATCGTTAAAAATCTAAGGTAGGTGAACATATCTAACATAACTCGTCTCTGTATATATATATATATATATATATATATATATATATATATATATATATATATATATATATATATACATATATATATATATATATATACTCGTTGCAAAAAAATCGGGAGTGATTATATGACGTGAAAATAATGCTGTGAAAAACATAAGAAAATTTTCTCATCTCATACGACCCTTCGGGTTTCTGAGTTATAGGAAGAGGAGGGATAACATGGATGAGAAATCATTTTGCAGAAATTCTGAGTGTCACTGACAATTCCGGTTATAAATATAGACCAACTGAATTATTACCCACTATTCCTCTTACACATTAACACAAAGTAGATGCTGATTTTTTGTTTCAATTGTACCGTGAGGATTTTCATTTGCCCATAAATGTAAATTATGGGAATTAATAAAGCCGTCTTGAGTGGAACCAGCTTCATCAGTAAACAGTACTTTTCCAACAAATATAATATCAACCTTTTTTTATGTAGAAACTAATGAGAATAGGACAGTATTGCTGGATATAAAAGGGTAAAGAAGTTGCTACTGGAGAATCCTATGAATAGTTGTCGTTGGTACGTTAAATTTTAGTAATTGTGGGATCAACATCAACTGCATCTAATTCATTTTGATCTAAAGCTGATGACCGTATAGTTCGTTGTTGACCTTTAACGTCTTTTTTGGTAGGACACATCCTAAAATATAATTCTATAAATAAAAATGGGAGCTATAGTGTATTTCAGAAAAATATATAGTAATAAAATCTCATTAGGTATGCAAAGGGACCACAGAGTGACCCAACGAATATTTAAGCCACTTTCATAGTTTGGCATTGATTTCATTGTAATTTTTTTTTATTTTTATCAAGTGCAGGTAGTACCACACGGGTTGGGGTCAATTTAAGGGTTTAGCCTATTGTTATCCATTCACAAACACGAAAATAAAAGAAAATCGGGGAAAAACGGTACCTGTTAAACGCAAAACGTAACTGTATAAGTTTTTCCTTATGCCAGTAAAATGATCTTGGATATTATGTGGTACAATGTTTATTTATTAATTCATAACTTCTCCAAGAAATGTTTGATTGATTTGATTTGATCTAAAACTCTACTAATTTCCTAAACCACAAATTTTATTATGTTAATCGAAGAGTACCTTTTTGTAGAAAAATTGATTGAAAAATTCATTCAATCGTATAAAAAATATTTTTTATGTAACAGCATTATATTCACGTCATCTACTCACTTCCGAATTTTTTACATCGCCTTGGAACACTCTGTATATATATATATATATATATATATATATATATATATATATATATATATATTTATATATATATATATATATATATATATATATAATGCATCTTCTAAATGTTTTTGATTTTAGGTCTCTTCTGGTTCAAAATTAGTTTTTTCTGATAGTTTTTAAAAGAAAGATAAATTTTGACGTTTCGACTTTTTTAAAGTCTTTTCAAAATATTTTGATAAAAACTATCAAAAAAAACTAATTTTGAAACAGAAGAGACCTAAAATATATTTTAGGTATTTTAAGTTTTAAATATTTAGATGCATCAATATATCAAAAGGTCTAAGAATAAGTAAGAAATATATATATATATATATATATATATATATATATATATATATATATTAGGGTGTCTTTAAATTTCAGGTCTGTAATTTATTCACGCATACCTTTTTAAAAGTTTCGTAATTACCCTATATTGACTAGAAAAAGAATTAGTTCGATTTATGACCGATGACCCGTGCCTACTTGCTATTTAAACATGTCCATACAAGTTGCTTAAGATTTGCCATTTTATACGTGATTTTTGAGACTATTATTGCTCCATTGCTTAGTTCGTAATCATGTCGGTGGAATTACGGAATGATAAACAAAATATTTTCCTTATCGGATTGCCTAGCTACCAAATAAATGGTGCAAAATTACCATCTAATCGACAAATTCTCTCGGTCCTATTTTACGATATTCTTGAGGTTAAATTGACTGTTAGTGGAAGTACAAATGTTGTAATTAGGGAGTGCTTCATATGTTGGGAAAAACAAGAATTCCAACAAGAGCATTTCCTAACTGCGTGAAGAAACTCTCCATGTTTTGAAAGATTTGCAAAAAAATTGTAAGAAAACTCAGATTACGGTCAAGAACCGTTAGAACAATTTCAAAATTAATCTTGATAATTGGTTTGATATTGCACATGCTGATGCTATTGAGAGAATAAAAATATAGGAAGATAAATTATTTTTAATGAAACAGAGAGAGCCAAGTCGACCGGGATGCTTAGGTGGTGTAGATAAAAAATTGACAGACAAAGAAGAAAGATCTAGACAACGACGAATAAAATAAGAGGAAAGGATTATAAGGCAAAGAGAATCACTAGCTGTTGCGTCTACTTCCACCACAAATAACTAGAAGATTCAAACGAAGAACCGATCTTGAATTCTGAACTTAGTTTGAGGGACGTTGCCTGCCATGATCAAAGTTCAAAAAGAGGTAGAAAGAATTTCATAACACCTAAACTAGTTGCAGCTTTAGATCGATGAGATATATATATATATATATATATATATATATATATATATATATATGTGTGTGTGTGTGTGTGTGTGTGTGTGTGTGTGTGTGTGTATGTACGTGTGTATGTGGGTGTGCGTGTGTGTGTAATGTGGCAAAATTAAACAAGTTTACTATAATCAAACCAAACATGAAGCTTGAATAATTACTATTTTGTATTATCGACAGCTTCCATCTGACACTTTCAACCTCTAAAGAATTACTCTTCCATTAAATCGCCTCGTACTCATGTTTTTTGTTGGTACCATGATTATCAATGGAAAATTTCTCCTTTGTATAAAGGGTATTCATAATCTGAAATTAGGTTTTTTTTTCTAGATGACACAGAAAGTTTGTTTGCTGATTCGTGGAACTCTATTTATTCGCAGTTATAGATATATTAAACAACATAAACAAAATCTGATGTACCTTATCCACTTAATTTTAACTGTCGATAAATTCTGTTGTGCATATTCTACTTGAAAAGGCGAAGGTACAAAGATCTATCTGATGATGTTTGTAAAGCAATCTTTTAAACTGAATTAAGGATCCGGGAGTTCAAGTGGCTGGAATTGACCTAGTTTCAATATTAAATTTTATCACTGTACTTTACTTATGAACGAGGTCTACATAGTCAAAATCAACAAAAAATTGAATTTGTTACTTTGACATTGAACTTTTTACGGGGGAAGTGCCTATTCACATTATTCACATGCTTATTATTTTTGAAATAGATTCTCAGAAATCTATTTTCTCCTGAACGGTCTACATCATTTTATTAACGCAACGCACTCAATGAATATAATACAAATTTAGTCCCAGTTGCATAGAATAAATGTAAAATCGTGAGAATATTGATAATTTATTGATGAAAAACTAATCGAAGATGATTTTTTTTCTAAGCACATAACAACTAATTATTGTACTTGTACTATCCAGTGTTGTGTAACGTTTTTGTTTTCATGATCCAAAATTATTAAATCAGTTATTATAAACGATTTTGGAAAGAATTCACATATCATTTAAAAGAGATACACTTGTATTAGGGTAAAATATGTCTGAATTGAAAGTTATTGAGGTTGGATATTTCTGGTGGGATTCCTTGTATACGCAATAAATAATAATGACAAAAAAGTGTTCATAATTCATAATAATTGATTCATGATAAATATATATCATCTTTATAAAAATATTTCCAATATTTAGGTGCGAGTCTGTTGTAAATATCAAACACGTTTGTCATGACTAATACTTAGTTTAGAGTTAAAAGTAACTGGCCTCTATAACGACGTACAATGCTCGAGCACAGGGATTTGTCACTATGATGTAATATTTAAATTCAGCTTATATATCATTTATCACTTTTAATACCTATTTGATTGCTATAAGCTTTTACACTGACCACAACTTTATGTATTAGCTATTATTACCAAATCTCTTTATTCAAATTTACAAGTAGCATTCAGAAAAAAACAGGTTTTTTCTTAAATTTATAATATCCAATATTATTACTAAACGTGATTGAAAGTTAATTTAATATTTGTAATACCGGAATGATAATAGGCAGATGAAAACTATTCGCAAATGTGAAAATCTATCTCACTCTTCTTTTCAGTTTTGATTTTAACAACGAATTATCTTGTATTCGCTTTCAGTTTTTTTCGTCCCTCCCACTTTTGGAATATCATATCTCAGAAATAACTCGCTTCTAAAATAAATAATATAGCAAAAATAGATTTCAATTTTGTTCTCATTATACGTTAGACATATATTTGTTCCATATTGAAATTGATCATTAAGAAATAAGTAAACATCAGGATTTCACGAAACTACTGCATCTAGTATTCTAATATTGTTCAACTACCTCGTTATTTATTATTTCATTATAACATTTAATATGAAATTGGCATTACCACATCAACACTCAAAATTACACTCAGTTACCTTCAGTGTCTGAAGACGATAACTTAGTTATCGAAACGCGCGTCAATCTCCAGTTTATTTGAAGTATCTGATTACTCGTCCAATATTTATTGAAAGGCATTGAAATTGTTTGCAGCATTGCTTTATAACAGCGTTTCTCAATCGTTCAGTATTTGGGGCACAATTTTCACCTAACCTACCTTCCTTTTCCATAAGAAAATAAAATACGACATAAATAATACGTTAAGGCAGTGGATTATTAGTGCCCTAGACCCTCAACTCAATGCAAAGGAATATAGAAATTATTTAGACTTTCATAATTACCGGAAATAGGTCAATTTGCTTAAACTTGAAAACGCCCATTCCATATTTAGTAAAGCCAAAATTGTTCTTTTTCAACTCATCTGCTCTGTTGTAAGAATTATTATCGCGGCTTACAGTGGCTTAAGGTCGATTTATATATATCAGTGCCGTGTCGGTTCCGTGTCCGTTCCGTCTTATGAAGTTTCCGGATAGAAAAAAAAACAGTGTACATAATTATGAGACTGTTTATACACTGGCGTTTCCCGGACAGAAATTCATCCGAACCGATATTTTTGCTGGGGGCACTGCTGGTGCACGGGCTTGACACGGACCGCACGGACACTTCTATCCAAGCCGCCATTTCTAAATTCTCAGTCCAGTCAGTGATCACACACGCTTTGAGATACTGAAACTACCATAACTCGGTATTTTATAAATATGTCATCAAAAATACTCGGACACGGCACTGACACGGAACGGACAGAGCACTTGTATATTTAAATCGACCTACATACTAACCGCTAATCAATCGGTTACCTGAGAATGTTTTCTTACTACTGTAAAACTAGTACATTTAGGTTATATTTATTTTAATCCTATTGCGATTATCTCCAAACCATGTGTCTTTCGATTCTAGTTTTTCATCCATTACAATTCTTAGTATATCATTCTACAATATACATTTGGTTCTCAGAAATTGTGTTTCGAAAAACGCTCTCCAATTAAAGCTGTAAGGCAGTGTTGAATTATGTTTTAAGCATTGAATTGTAACGTGAGACTTATTTGAATAGCCCTTAAGATTCCCCGATTTAATACGCCTAAACTTGTTGAGCTATCAACAAAGAAAAATTTATACATACTGAACACACTGTTTACCCTACCACTACATCAACACATAGACATATAGACTATCTGACGCACGTTTCGATAACCGAGTTATCGTCTTCAAAGATTGAAGTTGAATTGTAAAAACCCGTTCCATTAGAAAAACTAATTGAACAATATAATATATGAAATGTTAAAAATAAGATGTTCATTGCATAACACCTTTTTTTTTCGTCGCCAACTACACTAGACGTTTTATTGCTTTCATATACCCCCCTATGTATCGTCTACATCACATGAATTTATACGACCAATATACTTTTTCTGTCACTAACTACAGTAGAAGTTTTATGTTATTTAACTAACAATAACTGTGGGCTCACTAATAAAAATCCCTATAAATTGCCTAAAGTAGAAATGTTGATAGAATTTCATTTATGACAAAAATTATGATAAGCCGTACAAAGTGACTAAAAGCATAATTTTTTTCTTGTGATCCTCCGCAGTCCTCTGTTTTTGGGATTTGAACCGGTACAACTTTTCTCTTGATTAGATAATTTTTTTGTGAAGTAAGAAATATTTTATGAAGCAATTCTCAAATAATACAAAAGTAAATTTTATTAGAGCTAGAATTATACACAAAGGTTTTGTCCCATTAAAAATCAAACATAAACCGAATACCCTTTTTATTATCTATTTACGATGTGTTCTTCTTTACAAACCAAAATCCTATTTTTGTTAGGGCTCGATTTATTTATATTGCAATGTGTGGAGGATTCACATGAAATGACAATATGTGCCAGGATTAGAAAATTGGTATATATTTCAAAACTGTAGTAGATGTATTTTTACTTGTTATATAGTTATATAATTTCATACGTGCTGTTACCACACACTCTCTAATACTAAATACGATAAAAATTGACCTTTGTTTTTTACTATTACTAAATTTTTCATCCTGGCTATCCACCACTGAATCATTTCCATTTTTTCAGTTTCTTCTTCTTCAGTGTTGGACGGTACACTTGTTTCCCATTACGACCAGGTGATTTCTTTTTATAAAAACAACTTCAGCAATGGTAAATTGAAGAATTGCCATATCCTAGCTCTGGTTCAAATGAATTATATGCCTACTGCAGAAATGCTTGCAAATTTGCATAATGGTTAATGTTGAAGTAAACATATTTACTTCAAAAATTATTTTTCTTCACTTTGTTAAGTAGAAAAATGTCTGTTGTTATCACGGATCTATTAGTTTCATTAACATATTTTTAGTAAAGTACGGAAAACTATAGTTTACTATGGTTACTTCCCACACAATTTAAACATTTTTATATTGTCGAAACGTATATAATCTAAAAGTTTAACAGTCATGTAGTTTTCGGTAGCAGTACCCCAAGAAATTCCATTAAGACTTTGTGAAATGAAATTGCCGAATTTTCTAAAATTTTATTAAAAGTTTTCTTTTTTGTCATTTATTCCACACTGTTCAGCATCTTTGTCTCACTTTTGAGGGATGATAAGAACGCATCATTTACGCCAAGGATACAGTATTCGATAAAATAGGCCAGTTTGAATGATGTATGCACATCGACATCTGTCGAGATATATTATGTAAGTGAATTTTTTCACAATAAATCTTCAGAATCTAAATCCAAAAATATCTATTCATAGACAAATTGAAAATGTTACTCTCCTCGAGGCTTATATTGATATATTTTCCATTTTAATATTAATATGGCAGACTATTTGGCGAAGAAGTTTGTTGAAAAAATTAATTTACTCTAGTGTAGCAACACAACCCATGACAACGTTTAGTTTAAGAATATCGAATAAAGAAACATGCATTTATGTATGCTGTATCGAGGAAAGACAAAACCGCTAAAGCCAAGTTCAAATTTAACTTGAGAAGGATTACTTTTGCATACATATTATGAGTTTATAGTCATCAGATTTAATGAACAAAAAAAATAAGTTCGTCTCTCAACGGAGAAGTACTACTCTTTCTTTTCAAAAATATATTTGAGGTCGCTTATAGGTATATTATGTTTGTATTAAACAGCTTTAACATTGCTATTTTTTTTTCTGTGCCAATAATTTTAGATGCAATCAACAAGCCAATCCTTTATTGCATTAATCACCTCATTGACCTTGATGAAGTATCTGCTTCCCACTTTGAGCTTTTAATCATTGAACATTTCTTTGTCTTCAATGAAAGAATCATATTGAACATTGTTCATAGTTATTGTTCGTTCCAGTGTCTCTAATTTACTTTATTTTGATTATTTTCATTATTGCCAAATGGATAGAAGAAATTCGAAAAGAAACCATCAATTCAATAACCCTTCAGGAGCAACGATATTGGAGGTTGGAGAAGAAAATACGAACAGAGAAATGGAACAGCATGTAGATCAAATCGAAACAAATGATGAGTTGACACAAAACAAACAATCAAAATTAGTGAAAAATCTCATTAAAAAGAATATAGTCTGAAATAAAAAATGTGTGATAGAGTCATATTTATTTGGATTGGCCTAATATCAAAAAAAGATTTTATTATGTGATTTATTTGTTGTGGAATTTACCAAGTTAATTTGAAGCTTACACGCAACGATAGGCATCAGACCCATTTTGTCGCGTTTAACCTTAATAAAAATATGAAAGCAGCAGGGAAAAACCAATGTTTTTTAACAAACAGCCAGGTAGACATAACATTTTAAAAAATGATTGAAATGTGAATATGTCATTTTATATGTGTTTCTTAATTTAATTTAAATCAAACCATATGGAGTTAGTGGATATATCGATAAAAAGTTATAGAGGCTGTTTATATTAGAGAAATTAAAAAATATCTATTTATAATTAGAGATTAACAGAATCCGTGATCTTTTGATCATCCGCTACTTTATTTTTAAGCAGATTGCTAGTAACTCTTCTACACACGACATTATGTTGTCTTAAACAACGATAATCAATTTAATTCCTATAATGCCCTTGCCCTGATTTTGAATTGAACGATTTCGTTTCAACAAATCTATCCACCATACGACTATTCTAGAATGATGTGAAATTACTAGCTACCCCCGTTATTTTATAAAATATGCTATTTGAATACAAAAAATCAATTGCTTCAGGCAATTAGTTCTAGTTACTTAGCATCATCACGACTTCCGATTCTGCTTAAGTGTGGCTAAAATTCATGGATTACCCTTCAAATTGGTTGACTAACCACCATATTCACCGGATTGGCAACTTTTTTCTATTTCCTAACTTCGATCTTTCACTTACAGGAAAGATATTTTTATCACAAGAGGACGGCATTTATTATTTGGAAGGGTTAAAAATGTACGAACATCGCTGGAGATGGCAAAAAATGAAAATGATTATGGAAACAAGATGTTGAAATAAAACTGCAATAAAAAACGCTTAAATGACAAAATACATTTACTTAAAAAAGACATTAATCATTGATATAGAGGCTGGTTGATATACATAAAAATAAAACATGTCGATGATAAAAAATAATTACATTTATCTACAAGACTGTCATTTTGCATTCATGTTTTATGCGGTACAATCAGATAATCATTTTTGAAATATCTATGACAGATTACGAAACCATCTATGTATTCTTCTATATTCAATATTCTTACATTCATAGTAATCAAACAATTTTGTATTTTTTCCACATCAGCGGTTGTGATTGAGCCTCACTTATAGTGGAAAAATGTGTTGCTCTATTCTACTTCTAAGAGAGAATCATCAACGTATTCTTCTCACTTTTGAACAAGCATTTATTTATAGAATGAAAACTTATGTCTTTGGCTCTATTTTCACAAATTTTCCAAAGTGACATATATATTTAAATTATTTTTTGCTTGAATATTCCTGTATCACTATTTCATTATAGAGATATATTGTTCAATTTTCCTCTATAAATCATGTTAGCTATAAAATTTGATAAGACAATTGCATTCAAATTCGTACGTCTAGCATAATCTAATAAAGAACCTGTTTCTTTATGCCTATAATGCTTTAATATTACTTTCGGCAACACAGATTGTAGAAATATTATTTTACTAGTAGATACAGTAATTAGTTCCCATTATTTTACTAATTGAATATTCAACTTAACATTGGTTGTTTCTTTTACATATTTTGTTCCGAATATTCTGCTTCATCTGTTTAATAGGTTTGGGTTTCTTAGCATACACTTCCAAATACCATTGTTCAGTGAGAAGCTCCAGAAACCATTTACGGAATTCCATTCCATCCTTTTTCTTGAAGAAACGGGGGGGCTAAATCTCTATTATGCTGATGCAGTGGATTCTCAGAGTCACAGAATTTATGGTTTTTATTTGTTGGTATAACCATTAAAATGGAAATGTGCTTCATCCGACACCAAAGCATTATTCAAAAATGGGTTTGTGAAAAATGTAAAGCGTTGTTGGTAGTCTTATTGTAGGAATGTTTGTGAAATTTGGCTTTTCTATTAATAAATCTTAACATCCAATTTCAAAATTTTATATTGTTCTGGAAATACAAAAAAAGCGATTGTTTTTTGTGCGACTATTTCGATGATAATTCCTAAAAATGACCTATTACACTCCAAGTCCTTACACTCCAGACTAAGAAGGCTGTGGAAGATGATATTTCGAATTTTGATATGTAGTTAAAACTATTTTGTATACGAGAAGTGGTCTAAAGATGTTCTGGATCGAAAATCAGTTAATAAAAGCCCTGTGTTTGGACGATTGAGAAATAATATTTCCAAGAGTATTTAGAAAAATTACAGCTTCTATCCATATTGAATAATCATCAAATTTCGAATAGCTATAAACTAGATAATAAGAATTAAAAACTCACCAGTTACAAGGCAATAATTGAGATGGCTTACTTAACCGAACACGAACACAATAGCCACGCACTTTTGAAGGAACTGAAAAATAAAATCTAAACTTGAATGTTGCACAAAAATTGAACACATAATTTACTGCTAAGTTGACAAAATACGAAGCTACATATTAGTTTAACATTCAACTACTTCATAGACAACTTTTATGCTTGTTTAGCTGCTCTATTTAACCTGATTCATATATAACATAATTTCACTCTATTGTCAAACGTATTATGTTATTAATATCTCTAAAATACACACTGTTGACGCCATGACTACACCAACACTTACAATTGCACTGTCTTTCGCAGGTTTCGATTTGCACTGTTTTACGCGGGTTTCGATAACCAAATTATCATTTTCAGCAACTGAAGTATACCTTTAGTAAAACAGTGTATCGTGAGTGTTAGCGTAAACATTGTGTGTTTAGTATAAATGTCACCGACGGTTCCATAATTTTCAATTTGATCAATATTTCTGATACCAAATTTTTTTGCTTACATATACGATTTTTATCTTTCAAGTTAATTTTTAATTTCTTTTAGTCTATTAAATCTCCTCCATTTCCTCAATTGTCACCTTTGACTCAACTTGTTACGTTTTAATTTAAGTTATTATACCGGGTGAGACATAGCTCATTTCCTTATCGAACCCTAACTTTCCTAACTAATCGGTGAGAATTATGTATATATATATATATATATATATATATATATATATATATATATATATATATATATATATATACATAAAACTTTGACAGATTCATAATTCATATTGTGTCCTTCATGATAGATATGAGTCGCTAATGAACATCTATCAGGATATAATCTGCTATCACTCTTGTTGGCAGTTATCCGATTGATCTAGACAGACCAATGTACTTTTTGTCACAATTTAAACAAGGTATTTCATATACTATCTTAGGCAAATTATTGATTGGTATTTTATCTTTTACTTTAGTAAAAATAGATTGAATATTAAGATTTTGACTCTATGCTAACTTAATATTGGGTTGCTTAAAGATTCCAGAAATGACGTTTGAAAATGATGATCCAATGTTAAAGTCAGTATCAGATGTATTCGATTTAAAAGATATGAAGGAAAAGAGTTTTCATAGAAAAAGTATTAATTTTTATTTAATGAAAAATTCGATCAGAAATTTTTAGGACTGTTCGATTAAATTAATTTTAGTGTTACGTGGGTGATATGAATGATAATTGATATATCTTCCAAAACTTATTGGTTTCCTGTACCAGTCAATTAAAATTTAATTATTTTGTTTCTTATGTATCAAGAAAAGGTAACGATGTTTCAGTATTCTTCTTTTCTATAGTAAATTGTATTTTTAAAGGGATCGAAAATGTTGAAGTAAAATAGTAAATTATCGATTCCATTATATGGAACGGATAAAATTATATCATCTGCTCACTCTCTAATGAAGAATATTTTGAAGAGTAAAACAGATATTCCAAGATATAATCCATTACATAATCTGCTAATATAGGGGATATTGAAGACCCCATTGCCGTTCGAAAAATTTTTAGGTAATTTTTATTATATTCTTGACAATTCATAATTAAAATAGCTATCCGGAAAAAATGATAAATAACATATTCAAGATAAAGATGAACAGATAAAACAGGAACGAAACATCAAAACATAAAACATATGTCATAAAGGACATTATCCAAATATTTCACTAAATTAAAATCTAAAACATCAAAAAACAAAAGAAGTATTATTATATATCCAGTGCCTTGTACTAATCTTGACGCTGTCTACATAGGACAAACATCTCATTATTTAGAAAATAGACTAAGAGATAATTAATGCGATAGAAAAATAGAACTGTATTAACGAACCATGAATACCATTAAATAAACATGAATTCATTTATAAAAATTCAAAAATTCTTTAAACTGAATCTAATACACAAAAAAGGGAATTTTTAGAAATGTTTCACATTCATGAGAACGAAAAAGCTATAAATGATAGAAAAAGATCTAAATAATTTGAGTAAAATTTATAGCTCTATTTTATAAATTCTATTAAAACTATAAATAATTTAATTGATTAATGCTATATATTTGAGATGTAGGGACCAAGGAAAAATTAATTTTTCTTACTAGAACAAAGTTCTAAGTTGATTTTATCCTTATTTTGATAATCATGATGAAGGTCTATATATCAATATAAATTAGCAAATTGTCAGTGTCAACAGCATGTTTTGATAAAGACACTGCTGGTCTTGAGCTAACTGGAAAGCTTTTCGCGTGGACCTTGTAATTATTGGTGACCTGTTGGCGAGTTTTGGGGTTTTGGCTCGCGTTGGAAGTATATTGTTGGCGGAAGGAGTAATAAATATGTTGAAATCCCCTTCTTGGAGGGTTTTAGAGAAAAAGTTGAAGTTGGCCGGAGTTGCATTGGATCGAAATGGATGAAGAAAGTGTTTCCAAGTTGCCGGCAATCTTTGGCTAGCATCCCTTGTGTTCTGAGTGTTTCTCTATTTCTATAGCTTCTCGGATAATCCTGGACTTGGAGGAGTGGGGCGATAGTTTTGGTTCTATTGAAATCGATTGTGTATCCGGTATGGACATGATGTTGGGCAAGGGTGGAGGAAATCCCGGAATTAGTGACAGACAACAAATACTCCTTGACTCTGAAGGGAATACGTCGATATATCCAGCGAATATAGGAACGGGAAAAATCTAAGCAGAGGATTTCATACACTCCATGGTGTTCATTGGGTGTTTTGTCTTTGACGGATCTGATTAGATAGGAGAGTTTCTAATTGGGTTTGAAGATTGTGGGAATACCGTGGGGTTTGAAAATTCTGCAAATTTTGTCTGTTACACCTTTGATGTAAGGAAGGGACACCCTCAATTGATCTTTCAAACCAGTAGAGGAGTATGGAGGAATTGGAGATGAGACTAACATCAAAATGGTTATGACAAATCCCGAATTTCTAGGAGCATCCGCAAATTTTCATCTCCATATATTCTTCTAAATGTTTTTGATTTTAGTGGTCTCTTCTGGTTTAAAATTAGGTTTTTATGATAATTTTTTAAAAGAAAGATAAAAAATGACGTTCCGACTTATTTCAGTCTCTTTCAAATTATAATATGACACTGACAATTTGCGAATTTATATTAATCAATAGATCACCCACATCATGAACATCAAAATAAGAATAAAATCAAAATAGAAATTTGTTTTAATAAGAAAAATGAATTTTATGAATTAAATTATTTATAGTTTTATTAGAATTTACAAAATAAATTTCACTTAAAAAATCTTTATGTGAAACCACCTTTTTACAAAATAAAAAAAAACTAGAAAAACTAGATCTGGTTCCTTTCAATCCTGTTTATACAAAGAAATTTTTAACAGAGATGTTTTTAACTTGGCTTATAAATTTACATAACATTACAATAACACAATTGTTGGGTAATCCTAAGGATAACATTCCGAATTTGGAAAAGAGTGGTGTATATGGTATACTATATATATAGTATATGAAGACTACAGGTTTAAAAAGGGGAATGTCACAGAATCCTAAATTTGCAGGAGTGGAAAATTAAAATTTGAAACCCTGCATCTTTAACAAAAGTACCTGTGCAAATGTCATAAAAATAAATTTGTTTATATTTATAATATATATATATAATATATTGACAATATTCGACACTGCATAAAGAAACCTTTACGAAATATTACAATGAATAAAAATGTTTTATTGTCGTTACTACATTTTGTAAATTGCAAGGGGGTATGTCCACTTTTGTTCACTCAATCTACAATGACATCGTCTTGCTTTTTTCCAGTGCGTTTTTTTCTTCGAGTTCCCACGTGGAAATTATTGCTTTCTTGGTTATGAGGGAGTGTAGAATAAAGCTCATCGGCCTCCGGATTGCAGCAGAATCGCTTCAAACATTGCAGGTCTTTAAATTTTTCAGCACTTATAAGTAGCATGCCTAAAAAGTTTTTGGTTATGTCATGCAGTTGTTCTACAAACTTTAAAAGCCCACCTTTGTACAAATAACCGGGTAGTTCAAATTCATGTGTGTCCAGTGGCAATTTGCGTCCATCTATAATAACGTTGCTTTCCCACATGCTATTCCAAGTTGCTCGGTGCAACACAAATCTTGAATGATTTTTGATAACTGTGAGCTCACGAGCTGGATGTGTTTTAAACGGACACTGTTTCCTGTATAAAGAAGTCATATGTGTGGTTCAGCTTCTGAAATAGCTTTGTGTCACTTGCAACACGTCAAATGGAAAACGCGGTTGAAATCTAGCTGTTCGAAATACTTGAATCCACTCACTAGGCAGTTCTACTACAGTCTTCTGTTTTATTAGTCCAAAATCTTTGTCTCATTCCATGTAAGAGTGTCCCCGAATTGGAAAGGAAACTTTTACTAAATCCAGTTTTCCTTGAAAATGAACTAGGTGATGAATGTAGCGGAAGAGCGTATAGTTTTTGTTTTGGTCTCCACAGTAGTCGCAAATTCTTTACGCGACGATCCAGAAAATTGTAAAGAAATTGATGTAACATGGAACAAACTGCATCACTTATTGCTGGTTTCCAGTCTTCTAATTTCAGCTTAATTTGATTTAGTTCATTTCCTGATATAGAACATTTTTGCTTGCAAAGATTCAGTTTTTGCCAAAAATTCGTCGCAGCTACTGCAAGTGTCAGATCTGGGATACCCATATGAAATGTTAAAGTGTTTCGAAAATATCTGACGATAAGTTTCATGGGAAACATGTCCCTTTGCTTGTTCTATAAACATCTTGTACATTTTTGTACAAGATTTTTCAATACTATAATGGCTTTGTCGTCCCTTGAATGATTTGATTTATTTGCCCTGTTGCTATGTTTCCCACGTCTGTCTACTGGAGCCATACCAGCCATTTTCAGCGAGCTTTGCAACACTTCGAGCTTCTTCTTTTTAATGCCATGTAACGAAAGGAAAGCATTGTAACAGACAGGAATTTCCTTTGTTTCGTGATCGTGGTCTCCGCCGTACACTGATCAGACCACACAAATAAATTTTCTGTTCGTTTGTACTTTTCAGTAGGTTGAAATGTCTTATTATACTTTGCGCAGCCGTTTTCAAAACATTTTAAGAGTTTGCACTTACAGTCTTCTCCGGTTTCGTGTGATTGTACCCTTATCTTCTTTGCAACATCTATCAGCCGCCCGTACTTTCTTCTTTTCTTCCCTTGCCCATCCGAACATATTGTAATATTTGTGCTCATTTCCGCGTCACTTTCGCTACTTCTTTCCGCTATTTATTTAGTAAAAAGTTTCCATTCTACGCAACAGGAACGAACACGAATGAGTGAACATGCATACATGCGTTACCCCGACCAACATTATTGAGACATCCCCTGTTTTTTACCTGTGGCGTAGAGACATTTCCCTTTTTTGCTCTGTGTAGCAGAAATTTAAGTTGGTATATTTCGTGACTCTTCGCTTTCTTGCCGTTGAAACCTTGCCAGAATATAGAGCATGAAATATACAAGATGGCGTTCATACCGCAAAATGATTGATATATTGGACATTCCCCCTTTTTAGCCTGTAGTCATATATATATATATATATATATATATATATATATATATATATATATATATATATATATATATATATATATATATTCGAGTATATTGCCGATCACACTGCCAGTCGAAATCATGACAGAAATAAATAAATATAATGTAAAATTGTTAAAAAACACATAAAATAATATATTGTTGGATGCATTTGGAAAGCATTGGAATTATTAAATGTTAAATATTTTATTCATTCAATTCATTCCAATTCCCTTTGATTTAATAAGATATTAGTATTGTAATATACAAGCTTCGGAAGCTGAAATCACAAGATTGTTACCGCTTTAATCATTTTGGTATTTACGTTCCATCGTAAAGAACAGATTATAATTTAATTACGGTATTTAAGAGAAATAAATAACTTAGTCACTCCACTAAACCAATTTAATCGTATCTATTTCAGTCTATAACTGATGTCCCATAAATTGGATATGATACTGTTAAGTGTATATTCCTAGATACAAAATTTTCTAAATCTAAGATTTTTTCTGTCCGTTTCATGGTAAATACAATCGTGGTGTAGAAAGTTCTTTTAAAAGTATATCCGGAAAAACGGGAAGCGAAGTCTACTTTATTATTCTAAATTGAACTCCTTGTTCTTTTTTGTTTTTCCCCTCTCAATCTTTTTCGCTGATGTCTAACACTCTTGTGCTTTCTATAGAAATCCAAAAAGAACGAATCAGTGTTTAAGCAGTTATTTTCAGTCAATTTATTTTTTCAATGCTGTAAGTGAATCACAAAAGAATGTAAATTTTACAATATTTCAAAATTAACATTGAAAATAAGGGCATGGCATAATTCAAGCTTCTCTCAAGTAATCTCTCTGAAACTAATATAAGTAGTACCATATCAGGTGCTTGTTACACGAATGGTGAACATTATTGAATATCGAATAAGTTCATGTCCTAATCAAGGAGCCAAAAAGACGTTTAGTGAAAATTTTTGTGAAAAAAACGCCTTATTGAGAGCTGTCCATGGCTGTATAAATCTGGTTCAGAGGAAGCATAATTACATGTATGAAAACATTCATTTCTGTGTTTGTAATTTAAAAATTTTTATTCCAATAAGAAGCATAGCAAAATTAAATTGTTTAGTCCCAGCACCTCTCACGGGGATTATAATTGTTTCAATTAACATTGATCCTGAAAAATTCAGCCATGTTATAGTGAAAACAAATTTTTCTTCTTAGTTTTTAACTATTTGGTGGGAAAATCTCTTTTGTTTCGTGATCAAAAAGAGGACTTTTGGATTTGGTACCGTTGCGCATTTTCGGCATATTATACTACTAAAGTCGTCATCATCTAGTGAAAATAAACTTTTATATAAGTAATGCATCCAATGCTTCAATATTATCGTAGCTATACTAAAACTCCTTTGACACCAGTAGCCACAGTTCCATTAAAGAATAATGCACAGAGTACATTTTTTCGTAATAATAGTTAACTAGAACAATAAGTTGCCATTGTTTAATTGAAATTACATAAATAGTAGTAGGATTGTGGCAAAATTTACATCAAAGTGTACTAATTCTAATATGTTCCGAGCTTTCGAACAATAATTGATAAAACAACAAATAACAAATTTATGAACAGGATTTCCTTTTCTAAGATATTACCAATTGAAACAGGATGGGGCTCGTATTGCGCATCTTGATGAATCATTAAATATTATGGTGAAATTGAAAAGTAAAAAATGATAGTTTCTAATACAATTAAAGTCCATAATTAATTATGACTCAGATTTTATAGAATAGAATTTTGTTTACGTCAAAATAACTACTAAACAAACAGTTGATATCTATCTACAGACATCGCCGTTTCATCAAACCAACCTAATCATGTCATATTCACAGACTCCCTTAGCTCAATCCAAAGTCTTTAAAAAATTCACACCACGAATCCTTTATCAATCAAAATCAAGCAACAACTGCAATATATACAAGACAACAACAACAAAAAAAGTATTCTGTTGGATCCCCTCACACACTGGAATAAAAGGAAACGAAGAGGCAGACCTGGCCGCTAAGGAAGCTGTAAATAGCGATATTGCGGATTGCGGGAACTTTTTTATTATTATTATTATTGCCGATATTAAAAAAATCCTAAAGCGTAAAGTACTTAATGAATGGGAGAACAAATGATCAACGTCTACACATAAACTTCGCGAATTGAAAGACTCAGTAAAACCATGGTCAATACTACTGAAAAATCGCATACTGACGCATAGCTACTTATTTGATGCGAAACCTGAACCAAAATGTACCTGTAATTGCAAATGGACTAAAAAACACATAATCGCAGAATGTCCATTTCTCAACTCAGAAAGATCATCATCAAATCTACCACTCGGAACAATACGTGAAATTTTAGGACCTAAATACAAAATTACTTACCATATAAATTAGCTTAAATAGATCTCTATCATAAATTTAATTTCACAAATATTCATAGATAAAATACTTAACCTTTAGGTACTAAATCGCTAATAACCAGTATTCGGTTGATGCGAAATTTGTGATAAAAAAAAAGTTGGTATCTACTACGTGAAAATATCGATTGTCTTACTCGACGACTCGACGATATTATTAAAACGAATAGCGACTAAATATACTCATTGTCAGTTTTAGATACATAATATATGAAATAAGGCAAATGAAAACATGAGCGCGTCCATACTATATTTTATTATATCAATAACAATATTGTTCAGTATTCTTATCTTCAGAAATATTTTTCATTTTGCTTATTATTATTATGTTACCTATAATTAATTTATGAACATGGGTGTTGATAAATTCGATCCCAATAAGTACGAGTATAAAAGATACAAAGCTTTCTATATCCTTTTATCGGTGAGTATATACCTTCTCAACCATTTTATAAGAGTTCTACAATATTGTGTTTATTATCTTTTTTCATTGAAAAGGTTGACCGCTCTTTTCTAGTACATACTATGCCGCCATTACGTTTCGGATTTCCGTCGTTATTGGTTGTAGAGTTAAACTTCTTTTTGTCACTTTGTTAATTAGTAACCCTATCGACTGTGAGGTTTGCTGAGTTATTCGATTTTTGAATACAAAAAAGTTAATCCCCTTGAAAGTTATCGGCAGTTTGTTGAAGTTTATTGTGAAGGTGTTTATAATTAAATTTAAAATGTATATGTATAAATATCATAAGTATTCATCATTTCTGTATTTTCTTTCAGTTCATTCCTTATTTGAGTCAAATATTTTCTGTTCCTTTTGAAATTGATTGGGTTAGAAGACAATTCGCCTATTCTCATTATTATAGTTTTCCTTTATTTATTATCCGGTTTCAGAGGATATATAACATAAAATGACCACGACGGTAACAAGATTTGTCACTCATAAACTTTCAATGTTATGTAATGGTCTTGAAATGTGCGAAAAGGTTCGTATAAAACTTTTATGATTGCATAGGAAGGGATGGTCAGCAGTTTAAAAATCAAATGACCTTAGTGGTAAACTTAATAATTTAGGATTTATAATTAGAAATTTTAAAATATTTTATGGTGAGTTAAATCCTCTACGGGCGTAGAAACAAGCACTCCGAAGGCTTTGGCAATACAATATATTTTAAGCAGAAATATATACAATTGGAAAATGTGTCCAGTTTAACTAGAAAAGAAATTATTCAAACAGCCATTTTAACTCTGAGCTATAATGTCATAAGATTCAAAAAGCTGATTTGGGAATGCCTTGATAAGTTAAGTGAGCTAGATTAAAATAATGGGAAATGAAATAGCAGACAGACTTAGTAGGGGTGGGCAAACTTTTTGTAATACCTGAACTCTCTTGTGAATTACGTTTTCAGTTTTTGAAACTATTTTTAAAACTAATTTAAAAAAAAACAAATCTATTCAAAAGTGAAAAATTACAAATTTCCAGTTCTCTACCAGATTCACACTTTCACAACTTTTACTCTCAACTTATACTGGTACATACACATTCATATTTATAGATAAAAACTGCTTAATTTACACAACCAGCATCTTTTACAACAACAATGATCTTATTGTAAACAACATTATAACAAATAAGATATGCGTTCCAAATAAACGCATTACGAATTAAATAAACAAGCTTAAATTATTATGATGTACTTTATGGAATGCGCTACAGGAAAAAAGACGTAGATAGGTGAAAGTCAGTAACAAAAATAGGGGTTCAGTCAAAGATCCTCCTAGGAACCTATAACAAAAAAAAAAAACTTGAATGTATCAACCTCAGTAAGAACAATCTACGAATATTGAGAGTAGTCTTTTTGGAGTATTGCCGTATCAATGGAGACCTAAAGATACTAAGTTTAATAGGGGGCGTAATGTTCAGATTCAGAGGATGGAACCTCTATCCACATCCTTTCGAAATGTGAGAGACTACGGAGCTTCAGAGCATTAAACCTGTAGCGTATTTAATGGAAAATAGAGATCTATCATATCTAGAGCCACCCTACATCCTGAACTTTCTATAAGAAGTGGAATTAAAATATCAGCTGTTAATTTTGAGAAGGAACAATCTGAAATATGATATATGCACGGTATATTTGAAAATATTCTGCATTCTCCCTTTTTTTCTGATATTAAAGATTCACTAAAACTATACTTATATAGGTGTGAAAGAAGAGCTGATCTAATTTCTTCCATTTATATATCTACGAGGCATATTTTCTAAGTAAGTACCGTTTTGCGATTCCGTCGCCGCAACCCCAAGGTCGGCGTTACCTACATCTCTTGTCTACGCACTGACGCCATTACAGTCTGATTCTTCATTGTGTACGTTGTTGACTGAGTGTCTAAGATGCCTCCGACAATCGTGAGTCCCGTCGATTGTGAAGTACGGGCTGTTATACGATTTCTTAGTACTAAAGGCGTAAACCGATCGATATTTATCGTGAGATCTCTGAATGTTTACGGACAAAACATTATGAGTGATGGAATGATAAGGGAATGGGTGAGAGCATGCATTTAAAAATGGACACACAAATGTGCATGATGACTAACGGAGTGGGCGTTCTTCGGTCGTTAATGAAGATTTGGTGCAGAAAGTGGACGAGAAGGTGAGAGAAAACAGACGCTTTACAATTTCATCATTGTGTGATTAGTTTCCTCAATTATCTCGTAGTGTTTTGTATCGCATTGTGACCGAGAACTTGGAATACCGGAAATTGTGTTCACGTTGGGTTGACTTTCCTTGGGCGGTACCACAATGGAGGTGAAAATTTTTTAGACCAAATTGTTACTGGTGACGAAACATTGGTGGCCTACGTCACACCAGAATCGAAAAAACAATCCATGGAATGACGACATTCATCATTACCCAAAATAGTGAAGTTTAAGCAAACAATTTCTGCCCGGAAAATCATGTGGACAGTTTTTTAGGACAGAAAAGGAGTATTGCTAGTGGAGTTTCGGCCTCGTAATGAGACAATCAATGTAGCGTCTTATTGTGAGACATTGAACAATCTGCGTCGTGCAATCCAGAACAAAAGACGTGGCAAATTGAGTACGGGTATCGTTTTGCTACATGACCATGCTCGTCCACATGTGGCTAATCGTACGAAAGATCTCATCAAATCTTTTCAATGGGAAACTCTAGATCATCCTCCCTACAGCCCTGATCTGGCCCCCAACGACTACCATTTGTTCCTGCACTTGAAGAAACACCTGGGCGGTCAGCGCAACGAAGTCAAAACAGTTGTTAGACAGTGGTTAACAAGTCAAGCGGCAGAATTTTATGAGGAGGGTATTCAAAAACTGGTGCCACGTTATGACAATTGCCTCAATATTCACGGAATTTATGTAGAATAGTAGATTAAGGTACAGGCTTTCATGTAAAAATAAAATTATTGCCATATCTTTGCACTTCTTTTTTTAATTCCAAAACGGTACTTACTTAAAAAATATGCCTCGTATATTATTATACGGACTGAAACTGCTGATTTATACAATTTTTAAGCCTAGTACTCAAAAGGATCTTCAATTTTATGTAGCACAGTATAACCAAAACTAAATTAACAAAATTGTCTACTTTTTATTCCAACAGATTCAATATGTCAGAATTGGAAATTTTCAATATCGAATATTTTGTGTCCATTCCTAGACTTGGAATTTTGACAAGTGTCATTATAAGAGATAGTATTCTAGTTTATGAACGGAGGATTCTTCATAAGTCTTCCGTTTATAAAAGAATAAACTAGAACGTACATATTAATTATTTTCTTCAATTGATTCTAGATCTCAAAATTTATCGTAATATAAAGAAACAGGAGATTTCACCAAATTCAGCACATAAATATCGGCTATAAAATAATCTCATATTATATTGCTAACCATTTTTTTTCAATTTTTCTAATTCAAACACTGACATGCAATACTTTAACTTTGGAATATTCATTTATTTACTATTATATAGTTCTCAGAAATTTATAATGATTTCAATTGAAATAATTCTTAAATACATCCCACAAATTATTACTTACAAACAATAATAATAATATTTACCATATAATATAATAGATTAAGATGTATTCCGAAACTTTTGGCATAATAACAATTTTCTGAATAACAGTTTAAAATATGTTTTGTTAATGTTCTTTTTTTCTCATTTTCAAAAATTAAATTGTATACTTTCCCAAAATCTATAATCACACATTTCAAACGAACAGTGTAAAGTTATTTTTTTTTTCTCCGAAACTTTACACAATAAACTTGTTAGGGATATCAGTCTGTAAAACCATGCTTTATTTTCTTTCGTATTCTTATATTACGAATTTGTATAATTTAAACTTGTCTATATTGAGAACAGAAAACGATATGCAAATAATATATTTGATGTAATAGCCATTTGCATCTAGTTTCTCAAACTGTCCAAGTTCAATGAATAATTTATCTCGATTTACCAGTAGCTTGTAATAAATGTTCTTTCATATCATTTTGTCATTTTGTTCTCGATGATTAGTCTTTTTTATATAAAAAGCAGGGATATTTAATTTCATATTTTCACATTCCTCAGAGTTACAGTAAACGATATCACTTATATCAATAGAATATGGAACAATGCCAAAAGGCTCTAGTTTCATCCTTTATAATTGACACCTTTTGACACTTTTAACTGGAGGCAATATTTTTCTTTTATCCTTATTATGAGAGGCTCTTATTATTCGTTTCATAAATATAACTACACGTTAGCACATTCTGAGAAAAACCCTGAAATGTAGCTTTGAGTTCTTGAGCATTTTGAAAATACAGCACACTACAACAAAAATAGCAATCATTCATATGGTTTATTGGCTTGCCTCATTTCATAAGCTTTTTGTGCACTCCTTGACTCGAAACTCGAAATTTTGTAAGCTTTGTGCAGTTCTAGAATTTGTCTTATTGCCCTATTTGCATTCCGAAATATGCATGATAAGCTTGTTTTACAAAATTAGGTATATTATTTTTTTCCTGTTTTCTTTGCAAATTTACCACATATGTAGCAAAAGTGATATGGGTTAAAATCACAAACTTTACGTAAAGAGCTCATGTGTTTCCTCTAAACTATATAAAGTGAATAGTTCAAGTATTATATATTATAATCAACGTTTTGATTATGCTAATATGACGTTTTTCTTTCAACCGCTCTTTCTCATTCCAGTTAAAAAGATGTTTACAGCAAACTATAAAATATGTCACTGACAGTTAACAATCACTATAAAGTAGGGTGCTAGAACTGAATTTGTAATAATATCAGAATTTTTAAGTACTTCGATAGAAAATGTTTTAATAATTTCTTTAAAAAATCCGTTTTCCTTGCCAAAACTTACGGAATATTTCCCAAACTATAAAACTATCAAAAAATTATTGATAATATATTAAGAGATTATGTTATTTCCAATCCTTATTTGTTATTGTTGATTATATTGAAGAGCTAATTATAGGGATATTGTAAATTACGTGGTGCACCCTCCTTTTTTCTATATAATGATATATATCAATAACCAAATAAAAAAATATTGATGGGCATTAGAGCTTCTTGTGTTCCAATTATAACTTACAATTCACACTATTAATAGCAAACATTCTCCGCAACTTTTTGAAATTATTTTCTTAATATTCATATTCATTTGTACCATAATGATCGTTTTTATGATCCTTATAACAGAATATTCTTTTTCTTTATTTTATATTACAGCCCAAAATGCCAATAAATGTAACTAAATTAATACAAAGGTTTATTAAACTCATAATACAAACTAAATGACAAATTTAGAGACTTCTAAGATATAATTTGACTCAAATAGAAGCAATTTCATTAGAGTGAAACTTTTGCGTGTGCGATACGAAGAGAGGTGCGTTATAATCACGTGTGGGTATAGGACCACATACTCTTGCAACAAATATAATATAATAATAAAATAAATGATATAATGAATGTTAATGTTTTTTGTACTTGAACAGTTTTCTATAATAATATTTGGAAATTGCTACGATCAATGCTCAAATTTCGTAATGCTTACAATTAAAAAGTAGATTTATCGAATTTTCACACGCCAGTTTGTTCAATGGAGAATAATTTTTACCCCTTTTATCTGAAATAAATATTGATCTATCAATTAATAGTTTTTCTGCCAACAACATACAATGTTATTTAAAAGTACTCTTCCTTCCCTTGCCATATTAACTAATATTGAAGTTTGTTAAGAAAATAAAATTTTTGAGTTCCCTACTAGTAATAATAGATGACGTATTTGTGGAAAATGTCGTCAAAAGGTCACTGGAATGAAAAATTTTCAATGAAACCCTCTAGAAAGTGACAACTCCTCTTAAAGGTAAGAAAAAACCTATTCAATAATACTAATCCTATAAATTAATGCAATTGAAATTTGAAATTTAGTCATCGTCAAATAATCGAACGTTTTTGTAATAATTGTCTAATTTTTTTCACATTCAATAATTTGTGCATTATTGACAAACGATGGACTATTTTAGGAAATTTGAAAATTTTAAAATTTCTGTACATTCAATAATTTATTCAACTGTGAGGTGAACATTTAAGTGCTTCAATAATCGAAATAGTACGTGCTTCAAGTGATAAAGTGTTAATGATCTTAAAACTAAACAAAATATTATTGCAGCTCAACGCATTTGAGTAATGAAAGTTTTACCAATCGAGCTGTTCGAGGGTAGTATTAATAATGCTCAACATACAGTTTCTAAATTTCAAAAGCCTATGTATAATCGTTCCAAGAATAAGAAGAGGAAAATGTTTTCTAAAAAGAATTTACTTTATCTTCGCTAGGAGATGTTTCTATCCAATTATACCTACTTTAGCGACACCCCAGCAAGAAACACTATTTGATGAAAGAGTGAAAAATATATTCAAGTCTTTTCTAGAATACTTCAAAATAGCAAAGAGCCCAAAGTCATTATTTTGGTAAAAACTTGATTAATTAACACATTGTCAATATTTTATAGAATTAGAATTTTTATACATGATTATACATTATCATGATGTATATATATTATGTATGTATGGTTTTATATTCACAGAAAGATGCTGTAGATACATAAATATTGAGTAGAAATACAGAGATTCGTTGATACGTCTTTGCCCATATGCATATCCTCCATACCACTGGCCCATTCCGCTATTTCTAGAATTAGTTTTCTAATTTCAACCGTCTCGTGTGTCTAGCTAGTACTCACTCACTAAAGACACTACTTACACTAGCACTACACCAAAACTCATAATTAAACTGTCTTACGCGCATTTCGATGCCTAAATATCGTCTCCAGGGACTGAAAGTAAACTATTCAAAACTCGCAAACCTAGTTTCAAAAATGGTGTTGAGAATGATACATGGAAAATATTTCAACAAAAATTTCACGAATCATATACTTTTTTCCACGTTATGTTCTGTACGGCTACAAAAAGTTTCTTAAACACTTTCTACTTTAAAATGACGACGTATCAGTCAACCTCCTTTTCGAGTTAAGACTAGAACTTGTGTCCGTTCCGGCTGGAGACTCGATGTATAGTTAGTTTATTCATAAATCATTGATACAATGAACCAATCGATTGGCCAAATTCCATACATAAGCGTATTTAACATTAGAAGAATATAGAAGAATGAATTTTTATTTATTTTTGTTTGTAGTGGCTTGTCATTACGTGCTTAATACAAAATCACTTCAAACTTCACTTGATCAATCAATTTCAAATAGTAATAAAATTCAGATTTGTTGATTCGAAGTATATATTTCATTCTCTGTTAATATCAGTGAATACAGTAATAAGTTTTTTTGATGTTTAATTATAATCTTTTGACAATAGAAAATACATTAGGCTCATCTTTATAGGAAGTAAAGTAATATACCAGCCACATATTAGAATAAAAATTATGTTCACGTTAATTTTTATATTACTTGTACTATTTATACTGTATTGATTTTGCAAGAATTTTTATTACTCTGCCTTTGGGAATATACATAATATAATCAAGGTTGAAAACTATTGTGCAAAGTGTGACTTATCTTTGGATATTTTTGAAATTTCCTTAATGGTTAACAACTTATTATGATTAGATTTCGATGTCGATCAAAGCTTCGAAATAGTAAGATAAATACGACATATAGTGAATTACTAGAGGTTGAGTGAAAAAGCGAAAGTCAAAATGATACTTTTTGGATTGTAGCTTCATGACTAAATGTTATTATGGGGCATATAAAAAATTGAAAGGAAAATTCACGTTTCACTACTAAGGCTGAAGGAAAATTCGCTTGCATAAGAAAAGAATTAATTCACAAAAGACAAAATCCAAAATAGCCATTTTAAATAGTTAGAAAATGCACTGATACACTTTCGAACTTAGTCATAATTCATCACAAATCTAATATTCATTATAAACTGAATTAAGAACTTACAGAAGTCGTTAAACCCAATAATACTCTAATTGGGAATAATTCAGGGATTTATAAAAGGTACTTATTTGTTTAAGCCGCGAGAGTATATAATAAAGGCATTCAAGTTTGTTATATAACTACTTTTTATTTAAAACGTTTGGAACTCAGATAAGTTATATCGCAGTTAGATAAGCGTAACCTAGTTTTTAGAAATATTTCAATCGATCGTGTAAGATACCCAGAAGTGTAGTCCAAAAGACACAAAATTTTAATTCGAAAGTGTTAGTATGGTTGACGATATTTTCTCGTGGTCGTTCTCCAACATACATTTTTTTGTCCTTTCTATAAACGCCAAAATATATGAAAAAGAGATTAATGCAGTCCACAAAAAAAAACATCCTGGAGGAAATTTTTTATATTTGACAAATATGGCAACTGCTCATTATGCAAAGTACGTTTTGGGAGCTTTTGCAGAGTTAATTGAGAGCGTTTATTGAGACGTCTAGGAATTTTCTTAATGTGCCTCAATTGACGACAATTGAACGTTTTTGGCGAAATTTTAATTGAAATGTGTATTTTAAAGGCTGAGAAGAAACATTAAAAAAAAAAAGAATTTTGTGCAAACTCCGGCAACTATTAAAAACAAAGATTAGGAAAACGCACTGATTCAGTTATATATAAATTGATTGCAATTATTGTAATTATAATCTAGTCGCTATTCTATCTAGTCGTCGAGTAAAATGCAAATAAATAAATTTAAAAAAAAACAGTATGTACAGATCTTTGTCCCCACACCTCTAGTTTTGTCCCATTTTTCATTGATTTATCTTTTACAACTTTAATAGGAATATTTGTATAGAGCGAAGCTACATCTAACAAAATAAATAAAATATCTTTCAAATAATTAAAAAATATGGGAAGAGGATACCTAGATCGAATGTCTTCATAATGTACTGATGATAAGGCTCTCGGTATTATTTAACTGCATCATCTACTTGAGTGCTACATGATAAATTCGGATTAAAAACTTTATTTCATAGAGAAATTGGTAGAAGTATTCCACTGACTTCACTATCACGAAAAGTTCTCTTCTCGTGACACAGTAGTTTCGTTCTAGTTTCGAGAGAACTTTACTGAAGCATCCCAGCACTCTTTCTTGCCCTCCTTGGATCTATGACAGCACTCCTCCATTTTCTACGCTACTTACATCAGTGTCAAAAATTGAGTCTACATCTGGAATTGCATATTCTAATATAGGTGCCGTGGTCTCTAATGTTTCGAACGCTGTTAGATACTCTTGATCCCATCTTGCTCGTTCTGTGAGTCGAATTAGTAACTTGGCTATATCTTCAAATTATCTTTAGTTACTTTCATTACTATGTACAAAGTCCAAGGAAACTCCCTGCTTGGTGTTTGTCGGTTGGTTACGGTCATCGGCTAATGGGGGCAATTATTTCTAGATACACCGCCACTTCTTCATTGCTCACTATATGACCCAGATAGGTGACTCGGATTTGGAATAACTGACCCTTTTTCGATTGATATGACTTTTATATTCTTCAGATATTTGTTAAATGTCTTCCCCAATACTACAATGTCGTCTTATCTTTCCAAGATAACCCTCTCAAATGTCGTGTGTGCATTACATATCAAGAATGGCATGACATTAAATTGCCATAGTCCAGATCTGGTGGTTAAAATAGTCTTCTCTTTGGCCATTTCTACTGCCATTATCCAGGTACAACGTAGAAAACAGCTAGCTGCAAGCTAAAACATATTGTGTATCGCCAATTCAAGGCAGAGGATAGCTGCCTTTCTTCGTAACGTGAACGATAGTCCACGCAGAATCTCGCAGTTCGATCCTTTTTCTTAACGATCACTACTGGAGACAATTATAGACTAGCAACTAGTAATCTGCGAGCTGATTGTTTGATTGGCTTGGCATCAATAGTATCGATTTTGTGATTTACAGCTTATGTTCTACAAGTATTTCTTTCCTTTGGTAAGAATAAGTCTTGATATTGCAAGAGAAATTCTCTCTTTCCACTTTTCTCAGTTCGATTCAAAGATTTTCTAGCTACTGATATCATCTATTCGAATCGTGGGTATTGTCAGTTGTTATTTGGCGGACTTTAGACGTTACTGATACGCAGAGTTCAGCCCTGGTTTGCCTCTTTAGTACATCTAATGCATATATACATCTGTATATACAATAAAAATTAGGAATTATGTACATAGTATTAGGTACACTTATTTTTAATTGAACATTATACAAAAAATACATTATTCATAAATTAAATTATAAGAAATCATAATATTCTTCGTCATCTGAGGAACTGTCATCTCCTCTTGACGTTATAATTAATGATTCGACGGTCCGATCGATCAAGTAGTCTTCTTTAACGACATGCTGGACTGCTTTTCGCCAGTTCACCTCCTTAATGGGTTAATCCTTTCACTTGCGCCCAATAAGTTCTATAGGATTTAGTTCGCAATGATATGGCGGTATACGCAGCACAGTTACACTATATTTTTCTGCTATATCTTCCACGACGTATTTCAAAAAACGATGTTTGTGCAGATTTGCTATAGCTAATAGTTCTTTTCTTATTAAATTATCTTCGATTTCAATACTTTTGATGGTTAACCAGTAATAATTTCTTGTTTTTTCCAAGATGAAGTTGGAGTGTTCTCTATGCGTCGAGAATGATAACTTGCATTATCCATAACTACTACTGAATCAGTCTGAAGATATTTTATCATTTCATTAATATAGTTTTCAAAAACATCCGAATCCATGTCCTCGTGGTAATCTTCCGTATGGTACGACTAAAAGTTTAGCAAACCTTCTTTTAAAAATCGCTCTCCGCTTCCAATATGGACGATTATTAGTCTTTTCCCTTTACCTAAAGGTACCTTAATACCCGTTGACAGGCCTTCCATGAAAGCTTGGCGAGCACTGATTATATTTTTGTCTTACTATATTTTTGGTACTGTATAACCTTCATTAATCCATGTCTCATCAAGATAAAAGATTTTCTTCTGCTCTGTTCTGTACTGCTTTATACTTCTTAAGTAATCTCGTCGCCATCAAACAATTTCATCGCTTTCTAGTAAAAGTGCTTCACGGTTATGCTTATCCCAGGCAAAATCCATATTTCTCAAAGTGGGAACTTTTCTTCGAATTACACTTTTGGTGACTTCATCAAGGACTTTTTTCTGGTCTGCCTTTACTTTTATTGGGAGTTTCCACTTGGCCTGCTATCTTTCTCCCCCGCAATAATTTAAAAACGGTGGACTTTCCAACTCCAGTCATTCGGGAACATCGGTCGACAGTTTCTTGTACAGTAAATATCTACTGATAGTGGAGAATTATTGGAACATCTTCTCGTTGGTGTAAATGTCGCCATTTTATTGCTAATCTTATAATACTGTGAACAATATTTACGGCTTAACAGCAAATACTGATACGTTAAAGTAAACAAATATACTTATAAAGGTCTAAAAATTTTGGATAAGGCACCATTGCCCTTACGGCGCATGGTTAAGCCGAATCTAAAATAGGGTTGGAATTAGGCAGAGGCACTAATAGAAGGTTAAACAACGGTACCTGTTAAACGCAAAAGGTAACTGTATAATCTACTACCTAAGTAATCCCTACACAATATTTCAAGATCTACAACTATGACCGACACCGAAATTGAGCCGAACAGGACGGAATTCCCCATTTTATTGCTCTATACATTTCCGAAATAGACTATAGTGACATGAAAAACAGAGCACCCAGTATTCATAAATTCAATATATCAAGCTTTTGTCTGTATTTGTCTTTGGGTTAGGTAAATGATTCATCAAATTTCGAGAAAAATCCGATCGCTAGAGAAAAAGGAGGATAAATTAATATTTAGTCGATACCTTATGCACTCAAATATACGTCGGGACATACTCCTAATAAAATGGTCGATATCCTATTTGGGAATCCCATACTAAACATTCTGTACCTCATGAAGAAGTGTCGTTAGAGTCTGTACAAGATGGATTAATGTCCCCCTAGTCTCGTGTTTTATAGATGAAGAATTAGGAAATCTGGGAGCCAAGGCAAGAAATCGGCTCGATGGATCTCAACATAAAGCATTGTTATTTTGCACAACTACATGTAGTTGTGTTGAAGAATCTGACCCAAAATAATTTCATTCTATTGAACGTCCCAATTTAATAGTTTTCCGCACTAAGCTAGTCAATCATATCGGTGCCTAGGATAGGGAGGTAGGGCAAACTGAGGATGGTATGAACTAAGTTTAACATAGCATTGTTCTTCCATGCTCTGTGAGCTATTCCGCAATTGACCTAGTAGACGGGCAGTAGTGCCTTGGAGCTTGAAGTTGCGATCTTAAAGTAGAGTCGTTCTTCTAACAGAATCTATACCTCTAACTGATCGTATACGGCATCCTTGGTTCCGTATCTATATACGTACCCACACTTCTGTGCATCCTAGAACCTATTTCTCTAAAGTAGAAAACCTTCGTTCGTAAGCCTATTATACTTTCCTCTCTCGCCTTAGGCAAGATAATCAAATTGACGTAGCTTAACAATATATTGTATAACGATGCAGTGCGAATTTAAGCCATAAAACAGAATTACCGCGTCACTTTTTAGTGAAAACTGTCGATAATACTAAACCACTCTACAGATATAGTTGAAAAAACGATCATACTCTATCCTGACTAAACAAATATATTCCTAGACATTTTTTTGCTAATAAATTCATGAGTATCGGGTGTTTAGTTTTCAATTGAAAATTGAAAATTGAAATGGTTTTCATATTGAACAGAAATATTTAATTTTGGATAAAAACAATGTACGCCCTATTCTGAATTAATTGTACACTGGTCACTGCATATGTACTGAAGCCTAACGAACGGAATAAGTATGATGAAAAATCATCTCCATGAATCCAATTAATGATCACTAAGATGCGATGAAGCCGAAACATCACAATGGTATCAAGAATATCAAACTATGGATGAGAATGGTCATACCCCTAGTTACAATTTCATTCTCGCCGATATTGTGGTGAGTGAAGAAATGACCAGGAAATGGAACACATGTTTCATTTTGTTAAAAATATTGGGTAACTCTCCACTTTTCTCTATTTACTATTCTTCAGTTGTATACCAATTCTGGACAATTGTAGACAGGTTTAGAAAAACTTTTACTAAAAACTACCGTAGGGAAATTGCGGACGCGGGATAAATACGATCTAGAAAGTATCTACTCATTCCTTCCCCCCGCGCCAGCCGATGCTGTCATCTGTTTCTTTCCGCCATTTTAGTGCCAAGCAAAAACTTACGACAGCCGGCTCCGCACAGTTTGAAAGGTAGGTAAAATTTAAAAAAACAGTGTATATTGATCTAATTTTTAGTGTTTTTTAAGTCGAGGGACAGGTTTGTATACTAAGTGATGGTAAAAAGTGATATTTGCCTTGCAGGGGTAAATACGGACGTCCGCAATTACGCCTAATTCAATAAACTATTATGAAATTAATCAATAACAGCTCATTTTTAGATGCCTCGGAAATATATAAGAAAAAAAGAACAATCATACACCATCAAATCATTACGAAAAGCTGTGCAAGAAATAATAGACCAGAAGATAACTTTTCATCAGGGGGAAGAAAAATATGGTATTCCTAGAGCCACTTACTACTTTGTTTGACCAAGTGAAAAAAGGCAGTGTTTCTACAATACCAAAGATAGGTAAAAAATCAGTCATGTAAGGCTTTCTATGGGATAACAATACCTACTCTGAGAAAGATAGCTTTCGATTTTGCCACCGCAAACAACATAAAACATAATTTCAATAAAGAAAGTGGTATGGCAGGAAAGGATTGGTATTACAATTTTTTGGCTAGACATCCAAATATATCACTTCGAAGGCCTGAAGCTACTTCCATAAATAGAATTACCGCATTTAATGAAGAAGAAACCGATATTTTTTTGTAAAACTGAAAGCTCTCACGATTAAATACAAATTTAAATCTGATTCAATTTACAATATAGATGAAACTGGGATTAGTACGGTACAACGCAATTCCAGGATTTTTGCATCAAATGGACTAAAACAGGTTGGAAAATGTACCAATGCAGAACGTGGTTCTTTAACTACAGTTATGAATTGCTTTAATGCTAGAGGCTCGTACATTCCACCATTTTTTATCTTTAAAAGAAAAAGGATGAATGCTCAGCTTATGAAAGACAGTAATAGCAAAATGGTAGCTTGTGTTTCAGGCTCTGATTGGATCAATGAATCGATATTTGTTAATTGGCTCCAGCATTTCAAAGAATTCGCTAAGCCATCGGCTGACAATCCCATTTTGTTACTTCTAGACAACGACGAGAGCCATATTAGTCTGAAAGCTTACGAGTTTTGTCGTAAAAATTTTATCCATTTTGACATTGCCTCCACATACATCGCATAGAATGCAGCCATTATACTTGACCTTTCATGAACCACTAAAAACAGCATACAAAAGAGAATGTGAAACCTATATGGTTAACCATCCTGGAACAAAAATTACAGCATTTGATATTGTTGGTCTTTATACAAAAGCTTTTAACCGATGCTCGTCTATTGATAAAGCTATAAATGGCTTCAAGAGTGCTGGAATTTTCCCACTTGATCAAGATAAATTCAAGGGCACTTTCGAAAGTTTCGGTGATATAATTACACCAGAAACTCTATGTGATACCAGCCATGTGGATCCTGATCATAATAGCCAAAGAGAGTTTCATAGCGAATCTCAAATTAGTGATGCAGCTGTTAACAGCATTCCTAGTGAAGTAAAATCTCAACAAGAGTCTCAGCCCTCTAGTAACATAAACATTATCGATGAATCCGTTCCCAATGTACTTGATCAAGACGAAATAAATGAGAATAATGCTATAAGTGAATCTGATTTAAACCAAAGTAGGACAAGTCAAACAAGTCAATCTTCATCAGTACCGCTTAGTGATTTAATAAAGGTCCTAACTCTACAAATTCGTCGAAGCACACCGGAAAAAAAGAATCTAGAAGAAAAGAACAGAAGAAATTAGATAAGAAAAGAAAAGCCTAAGAAAAAGAAAATAAAACAACGTCTAATAAGCAAAAAAAGTCACAACTTTCTACGGGAAAAGGATCAAAGGGTGTAAGAAATCTGAATAATTTTGAAAATGAAGGAAATGTTGATTACTTTTGCATTTATTGTCAGGAAAAGTACAGTGATCCACCCGCCGAAGACTGGATTATGTGTTCAAAGTGTAACAAGTGGGCTCATGAGAACTGGACTGCAGGAAATTCTTCTAAAGGCTTTACTTGTGATTTTTGTCTATGATGTGGACCTAGTCCGTAAGTACCCTATGCTGTCCGTAATTAACTCAGGGTCAGGCCGAATTTACCCCGAGCGCTACGGGTAAATACGGACAGACAAGGTTTTGTTTTTGCTAATAATATTTAATAAGTATAATTATTTCTTTAGATGTATAACTAAAGATTAATCATTAATAAAGACAGACTGATTATTACTGATAGTACGAATGTAGCGCGTTATTTCCTTTCCGAAATTCTAGTTAGTGAGGAAATCATTAGGAAAAGTGAAACAATTGTTAGTGTTATACTAGTGTACTAGAGTTATACTAACACTGAAATGCCCAATAGGTCAGTAAAATTTGGATTTCATTCTCCAGTCAGTTGAATCCTTGGCCCAGTTGAACTAAAGTTTCATAAAATGCAACATTCGACTACATTGTAAATTTAATAACTAGAAAATCAATGTGTTGTGCTGCACAGTTTCGAATTTTGAAACTTAAGACATATGGGACGTGCTCTGAAAACTAATATTTCCACATATTAGTAATTTCTCTAATGAATTTGTGGGGGTACAATTAAGTATCTGAAGTACATATTCAAAGCTTTTAATTCCAATGGTAGACCAATTTAGTCATATTAAAACATATTTCTAAATATAAAGTAAATACCTCTACTTAAATGAAATGAGATTGAAAACCCAATCATTATTTTAATACATATTACAAACGTACCAATTTCCATAGTGGAAATTTTTCAATCAATTGCTAATATCATTTAGTGTGAGTAAAAAGCAATAGATAACCGCTGTGTAATTAAGTTCCAATCAATTCAATTATTGAAATTTTATTCATTTCATCAGGTATTACTTGATTACAATATAAACTGTCTGAACGTATTTACATATTTCACTCAACAAAGTTAAACTTTCTGCTTTCAAACTCTTCTGCAAATTTCAGAACTCCATTTTTGGTCCATTTATCACAAGTCCAATATTCGCTTCAAACTAAATCACGTAGTTCAGGGGTAATTTGAAAATTTTCATAAAATTTAAGCTACTATCACTCTTGGACTGAGCTTGACTTTCATTGTTCCGTTGTTTACATCATAATCAAAAGCGTATTGTGGAAATTTGGGATATTTTTTAGTTGGTTTTGTTTTGATGTGGTTAGGTCGATTATTGATCGAGTAAGGAACAATTAATCAAAAAAATATGATTTTTAATAAATATATAGAATAGATGTGTCAATATATATACATAGATAAAGAAATTATATTTTTAGATCACCGAAGAGATGAAGGAAAGGAGGCAATTTATCAAGTTACCTAGCCGTCCATTATTGCCCATTTTCACAAAATTAACACAACGTTATGCCAAACTTTCTTAATACAATATTTTAATTTGATGAGACAATTCTCAAGACAAAGCGTTTTCAATTGAATTATTATTGCGATTCTAAGAACCTACTACATAAAGAACAGAAACATTTTCAATATAAGTTTAGATGTAGGTTAATAAAATGCTCTTACATAACTGTTGGTTAATACATATACATATAGAATTATGAACATTTGTTGCTGATATTTATCGGAATGTAATGTCACTCTGATAAAATTTTAATTACCATTAATTAAGCACTAATAAATTAAAATTAAGTAGGCACTAGTGAATTATCAAAATAAAAACACTATAATATATATGTTAAAAGAAAGTATCACAAGGGATATTGTATTTTGTGTATTGAATCTATTTTCATTTTAAAAAATCAAATCTTAAAAAAGATTTGATATTAATGAAATGTAAATTCTTGACTTTGGTAACCCCTGTATAATATATTGATGTGTAAGTTAACCTTGTTCGTTACATATATGATCTAGTTAATTTTAATTGTATATATATATGAATTATGAGGAAGTATTTCCCAATTAGATTATGAACGGTTTCTTATTGGGAACGTGGCAAGAAAATACCAAAGTAGACTAACTTTAATATATTTTCCGAGCTTATACTTATGTATTCGTCTTCTGGGAAATAATTAATTAAGATTTCTGGTGATTTTTTATATTATTAAAGCTTGTAAAAATTTTTAAACTCATTGAATTTCAAATTCATTATTCAAATTGACGGTGATAGAAATATTGATTAATTGAAATATTGATTCTGGTTACTATAGGAATTTTCATTAATTTTTGATTTTGTATGACGTTGAATTTTTATAGATTAGATAATATAGCCGGCGAAGACTTGATTTTAGGTCTTTTCTGTTTCAAATTTAGTTTTTTCAATAATTTTTAAAAGATTCTTGAATGTTCATAATTGAATCAATGATTTTTTGATATTTCATGGTTCGTCAACGCAATTTTATTTTTTTTTTATTCAGAGGTCTGCCCTATGTAGACAGCGTCACAATTAGTACAAGGCACTTCATATATAATATTACTTCTTTTGTTTTTTGAGTTTTAGATTTCAATTTAGTGAAATATTCGGATAAAGTATTATGTCCTTTATGACTTTATGACTATGTCTGTTCTGTTTTTAAATTGATTGTAGTGTCTGTTTATCCTTTTCTTGAATATGTTGTTTATTATTTTTTCCAGATAATTATTTTCCTTCGATACAGTTTATGCTTTTTAAATAGCTAAGGATGTAAATTCATGATCTGATAGTTGGATAGATCTAGCAGCCAAACTTATTATCACTAATCTTTTATGTGACCTAGGATGACATGAATTCAAGTTCAAATATCTTGATGGCCATATTGTTAATTTTATATAATGTGACATAATGAAAATTGATTTTATTATTTTCTTCGATTTCGATTGTGAATTTTTTGTGAAGTTTTTTTATGATAAAAATTGAATTTTTTATCAATTTTTTCAATTTGATTCTTTGGTACAGCAGAAATACAATCATCTACATATCGGAAAAACAATGGAATATTTCTATCAAGTTTGCTTAGAACCGTTTCCTCGAGATCTTCCATTACCAATTGTGCTATATAACACTTAAAATTGAAGCTCCCATAGCAAAACCATCAATTAGTATATTTCATTTTCATATTTGGAAAATTTTGTTGTAAGTGTGAGTTCTATAGCTTCTATAAATTCGTTTTGATGTATTTCTGTAAATTCTTTAATTTTGTCCCATTTTTATTAATATATTTTTCACAATGGTAATAGAAATATTTGTATATAAAGAAACCACATCTAATAAAATAAATACATATTAGTTAGGAATTTTTATACTTTTACTTTTTCTTTGAAGTGCTATGTGTTTTTGATATAGTATTTGTTTTGATATAAAATTGAAAAATATTTTGAAAAAAATTTTGAAATGTCACGTTCCCAAAAAGAAAACGCTGAAATAGTATTATATAGTCCAAATTTATCGTTTTGTCAATACGTTGACATGAAATAGATATTAAAAATTAAATTGTTTATTTATTTATTATTGAACAATATCAATAAATATTATTTCGACAATGTCTTGAATTCCATTTTTTTTATAATCATTGAAAAGAAGAATATCTCTGTGTGATATTTGAGATCGTATTATCATTTTTACTAGAGTTCTTGTTAGAATCCATTAAAGTTTAAGTGCCCTCTATATTTATTTAGGTCATGTTGAAATAGTTCGATCTATATAAACTAAACGTAATAATTGTCAGTATTTGTTCAGTAATTTCATAATTTGTGACAACAAAAGAACCTTTCAATTGATGATTTGTGTTTCATGATTTTGTTTTATTTTGCAAGCAGGTCGCATCTACCACTGGGGTAATTAACGACAGGAATTATGAGTGCGTTATATTTGTGGTTAATATGTTTGTTCTATAGTGTTATTAAGGTTATTGTCTTAATTGTTGATATTAGGTGTTGTGTTTTGCATAGTCCACATTTTGAAGGTTGACTGTTGGTAATTAAATGAATGTGGGTAAGTTTAATGTGGCCTATTCGTAACCTAGTTGATTTAACTTTCGCTCATTAACTGCGATCAGGGATTCAGCTCCGATTTTACCTCGCTTAGCCTCGATTTCGATGTATCCCCCTCGTTTTGCACAGTTTTTGTACTTTTGATTCAATTATACGTTATAAACTAACATTTCCACTCCACCCGCGGTTTAACTAATCAGTACCTGTCCAGCATTGTAGTCAGCTTCTTCGTTTTCTCCTGGGCCAGTATGAGGAGTAACCCAAATTATTCCCACATAATTATTAATTTCTTATAACTGCTAATTATATAAAATAAGTATGAGAGTCTGTATTATGAGGGATCTTTAAGGATTTTTTGTTGTGATGTGAATGATTGCTTGCAGAATAGCGTGTAGTTCTCCAGTACAGACGCTGCTTTTTTCAGGTAGTTTAAATTGTAGTGTGCTGTTTTTTATGCATCTGTATAATTGTGGAAACTTATCAAGTCAAGAGGTAAATTCTTTTCTAATCAGCATATTGCGAATGTCCAGTTTGTTAAATTTGCAGTGTAGTGTCGGTGGGAGGGATATTGATCGACCATGGAGGAGAAGTTTTAATTGTGTTGGGAAGGATATTTGAGCATACGATACGGAGTTGTGTTAGAATTTGACTGGCTTTTACATAAAAATGTGCATCTGTATTGGTGTTAGTTGAAGATGTAATTTTGTAGCGATAGTGCTGTGTGTTGGGAGTAAATTATATTTTGCTGGCTTCTACCGCATATTAAATGGCTAGGTATTCTCTTCGAAAATGTAGAGGGGGTGCTTTATAAATAAATTGATAAAAACAATACGATCGATTTTGAAATATATATTTTAGAACATATAAATAAGAATTTAGTAATAATAAAACTGAAGTCTCTAATTATTCGAATTTTTTATTCATAGATGCAGCCCCCTTTTGCTGTTATTATTTCTGTGCTCATTTTGGCATTTTCTGACATAATTTCGATGAATAATCATCGTCTATTTGGTTCCAATCATTTTTCGGGATATTGCAAAAATGTAAAGTGGAAGTGGGACACAGTTTTCTGACTCCCTATCAAATTTGTCCCACCACAACTCGATCAGTTGGAGGTCGAGCGACTATGACGGCCAAATCATTACTTTCAGTACATTCTTCTTTTCCAATTCTTCCAAATACTCTTTGCACAGCTTCGAGGAATGCTTGAGATCGTTATCATACTGAAAGATAAATTTTCTGTCCATCAAGTGCTGGCCAGAACATACTACATTTTACCTTAATATTTTTTTAGTCTACTTCCTTCAGAATCCTTTCAATTTTTACCAGGTCTCTAGTCGCCGTTCCTCCAAAACATCCCCAAACCACTACCAAGCCTCCGCCGTGTTTCACAGTCGGGATTACACATGGATCTAACATCCATTCTACCATTAACTTGCGCAAAAACACACTTCTCTTAGACTCGCAAGCCTCAAAGTTTGACTCATCACTCCATAAAACTCTCTTTCACTCTTCATGCGTCCAATTATTATGTTCTTTAGCCCACTGCAACATTTGAATTTTATTTTGACGTCTTAAACGAGACATGTTCACTGCCACCCTTCCAAAAACGCCATCTACTCTCAATCTCCTTTTCACTGTAGAAGTTATAAAAGGAAAATAATTGTTAGAGATATAAAATTTAATAAGTCATGGATTCCTTTGATGTGGTGAGAGAAAAGTCGGGTTCTCCATCTTCTTCTCCTAAGAGCTTCAATTGTTTAATAATTTCCTTGTTTGTTTTAGCGCATTTGGTCTTTATTTGACGATCGGAGGTATGTGTATGTATTTTAGAGAAGAGTTGCAGTAGTTTCAGTATATCATGGGTATAAGCTTTTGCTGCACTAGGGAGTCAGCTAATCCTTGTATGTTGGGATGAAGGTGAAAGTTGAGATAATAAGAATGTTGTTGGAGTATAGTTGAATTAAAGTTAAGTGTTAAGTTGCAGGTGCATGCATTATTATGAAAAAGCAGTTGTTACCAAATATTTCATTGTTTTCCCTGCTCCGTTTATGGTAGAGATAAGGCTTGAACGAAAATATAAAAACATACGGAAACCCCGAAAGCCATATTTTTAATTACATAAAATATGCTTTATTAGGATCAACTAATACTATGGCTGAATTAAATTCTCCTTCTCAGTTAAATACACATATAATTAAAATGTTCCGAAGAATTGGTATTTATTGTCAAAAATGATTAACTGTAATACATTTGAATTGGCTCTCGCAGACATGACGAAAGCGATACTTCCGATAACGGTTGGATACTTTTTGGACTTTTTGACTGAATTAGATGTAACTGTCCTGAGGCATACTTCTTTCAGTGAAGAATCGCAACATGGTTAAGATACTGGAAGGTTCAAATAATAAAGGAATAAATAAGTTGTTCGGGACATTTATGAAAATTGAAATATTTCAAATATTTTTAAAGTACAATCAAAGTAATAATAAACTGTAGTTAAAACCTTGGTAAAGATGTAAAGTAGTGCCTGGTAATTCATATTTTCTTGTGTGGCAACCGGTTCAGCAACTCTTCATTTTAGCAGATAAAAGCAATGAAACTTTGACAAAGATGGCAAAACTTCTACATGGTAAGTTTTTTTTGGAAATATTACAGAGCATCTATAATTTTTTACTATGCGCTTCCACTGCAAGCATTGCTGGCATAAAAATCAAATAGGAAACCGCTTATCGTATGAAGTTGCACGATACATATGGGCTGAAAGAAATATATTCATTCATTAATGTAATATAACATAGATTAAATTAAAATCTTCAACTATAAACTTCACTCATTAAATAAAAAATGATGGATAGTCATTTTTATACATATTAACCATCGTAAACAGAAGCATAGCTTAAATTTGATATACTAACAAAAATCACTGATAAATGCAAGTCGATTATTTCTATTGCAGCCAACATAAAATGACCACTTCTAGTGTCCTAATAAACCAATAAATTAATTTTCTACTTTATGTGGGAAGATACAAAAATGAAAAGAATTTAATTGAGGATATACATATTCTCAACGGTTATAATAGAAATGTAGCAGATAAGTTGATTAATCGTCGAACGTTTAAGAAATCTCTTACCGAGATTTTTCCGGAATCTAAATAAAAAGCAAAAGAAAAGATTAGAAGATATTTCCGACGAATTAATTTTAAAGTTCGTTTATAAATCAGACATTACTTTGAAATAATTGTTAGGTAATGGTCCTACTACATATTCACCAATAAGACCTCCCCACACATGCAACGACCATCTAGTTTGACTGTATGTCACTATGTGATATGGATTAGATAAAGAATAATAGTAAAAATTTTGCCTGTTAAAACAACAATTAAATGTGGCTTAAACTCCAAATAGAACATAGTCGAAAAAGTCTCTCTATTAATTCACTTTTCATAAAGCCCACCTACAAAATGCTAACCTTTTTTTACAATCAATATTTGGATTCTTTGCGCACTATAGTAGGCTCCGTTCTTGTTCGCTAAAAAAACTCCCCACACTTGTGTGTGGGTTATCAGTAACTGTCAGGTCATGTCATTGTCAAATATCAGTTTTTGACAAATAAATCATAGCCAAATCACAATTATTTGTTAAATAGGTACATAATCATTGATTTGATCACGATCCTCATATAAAATATTAGATGATTTATTCAAAACAACCGAGAAAATGATGTATTGTAGTAGGGGAGCCCAAGCCGGGATTTCAGGATTTACTGAAGCGGGGAAATATACAGGAGGATACCTTGTACCCAGTACCTCCACCAAATATGAGCACCGGTGAAATATCAAAGGTCAGATTAATAAAAAAATATTAATCATCATAATTTGTCGAGCGCGTCAGATTAAAGTAAGGTGAATTATTAAAGTATTTCACTAAGATGATAATTTGATAATGACGTAAAGAAAGAAAGGGCTACAAAGTAAGAAAACGTCATCTCGACATTATCGAGCCTGGCTAAATTGTTTTTTATCATGAAGGAAATAATTCAAATGAAAAATGAATGATATGAATGAATGATCTAACGGTTTCCATCAGCCTTAGTAACAAAAATCCATGGATAAAACTCAATGCGTACAGCTAGGTAACCCTATCGACAAGAGCCCATATATATAAATATTTTTGTTTTTAGAAATTAACCGATTTACAAACAAAACTATTCTTGATAATAATACTTATTTCACCTGATTGTTGATTCGTCGAAGACCTACCTTTGACAGAACATGAACGAATTATTCTAATTCAATACAGATATACGAGGAAAACCAATAGTGAGGTGTACTGGAAGTTGCGAAGAGCACCGAAACGAAGAACGCGTTATCGCAATATAGGTTTAGGGGTTGAACCGTGTTGAAATTTTGAAAATTCTCGACGTTTGAATTCCATTTTCAATCTGCCTACTCCGCGCAACGAATCACCCTTTTTTTGGTTGATTCCAAGACATCAATCTGCCCACTCTTTGGAATTTTACCGAGGAAATAAAAAACTGAAGCATATATATCAAGTTTACATATGCCCCCAATAGTCAGCAACAGTTCATGTCGGCTCATTGTCACAACTATTAACCATGTCCCCAAAGATGAGAATCTAAAGGATTACATACACTCTGGAGGAGAATGAGCTTCTTCTGCCACAAGGTAAATGAGGATTTCTCATTTCCCAACTATAACTATTCACCCAACTTCTATATGAATGAAAGTAGCCTCTTCAGTAAACAGAATATTTTTGATGAAGTGGGAATGTATTGTTCCGTATGAGTATCTTGTAGGAATATGGTTCTGAATTGGTGTAAAATGGTATGGTGGAAAAAAGTTTTTGTTTTCACTCTTCGAAAAATTGAAAACGCTTTACCGCCGCAATTGCTGGTAATCGGCGAATGCTGAGCTGGGAATTTCCATGAATTTGTATTAATATGTCATTTTTCTGATTATCTGACAGAAATATAATTCGGCTGCCCCACTTCTCGTTTAAGCATAAAATGTTAAGTCTCTATATATAATCCGATAAGTGTTGCGAAAAGTTTCTGTTGTATTTTATTCGGAGACATTACTGAATCTTTCCTACAAGCAGCAACATATGATTAATTTTCTTGTGCATATGCACAAAATATTTCTCGCATTTGTTTATTTGAGAATTCATTATGGTTAGGGTTAGGCCATGTTTTAAACTATTCGACACAGATCACATTTACTTAATATGAAGTTGCCACGTTTGAAAATATCATGATAGTTTCTGATTTACATACGATATATTCGTATTACGATTATTCGTCTGTAAATTTGTAGCTAAATTTGAAGTTTTTGTGATTGATCTGCTACTATAAACTACACTATTACTTCTTATTCTGATTATTAACACTATCACTTGAGGTTCAAGCGTTTATCAATATCTGAAATTTCTGAAGTTTTTAGGAAAATTATAAAACTTTTTGGTTTCCTCTGGTATAAGTATAGTAAGTTTTGAAATATATTTCAAGTCTTCAAATTTCTCATTCGCTAATGGTTTTCCCTTTGGCCATAACAATGGAACTTTATCCTGTAAAATGGGCTCTCGTCTCTTTCTTGATTTTTCAATATTGATCGTTTAGGCTTCAACATCATTATTTACATCAGTATTCATTAATAAAATGGCAGGGTAGTCTTTAGAATTTGTTTTTTAAGTTTTAACCACGACACCTTTTGTTTTGATTCATTTGCCTCTCTACTTGTGATCGATTCCATCATTTTGACAACCAATACCAGTTCTTATTTATGGATATAAATATTAAAACATATGATTTTAGTAAATTTTGAATCAATAGAAAGAAATATTCTTATGAACTATAAAAGTTTACCTTTATGCACGGTTAGAAGGTTATAAAATTTTCTAAAAGAGATATTTTGGATAGTTCCAAAGTAGCTATTTATGCTTTTTTCCGATGAATAGAAACATCGCAAGTGCTAAAATAAATAAATAAATAAAAAATAAAAATAATCGATCTAATTGGATAATATTGATATTCAAAGAATATGGCTGATGATCTGAAATAAAACCAGAACCGCACATCTGAAGATTTGAATAACAGCAGATACATTTTTCCATTTATACAATTGTATACAAAAGTTTACGAGAGCGGACTGATAAGTACTTAGTCTATAAAATAAAAACGAAAACTTTGAAAAAGTGGCGACTTATTTTCTACTATAGTCTCCTCTTACAATTGACACAAAGATCCTCCAAAGTAGACCTGTGTAGCGGCGACGACCTCCTCATTTCTACTCAGCGAGTGGTTTTTTCCAAGTTTGTAAATAAAGAAAGTTACACGGGGTCAAATTTGGAGAATACGAGAGATAGAACAGCATTTGTAGCTAATTCGGCCGTGGCGATTATGTAGGTGTGAGCCAATGCGTTACTTATATGGAAGAGCACTTTTTCTCCTCCAAATGAGACCATGAGACCAATATGTTTCGTCAAAGTGACACCCATCATACCGACAGTTCTTTCATGTCCAAAATTCCATGCAGCATATGATTTTTTTAAATTACTACTGTATCAACTATTAGGGCATTTTCAATTTGCGGTTGCTTATTTGTGTATTTTTGTCACATTATCCTGCGTGAGAACCTTTTTTTAAGACCCCTGGATATGGCTCGTCAAAAATTGACGTGCGACCAAGATGATACTCATTAAGCTAATTTTTAACGGTCACCATCGAAGGAGTCACTATAGTCACTATATACATAATCCAAATGCTATGTGATTTTGGTACGTGATATCCCTCTTTGTTAATTTACGGCTCGTACTAATCGCGAATACTTTAAGCAATAAAAGAAGAGAAACACTCTTAACCGACCTTAATCGATCAACCAAAAATATTGCAGCAGATTGGTAAATTGAGTAGAGCACAATAAGCAAATTGTCAATGCCATTAACATATTTTGATAAAGACTTAAAGAAAAGTCGAAACGTCAAAATTTATCTTTCTTTTAAAAATTATCAAAAAAACTATTTCAAAACAGAAGATACCTAAAATCAAAAACATTTTGATGCATTTTTGAAATATTGATAAAAAATTTTTTGTATTGCTGAAGTTGAAGTTGAATCACAACCCGTAAAGTAATAGGCGATTATTATTAATTTTGAGCAATTTGAGTGGTCTATTTCCAATGGTTTAGAAAAATATATCGCATTAGCGACATTTTGCTTGCCCAGTTTCAAGGAATAAATTCCTTCCTCGGCTTTTGCTTTACCAGTCAAAATCACAAGGATATCAACGTCTTCTTTACTTGCAATCTCTACATCATCCTCCCTTTTCCCTTGATAGCATTTAATAGCTTGCATAAGGTACCTTACGAAGCGAGTCTTATTCTTATAATTCGACAGAAATTCTTCTTGACTTACAGATAATTGTGAATCTTTTGGCCTTACTAATTGGATTGTAACAAAAACAAACAAAAAAATACAAAATATATTCTTTAGAAACTTTTTCATACTTGTAATCAGTAGGCAACTTAATTTTATAAAGCAGCATGCCTCAATCAATGTACTACTCAAAATTTTCTTTCTCGATAAGATCATGTGAAGCGCTTGAAATAATGAATACAATATGGATTTTCTAGATTTTCTCATACCAACATCATCAAAAAATGAGAGAGCCAATTCAAATATTCAAATTTCACATATGATTTTAATTTTTGGTCACTTCTTCATTACACATATTCTTTGAAATAGTAATAATTGATCTACAAGAACGAATTTGTCATTTATTTTTATCTTACTGTTAACTCCAATCAAGGAATGACATCTTTTCTAGATAATTCAATTTCAGTTGAATTTAGTCTACTAATCTTTTTTAATGATTCCTGTACCAAATTTTGCAATTGGTCAAAGTCTTCAAAAGGATTATTGTCTTATAAAATTGGCGCAAAGTTAGTAGATCCTTTTTATCTTGTGTCGTAAGTGAAAGTTTAACTGAACCTAAAACATAGTCACCATGTGTATTCATCAATATACTAATATGAATGATCTAATTTCTACAAAAATATGCTTTTGTTTTTTCCCCATAACTCGCCTAATTTTTGAAGCAGGCTATATCTCACTCAATTTTTACCCACAAAAAAAATTAAACGCCAAAATTCTCAAAGAGACAATCCTACAAGTTTGTACTCTAAAAAATTTTACGTATTAATAAAGTTTTTGAGTTATTTTCAAATGCGATTATTCGGTAAATTACGAAAATGATTTTCTCATTTCAAGCTAATTTTTTTTTAAACATAATACTTTAAACTGGAAAAATATAGTATTACAAGGACCTAAAAGTGAGTAAAATTGAAAAAAGTGAATTCTAATGTGTCAGCATTCTTTTTTAAATAGGGTGAGAGAGGGTGAGATTTTCACAATTTTTTTCCCAACGAAAAAATAGGAATTGACATTTTTTTCTTCATAACTAGCTTAATTTTGATGCTAGAAACTTCTATGAAGAATAAAAATATAATTTTTTTCAAAGTATTTTGACAAATATTTATCTATGAAAGATGCATTGGTTTTTGGTTATGGTACGTAGAAACTCTCCATTTTGGCCTTTGAATATACCAATCAACGTTTAACAAACAATAATTCCGTTTGTATTGGGTCTGCAAATATCATAAATACACGATTTTTCATTTTTTTTATAAGTTATAATCTTGTTCTCTGCAGATATTTCGATTAAATGCATATTTCTCTATGTTATTCGCGAAAAACCGTCCGAAAACGTTTTTTTGCCTGATAATTGACAATTTCAATCGTGAATAACTGAAGTGAAGTATTGACAGAAAAAACTTCATACAATAAAAGTTGGATTGAGTCAATTTATTGATTTACCTACTTATCTTCGATAAAAAAATTTCACCCCTGAAAAGAGGTAACATACATCATTTAATTATTAGTTTTTCTTAATATCGTTGTCTACAATTAACTTTCAATTCAATAATTAGGCGTTCGTTATTAATAATTGTATTTACCGAATGGCTTAATTAAAATATCCTAAATTTCTATTTGAGTTTTTTGTATAAGGCGGTAGAGAAAATAATGTACGCACCATAGTATATACATCAAATCAATTTAGAAATTTGTTGCTTGGGACCCCTTCTTCTTATAATCATAGTTAATCAATAGTATTTCTAATATTGTGCATGCTTCACTGATCTAATCAATTCCATTTTTAAACACATCATACTTGATTTGAATGGAATAACAATTCAATTTTATGTTTTTTTAAGAGATAACAAGAAAAATAATGAATGTCATTACTGTCCATAGTTGAAATTATCTAGAACTATTCAGAGGGTTACTTACTCGTTTGAAAGGTGTGAAAATTGTATGAAAAGCAAAGCTCTGTAGCTTACTGCATGTTATGAAGTGAAGTTTTTGCATAAATCGCCGAGGGAATAATAACTCATTAGGTATACGTGAGTAGAATACTATACTTTATCCATGACTACTAAATATTTTTGCTGAAGTTTTATGGTTGGAAAATTTTGTTACTTCTTAGAAACAGTATTATTTTATTCTAACAAACATAGTATATATAATATCTCCATGATAATCAACACAAAAATATATGTATTAATTCAACAAATATTTGGTGTCTAATGTAACAAAAGGATGGTATTGATTTATAGTTATTAATAATCCCTGTTGTCAGTTCAAAATTCATATGCCATATAATATACTTTCTTTGACTTTTCCGGCAATAAATTTGATGACGCAACTTCTGCAGCTTCTCTAATTTCTGGTGGTTTGAAGAAATGTCACTTTCATTTCATTTTTTATTGATTTTTTAACAAGATTTAATATAAGAGGCATATATATTTATATATTACGATAAATTTTGAGATCTAGAATCAATTGAAGAAAATAATTAATATGTACGTTCTAGTTTATTCTTTTATAAACGGAAGTTGATGCAAGACTTACATAAAGAATCCTCCGTTCATAAACTAGAATACTATCCCTTATAATGACACTTGTCAAAATTCCAAGTCTAGGAATGGACACAAAATATTCGATATTGAAAATTTCCAATTCTGACATATCAATATTGAATCTGTTGGAATAAAAAGTAGACAATTTTGTTAATTTAGTTTTGGTTATACTGTGCTACATAAAATTGAAGATCCTTTTGGGTACTAGGCCTAAAAATTGTATAAATCAGAAGTTTCAGTCCGTATAATAATATACGAGGCATATTTTTTAAGTAAGTACCGTTTTGGAATTAAAAAAAGAAGTGCAAAGATATGGCAATAATTTTATTTTTACATGAATGCCTGTACCTTAATCTACTATTCTACATAATTTCCGTGAATATTGAGGCAATTGTCATAACGTGGCACCAGTTTTTGAATACCCTCCTCATTAAATTCTGCCGCCTGACTTGTTAACCACTGCATCACAACTGTTTTGACTTCGTTATCGTCCTGAAGACGCTGACCGCCCAGGTATTCCTTCAAGTGCAGGAACAAATGGTAGTCGTTGGGCGCCAGATCAGGGCTGTAGGGAAGATGATCTAGAGTTTCCCATTGAAAAGATTTGATGAGATCTTTGGTTCAATTAGCCACATGTGGACGGGCATTGTCATGCAGCAAAACGATACCCTTACTCAACTTGTCACGTCTTTTGTTCTGGATTGAGCGACGCAGATTGTTCAATATCTCACAATAAGACTCTACATTGATATTTTAATTACAAAGCTGAAACTTCACTAGCAATACTCCTTTTCTATCCCAAAAAACTGTGCACATGATTTTCCGGGCAGAAATTGTTTGCTTAAACTTCACTTTTTTGGGTGATGATGAATGTCGCCATTCCATAGATTGTTGTTTCGATTCTGGTGTGACGTAGACCACCCATGCTTCGTCACCACTGGTCTAAAAAATCTTCACCTTCATTGTGGTTGGGTTTTGTGCAAATCCTTACCATTCAATCACTCATCATGTACTTCACAATCGTCGACACTCACGATTGTCGGAGGCATCTTAAACACTCAGTAAACAACGTAAACAATGAAAAAAAAGGACTCTAATGACGTCAATGCGTAGACAAGAGATATAGTTAACCAGCGCGCAGGTGTGGAACGCCGACATTGAGGTTGCGGCGGCGGATTCGCAAAACGGTACTTACTTAAAAAATATGCCTTGTAAAATATTGAAACACTTCTACAGACATTTTTGATTGATTTTTGAACATGATTTAACATAAAATATTAAAACACTGAGAAATCTAAAAACACAATAATGTTAATATGTTTGAATGAAATTTATTTTATTTCAGAAGCTATTTCAATCTCTCTTAACTTTGGCCTACAGTAAATTTAAAAATGTTTGAAATACTTTAGATGTAAGGAGTGCTTCAAAAAAGTTATAAAATGGAATATCCTATTTGTTTTATAAAATACAGGGGATTCCACTTGAAACAAGAAAGAAAATGAGAGACTTTCTCCTCCACCCTATATACAAACGACAGAATAATCACAGTTTAATCCAATACGAAGATATCGCATCATATTACGAAAGTCTTTTGGGCGCAGTAAACATTTGTCCTTTAACGTGAAGTAAGCTACAGAGCGTTGCTTTTTATACAATTTTCACACCTCTCAAACGAGTAAGTAACCATCTGTATAGTTCTAGATAATTTCAATTATGGACAGTAATGACATTCACTATTTTTCTTGTTATCTCTTAAAACAACATACCTCGTATATTGTGAATGATAATATTCTAATTTAGCCTATAACTAACAACCGACCAACATTTATTAAATATATAGGGCGATACGTAACTGGAATTAGAAAGAGAATGTGAATTGTAAAAAAAAAGAATATTATCTCTAGTAATACTTATTCAATGAGGACACACTATAGTTAGTTCATAGAACATTCTGAAGTACCGAGAAACGTCTTCCGTTTATCTATCCACATACGGCTTTCATTTCTAAAGAGGGGAGAATTTATGTGATAAGTGCTTAAGGGAACGCCAGCGTCAGAAATCGTTTCGAAGAAAAAAAATGTCAATAATATATTTTATCAAAATTGAATTATCATTCCATTCAAATCAAGTATCGTGTGTTGAAAAATGGAATTGATTACATCAATAAATCATGGACAACATTAGAAATTCTATTGATTAACTATGATTATAACAAGAAGGGGACCCAAGCTACAAATTTCTTTCTTGATAAAAAAAATCTAATATATATATTATGGTGATTGGAAAATAGTGATTTATGCAACAAGTGCATAAAGTAGCACTTTTTTTCACGAATGGAAATGCCAGAATAAAGATACTTTATACACATTTTGCATACATCATGTTCTCCACAGCCCTAAACAAAAAATTAAAATTCAAATAGAATTTGGGATATTTTATTCATGTTTTTCGGTAACTTACAATTATTAATAACGAACGCATAAAGATTGAATTGAAAGTTATAGTCGCGTCAATGAAGCCTTTGCTTCGGAATTTTGATGATTTTTTTTTAATTTTGTTTTTTTATATTATTTAATCTCAGAAACCTCTTAGAGCGAGGACGGAACTATTTATATTGTTTAAACAATATCAACGACATTTATATAAAAAATTTAGTTTGGTCTCTATTTTTTTGTAAATAGAATATTTCTGTTGTTACTTCCCATCATACGAAGAATAAATTACTTGACCTAATCAAGAATAAAAGAGATGAATCTTCTTGGTCTCTTCTTTTGAGGATTAATTCAGCGAGTGATTTGAGATCTGTAAGCGCAAATTCCATCGGACTTGTTATGCAGATATTCTAAAACAGAATAATACACCAGAAAAAACAATTGATCCACGAACGGTTAATACAAATGACGCTATGGACCGAATAATTGATTATGTTGACGATCATCCCGATTGTCAGTTCTCTTTAAAAGAGCTGATAGATTTGTAGGTGATAATCCGCCTGCTCCTAAAACTATTAAGCGTCGATTAGAGGAACACTTTGAAGAAGATCTTATCGTATCAAATTACCAAGGACTGTCTACTCTTTTTTGTTTTAAGAAGAAGCATCATGACATTCTAAATAGATCTTTTGTAGAGTCTAATTTGCATGCTGAGGACGATAATATTAGAAAAATCAAGGGGGTTGCAGATTTAATCCACACAGACATCTGTAAAAAAATCTTCAATAATAATAATTATCCTGGTAGTGATAAAATGTTCTCTGGAACAGAATTGGTGGATGTAATTCCTCAATCATTGAAGTTATTACTCCATGAAGTTATAAGAAAGAACAAGAGGGAAAAAATTTCGATAATAAACTCGACAAAAAAATAACATCAATCGCACATGCAATTATGTCTGCTGTGAGACCACGTTCTTTTTTATCGCCCCTTCAAATTGGCTTGAGTGTAACACTACACAGAAAATTTGGCTCCAGAAAAGTCATAGACTTATGTCATGCTTTAGGTTTCTGTGCATCTTATTATGAAGCACAATTATATGAAGCTTCAGCACTTTATCAATATTCTGCCGTACTAAATAATAATCCATTTGTCCAGTTTGTTTGTGACAATGCAGATTTTGATACCGCAACTTTGACTGGTACAGGAACTTTCCATAATCTTGGAAAAAGTAGTATTGTAACCCCGGCGAATTCAATACAACCTCGGCAAACTATACCTTCGGAACAAGATACGTAAATATCACAGATATTGTTTGAACAAGATAAATAGTTCCGTCCCCAATCCAAGAGGTTTCTGATTTTAAAGAATATAAAAAACAAAATATAAAAAAAAACATCAAAATCGGAGCTGTTCTAGAGGACTTCGGAAGATTGCCTGTTTTATGTATTCATTGACGTGACTATTAATTGTAGACAACGATATTAACAAAACAACTAAATGATATATTTTTGTTTCAATTCGCAATGTGAATATCGAAAACGTAATTGTTAGGTTAATTTTCGATGCAGTCACGCTTGTATTTGTTTTATTACCAGTTAAAGTTTCACTTAAATGGTGAATATTTGTAACAATCAAATGGGTCACTTGATTCTCATATGATGTAGGTTGGTTTAAAAAACTGCTGTTATTAGCTCATTGTAACATTCGTCCAACACAGAAATTATTTTTGTGTTGAAAAAATTGCTCATATAACTTTCGGCAACAACAGTGGATTCCCATCCTCCTTGTTGTTTTATTAAAAGAATGCATCCACCTGAATTAATTAGAAACGATGCCGAAGTACGTCGTAATGCATTACCTGTATATTCTTATGGATGCGGTAAACCTAAATATTGCGCAATTAACGATGGCATTTTCGAAAAAGTGTTTATACCAACAACTTGCCATTTTCCATTTCTATATGATAGGAAGGAGTGATTGCTGGTTTTTCCGGCTCAGATTGGTATATTTTTGATATAAATGGATTAAATTCATGTTTGAACTGGTTTATCCAATAAATATAAAACGCCGACTTTTATACATTTTTGAATCTGGAATCGTGATGAATAGAAACTCCCCCTCATTTTCAATGTCATCTATTTTCATTTTATACAACTATTCCCTTTGACAACCTCCAGCTATTCCCACTATTATTGTAACCAACGAATTAATCAATAAAGTAACAAAAACTAATTAAATAATAAAACTTTTACCTCAAAATTAAATATTTGTCTTCTGGACACTTTCTCTTGAAAATTTATTACTTTTTTTCGGTTTGTACCCAACCAATTTTCGTTTCAAAAATGCAATGAATTTGGTGTATTTACTTAAATCTACAGTATCCTTTGTAATTGAGGTTGCTTCTAGTTTACAATAGCTGGACTATAGTATAGAGGACTGGAGTTTTTTAGCCCTTTCTTAGAAATAAGCTAAATGCGTTTTGTGAAGCTGCGAATATTAATGTGGTTCGCCATTTCATGAAAATGTTATATCTTTTAGATAATTTTCTTTGGATTTTTTCCGCAACAAATTTATTGTTGTCGCTTTTGCCCTCTATAATTTCTTCAGGAGTACTTATTCCAAACTCGGAATTTCCACTTTCACTTTCCACTACTTGATTAAGACAAATCGAATTACTGATTGAAGTTAAATCATTTCATATGCTGTTATTACTTTAAGGAAGGGGCGTAGAAAAAAATAATTATCTTCTTCCTTATAAGTTATGGTAACAAGATAAAGTAAAAAAACCGACGATTATATCATTCTTCCTGATTTCACATCCAAAACATAATAGACATTCCATGATAAAATATTCACCCCAATACTAAAAGAAAGGTATAAGAATAAGTAATAATTAACACAGAATAATAAAAGAAAAATTGTATTTTCCACAATATATATATATATATATATATATATATATATATATATATATATATGCATCAAAATGTTCATGTTCTTGATTTTTGGTTTCTTCTGTTTGTTTGAGAGTTTTTAAAAGAAAGATACATTTTGACGTTTCGACTTTTCTTTGCTTATTTATATTGATCTATAGATCACCTTCATCATGAACATCAAAATAAGGATAAAATCAACTTAGAAGTTTGTTCCAATAAGAAAAATTAATTGGTTGGTTGGTTCCCACATCTCAAATATATAGCGGTAATCAATTAAATTTATTAGAATTTACAAAATAGCTATAAATTTTACTTAAATCAATTAGATCTTTTTTATCATTGTGAACCATTTCGACAAAAATCTCTTTTTCGTGTATTAGATTCCGTTTCAACAATTTTTGAATCTTTATAATTGAATATATGTTTTTTTTTGATATTTCATGGTTCGTTAATACAGTTCTATTTTTTTATCGTATTGATGACCTCTTAGTCTATTTTCTAAATACTGAGATGTTTGCCCTATGTAGACAGCGTCACAATTAGTACAAGGGACTTGATATATAATATTACTTCTTTTGTTTTTTAGTGTTTTAGACTTTAATTTAGTGAAATATTTGGATAATGTATTATGTCCTCTATGACATACTAAATATGATATTAGGTGATCTATAGATCAATATAAATAAGCAAATTGTCAGTGTCAATATCATATTTTGATAAAGACTTAAAGAAAAGTCGAAACATCAAAATTTATATTCCTTCTAAAAACTATCAAAAAAACTAATTTCAAAACAGAAGAGACCTAAGATCGAAAACATTTAGATGCATTAATATATCAAAAGGTCTAAGAAATAAGAAATTGAAGAAATTTATATATGTATATATATATATATATATATATATATATATATATATATTGATTCTAAATAAATGTATGTGCTGGAGGATATTAGATTTATGAAATTTTGTAGATTTAACAAAATAAAGATATATTAAAAAGTAAGAAGGAGATTGTGGAACAACAATGAATGTTCTTTCCAAATAAATTAGCGCTGTCAATTACAATAATATCTACTGCTATTTCTCACAAATTCAAATACTCACATTCGATAATTTTGTTTGGCAAGGAGCGTGAATAAAATGACGTTATCCGAACGCGAAGAAGTTAGAGGGCGATTTGTAAGACACGTTGCGAGAGACTGAACAGTCGCGCTCCACAAACAATCGTCTCCAGCTAGCCCGCCGCTCCAGTGGAACCTGCGCTCTCAAAATATCCTTTAATTCGCGATATTCAATATCACAAATTATTACTTTCTGTTGTGCTAGTCCTCAGAGATCAACCAGACATTTTCCACTATCCTCAAGTAAAAATTTCTAAATTTATAACAATTTTCCATGAATACGTTGAAAATATCCGTTAATAAAAAATATTTGAAGTTGAATAATTAAGTGGACGCAGGGTAGTATTTCTTATACTGAAAGGCTTATAAATTTTTCAGCTAACTTATGGTTTATTCTCAATAATAATTTATCTGCTGATGCCAAAGATATATCAGAACCTATAAAATACACGAATAACCACATTAGCGCTATACATTAGAAAATACAAGTCTTGAATTCTGCTAAACTAATTAACATCAACAAAAAATTCATCGAATGAAAAGTGAACATTTATGAAATATGCGAGAAATAAACTTCTTTGCCAGATATATATATATATATATATATATATATATATATATATATATATATATATATATATATATATATATATATATATATATAGTCTATGTACCTACACCATCGGCTTGTACAATATTCAAAGCATCTAATTTACTTCTTTTCTAAAGATGATATAATGATCTGAAAATGTCATTTCATATCTAAACACCAATGGAAAAATAATTTTGTATGCAGACGAAACTTCTAATAGTTGGAGCAGTCTTAGTAAAAATCTTTACAACCACAATCCGACTGATAAAATCAAGGGTAATTGACAAAAACGACCACCACAAGTAAATTTTTTGTAAACATTATGGAACACCCAAAATTCTTTACCACAAGCCGCCATTGTTGTCAGTTAAGATCCAGTTTATATAACGGGTGTGTCTTACTTAGTATTTAAAGTTGTATTATCCTATAAAGTTTTGTTAGTTCATTTTCTCAATGATCAGATAAGAAATTATTGACAGTTAGTGGAATGTTTGGTCGTATACTGCTGAAACTCGCAGATTGCTCGGAGAGTAAACTCGCCACCATATACTTATTTATGATTCGATGAAAAAAGCTTAGCCTTAAAAATAACCTGCTAACTTACGAGTTACATTATATAGAATTTTTGAGATCAATATTCAAATAGTAAAAAAGGCGATATGTATGTTTTTCATTGAAAAAGGGTGTCCTCTTTATTGCAAACATTTTACGAACTGATCCTGAAAGAAATTAGGGATGTTTATTGTATCCATCCCTTACGTTTTCCTTTGTATTTCTGAAAAATATAATCAATAAAGATGACGATACACTTGTTATACATTAATCCAGTACTCAATACATAACATAAATTGAACAAATTTTGAGTTTACTATTTTTTGAGGAACATGAGTTAAATTGTGTATATGTGTTTTTGGGTTAATTATAGAAGGAAAGAAAAGTAAGTATTTATATTGGGAAAGTTATGAGAAGAAGGATGCGCGAGGAATATTAAAAGTTTGAAGGGGATCAAGATCTGATTGGCTAATAGGGAAGATTGATCGCAATAATAACGTGTAAGTATTGTTTGAATTATTGTCTACACACTAGTGTCAGTTTCCAAGTAGGATTCTTATTCGAACATACTCTTCGATTCATCTTCAATCATAACCATAATAAGAACATTCCAGTCACCAATTCGATTTCGTATAAAATTCCTTTATATGATATCTGGAAAGCTTCACCTAGGTATCTATTTTATCTTCACACCAAAGTTTTTTTGAAAATAAAACATTTTTTAACTCGAATTAGTACTGTTTCTGTATTATCATGATGACATAGCCACGTTTTTTCGAACAATTAAGCGAAAAACAATAAGAATAGTGGCTAAGTTCTGGAATTGATTTTATATATCATTATATAATCACCAAAATAATTATTTTATATTTAACAATTTTAAAAAACAAAACGCTAATGAAAATAATTTTCAAAATTGCATCAAAACATTCCAAATTATTTCTTCACTATGATCTACGTCCAAACGGTGTTATTGAGTTCTCACGAATAAGTTTAAGAGACCTTAAGAACATAAACGTCTTTTAAAAAGTTCCATGCCATGACAATTAGTATGCTACAAAAAATGTTACATACGCTTGCTAAAAGACATAAAATATCACTGATAACAAATTAAAATTATAAAGACCAAAATAATCAATATTTTTAACTAAACCTATCCTTATCATAAGATTCACTTAAAGCTTTAAAACACACAAAATAAGAGCATAATAGTTTAATAAAGTAAAGATTAAGAAGGCAAAAAAAAATATTCATAACATAAGTGACCTCGAGAAAAACCTGAAAATTATTTACAGAATTGTAGGTCCACCATCAGAGGGCGTAATTAAATACCAAAAATTATAAAATGAATAATTTAATTTTGCCTAATTAAGATGTATATGTGATTTTACAAGTTTTAGTCTATCTCTTCATATAAGAAGGGGGGAAGCGGGAACTTTATTATGAAAAAACGCCTGTAAGTTCAGTTCTACTCAATCTATCTATGCAAACTTAGTCTTTTTGAAGAGAGCTCCTTTCTACCAATGTGAGAAGGCGCTATTTATTTATTTTTTTAAATCTAGCTATCCTTGCAAAATGTTGAATGGAAACATACAGTTTTGATTAAGGCATATAAAAGTAGACCAAATTAGCTTAAAATTTACACATTTCTTAGGATATCTCGTAATACGAAAAAGATATCGACATGCAGTTTTCGCTATTCTGATGCTAATGATGCGTTACTCATTAGGTTGTTTGGAAATTATAACTCTGACATTGGTAGAAAGGAGCTCTCTTCAAAAAGACTAAGTTTGCAGTTTGCATAGATAGATTAAGTAGCACTGAACTTACAGGCGTTTTTTCATAATAAAGTTCCCGCTTCCCCCCACCTCTTATTTGAAGATATAGACTAGAACTTGTGAAACCAAATATATGCTGAATTTCTTGAAGAATACGATAATCATAGTTTAAATGCATGTTAATTAGGCAAAATTTGTAAATTATTAATTTTATAATTTTTGCTATTTAATTACAGCCCTCTGGCGGTGGACCTACAACTCTGTAAATAATTTCCAGTTTTTCTCGAGGTCACTTTTGTTATAAATTTTTTTCCCGAAGCTGTACTATAAACGATTCCCGAGATATTGCAGAGAGCCATTCTTATTGGGACACCCGGTACATAAGTCAGGTGTACAGAAAAACTTACAATGTTTTTACTCTAATTTAATGAAACTATTTATACACTTTCTCACTTACTTAATTCATTTATACACTTTCATTAAGTACATTAAACTATACATTTAGAATTATTACTAAACACTTATCTAATTCTTAACATATTATTTTATTCAAACAAACACATTATTTACAAGTATATTTCGATGTGTTCGGGATGATATTATATAAATTACTCCTTTGCTGATAAACAATCGGCTATTGATACAAAAATGTGATTTCTCGATAATTCGGTTCTTGAAAGTTCTACAAACAAATAAAAAGGTCTTCCTAGAAATTGATTTCATAAAAATAGTATGAACAAATCGCTACTGTAAATTAGTCATAAAACACAAAATCAAAGGTTTCCGTTTCACAAGCTCGTGTTATAGATTAGAAAAAACATAAGGTGTAAGTGTTAATTGTTACTCTCGCGATAAAATAAATAGCGCTGTCGCCGTTTTCACACGCTCAGTCTTTTATAAAGTTCCATTTATTTGACTAACTTTAGTTAAATATATATAAAAATTTTCGTTTCCAACAAGAAATAACAAATTTAATGTATTATGTTATATTTATATATAGATATTTTCCATATATTTTAGGATATTGGATATTAGCTACCCTTTTTTTATTTTTGTTTTATTTTCAATTAAATTAGCATTTGATGTGACAAGGAATTAAAAAGCCCAATTTTCATAATATAGCTATTCTTAAAAAATAACTATTTAACTATAATTTTCGAACTAGTATCCTGAAATATTGTAGAGCATTTTTTTTTAATTTTCAGGCGAAATAAAAGATTGATAATATTTCAAAATTGTAACAAAATTTTATTGACTTCGATATCGGTCCATCTCTCTTTATATTTTCACTATTACTGCCAGAGATCTAAAGAAGGTTCAAATGACTATTCTTAGTCTACTATAGAATCAAACAAAATTTCAATGTTAAAATATTTTATTACTCAACATATTCTCCTCTTAATTGGATACATTTATTACAGCGAACCTGCAATGTCTCGAGACCTTTCAAAAAAATGTTTCTTCTTGCTCTGCAAACCAAACCTCCTCAGCTTTTATTAACTCCTCGTTAGAAGAAAATTTACGACCTTTTAAACCTTTTTTCAGTTGCGGAAAGAGGTGATAATTGGACGGAGCCAAATCTGGTGAATAAGGGGTGTGTTCTAGTAATTCAAACCCTAAATCACGAATTTTTTGCATAGCAACATGAAATTTGTATGTAGGGGCATTGTCCTGCAAAAACAAAACACCTTTGGATAGATTTTCGCGTCTTTTCTCTTTAATTTTTTCCCGTAAAGTGGTTTAGTATTGTCGAATAGTAATCTCCAGTTATTGTTCTACCCTTATCCAAAAAATCAATCATGATTACTCCATGGCAATCCCAAAAAACTGTTGTTGCTTTGCTTCTGGATCGTAGAAATGTACTCAAGTCCCATCCCTAGTAACAATTCGGTTTAAGAAGTCTACATGGTTTTCAAATCGAGCACAGATAGAACGCGATGCTTCTACCCTTGCACGCTTTTGGTCAACATTCAAACATCTGGGGATCCATTTTGCAGCAATTTTTCTCATGTCCAAATTGACTTGAGCTATATGATGAACGCGTTCGTATGAAATATTCAGTGCTTAAAATATCCGTTTTAGCCCAATTCGACGGTCTGATAAAATCATATCATGAACTGCATCGATATTTTTGAAGATTGACACAGAAACTGGCCTTCCCGATCGGTCATCATGTTCAATGGAAAATTTACCTCTTTTGAAGCGTGCAGTCCAATTTTTCACAGTCACTTTCGAAGAACATTGATCACCAAGGGTTTAAGCACATCTTCCTAAATCTTCTTACCTCTTAACCCTTTTAAATACAAGTACTTAATGATGGATCGATACTCCAATTTTTCGATTTTCACAATTTCTATGGACATCTTTTTTCTTTTAATTTATTGAGTAACTCTGGTTTACTATTTTGACGTCAAACTTTACATTGACACTTCTAATAAGTTATTGTTCGTTGCTATGGTAACGTAATATTTTGTTTATGCATGGAACTGGTCTAAGCTAACTAGATATCAATACATACAATACAATACAATACATTTCTTCATAATTACTACGCCAACTTTTCTGATTTCAAACTTCCCTTAATTCCATAAACCACCTCGTTATCAAAATATTTAAGGAAAGCCAACTTAGAATTTTGGGTAATTTTCAAAGAGGAAATATTTAGATCCCCAAGTATATATGCAGATCTTCACCTTTTCACGAAATTCTTCATATATCATAAGAACTTCTCTACAAATTTTCATTATAAAAACACTCTTTCATTTCACCCAACTTTTCATTTGAACAAATCTATATGATGGAAAAGTGAACAATTATAACATCCTCAGAATTTGTTTTAGATTAACACAATTGACTTTAAAACATTCTAAAGTCCATATTATATTATTTTGAAATCATTTCACGTAATTGCTCTCCAGTTGCCCTTTTAAAGGTTTCGAAGGCCAAATTTTTATACTAATATGAAAGTGGAAGCAATTTGAAGTAAAATTGAACAGTATGCGAAGTTCCTAAATACTCAAAGTAGTTTTTCCTACTGCGGATATCAGATAACAAATTACAAAATAGTATAAATAAATCACATAAATTTGTTTTATAAAATAATGTGATATATTTTAGATTCCTAGCTTCGTTTAAGTATCTATACTGCCGCAATTTCATAGCTTGCTTACGGTACCAGCTCAGCCCTTTGATTTCATATGAATAGCAATTTTTGGAACCATGTCAATAGCATATACGAATCGTCCGCCCGTACGGTTACATCTCAATAATTATACTTACAGGAAAAAATGACTTAATTAATCTCATAATACTGGCATATTAGTTCACTACATGAGATCAAGTCGATACGATTTACACTAATATAAATTGAAAATAAAAATGACTTTGATGCATGACTTAACAAATGATGTATGCCATAATCTTGTTTTCTTAAGTTCTCGGAAGATACCAAGTTCGGTGACTACTTGGTGTTAAATTGCGGTCTTCATCATCAAACCAGCTATGATTTTTAATTACTTGTTGCTTTGATTTTGTAACTTATATGATATTGACACTGACAACTTGCTTATAAACATAAGAACAGAATTGTATCCGAAACCAACTTGGTCCTCCAGATATTTAAACTTCAATTCGTATCATCCTATGTCATAAAAAAATTCGGCTGATAGATCCCTATCAGATCCTGAATTTAGATGCTTAGTTATTCAAAATCAAAAACTGTATTGAAAAAAATTAATTATCCGGAAAAAATGATAAATAACATATTCAAGAAAAAAATAAACAGATACTACAATGAATTTAAAAACAAAACAAAAACGAAACATCAAAGCATAAAACATTTTTCCTCACCATATATACAAGGACTTTCCCAACAATTATCCAATTATTTCAATAAATATGATATTAGTATAAGTCATGAAGGTCATAATACGTTATCCAAATATTTCACAAAATTAAAATCTAAAACACCAAAAAACAAAGAAAGTAATATTATATATTATGTGCCTTGTACTAATTGTGAAGCTGTCTACTTAGGGTAAAACTCTCAGTATTTAGAAAATAGACTAAGAGGTCATCAATACGATAAAAAAATAGAACTGCATTAACGAACCATGAAATATCAAAAAAACATAAATTTAATTATCAGATTCAAAAATTTTTGAAACGGAATCTAATAAAAGAAATAGAGAATTTTAAGAAATTGTTTATATTTATAAGAGCTAAAAATGATAAAAAAGATCTAAATAATTTAATTAAAATTTATAGCTATTTTGTAAATTCTAATAAAACTACAAATAATTTAATATAATAATAATTTAAAGTCTTCGCCGCAGAAATGTATTACATTATTTCATAAATTATCTCATAATTTGAGGGAAGGAAAATCAGAGTAATAGAATTATGGGAAGAATCTCATTAACAAATTCTTGATAAGAAATAGCCAGATTTTGGAATTCGGAAAATAATATTTGTACTTCCTTATACAATATAAAAATATTTAAAATTCATAAGTAAAGTAAGAAAGTCTTTCAGGAAAATCTGTATAAAATACACAACTATACAGTAGTTTATTGTGATCCACAATTACACACTACCTTTCATCTCTCGAAGTCATTGAAAAGACCTAAATACAATTTATTATCACAAAACAATTAGCTTAACCCACCAAACTTGTCCATGTCGTTTTAGAAAATCTTAGCTTTTATATTATTTGTATTCCTGAATTTCAACCTCAAAATCATGCTCCTTCTAGACGAACGATTTGAAGGTTTTTAAAAACAACCCATATAAAATATATATTGTCCAAGTATTCAGATTGCTGCTACTTCAGCACCTAGAACACCTATTATTTTCTTTTTAAATAATTAAACGTATAATAAACAAAATGGAAGAAAGTTATGATAAACAACAAAATGCAGCTGTTTTTACAAATAATGCTGGCACTGCGGCTTAGAATTTGATCCTGTCTAGACGCAAAATATCATCAGCTTCAAAAATTCACCTATTGGGTGTTGGAAGCAATATGTCCTGTCATAGTCACGTGGCCGAATTAACTAAGGCAGACAAAAACTTGGCCATCTTTGAAGTATTGCTCACACATTTGGAACTCGGCTCCCTAGCATACCTAGCAATTCAACTTATAAGCGATCCAGAGTTGACCAACAACGTGGATAGCTTAAAACATAGGAGAAAGGTCACCGACCTAGATCTGTTTCACCGATACTACAGCGAAAGCGCTCTTCTGAGCTGTCCAACATAATACCCACTAGAGTAGTATTCACAGAACCTATTGATCCCGTATTTGAATTTTTCTGTTTTGTGATTTGTTCCATGGAAACTAACAAAAACACAAACAACATCAAGAATTTTTTTTCGATGCCCTTTAAATGAGATATCGCTTGTCAAAGCGTTCCAGTTAAAATTCTTCGTACAATAGTACGCATCTGTGAGGATATTCAGATAAGAAAATTTCAATATTTACTTTTTTGTTCTTTGCGATCTTATACATAAATATTCATCGTAAACACAGTGCAATCATTCATCATTACTATAGATTATTTTCAGCTTTTCCTATGTATGGTTCCGTCACCAAGATGACGGAACTTTTCAATAGCGATGTATATTCAATTTATCAGAATTGGATAACAATACTGTCGAAATGAAAATCAAAATTATTTTTTCCTTTGAAAACTGCCATCACTTTTTACCGTAAATATTGAACTTGTAAAATTTTCTTTTCCAGAATCTATTTTCAAGAATTGGGAATATATGAATTTCAAAACATTTCTTCGCAAATGAAAATGAGCAATATAGGTAATATATCCTGTGAATTATTCTTAGAGTTCTCCATATTACATTATTATATAAGACTCCCATAGTGAGGTATTGATCTCAATAAACGTCGCATTTTGTTCCTTCGGAGTATTGCTAGAAGAATCATCTACGGGAATATTATTGAACTATTTCAGCTTCCCAATTTCTACAAACGTTTCAATTGATCAATTTATAATAATCAGTGAAGTAAAGAAAGAGCAACTGAAAGCGGTAAAAAAGGCATCAGGAAAATAGTCAGTTTTATCAAATATTTGTTTGAATACATCTTTGGATAATATAGTGTCATTTTATTTTATTGTATACATTATCATGCATGGACCTACTTCTTGTTTTAACAGTATTCTAATATAGGTAACGACACATTTTCCATGCCATAATCCATAAAATCTCATATATTTTTTCCTAATAAGTTTAATGTAATAAGAGATTTATTAGATTCGGTACGTTCCACTTATCAACCACTACGGTTTTTTGTTTCTACATAAGACCAATGGTCGTCGCAAGGGATCATTGGATGTCATTATAATGTCACTGTTCTTATCTGGGTAGTACTTACACCGCCCAATGACAATCAACTAACAAAGAGTGTTCATTCAAAGTTGAAAAATTTCGAATATCGGGGTTATGTTCGTAACGTTTGGTTTGTTTGTTAACATATTGTTCGTAATAATGTCTTCGATAAAACTTCGGCCAAAAAGTGTCATAGGCACCTGAGTACAGACGGCGCGTAAGTACCCGAAAATGGATAATGATTTTCACTAAATTTGTATTATAATATAATAATATACTTTAAAACACCCCAAAATTAGAATTTTTTAATTAGATAAATGCTTGAGAAGTATTGCGGGAAAATAAGATATATATAAAATACACATACAGAGTGAATTTTATGTATGGAAAGCCTCGATTATTTCGGAAACGGCTGATACGATTTTTATAAATTTTCGTACACAATGGTTTTGTGATACGGTCAGATATTATGGTGCTATCTACATTGTTTTCTGATCTTTCCTTTTTCCGAAAAAATACTGAACTTTGTTATTTCAAATGGATCACCCTGTATATTTTTCGCTTTTGAAATTTTTAAGAAATACTTATTATTTTTCATCTGATGTCCTCTATACCTAAATGCCATAATGCCATAATTTCAGAGTTATGGGTGTTATCTCCGCCAAAGTTAAAATAATACATTAGGTGGCTATGACTGCTACAATAACAAATTTGATGTTTCATGAAATTATTATAATTGAAGCTTATTATATCACAATGGATCGTTTATCTGTAAAATAACGAATTAATATTTTACTGATTTGGATATGGTGATAAGCGTAGAAGTCAACAAGAAACATGTAATGTCTTTAATAATTTATATCCTAACCAAAATCCCATAACAAGATCTACTGTCAGTAAATTAGTAAAAAAGTACAACGAAAGTGGTTCATTGAAAGATGTATCCAAATATCATGTTAGAAAACGATCCACACTTAAGTACTAGACAAACCCAGGGACTTAATATATCGCAAACATTCGTAATGAAAATTTTACGTGATAATAAATTCCATCCATACAAAGTAACGTTGGTTCAAGAGCTGGATGTTACAATCAAAACGATCCAAATTTTTTAAGTTTTGTTATGTTTTGGTTAGGAAACATAAATCGGCATAAAAGTAGATACTGGTCACGTAACAATCCTCGTTAGATGCGTGAATCCCACACCCAATATCACGAAAAACTGAATAAATGGGCTGGAAGAATAGGAGACAAAATAATTGGTCCCTTTTCCATTGAGGGTAACTTAAATTATACGGCGTATTTAGATTTATTAGAAAAATAGTATTATACCTGAGTTGGCTCCGATATTTCCAAATCCAAGTTAGTATTTTCAATTACAACTAAATCTAAAAAATCTTCATTATTAGACATTTTCAGACAATAAGAATATCGCAAACGACAATATTTGCCTACAACAAGATTGTTCCCCTCCTCACTATGCATGTGTGGTGAGGCAACACCTAAATAATGTGTTTCCCAGAAGATGGATTGGAAGGCGTGGTTTTATCGAATGACCCCTGCGATCACCCGGCATGATTCCGTTGAACTATTTCCTGTGGGGTCACTTAAAAAACATCTTTTATAAAACAAAACCTGCCGATATTCAGTAATTAAAAGATAGGATTACCACAGAGATAAGAAGAATTGAGCAGTCATGATGCTGTAAAATTTATTGCAAAGGTTTAAAAATAGCATGGCTTGTTTTATTGAAGTAAATGGACAACATTTTGAGCATCTGCTGTAATCGCCTTTACTTTATGTTTTCTAAAATTCGTAATTTTTCTACTTCACAAATGTGGATCTAATTCAAGGTGGATAACATGACAAGAACATTTAAAGATTTGTTCTCAGTTGATGCAGTTTCTCTACACCATGATTTGGATAAATATTTTGTTGCATCAGTTCCGTTTAACTTTATACTAACTTAATGACACTAGACCTTGTAACGAGAGTTGTATTAGCACATAAATTATTAAAGAATATACAAATTAAACGAGTTTATTCAATCGTAGCCATTTAAATGTACAATATTTCTGTAAAGCTACGTTTACATCTGGCATAATCACAGGACAAGTATAGGGATTTGTATCAGAACTTGTGCCAGAACTTGTATCGGGATTTGTATGAGTGTATCGGGATTTGTATGAGTGTATCAAGATTAGTATCAGTGTATCAGTTGTGTTCACATCTGGATTTGTGTGAGTGTATCAGTCGTCACATTAGCATATTGTTTTTGAACTCCTCTGTTTATATTTTACTATTAAAAATGTCTTCTCTTCTTCTGAAGAAGAAAACATGTTATTTTTGTGTATGTCCGTGTATACCTTAAAAAATAAATCAAAAAGAAAACGTACGTGGTTGCAAAGGCAGTTTTTAAGTGATCTGGAAACTGCAGGCGGGTATGCTCTATTAATGAATGAGCTTATTTTAGAAGATGGTAGCTGTTTTACAAATTTTGTGAGAATGGGCACATCAGATTTTGAGCACTTATTAACATAGTAGCTCCACTTATTAAAAGGAAAGACACAAATTTAAAAATGCTATTTCTCCTGCTGATCAGCTATATATATATATATATATATATATATATATATATATATATATATATATATATATATATATATATATATATATATATATATATATATATATATATATATATATATATCGTTTTCCTACTTCCGTTTCAACTTTCACAATCTGAACAAGAGGGGAGAACATTGCAGCTGAATTTTCATTCAAAATGGCAATTTCCTAATTGTTTTGGAGCCATAGATGACAAACATGGAGGCACCTGCGAATAGTGGAACAACTTACTTCAATTACAAGCAGACACATAGTATAGTTTTACTAGCTGTAGTTCAGGCAAGTTATAAATTCATTTATGCAAATGTTGGTATTCAGAGTAGAATACCTGATGGTGGAGTGCTTAAACATACATTTTTTTATGAAAAGTTATTAAAAAATCAATTAAGTTTACAACAATCAGCTCCTCTTCCTGACCGAGTAAAATGTTCACAATTCGTATTCGATGATGCTTTTGGCTTAGAAAAAAATATAATCAAACCTTTTCCAGGGCATCAACCATTAAATTCATGGAGAAGAATATTTAACTATAGGTTAAGCAGAGGGAGGCGCATTGTAGAAAATGTCTTTGGAATATTAACTGCAGTGTTTAGAGTGCTGCTTAAGAGAGTGGAATTAAATCCAAAGAAAGCAGCAAGTGTAACATTAGGTGCAGTTCACTTGCACTTTTTAAGGAGCAGAAAGTCCACTCAGTATACGTCAAGTGGCACATTTGACTCTAAAGATAGTCACGATAATGTAATACCAGGATCATTGAGAACAGTAAACAGAGTTGGATTTCCACTACAACCATTAATAAATTCTGGTGGGAGGCCAAGCCTAAGTTTAGATAATCGTGAGGAATTTGAAGAATATTTCTGTAGTATTTTCTTGGCAGTACAGTAGACAGTGAAGATTACAAAAATAGTTTTGCAATATTTTCTAAATACACTCTCTAATACATTGTTTTTATTTTAAGTTGGAAAAGCGTACCATATCGGATAATAAGTTTCATCCGCCCCTACTCCACTTCTTACGCTGGAGTTAATTTTTACCAATTCACGCTAAGCTGGCTCTTTATGTTATGCTACTTATTTCTTTTTTGGTTGACCCCATATCCAGGGCAATCTCACGAAAAATATTGTCCCTTAAATTATGGTATTTGTACTCCTTTGATTTTACATTCCACACCCCACTTTCCTGTATTTTCTCAATAAAACTCAGAGTGCGTTCCTTGGTCCAGTTTGACATTTTTAATAAAATTAATACGAAAAGTTAACAGTAACAGTAGTAACAAAAGTTAAAAGAAACATAAGCAACTTAGCACATACTTTAGCACGGTTTAAATAATAACAAATCACACAATGCATGCGCGAGTATCAGTATCAATTCAAATGTAAATCTACCATATACAAAATGTGTGAGCAACTTGTATTAGATCTAAGTTTTTAACAGGGCTTGTGCACTGGAATAGAAGAAGTTCAGGATGATTTTCAATGCCATCTCTATGACTGGCTCACATTTAAAAGCTTACTTTTTGGTGTTTTATTTTTGAATGTTTGTCAATCTGGATTATGAAACTAAGTTGCAATCATGCATCGAGAAACAACCAAGATTATTGAATAAACAATAACTCCGAAATTATAGCATTTATATCATTAAGATAAGATATTTCTTAATGAAAGTAGACCGTCCTATTATTTATGCTTTGATAAGATAATTCAAAAATTTATTTTTGCGTGATACTCAACATTGTTCAATATGTCGTAGAAAGGTTGCAGATATAGGCAACACATTTCACTAATCTAAGAATTTATATCTATTTAAAGGTCGATTAGCATCGGCGTGACTACTAGATTTCCATTCAAATTGGTTAGTGTCTCCTGGCTACCGTAATAGTATCGTTCTATTCAAATTTTGAAATATTTCAAAAATGAAATCGCACACATCATAAAACTAGATAACTTAGGACTTTATCAAGTTTCATCCTTTATTATTAAATAAAACTTTTACGATCGTGAAAATCCAAAAATATGGTAGGCAACTCATCGATTGCTGCACACTGTCGTTGATGACACTGTTTGGTCTGTCACGGTCCCATCAAATTCCTACAAGACTAACTTTGATCTCCACAGTGAAATCACACGTTCACCACAGTAAAGTTATGTTGTTTGAAGCGAATAAATATGAGTCACAGTTATTTTTAGCATTAATGTGGGTTATCAATAGGTATAAAAATAGTAAGGCTTGTGGTATTCACAATAATTCAAATGAAAAACTAGAAAAACTGATTGGCAATAAGATCACAAAGTTTGGAGTGCGGCTATATGTTATGTAAACTGAAAAGTCATTATGTAATATATGGACAAGTTAAGTTTGGCATCCCATCAAAGATAAATAATGGAAAATTCCAATTTTTAGTAGTAAAAGTAAAGTAAATTTTTCTTTAAGAATGAAAATGCCTGATCACAAAATTATTAGTATTAGTATGACACTAATCCAGACTCCATTTAAAAGTTACTGATCCTAAATACATAAGTGGTCGTCAGAGTAAGTTGATTGTCGAATAATCTGATACTGCTAAACGACTAGCTTTGAGTCGAGGAAGGAGTGGATTATTCAAATATTGCAGATTATAAAAGGGCAAGCGAAAAGATTTGTAAGCTCTCAAGAATTGAAAAAGTTAAACTAACAACTTCACAAATTTCTCAAAAAGATAACAAAGCTGAGTTATGCAGAACACTATAATATCCCAATTTTTCCAAAAAGTGTTCATACACCCAACCTTATCCTTTGGACGATTCAGTACAACCCAATTTCTGCTACTGCTAATTTGTTAGTTTATCCAGTTGAGAAAAGAATGTCTGATAAAATTTCTACTGCTAACTAAACCTAGAAAAACTGTTTCTAAAACCAAAGTTCCAAATCGGTACTTCGAGGCTCTCCTCTCTTTATGGACTGTTGGAATATTTTACATTATATCTCAAGCATTAGATGGTCTCCGTGACTTGAGGGAAAAAAAATCGCCAATTCGAAAAAGAACCGGCCAATTAATTTTCTACCAACGTATATCCGATAAGTTCACCCAAGCTTTGAAGCATTTGTGTTTCTCAAGAGATGTTTAGCAATCATATTCCACTAACCAACCCCAGCTATACAGTACCATCAAAACACCATAATCCATTTTGGACTTACATATTATCTACTCGGGATAGCTAAATTAAATAAATTAAAACTCTTCGACGATATGAACTGGCGCATACTATAGATTTAATCTATGAACTTGCTTACGACAACATAGGCCAATTAAAAAGATGTTTATCAATCATCGAAAAATCATATAACACCAATAACCTGGAATGAGGCAGAGGCTTATTATTGCTAACTCAAACAAGAGCACATACCCAAGGACGTATAGTTATAGATCTATTACACTACTAACTCCAATGGTACAAAGAAGTCCTCGACTACACATTCGTGCAACATGTAAGGAACTCGTTGGGTCCAAACTTCGTCTCATTGCGAATCCATTGACCATAGTCAAAAACCGAGTTGAGAGAAGCGAGGCAAGGTGATACGAAGCTATTTTATTAGATTAACTTTGACCAACTTTGCGAGTAGTGTAGTGGATGTTTCACGCACGCAATGTTTAATACTAAGTGTACTGGAAAACATTTATAATATATGGGTGTTTTTCTCAGGGAGATAATATTAAAGATATTAAGAGAAGGATGTAAGTGGACTTTAACTATTAAAAGAGAGAGGAGGAGCTTCGGTTTACCAATTTCCGCCTCTCTCTAGTCACTATTAAAATCAAAACTTATTTCTCCACTCAAAATTCTACTGACTGTATATATGCTTTGAAAGCCGCTATAACTGTTCACAAACATGAGCGTGTTTTAGTTTATCGGTGATTCAGACTAGTGTCGGTTTTTGAGCACAGATCAAAGGAAGCTTGTGCAAGCGCTTGTGCCGTATTTACATGTAGGTGCTCGTTTAGTGTCCCTCATAAGCTCCCGCCAAAGGATCTGTTTACCTTGCGCTGTATACAACCATCGATCATGAGTAGTTGGTCGATCGACGATACTATGACCTTTCTCAAGGTGTATTAAGTGAAGATTGATATGAAACGTCTGACATGTTTACATGCACAGCTTGCTGGTCCATAGCTCACTAATGTACTCACAAGCGAGTAAACGGCTTTCAACTCTGTATAAATACTTGTAGCTTCTAGACGTTTGCAAAGCCACGGCAAAGCGTGTAAACGAGGCCTTAAGATGGGCACTGATGAAATATTTGCCATCGGCGATCTTCTCAAGATTAAAACAGCCTCTGATTATAATTTAAATATTTTTTTCCATATTTTGCTTATTACTAAATCTAGCATACGAGGGTTGTCTGAAAAGATTCCGTCCCGACAAACAAGACATTTTTTCCATAGTCATTTTTATTGTCCAGGATAGTCTTTCACGTCTATACACTTGGTCCAGCGATGCTTTGCGGTTTTTCTACTCAAACTAGACGTTCACGTATGCGATAAAGTCCTAGTCTAATGAAAATTTCTCTCATGCAAGTGAAACTTTACTCTTAGGAAACAGGAAAAAGTTGCTGAGGGTCAGATCTGGGAAATAAGGTGGGTGGTCAACCAATTCGAAGTGCAATTCGTGAATTTTAGCCATGGGAATCACCGAAGTCTCAAAAATGCGTTATCCTGATAGATTCTTTTTCTTAAAATGCTGTCGCTCTTTTGTAATTTCTCCCTTCACTTTATCAAGCAATTATGCATAATACTCTCTAGTTATTGTTTTACCTTTTTTTTTAAATAGTCTCCATCACTTTCTAGCCGATGAAACCGTCTTTGCCTTTTTCGGAAGAATTCAGGAGTCTTGTGGTGGATCCAGATTTCATCGACGTAAAACATCAGACTCATTCAGATAACCCTCGTAATTCATATTTTGATCACGTTTCACATTAATTGTGCCAAGCTCAATAACTGTGTCCACTCTGACTCTTTGAAGTCCTTGAAATTTGATTAGGGGTCTATGGTTTTTTAGAAATTCCGAATATCTTAGTGTACTTTTTTATAAAAAAAATATAAAAAAAAACACCTTACCTCAAACATATGACGTATGAACTATAGGAATCTAACAAGGCTAATATTCCTGGTCTTAACTAATCAAATTAAACACTGATGTATATTGTTGCTATAATATTCATTTCAATTACAAATATGTAATAAACAATAAATAAATAAATGTTTCAGCTTTCGGCTTGAAGTATGTATATATCATTTATTTTTTGCAGTTATCCTTTTTCAACACACTTATATTAGCTTCACTTGTATGTAGGTTTGTTTGTAACTCTCCTTTGGACTAAGAGCACGTAGCTTATTTAATAAAAATTTTATTGGATAAAGGATTCGAACCTCCGATTTCCGTGTTGGAAACTAAGCATTTCGACAACCTCACCAACGACGAGATGTAGGTATATCAAATATAGCACATCAAACTAAAAAGTTAAAAATAATTTCTAAAATAAGCTTAAAACGATAATTAATGAAAAATAATAGTATTATTTAAAAAAAGCATAGGGCGCTTTGTTTCATATTTCTCGTTCGCTTTTTTCCACAATAATAGTAGTATTTTTCATTCATTATTTTATAAGCTTATTTTAAAAATAATTTCTAACTTTTTAGATCGATGTCCTTTAAAAGCATATTTTTTAGTTTTTTCAAACTATATTTAATTGTGAAGGTTTTTCTACAAACACAATTTATGTGTAATGAAACAAAGGTGAAATCATGGTTTGCGACATTTTGTAATTCAAAATTGTCCCTTGTTCTTCATTCATTATACAAATTGTACTAATTTAATGAATCCGCATCTATACCTTCGTTTTGAATAAAAAATAGTCTGCTCATACTGCAACAAATATGCAGAAATTATTCATCTAAGTTGGACTTTCTGGAACTGTTTGTGATATTCATACTGATCACACTGTTTACACTACCACTATACTATAAACACTTACAATTACTTTGTCTGACGCGCGTTTCGATAACCAAGTTAGACAGAGTTGATGTAGTGGTAATGTAAACAATGTGTTCAGTAAAACGTATTCATTTTATTAATGGAAATCTGCCTAACTACAAAGGTTGCTATATAATTTATGCTGCAAATGTGTACCACTGAATGAATGTTTCACGCAATGAATATTGCACGTTTTAACACAGAAATGTCGTTAGGGAAAAGAGAGAGTTAAACATAAATTAGTATTAAATACTTTTTATTTATGTATGTATATTTTTCAATGTGTAAATAAACACGAACATATTAAACACCAAGAATATCCAACACCTAACATGTGTTTTTATGTAAATCACATTATATGGTAATGGCCACTAGCTGAGGACAGTTGGGTATATCACAGAGAGTATTTTGCGCACAGCTTCTATTATTTCTTGACTCATAGTAATCAAACAGAAGTGGCTTTTGACAAAACTGGCAGTGCTAAAAATTAATCAGAAACATTTAAAATAACAGTTTTTCCACAGTTCTTGATTAGTGATAAGTGAAAATTTGAAATTCGCATAAATTAATTAAAAATGTACTTTTCATTTTGAAATTCGCATAAAAAATAATTAAGCTTTTTTCTTAGAACAAATTTAGAAATTTTTCTAAGGTGGTTGTTGATATTTGAAGCAAATGAGAATTATAACTCAAACTTATAATAACTGAGCTAATATTCTAAAATTAATATTGTTAAATACATTCCAAAAATAAATGAGTAACCAAATAAAGTAGAGTGGGTATATTTATTTTTTTGCTGTCTTGTATTTAACAGCACACCTATTCTATTATTAGTACAAAATATGTATTATTATAAAAAAAACATATGCAGAGGGTATACAGTATTTACTATTAATATTAGTCGCGTTTGTATCAAGAATTGTACAGTGTACTTTTTCCATTACTTCTCAAATTCTTGAATTGTTTATAGATTATAAAGATGGGTTGCTTGGGCAAATGGGTGTTAGCAGAGGTGGAAATATGTGGTTAAACAATAATTTTTGTTGTCCTATTGTCATAAAAGGGGGTCTTTGACAACACAAGAAAATAAGAATTATAAACAGAAGAGTAAGAATAATTGTTTTGAACATACAAACATATAAGGTTGAATATTCATTGTAGAAATAAAATTGCCGTAACTAATGATACCAAAGCTAGTTAACACTTCATTACCAAAAATATGCAATACAAAAGAATTTCGTGATTGATAACATTCACTGTCTGAAATAACAGAAAAGTGCATTGGTGGAGGAAAATAAAATTATGTAATGGAGGAAAAATAATTCTAAAAGTTCCTTCCGGTAAAGGACGCTTCCGCAAAATTGGCGTTTATGTATGCGGTAACGTCCTCGTCTGTTGAAAATATCTCTCCTGCAAGTGAAAGGTTAGGTAACAAGAAAAGGCCGATGGAGGCTAGATCTAGGAAATAAGGTTAGTTCAACTAGTTCGAAGTGTAATTCAAGAATTTTAGATATGGCGATCACCGAAGTGTGAGAAGATGAATTCTAATGGCAAAGCACTTTCTTCTTCTTCAAATACGGTCGCTTTTTGCAATTTCTCCATTTACCTTATCAATGTTAGTCAAGAGAAATAACTTTTCCGGCCGTTTTTACCTTTTTGGGAGCAGATTCACCCTTGTCAATCCACTGTCTTAACAATTTTTCCGATTCAGGGATATAGTGGTGAATTCAGGCTAATTTCAAGAGTTATGATGGTTAGCAAATTAAGCAATTCTACATGAATAAACAATTTCAAAAAATAACCGTTATCCCTAGCGAGACAATACATTGAAAATAGTTGATGGTAGGAAGTTGGTAAAATAATAATAATAAAAATTTATATGATAGAATTAACACCATCAATTCCCCAACAAGTTCATATTTTTTCATCAAATAATTAATCTGAAGGTATGTTAAATCAGTACATTTGCAGTTGCTGAATTAGATGAATTCTCAATACTGATAAAAACTTTTTCCCTTCGATTTATCAATTATACATATATTTGTGTATGGTTTTCAAGTATCAGAAATAATCTTGATCATACAATAACTATGAGTAAAATTCTTCTATTTCTAAAAGCACTATGGTAAAGCAGTTGACTACAAATTGAAAAAAAAATAGTTTTACGGTACCACATATTATTAGATGCTGTAAAAATCAAAGGAAAGGGAAATGAACTGAAAATTGTAGGTTAAAACAAGTGGACTATAAAAAATTTAGTAAGTTTTACTATACATTTCTTCAAATATGTAATAAAATTGTCATAAGATACGTAGTAAGAGGTTTGTGCCAAATATATTGAACCTTCCTTTATATTTTCGCATCAAAACTTCCGGAAACCTCTATGCGCCATAGGCACCTTAACTGACAGGAGGTGTTAGTTCATTAAAGGCATTCGTTAATTTAGATTTTTTTTCGTTAGTACAAAATGAATGGAAAAGGCCAAAAAGAGCACATCAAAGTCCGAGAAAAGTGAAGACGATGTTGACTTTTTTCTTCAAATTCAAAGATATTGTTTACCATAAATATGCTCGAAGAGGTCACATGATCACCAAAAATTATTCCATTAACTTATTGAATACATTGAGTGACACTGTTAAAAAATGGTCACAGCTTTGAACAGAAGGTGATTGACTGCTTTACTACGACAATAGATCAGTACACTCATCGAGCTATATGCAGCAATATTCAACAGAGCACCAAGTTGTTCATTTTTTCCATTCTCCTAACATGGCTCCCAGTAATATTTGGTTCTTTGTCAGATTAAATATGTTGGTCATAGTACTCCGGTTCCAGGATTGCTTCAAGAAGTTCAAATATTTCTGGGAACGGGTTATTCAATTAACTGGAGACTAATTTGACGGATGTCAATCACTGGATGATAAAGAATAACACCAGTGCGGATGAAGATATGTTTTCAACTACAAACCTCGTATTTCTATAGTTTTCATTAGATTGGGATGCAGTAATATTTATAATATCATACAAAATCCGGTAAACGAATGCAGATCAGAAGTATAGAGAGGTTATTAACTTTACCAAATATGGGATTTTTGAAATACCATTTATAATATTAAAGAGCCAACACAAATTTTTATTGTAAACACAGACTCCATTTTGATCCCTAATAATACGTGATACAAGATGTATAAACAAAGAACAATAGAAAATCAATTCAATTACTATATAATTCAATAATCAAGATTTAATAATATTCATAACCATTCAAGTTCACCACACAGATTAATTTGTGATTTCATTGGAAATTCTCAAAATAATTATCAACAAACTTTCTAAATTACCTTCCCACAGGGTTTTCCAGTTAAGGGAAGCTCCAGATCTAACCATACATCTTTCAAATCGTTGACTAATGTGTCCATTAGATGTTTGGAATGATGTGGTGTTGGTGCCAATCTCAATTTCTCCTCTCCTCTAGCTACCGTAGGGTAGTTAATAGCTTGGATATAATGACCTTTTTCTTTGAGCAAAGTATCACAGACAGCACCACATTGTAGAGGATTTCCTATTTTTATTGGAATGATATGACTTGGAGTGTGTTCCACAGGGAAACCGTTATTTAACAGTGAATTCCTGAGGTATTTCACATTGGCTTGATGTTTTTCTCGAAGTTGTCTACCTTCGTCGGAGCTCAAAATTTCTATAGATTTACTAGCACCTGCTAGTACTGTAGGTGGCAATGAAGTTGTAAATATAAAGCCCGCCGCGTAAGATCTAACCATATCAATCAACAGAGAATTACTAGCTAAAAAATGATTGATAATTAGAATGATGTATAAAAACGACTAAAATCATTTGTGTTTACATATATCAGTAAAAAATCATTCAGATGAGCAATTTTTTAGATAAGCTGATGTTTCTAAACTCACCTACATAACCTCCAACATTTCCAAATGCCTTTCCTAAAGTTCCTGATATCATGTCCATTTTATGCATGACATGATCTCTTTCACCGATTCCAGCACCATGTTCACCATACAATCCAACAGCATGAACTTCGTCTACAAAAGTTAAAGCTCCATATTTGTGGGAAATATCGCACAATTCCTAAAACAAGTTTATGAATCTATACAAATTGACTAATATTACTACAAAGCGTTACATTATGTATTCAGATCCTCCACGACCCACTAGTGTTAATAACACTTAATTCATTAAGAACAACTCAATAGATATACACCTGCAGACATAAAGATCACATTGATGGCTGCGTAAGTTTAATAGAAGAAACAATACCAATTATATCACAATTATATAGATATGTAACTTATTTTATATACAGCACCAAAAATTTCATTGGGGATACAATTCCAGAAATATAAGTTGAAATGGCGAGACCTCATATACTTAAAAGTGAACTAACCAGCTAAAAACTAAAATGAAAATGCTTTTGATGAAACCAGTTAATTTGAAAATTAGTTTCTATTGTTGATAGAAAATAAAGAGGGAGTCAAGTTTATCTGGCCAGTTATCTAATCAACATTAACCAGAATCTAAAAAAGACTTTATTTCTAGGTTTTTCATAAAAAAAGAAATGTAACAAAGGAAAATGTTTTAAAAATCAATAAGATCAATTGTTTACATACCTCTAACGGACACACAGCCCCAGACATGGAATGTACTGTTTCAAAAGCTACTATTTTCGGAACATTTATATCCACTTTTTGAAGTAACTCTTCCAAATGTGCTGGGTCATTGTGTCTGAAGATATGTTTTGGTACTCGGCTGTTTCGTATACCTTGGATCATTGACGCATGGTTCCCAGAATCGGAAAATATATGACAACCTAAAATATCAAATATATACAAACTGATTATTCTTCTCTTGGGATCCTAGACATAAATACCCACCTGGTAATACTTTGGCCAACGTGTATAAAGTCGAATCATTTGCAACAAAGCAAGAGGTGAATAGTAAGGCAGCTTCTTTATCATGTAATCTAGCAAGCTTAAATTCAAGTTGTTCATGTAATGTAGAATTTCCTGAAATGTTACGAGTCCCACCCGCTCCTGTTCCATATTTCTCAAGAGCATCCCTAAAAAATTTAAGAAAACTGATAAACATGCCTTGAAAATGACACCAAATCAATAAATTATTCCACTTATTCCTAGTACTTCGTCTAAATTAGAAATCACCATTTTATCAATGTTACTACTGATTTGATCTGCCAACATATACTGCCTGCAATCTAAAAATCAAGATCCTAACGTTTGGTCTTAGTTCTATTATATCCCAATAGTCATGTGGAAAGTATGAGAATCAGAAGAATAATTGAAATAACTTCTGCTAATAAGCATAAGAATAAAGTTTCATTTAATAGCAAAAGTTCTTTATTTGGTTCAAAAATATAATTTGCTGCAACTACTACATTACATTTCAACAGATACGTTGGTTCATGTAGCATAATGACGAATGTTTTAATTCAGGTGTGGCGAGGAAGTTTTCAGATGTGTTTAAAACTATTCACATACACTTTACAAACCTCACTGCAGCTTTGACTTCGGGATGAGAGGACATTCCTAAATAGTCGTTGGAACACCAAACGGTAATCGGAGCCTGTCCCCAAGAATGCTCGACAGCTTTAGGAAAATCTCCAGCTAATCTATTCACCTTTTTGAAGATTCTATAGGAATGTTCCTTCTTCTTTTTCATTATCTGTTGATGGAAAAACTCGTCGTAGGCAAATACATCATCTACAAAAAAATATATAAGATGTTTAAGTAAAAAATCAAGAAATCAAGATTAAGTTACCAAGTTGAGATTTTCTATGTATGTTATGATAGATTCCATTTTCAGATTGTATCAGCTGAAGATTGCTAGATAATATTTTCTTAGTACCTAGATACCCACTTCTTAATGAAATGATAAAAAATATATATTTATGCGAGCCCATTAAAATGAATTTAAAAAGTCTATATTTTAAATTACTACTTATAAGTTGTTGATTTTCTTCCCCTGTTCTCCGAATACTGCTTATTACGGTACTACAATAAGTAAAGTGTTTGAAGTTTTTCAAGAAAATTGAATTTTAAAAATGAGGTTGTCAGTGTTTCAACAGATAAATCAAATTTGTTCAAAAGATCTCAGGCCATGATCGTCTTCTGCAGGTTTTACAGGAATCGACCCAAATATATTAAAGTGGACTCGATACAGAATACAATAATTTCCATTATCCTGACTAGGACACCTCAAGGAGCCGTTAATTCTTGACGTTGATGAGGTGGCTTAGCAACCGTCCTTCTGCGGCTCGCCTACGTGGGCACTAGTAGGAAAGCTGATGCAAAGGACGGCTCATTTTCATAGGCTCAATCCAAGGTGAAAGACATCATCGTCGGCATCTTACGGTTTCATTCGTTTTACCAGTATGCAAATGATATTTTTACAGGTTTTACAGAACGGAAAGGCTTCAACTGCTGCGGCATGTCGTTCTGTATAATAGACTCATATAACCCACACGCTTGTATTTTAACCACGAAGTGTCCCCACGTACTTTTGCAATCCATCTGCTCCATAAATGAAGTTAACCTGTTTAGCTCGTGGAGGCTGTCGTTGGAGGCAACAAAGTCGAGCCACCAACACATTCTTTTCGAGCTGAATAAGGACACCGATCACGTAACGCGTTCTTCGGAAACCCTAAGCTGGAAACTCTTTTGAGGAGAGCTCACTGATTACCTAGTGGATATGCCAACAAGACTTAATGTTATAAAATTGAAAATCGCAACCACCGAGGCATTCGGAGGTAGCTGTCTAGTTAAACGAGAATTTGTTGATTCTTATAACCCCTGGAAACACCATACGAAGGATCATCGAAGAATTACTCTCGGGCTCTTGCGACGAGCGTCCGAAATTATATACTGACTGGTAGGCGCTCCAAGACGCTCAAAGGTGACATTAAAAAATTTTAAAAGAGGGATTCCAAAAGACAAAGCTGGAGGAAGATATCCCTGGCGGCGCGACTCTAGCTAGGAATGAAAGTAATAACGTAAGCTCAATATCAATTCCGGATGACGGCTATACATATCACCAGGTTGGGATGGCATGTATCCCTGTCTCCTATAATAGGCACTGGAAATATTTGCTCCTCACCTGGTTGGTCGAAAGATCATTACATGCCCAACAATATGCCTACTATACCGGCAAATCCATATGGAGCTGTGGAAAATTCTGTCTGGCGGAATAACTTGACATTGAAGGGACATTTGACAATACTCCTTATGTTATCTGTCGGGCACTTGAGAAACGTGGCACAGAACTCTTTCTCAAAAGATGGGTAAGAGCAACGTCGAATGTCTGTTGAATCGAACAGCGCAGTTGTCGAGATTGTAGCAGCCAGGAACTACCCGCAGGGCGGAGTTCTGTCTCGAAAATTGTGGCTTACGTTATTGACTTAGTATAAAAATTAAAACGCTCACACTTTATGGTATCACTATGTTCAGTTACTTTTTAACTATTATCTCACACCATTTTTCAATAATTTTAAATATAATACATTTTACGGTAGTAGCCATAATCGTATTTTTCAGCTAACTATTAGAAAGTCTTAGTATCTATATAAATAATATATTTTCTTCGTTAACTTTGATCGGGTTAATCCGATCATGATTTGAATTTTCGGAAACTAACCTGGATCACGTTCATTGTTTTAAGGAAACAGATGGAGTTAATAGGGTCGTAGTCATATGTTATATCTACCCTTGTAGACCAGTGAGTAAATGCGATCAGCTGATGGGTTGTTTCATTAATCTATGGTTTTTTCAACATTAAAAATTATTATTCCTCTTATATGGTTGTCTACTATTGATTTACATGAGCAGCATAATTTATAGAATAATGAGGTATGCGGTTTTTTCACTTTTCAGCATTTCAACATAAAAATAACGCAGGAATGTAATGAATATGAAAAGTTCTTGCATATCATGTTTTAAATTTGGAATTTGCACTGAAAATTGAACGCGATGTTCGGAAACTGTGATCGATATTCCGTTCTGGATAAGAATCTGACCCAGGATAGTTTCGAAAAGCCTTAAAGTTTGGTAAAAATCAGAAATAGCCGTTAGTTTGCGATTTTTATGTTCGTTTTGACTGGCCTATTATCTATGAAAACAATCTCGCAACGCAAATACATGATAAATTTCTGTTAACGTCTGTGAAAAAATAGATGTGAACATTTGAATTTAATTAACAAGGTATGAGCGTCAGTATATTTTAAACAAATCACTACGTGACAAAAATTATAATACAAAATAGAATTGCCCCATTCACTACAAAGATACAATTTATTTGTAAATCCAATCAATCAAATGAAATATTAATTTTTAATTTAATTTCCATTTTAGAGCGAAAGATCGTCGAGTTTCTGAACTTTCCAATTATTCACTTGAAATATTTTTCTAAACTTTATTCAAAATAAAAATTATAATCACAATTCAAAATTGTGAGACTCACTTTAACTGATAAAAATATACTTGACGACATCAGTATTGATAAAATTCATACTAAATTGAAAGTTTTATAGTGTGACTAGACAGTTTAAGATACTTGAAAGATTAGATTTGTGTATTTTTTTATATTATCGAAACAAATAAGACGATTTTTTCAATATAATGAAGTCGAAAATACAGGGAAATGGGAAACATGTTAAAGTGTATTTTTTCGAATAAATAAATGGTTTTTGTTAAAGATTTAGTTGTGTTTTTATTCCAAAACGGTACTTAAGTCTCAAAGTATATATATATATATATATATATATATTGTTAAATTTTTAATCATTTATGAAAGGCAAGTTTATTAAATATATTTTCTAAAATTTCTAAATAATTTCACAATACCATTGTTCTCTTTTGTTCAGTAAACTCTTCTTTCCGAGAAATCTACTTTGACCAAAGCTACCAAAATAAAATACTTTATAAAGGTGTAACAAGGCGTTTAAAACTATTAGAAAAATGATCAACTCTGTGCATATTACCTCACTTGATCAGTCATTTGAGAAAAACTTTCTGTCCATTTTAGCCAACATTTTGAAGCATTATGATTGTGCTGAATTTTATTGCCCTAAGAGAAACTGGCCGATTCGACTGTATTCGTCACTATTTTCCTATTCTAGGTCATTCGTACATTTCGTGTAACCGCGACTATAATGTAATGTAAATTTCCAGGTGGAAATAGTAGAATATGAAGAAATAAAGTATTGATGAAGTGATGAGTTTTATCAAAAAATGTAACATCTAGGGAGATTCAAGCAAGAAACATCCCAAAGGAAAACAAAATAAAATTCAACATTTCAATTACTTTAGAGTTTCATTACTCCAATAAATACATAGGCCAAGTTAAAGTAGAAAACTTCATTTAAAAACCGGGAACTTCTTTACCAGACCTACCAAAAATCAGTAACTACACTCAAAAATTTGTACCTATCAATATCCACAAAATCAGTGATAACAAAATAGTCGAAGCCTGTACATCTACAGACATGGCTGGTGAATATTATTCAAAAAATTATCAACTATCGATATGGATGACATTGAACTGTTTTTAGAATAATGTTTGGAAAATACTGATTTTTATTAATAATTTGAATTGTTTACCATTCATATTATACCTGTAAAAACATAAGAAAAAATTCAAAAGATATATTATGTTAATTTTTGAGCCGGCTGCGATTTTTTTCTTTTTCCCGAAGTTCACTTATTGGCATATGAGGTTTTTCTGAAATTACCGATTCACTTAAGATAATTTTGAAGCTTGTACTAATATAGAAGTTGCCTAATTAAATATTTTTCACTGACACAAACCATGTCGGTTGGTCAACTAACTGTATAAGTAAAATGAATGATGAAATTTTTCTCATCATTATCACTGTGTTAAATTCAAATATATACATAATTTATTTTCAGTAGATTTGTTAGTGTAATAATTATTTGCTAGTATTGAAAGAAATCATTTTCAATGATTAAATTAATAATATATACGAACCAATTTAATTGTACACAAAAATGCTGAAACCTGAGCCAAAAAAGCAACACTTTTTTTCTTTTTCGAGTACTCTGTTTAACAATTGTTTGAGATTAAACTCATTTTATGAGTCAGTTTTTATGTGAAAAAATTATGTTAATGCTAAGTTACGTTATCACTTTTGAACAAGATGAATATATAAAATTTGTTCTGGATGCTAAGGTCGTCCTATTTTTGAAAAAACTCGTTTAGAATTAAAGATAGCCTTCAGATATTAGATTTTACGATTACCTGGTTGCCCTCCAAATACGAGGATGTATTGATATCTAGTTAGCCTAGACCAGTTCCATGCATAAACAAAATATTGCGTTACCATAGCAACGAACAATAACTTATTAGAAGTGTCAGTGTGAAGTTTGACGTCAAAAAAGTAAATCAAAGTTACGCAATAAATTAAAAGAAAAAAGATGTCCACCGAAATTTTGAAAATCAAAAAATTGGAGTATCGAGCTATCATCAAGTACCTGTATTTAAAAGGGTTAAGAGGTGAGCAGATTTACGAAGATATGCTTAATACCCTTGGTGATCAATGTCCTTCGTATGCGACCGTGAAAAATTGGACTACAAGCTTCAAAAGAGGTAAATTTTCCATTGAAGATTATGACCGATCGGGAAGGCCAGTTTCTGTGTCAGTCCCGAAAATATCGATGCAGTTATCACCGTTGAATTGAGCTAAAACGGATATCTGAAGCACTGAATATTTCATACGAACGCGTTCATCATATAGCTCACGTCAATTTAGACATGAGAAAAATTACTGCAAAATGGATCCCCAGATGTTTGAATGTTGACCAAAAGCGTGCAAGGGTAAAAGCATTGCGTTCGATCTCTGCTAGATTTAAAAACCATGTAGACTTTTTACACCGAATTGTTAGTAGGGATGGGACTTGGGTACATTTCTACGATCCAGAAACAAAGTAACAATCGATAGAATGGCGACATTCTGGTTCTCCAACACCTAAGAAGTTTCGTGTTCAAAAATCTGCTGGTAAATTTTCTTCCAACGAGGAGGTAATAAAAGCTGTGGAGGTCTGGTTTGCAGATCAAGAAGAAACATTTTTTTGAAAGGTCTAGAGACGCTGCAGGTTCGCTGTAATAAATGTATCCAATTAAGAGGAGAATATGTTGAGAAATAAAATATTTTGACATTTTAAAATTTTGTTTGGTTCTATAGTAGACTAAGATATTTTTAATATATCCTCGTATATAGTGGAGGACATTTGTTACATTTGATTCACTCGTCGACAGTACCAAAACGATATTTGTGACTTTTGTGATTTCTCATTTCCAACATAAGTAAATGTATGATTAAACTACAGTTTACACGAACATTGCAATGACCCTACATATGACAATCTTTGCATTTGATAAAAATTTTATTTAAATATAAGAAGTTGAATGTTGAGATGATAATAGTAGAATCTCCGCGAATCGTTAAATATTTGCGTGAAATAAAAGGTTGGAACTTGGTTTTATACGCATCATGTTATCAAGTACGGTGGGGTTGACAGCCCACAAAACTATTAAATAAGCCCTGTTCGAGAGTACCTTATATGTTTCGCATGTTACACATGCAAATATACCGCATACAACACCAGTAGTTATTCAACGTGACAACGATTCTACTTCAAAAGCATGAATGAATTAGGTATTGAATTCTTTCAAATCATTTTCCGTCAGGTATCTTGAAAAGTGATTTTTGGATATCAGTTTCTAGCCAAAAAAATTTGAAGCCTGAGGTCATGCCACGATGGTTGCAACTATGTCTCTTATCTTCGTAAAAGCATAAACTAATAGTGCATATTGGTAATAATACTTCCTATGTTGTAATTTTTGCCCAATGGTATTTTTTCATGTTATGAAAGTATAGATTTTTTTTAAGAATTTCGTCAGAGATATTTTAGCATGGCCTATAAGTTTCAATACCAGTAAAATTGGTACGTTGTACAAGTTTAAAGTTTGTTGAGACATTATTATATAAATATGGTCTATCTTTTGCCTCTATATATTTTTCTCAGTATTTATCTCTCCCATATTTTGTGCGTATTTTGTGTAGTATCCAGGATTCGCAATCATAAAATCCTGGTGGATAAAATCCTGATGGTCTCATTATCCTTATTGTTGACCTCTTTAACGTTCTGTATATTCGTATATTTTTTTATATCCTTTTTTCTCTTTCGTTTGTTTCTTCATTATGTTGTTAATTGTTATCCCTATGTCATCAAAACTATTAACATTCTCGATTCCATATGTTTATAATAAAGTTGTGAAAAAAAAATTTAATGAAATAATTGAACTTAATTATTTTAATCAAGCAAATGTTCATGTTTTATCTATTGACTGTTATCTATACTTTTAGCAACTCAAAATTTGTCGGTTTAATGTTGGAAACTACTTTTCAAGTATCCCGATAAAAAGTTGTCCAAAGATGGAAATTTGAGGATCTCGGTGGCAATTCGATAGATGTCTGCCTGGAAATACAGCAACGTTGATTTATTTATCAGCGCCAGCGTTTATCATTTCAAATCGTAGGTTAGAAAAGATTTAAAATAAGATTTATAAATAAAAAACCTATAAGTTTATGAAAATTCAACCTTCAGTGTCATGTTATCGTAAAAGCTGTCGGGACAAAATTATTTATAATTTTTTTAATAATTATGAAGGAATGTATTTTTTGATAAGCATTATCAAACTATAAAGGAAGCATGATATAATGATATGGTGATAATTAATAAAACGGGATAAATAGTACGAAAAAAATGTGATATATTTTATAATAAAGAAAAATAATTATAAAATTGTGCAATACTAGGTTTTATCTTCCACATAAAAAATACCATTATTCAAACAAACACTGTATACCTCATAAAAGATGGTGCATTGATTTTGTATTTGTCGTTTCTTTCTGCTACTACGTCTTCATTTGTTTGATATCGCTTTCGCTTTCCGCCAAGCCTTTTTTAATCATAGAAAGAAAGGTGAATATGGTTGAATTAGCGATAAATCGTAATGTAGTTCAGCGAATTTTCTGTAATAATATCGGACTAATGAACAAGCGCGTAGTCGTGATGGAATAAAGCGATTGTCTTCCACAAATAATCCCAAAATATTGTGGTCATGGCTTTATTGACTGAAATAACAATATTTGCTTTCTTGAAAGCACGTTTCTCAAGTGAAATTCATTGTTTTTTACTGTATTTTTATTTCTGATGTCTGCTGTATCCAATTTTGATCTACTGTGGCATATTCGATCATTCTTGTTAATTGTTAATTTTGAATGCAAGAAAGTATTAGGGAATCGTTGCAGATAGGGGTTGCTACTTAAGATTTGAGATACGGCAACACTGATATGAATATGTGAAATCTGACATCATCATTATCAGAAAGTTTGACATTTTTAATGATAAACGTGCTCAGAACATGTTATTATACAAGAATTAAATCGCGAACATTTTTCGTGCGATGATTTTCTATTACTTTCGGCGTAGATTAAACCAACAGCAGTATTCCGATCAACTTGCTTCGATTTTTGGTGATGAAGCACAATCGTATTTCGTTGGTTTTCTGAATTAAATCGCGGTCGCACTTCGCTAAAGGATGAATTTCGAAAAGGTCGTCCAAAATACTGTGCGTAAACTGATACTGCAAGATCATCATGTGACGTACTGTGAGATTGAGGCATACTTGAGCATTAGTTCCAATCGCATACACTCAATATTGCATGAACATTTGGCTGTTAAAAAGATTGTTCGCGTTGGATACCGCTCAATCGCATATGAACCCGAAACTATCAACAATCGACTATATGGCTCTTTTAAGACGAGCCAAATCTAGGAATAGTTGTTCGTGCACGAAGCACTTTTCCAAAAGTGTGCGACAATGCGAGCTCTCACACATCAGTTCACAAAATCGTTTTTGAACAGTCATAACATCGGTTCAATGGGCCGTACAGTCTTTGGTTAGCACCTAATTATTACTCATTTCCGCAGATCAAAAATAAATTGCGAGGTCCAGGTCTACACTTGAAGAAGCGGTTGATGTGTTTAAATCACATGTTTTGGAAGAATCGGAATGGAAAAAATGCTTCGACAATTGGTTCAAACGCATGTAAAAGTGTTTTGATCTTAATGGAGAATATTTTGAAAAACAATAAAGCCAAATCCTGTCATAAATATTTTATTTGTCTATCTTAAAACTGTAATAACAACCCTCATATTATGTAACATTTATGAAAAATATTGCTTAACCGTTCGGTTCGAATATTCGCTTCATTAGCTACCTCACGTACTTTTATTTTGTGGTCACTAGGTACCACTTTTAGTAGAGAGCTATCTGCAAATAATTCAATAGGACGAAACATAATATTTATGTAATTTTTAGTCGATTTCTTTAATTATTTATCAGCTTAAAAAACAATGTCTAAGTAACACTTAAACTTCTTTTCTCTCCATCTTTATCCAAAAATGGGACATCTTTCAATAGCCACTGCAATAAATAGTCTATTTCTGTGTTCCTTTTTATTATAAATCATATCAATATAATTGCAATACATAATCCTTCCATTATGTTGACATGTTTATTCTAATCACAGAAAATATGTCATATATATTATGACTCAATATCAATATCTTGATCAGAAGCATACACAGATTAAACATATCTGACTTGATACATACAATAACTCGCACTTGCAACTGTATCGGTTTGGTGCTATTTTCATTACATGTAAGTTGCAATTATAGGGAAAAATATAATTACTTTTGAATTGATAGGCAGTCAAATGTCAATCAAATCAGCAGATCTGATATATATATATATATATATATATATATATATATATATATATATATATATATATATATATATATACATCTTTTATAAGTACTATATGCCCTATACTCTGCTTGACGTTTCTGACTTCAAAGCTGGTTCCATTTATCTTCAGTATTTCTCGTTGGTAAGCTCCCTTTTTTTTAATTTCTATATATTTTGACCTGTCCGGATTTTTTCTCAACTCTCTTTTTCCCAGCTGTTTTATGATTGTTTCAAATTTTTCTTCAAGATATCACACATCTTTAAAATGCTAAAACATTTTTAAAATTCCACAGATCTCTTATCATTACACTCGCCTTATAATCTTTGAATATCATCTATGTCAATAGACTTATTTTTTGTCGTACTTTTAGTTGCTCTATATCCCATATGAATGTCCTTTTCACAATGTAAATAATTCTTGGTACATAATTCGGACAATATTATAATCATAATATTTTAACAAATACTTTATATATAGTATGTGGAAAACCTTTTTGGTATTCTCAACTACTTCTTTTACACTTTTGTTTATTCCTCCGGAACTATTACTTATGTAATAATTTCCTTCCTTCATCATTAGTATAATCATTCAAATAAGCCACTCCTCCAGCATTTTTTTAGTTCCCATATTCTTCCCAGGTTTTCAAATATATTGTAACATTGTAACAATTATCTGTAGGCTCAACATTATTCCCATCTATCAATTGTTGAAATCCAGACTCCAATCTTTGTCTTTAACATTTATTATAGTCATTTTCCAGTTTTGTTCCTTTTGTATAATGGTTTGATTTTACATAATTTTCATTATTCCTTGAGGTGTCCATACTTCCATGCAACCTTTTTATTATCTTTATTTTTATTAAAATTATTTTTCTATATTTATGATAATCTGCTTATTGAATAAATTTGTAGTCATTTTAATTTTCTGTTGAATTTTTATTCTACATTCTTTATTAAGCCTTTCATTTTTCTCTTGTAATTTCCTGTAGTTATTTTTCTATTAATCTATCTCCATTGCTCATAAATATTATCTTTGTCTTCAGTATTTTGTAACTACTTTATCACTTCTTTTCTGTATACCTCATTACTTCATAAAACATGGCATATTTTTATTTGCTTATATGTCCTTCTCTCTTCAATACAGTATTTCTTGTAGTGCTAATATGACTGTTAGTCCAACATCTCTTTAGTAATATCCTCCAAAATTTCAGCATGGTTGACATTCCTAGTTGCAATTAGCTTTATTCACCAGTCAAATTCCAAATCAGTCATCGACCAGTGAAAGACAATTGGCACTACAAGAAATACTTTATTGAAGGGAGAAGGACATATAAGCAAATAAAAATATTCCATGTTTTATGAAGTAATTACATATACAGAAAAGAAGTAATAAAACCGCTACAAAATACTGGAGAAAAAGATAATATTCATGAGCAATGGAAATAGAATAGAAGAATAACTGCAGTAAATTACAAGAAAAAATATGAAAGGTTTAATAAAGAACGTAGAATAAAAATTCAACAGAAAATCGAAATGGCTACAAATTTATGCAACAAGAGGATTATTATAAATATAGAAAAATAACGGTCAGTGACTTCACCCCCCTTACCCCCCTTTCATTTTATTTCTTGTTTTTATCTTTACTAATTATGTATGAAATTGATGATAACAAGTAATAAAAATTATATGTTGGTGATCATTAAATTAAATTCTAAATCTAAAATTATTTAAAAATTAAGAAAATAAAAGATTGAGTTCAAGTTATTCTCTATAATTATGAAATATAAACATAACTAGGAATAAAAAAAATTTAATACAACCCATTTAAAAAATGCTGATTCATCTGTGTAGTACAATTTAACATTTAAACATGAGAGAATCTCAATGTTAATGTATTGGGTTTCTCAGCTTATAATTATGAAGGGGATTTACTTTCATTATTGGCAATTTGTTATGTAAATAATTGTATTCTATTTAGATATTGGTGGTTTTAAAAATGTATTCAAATTAAGTAATGTGATCAATGATTTTTCATCCAATGCTTCCTATTTCCCCTTTTGACCTTGCCATGATAGTGCCTGTTATTTTTTCTTGTGAAACTTTAGAGTAACACGCCTCAAGTTATAACCTTCTATATTTAAAAAAAGGTCAAGATATTGATACTTATGAATTCAAAATATTTTTGCCACATTCTAGAGAAACAAGTTAAAAGCTTTATGTGAAGGAGAATACCTCAATGTGTACATAATATATTGTTGTTAAAACTAAAACCTAATGTATTGACTCAAGAAAAATAGATTGGAATAGACACTGAAAAATCAGACAATAGAACAATAGTAAAATTTCTTGTAGAACGTATACCAATTTGAAGTAAACAGATTAGAGGAATAATATATATTGCCTAGTACCATACACTGTGATAGTAAGTACCAGAAAATCTATTGACAAAATAATATTTAAAAAAGCCATTAGAGACTTCTTCATGGTACTGATATTACCAGAAATCTGAATCTTTGGACCTGGATTCACTTTTCAACAGGATAGTTGACTAAATATTTTGTTAAATACAAATAAAGATTTGTTCTATTTGAGTCCATCTTGTTTTTTCAAATGTTAAATGATAAGTTACTCTGAGGATATTTTGAAATTTGATAGAAATGTTCCCCTACGAGTAACAATAAACACAAATTCCTCAAATTATGAACTGAGATTTTTTAAATCTGGTTGTTTCTCAATATACACATACATATTAATTGTACATCAATAATCTAATTGAGAATTGGTTTTTATGTAACAAGTAAATGTAATAATAACAACCATACATCTATTGCCAAAACATTAATATTAAACTACTTCACCTTGACTTTTAACTTCAACATCATTTGCTACAGTATTCATACTTCTTGACATGACTGGACACTGATTGCCATACATTTTTACCAGAACAGATGCATAGTTTTTCAAGTAAGCTTGGCTTAATTTTGATAGAAACGGGCACGACATTTTTGTTTTTCTAAAAAAATCAGAAACCAAATAAATTACGTAACCTCACTTTCTGATTATCTATGTACTTACTTTCAGTTTTTCAATGAATACTGCAAAAATTAAGAAAGAGATGAGTTGGTGTTGGGTATATATATTTAGTAGGTCAAATCCTTCACAGTGTCTTTCACTTCCACAAAATTGACAACTCTTCAATTACCATCTAATAAGACCTCAGATCTTATGTAAAAATATACTATATGCTTTCTTATTCTACTTCAATTTTATAGCAATGACAATTTACGTCAATGTTCAAAGGTCAAGAAGCTTATACACTCATTCACTAGATGGAATGACTAGTATAATTTTAGGATGTAAATAGACCTTCTACCTACATTATAGACAATAGAAATACATAAAAATTGTAAAATACTCTGCAGGGCTTAGACCATTTAATTTAGGATACTTTTCATAAGATTTAATTTTTTTCAGCATAACTTTTGTCCCTTTCTAAGTTAAAAACCTTAATAATTTATGCGTAGGTAACAATTTTGCCTGTGATTTAAAAATATTCCATGTTTTTTACTTTGAATACAATTCATCCTAATTTGGAATTAACTGCGTCAATGAAAACAATGAATATTTAGTAAATAATAATTGAATTAATTTTAAGTTATAGGGAAAATTGACTTTATGCAACCTATTTTCAAATATGGCAGCATAAATACAGACTTATGTGAATCAGGCTTAATGATAAATGCGCAAAATTTGAAACAGAATTTTTTTAAGGTAATTTATGAATAAAAACTAATATCAAATATAGAAATGTTACTTTGAAGACAAAAAAGGCGATTGTAATTTTGCTAAAAGAAAGTTTGCGCATAAATATAAGCATACGTAAAAAAATAATTCGCGAAAACAATATCTGTTGGGTCGATTAGGATTGACGGCAACTTTATAGTCATGTACTAATGTACTTTGAGTGGGAGTGAAGTCAAGCGAAAGCAAAAATTGATGTTGTATGTCTGTTTCATAGCTAATTTACAGTAGAAATTACTTGTTTAGGGTTTTTAAAATATTGTGATATAGATTTACGGAAATTTATGGGCACGTGTCATTGTTTTATCTAAAGATATAAAACTATCTGTGGCGGCTAGCTGGTGACGTTTCTCTCTGTACCTGTGCCAGTGCCTCGACCTTGCAAGGCCTAAATTGAAAACATGATAGGTTTGTTTCAAGTGTGTACTGTGTGTTATATGTATTTTATACCATTTAATTATTTCAAATAGCTATTAAAACTTTGAGTATATATATAGCATATGTTACTAAATCAACAAAATGAATAACAGTAGTAGAGTATTACAAGAATGTAAACAATTTTAAGCCCCGCCCCACTTTATGACAGCCTAAGAAATACCTAATACATTTCGTAAATAATTGTAGTATTTTGTTCAAAAGACCGTCTGTATTCGAAAATATTGTTAGTGTTAAAATATAAATATCTATGTGTGTGCTAGCAAGATAGTTCTTCAACAAGGTATATAAAAAATTCATTTTATTTACAAGCTATACATCTTTTATTAACTAAAAAGCTATTGTTAAAAGTTAATTGATGACTTGAAAAAATATTTATTTTTTTGTGTTAAGGATTATTCCAATTTAGTTTTATTCAAAGTACAGAAAATTTTTCCATTTTTTAATATATTCATAAATCATAATTTTACTAACAAATTTGTTGATTATGTATATTTGCTAGTATATGGTGTTGGCTAATTACCCAAAACTGATTCATACTTATGTTTACATTAATTAACTAAAACATTACATCCTTTCCTACTTGTAGTAAATATAATGAAATATAATACATACTTGAACACATTGACAATTTGAATTACTAGGTGATGTCATATGAAAAATACTTAATTCAATCTTAGGATAATTTTGACATTCTTCTTAGATAGTTATACTTTCAATAACTCTATCAAAATCATTTTGCGCATTTTAGTTTTACATTCATGTTTTACTTATTTAATTTTTAGAAAAAACTTTCAACGTATTGATCTAGCTGAGACTAACCCCCATTTTTTATAGTATTCTAACTAATGTTTAATTATAGGATGATATAAATCTAAATGAAACCATAATCAATAAAATGTATTTTGTTGATTATATTTATATTGCTTTGAACACAAATATGTACATCTCTTATGTTTTTATGTTTTTGTAATATGTGTACAGATAAAAGGAACAAAACACTTATGTAAAAGTTTCATTATATGTTAAGTCACCTCTAATACACTTTACTATCCAACATTTTTAAATGTAAATGCTCCTGTTGATACCTTTTTTAACCTAATTGCTATATATTTCCTTATTGACAAGTTTTTAAGATATCGTAACCACAGATTGTACATTTAAATTCATATTTCATTATATTCTGCTGCTTCTTTACAATCAGTATCTGGAAATAGTCGACTTTGCTCAGGAAACGATATAATGCTTTGAATTGAAATATGCTTCTCACAATTAGGTATTATCAATTTCCCAGTTTTTGATTGGGTTATCTACGAAAAGTAGCAGAGTGTTTCACAATGACAGTAAAAGTATATATTATGCTAAGTAGCACAGTGAAATATTTGTCTGAATCTCACCATTAGACATAATATATTTAGTATTTTGTTTAGTCTAGTTTGAAGTTCCATAATTGCTTTTTGGAAATTACTTCTAATGCACACATATTGTAATTGATTGAATGGCAAAAAATCGTTCACCTAAATCACAATTATGAATTACTTATAACATAAATTCACTTTTTTTCAATCATCTTTAATGAAATATAATTTCTTTAGGTTGATTAAATTTCACTTATCATTGGGAGCATTTTGAAAAGCATAAATATGAAAAAATTATAATTATATTAAAATATAATATGAAAATCAGTCTAGGGATTTATATTCCTTATCACTGCATTTTTAAATTTATTACCTATACTAAGTAAGTATAGACATTTCTAAATTTAATTTGCAACTTGTACAATGTCAGACTATTTTTTTCAATACTTATATAATATAGGCATCAACCATTAATAAAGCATAAATGTAAGATACAAAATAATTTTTATCAATAAGCATTTTGGGATCACCTTCAATTCTGTATAAATATCTCCAGGATAATTATAATTCTATACATATAGGAAAACATCCAGGTGGAATAATATATAGTTATTGTGTCCGTCACAATCCTGTGTGTATGCAGCCGTCTATACTGATTTAGGCGCTGTTAGCTTAGTGTTCAATGAAAACTAAACCAACAGGCAAAATAAACAGATATTGCACAATACTTAGACTTACAAATAACAAATAAGCCACCAAGTTAAAGCAATTCAACAATGAAATAAGCCATCAGAAGGATACAATGTAAAAGAAACAGCTAGGAAAAATATTTTCACATAGGAAGAAGAATTAACCAAGGAAACTGTATACATAAGAATTGAAAAGCTGAAGGCTTGCTACATATTCAGTCCTCTAGTAGTAACAATAAATCTCAACCAATTAATAATCATGATCTCACAAACTATATACTGAAAAGCAATATCCAGTATTACTAACTGGAGGAAATATAAGAATCAATGTCAGTGATGCAGATGCATCCTAAGGCACTGAATAATCTTCAAAAGTAACAGCTCTGATTTGAAAACAGTTAGGGCAGATTAAGGTAGTTGCAAAAAATTACTCAGATCTCCAAAGATAAACAAATTCTAGAAGACCTAAGAAACAAAAGTTTTAACATAATTGAAGTATACCAGATAATAAGCTGGAAAGATGAAACACCACTTTCAATTTTTACCTTATCTTTTAATAAAGACAGAAATAACAATTAAACGTTTCCACAATGCAAACACTACCAGGAATAGAGGCACAAGCACAGAACTATTCTAAGAGGAGAACAAGATGTGTTAAATGTATCAAAAAACACTTTATCCAATATTGTGATAAACCTAAAAATATAATACCAAAAAAGACTTGCAGAACTGGGCAAACTTGAAAGCAATGAGACCACAATACTCCTGAAATGTATGATACTTCAATGAAATATAAATACTCTTACTAGCAAGAGTTATTATTAACACTAGAAACGTGGATATATGTCTGATATTGGAAACACATTTATTTATATGACTAGAAGGTTATGAAATGTATATGCATTACATAAAATTCAGCACAAAGTAGAGTCAGAGACACGAAAAAATTGAAAGAAGAAATACAAGTGGCTTGTAACTACTTTAAAAAACAAAATTCAAAAAGACTGTACTTAATATATATGCTTTATTGATATTTCTAAAGAAAAAAGATTGCATAAGTTTTATCTTATGTTATTCAGTTCATATTGTGCCACATGTACTTTTTAATCAATTTTAAAAAACAGATCATTCCTAATTGTTTATTCTGGTCACTTTCTTTGCATTGGATTCAATATGATTTTTAACATCACTAGCCCCGTCCTTTCTCAGCATTGTAGCTAAGCTAATCAAAAGCTACAGAATTCCATTTAAAATCAACAAAAGAAAGTTTTGGTTTGAGCAGATATTTGCTGACTGTTTACCTTTTCAAGCATTGACATTAGAATATGATTTTGTGGTTATTCATTAGATCCATTTTTTTTTCAGAAACGGCACTAATGGATAGTAAAGATCTAACAATACTGGGTGTGTTTTGCCTCCGATAGAGCTGAATTCATTTAACAGGTAAGTACTTCCCAGTGGTTGACCGAGTTTTATACAAAAACGTTTATTGTATTCAGTTTACCTTGTAAAATTTGATAATTATTATTTGAAATTTTATTTGACTGGTTTAAACAATTGTACCTAACTGGAAATTTAGGTTGTACTGATCTGTTCTAATTTAAAAATTCTTTTTCACATTGAGGGTACTCGAATCTATTAGCTTCAATTTTTGTTTATCATAATTGATTATTAACATTTCAAAAAGAATTGATTTCTGTCAAATTTGTGAAAATTGGGTCAATACCTAATTTCAAATACATTCTACTAAGTGTCACACATCAAAAATTCAGCTCAACTTCTTTTATTGTCATTGGAAAACAAATATATGGGCATTTCTTTATTGTCACAAAATTGTTAGAGCAAAACCAGAACTAAAGTTAATTTGGAAAAATGAAGTTACATATATCATCTATCCATCTAATTAGCTCCTGCATTTGTTTATTTAAGTATTTCTATCAATTTGACTAGTGAGCTTAAAAGTTCATAGGTTAGCATGAAAATAATATTTTTTCAAAAGAATTTGATTTTATTCTTAAGGTCAGACAAAGTTACTGGGGGCCAGATCTGGACAATACGATTATGTTTAAAGATAGTCGATTAAAATTATACTATTCCTAATTTTTTTACTAATTTTCTATATAAAAATTTTGAATGCTCTTTTAGTCCTTGAAAAGACTCAGTGATATTGTTTTAAGAAAATGTAAACAAAAGGCTTAAAGTCTAACCTAATCAAAAACTTATTTAATTAAAATACTCGGTAATATTAGACTGAAATCGATTTGTTGGTAATATCATGAATTAAATGATAACATTTGCAATAATTTGTATTAACATGGACATGCCAAGTTGAGATGATGGGTAATTTTGCATTAGAAAAAATTTTGAGAAACCACCTGCCAAAATCACTAACATGGTGATAATTTTGACGTCTTCGTTACATTCAACACAATAAGTAAATCCCTTACTATTCGGCTTGGATTGATGAGTCTCTTCAGAAAAAAAATGAAAGAAAAAAGTCTTTTTGAACATGGTTGTTATCTAAGACTACTCTAAATAAGGTCAAGATTTTGACAAGAACTTTAGGTTGAGAAATTATTCCTTCTGGGTTTACACTTGTAATGCTAGTTATTATATTTAGATTTGCATTATGAAAGAATAAATGATATTTTTGCAAATAGAGTTAAATTTTAGTTCTATCATAACTATTTTAACTAATTATTTCAGATATATTTTGTTGGATATTTAATAGAAACACTATATTCTTATGCACGCGTATATATTTTTGTGTTTTCAAAAAACTATATAAAGATAGTTGTTTACTAATGTAAGTTAGGAAGCTATAATACACATATAATCCCAAACTAGAACTGAAATCATTTTCATATTAAGGTCTTCCTTTATTATTTTCCTGCAGTCTCCAACAGGCATTGGGGTTGAAAATATATTCTAAAATAAATATTTTACTTGGTTCTATAGACTATGATAATTGTTGTGATAGTTAAATTAGATTTTTGCTGAGGGCGGTATGAAACAGTATTTTCTAAATAATTTCAAATTATTTGAATTGAAATTTTACAGGTATATTGAATACTCTAGACATATACACACAGAAACATTATTATTTAATACACGATTACATTAAAGCATTGCACCTGGGTTTATTATGAAACTACAGTCATTACACTTAATGGACTATGAAAGTTTTCGGTTTAGGACTGTATCAAGTACTTTTATATGGAACGTTTTAATCATTAACATTATTCAGGCATAATGAATTTTTTGAAGAAATAACTGTAATTTCATTGGTGTACCTAATTGTGCTTATGACTAATTTATGTTTGCATGTTACACTTCAGGGTTAATAAATAACACAGCTTCAAACATGTCTGCTAGTCAACTTTTGGATTCATGTGTGTAAGTATCATTATCATTTTATTCATCATTGTTTATTAGACATTTTTATTCCATTGCTGCTGTTGTATTCAATTTTTCCTACTGTTTTCTATAGAACATTACAGTAGGATAATATAATTATATATTATTTGGGGTGGAGGTATATGAAACACCGTTCACTACTTACTATCAACATTTTGAAATATAATATTATATTATAATACCATACCATATCATAAATAATAACAAGGTCGCTAGATAGAATCATTTCAAAACTAAATTAAATTCATAGAAATTTTTAAAACGAGTATAGTCTTCGTAAATTTCATTTGGACGATGATAGGAAGATGTGTGTATGTTATATTCACTTCACTTCTTGTACAACATTTGAGTTCAGTTAAATAACGTGTGGCCTTTTTGAAATTTGATTGCTACAAAAGTTTGCCGAGGACCAATAATTTTTATTCTTTGGATAATTGTAGTAAAATATCCAATATAAACGTTTTGGATAGCTTGTAGAGATATACTTAGGATATTGTTCAATGTAATATGACTAAAATAATACGAGAGTTTCTACTTAAGTTTTGAGATATGGCAACACTGATGTGAATATGTCAAATTGTCATCATGAGGTTCAACATTTTTAATGGTTGACGTACTAGAACGTTTATCTTGATCAAAAATGGAATTAAATCGCGAACATTATCGTACTTGATATTTTCGTGTGATGATTTTCTATGACATTCGACGTAGATTAAACCAACAGTAGTGTCAATTCGCTTCGATTTTTGGTGATGTAACACCATCTCGAACCACTGTGCTTCGCTGGTTTTCGAAATTCAATCGTGGTCTCACTTCGCTACAGGATAAATTTCGTGAAAGTCGTCCAAAATCGGCTGTTATATGAAAAAATATGTACGTACACTGATATTACAAAACCGTCTTTAGACATACCGTGAGAATGAAGGATACTTGGGCATTAGTTCCACTCACAAACATTCAATATTACATAAACATTTGGCTGTCAAATAGATTTGTTCGCGTTGAATACCGCATAATTTGTCAATCGCTTAAAAAAAGCTCGTGTTGATTGGTGCAAAGAAATGATGGACAAATTCAATCGCAGTGCTTCAAAAGGTGTGTATAAAATCGCGACAGGCAACGAATCTAGGATCTATGCGTATGAATCCGAAACTAAACAACAATCGTCAGTATGGGTCTTTCAAGACTAGCCAAATCCAACCAAAGTTTTCGCGCACGAAGCAAATGGTCGCTTGTTTTTTTTTGAAGACGAATCATTCTCCACCATGACAATGCGAGCTTTCACATATCAGTTCAAACAAAAACGTTTTCGAACAGTCAAAACATCGGTTTGATGGGCGATCCGCCGTACAGTCTTTGTTTGGCACCCAATTATTTCTTGTTACTCCAACAGATCAAAAATAAATTGGGAAGTCAACGTTTTTCTATGCCTGAAGATATTTGCAAAAAATATGTTTTGGCGGTACCTCAATCGGAATGCAAGAAATGCTTCGATAATTGGTTCAAACGCATACAAAAGTGTATTGATCTCAATGGAGAATATTTTGAAAAACAATAAATCCATATCCAGTTATAAATATGTTTTTTATCTATCTATCTCAAAACTTGAATAGCAAACCTTGTACATTAATATAAAGCTACTATGTGAAATTGGGAAAATTTTTCGGGAATACTTAGATCCTACTTAAGTCTATTACATTAATATACAATATTGTTACAAAAGTACTCTTGAAGTTTTGGATTAATTAGAAATGTGTTATAGATATAAAATATTTATATTAGTTATTGTAAAATTTGACTTGAATTCAATCAAAGAGCATCAATTTTTATAAAACTTTATTATAATTTCGTAATCATTCATATTTTTGTTTTATTACATATTTAGTACTGAAATCCCATTAGATAGCACTTCGTATACTTTATTGAATAATGACTCAATTTTCTAAACATACTTACCTAAGCATACCTAACCTAACATAACTAAGCAACTAAGCACAACTGCATTTATATAAGATGTTAATAATTAGTAAGTACCATTCATAACCGTTCCTAACTATAAGCTGACTAAAGTTAGAAGTGATGGTAATAAATATTACTTAAATATTTTATTTATCATTGATTTCATATTCATATATTATTTGGATTATAAGTTTCCAATTAAGTAGGAACTTTCTAAACCTGAATTTAACCTTACCGTCTGAATATCTGCAATTGTATCAAATGTGCCAATCTGTTGAGATCTATACTTTTCACAACTTTAAGTTCAACTTCCTCTTTACTTCCAGATTATCTACTGCTTCTCTAAGCTTGCCCAGCCAAATCTTATCGGAAGTAAATAAAAATATTAATATTGACAATTTTTCAATAATTCATCTCACCACAAACTGTTGGTCTTTTAGTCCGCCTTAAAGTCAAACTGATATCCATCGATTTTATTTATTGTTATTTCTTTTATTCTATGTTTAATAACTTCCCCTCTATCCATAATTTGCATTGGTATTTTCTTCGTTATTGTGACTCTTATATTTCAACTTTCTGGCAGAATTTTTGTTTTCCAGCTCATTTATAATGCTTCATTGCTTCATACCTACTATATTTGAACAATTCCATGACGGTCCCATTTCTTCTTGAGCTTCATAATTTTTTATTGCATTCTGTGTAGCTAGCAATACTTCATTGAAAAATTCATTGTTTTTTCATAGATTATTGTTGTTTTAAGTAGTATTATCCTCTTTTGTTTTTTCGGTTTTCTTTACAATGTTTCCATCTTTGTTTCTACAATCTCATCTATTTGGTTCAGTTCTAAAATATGTGGTTCTTTCCATTATCCATTGTGCAACTATATTAATTTAACCAGATCACTTTACTACTTTAATAACCCGCTTCTAAGCAAATGCTGATATTTCATAATTACTGAGTTTCATAATACCTGGGCTAACCAATACATTGTGTACAAACTCGCGGTATAAGTTGACAAGTCTGAAGTTGAGGGATACCTGCAGTAAATATTCGAATACGAGGTGTTGATTAAATATTTGCGCTTAAGAAAGTTAACCCCAATGCAAATTCAGATTTCTTCAAGTTCAAGTTTAATGTAGTAGACAGTCGTGCACAGGCGCTCATGCAGGTGGAGCACCTACAACCTCTACCAACACAAAAATGTTAAAAAAGTTCATGAACTCGTGTTGTAAGATCAACCTCGGACAAAGAGTTTAGTTAAAATAGATGAGTCATGAGTAACCTGCGCAAAAGGATTTTCTGGCATCTGGATAAGGCACCCAGTCACAGGCCAGTCATTGCAATAGCCACAAAAGCTCATGCAGACTTCGAATTAGTTGAGCAATAGCCAGATTCTAGAGATTTAGCGCCCAGCGATTACTGTATCTTTCCGTAACTTAGAAAGCACTTGCGTGGTCAACGATTTTCTTATAATAATGAAGGCATGTGGGGCGCATTAGAAAAACTAGAACACCGATGACAAAAAAGGTTTTAACATTAATAAAGAATATATCGAAGAATAAAAATGATATATTTGTCATTTTTTTGTAAATAGGTCAGGGGTGGAGCAAAAGTATCATCCTTTGCAACGGAGAGGTCCACTTTAATTGCACATTCGAATTTTATGAGCTTAGCTCGATTCATCAGTAGCATTCTAACAGAAGTAGAAGTCCTATTTTCAATAGCTTACATATATAGTAGATTCTTGCAAATGCCCCTATTTTTTGTCATTAGAAGAGATAATTTAAGTGAGCAGAGATCATTTTTATTTCAGTTAGATCATTTTATATTTATGTACTGTTACATATTTTTTGATAAGGATGTGATTGATAGAATATTTATATATAAGTATTGATGAATCTGATAAAACATATTTTTTAGATTCTCAGTAAACCGACAATATTTCAAACCCCCCATTAAAGAATCATTACGGTTTATATAAACATACATCCACAAAGATAAGATAATCTGTTAATACATTTGCTTAGCACCAGTCGACTTGATATTAAAACTAACCAGTCCAAACTGAATACAATAAATCAGTGAAATAGAAGATTTAAATACAAAAATGCAAATCACAATTATTTTAAAAAAATTTTACACATTCCACAAGCTCTTAATCACTTGATTAGATCAGCAAGTTGTGTTTCAATTGAACTCTTGCACTTTGGTTAATTAATAACATTTTTGTAAGTACCTTAATTCTAAGAATGCTTATATAGTATGAAGTGGTAAATACGGGGCTTATTTAATAGTTGCTTTTGTTTACAATAATTTGTTGTAAAATTAATGGCTTAGATTCGAGTCAATTTTGTTTGTAACTTAAAAAATCATAAATTTAAAACGATATTTAATATAGGTTAATATTTTGAATAATTTTAAAATGAAAAATCATATAAATGAGGATATAATGTTTACATTCTTGAATACAAAAAAATATATCAGGTTAGTTTTAAAACATACTAAAATCTATTTCTTTGTATTCTTGCCTGTAACAAGCCTTTGATTTTATGTACCACATTTTCCAAAAAAATAACATACAGTACTGAATATGTATAATAATAGGTAAAAAAATGAAGAAAAAAAAATACTGAGACTCTAAGCTTACTAACATACCTACATACTAATAATCATAAACTAAAACCTACTAATATTTGGTGTAACATACAAGAAAAATATGTCCTAAATTATACACAAAGATCATGAAATAGAGTAGGTAATCATTTATTTACGTGTTGAGAGCTTATTTTTGTTGTTTAATTGTACTGACGGTGGTGAATGAACTAGAAACGTAATATTTGATTACATTATATATTTTTTTGTCTTTTGTTAGGTTGACCGACATATTTTTTGTTATTTCTAAAAAACTCTAGTATATATCATGAGGTGAAGCATTACTTTCTTTTAATGTTAAGAGCAGGATATCTTAGTCAAATTTGATAAAGTTTCAAATAGGTGAAAATACTAATAAGGCGATTTACTTTTATTTGTATATTTAAATGTAATTTTATTTAATGATTTTTAAAAAAAAACTGTCAGAATTCGAACAATCAAAGATTCACGCTTCATTTGGTGAATTTAAAAAAAATAAAAAAATTTAAATATTAATCACATCATAATTTGTATGAAGACTTTTCAATGGTTTTAATGTTTATTTTCCTTAAGAAGTATATCTACTTGGTATATTTATATCCATTAATTATATTTTTTGTATAATTTTGAATTATTTCAAAAAATTTTTGCTTTATATATATATATATATATATATATATATATATATATATATATATATATATATATTCAGTCTGCTATATTTGGCTGGGATATTCTGCAAATGCATGTATTGTTTTAAGATAGTTTTAATTGCTTGGCTAAAAAATTGTATGCTTTTATCATGGCAGCTTGGTCAATAGGAGGGTGGAACAAAGAAGGGAACATAGCATCACTCACACTGAAATTACCCAAAGGTAGGCTCCTGTTTCGCTCTCATTTCATTATCATTTGATGTTCAAAAATGGTTAAGAATTAAAAATAATGACCATACAGTACTTGCTCTAATTTGAAACAGAAATACTTCAAGTAGATTTTTATTCTTACTGTGTGAACAATTTCCGTTTTATACACTACTATCTTTTAATTGTTATTGCTTACGTCGTCAATATATGAGAATTGTAAATCAACAGAGTATTTATGAAGGTCTCGTTTCGTTTGGAGTGTGTGTAAATTTAATAGTGTAAGTTTAAGAAGATTTGAATGAATAATAAATTAAAAATTATTAAATATATTTCCTAATCCAGAAACTCTTACTAAAATAATCTCAAACCGGACAACCTTTCAATGTCACAATTCTATATAATAGCTTCAGTAATTTGGTGAATCAAGTTTTAAATTTGACGGCTATCTAAATTCTATTCCACGTGTTAATCATACTAGTTGTGGAACAATATTTTATTCATCACCAATTACAGTAGTTTTATTGTCTCCAATGTACATTCTTTGGCGATCCCTATAACGCTCCATTCGACGTTACCATTATTGAAACCAGTGATAGAAGTTCTCTTCTGTTACGTGGTTGAGAAACACTGTCTCTCCAACGCTGACTTGACTGAAATAGTAGAAGGTCACAGGAGATAATATAGGACGAAAGTGATTGATTTTCGAACATTTTAATGATACTTTATTTTTGCAACTAACTCTTACATTGACAAGGCAGTGCATTATTCACAAATAAGGTTATCTTCTCATACATTCAATCAGTATGTGGACCAACAGTTTGAGTTTGAGGGCCTCGATTGTCATCACTCGTTTTTTTTTAACCGTTTGAACCACTTGTGTGGGATAAACTTTCATATCATATGACTTTTTTCTCTTTTTGAAACTCATGCCCATTGAAGCCATAATAAATAATTTGCTTAAGATACTGAAGGCCATCTCAACGGACGCTTACAACTATATGAAAAATGAAATAGAATGAAAATGAAATAGAAATGAATAAATCATAAATTGAAATAAATACAACCAATAAGATTCCGAAAATAATTTCAAATTGAGGGTTAGCATCAATTTTAAAAACCACATTTTAGACAGCTGCTTACATATGAATCTGAATAAATGAAACTACTAATTAGAAAAGAAGATATTTTATTTAATAGCTGACTGCAGATTGGGCTCATAAGCTCTACATTCCTTTATTAATATAAATGAATATCCTCAAAGTCAGAAATAACATCTTCACGTGCTATATGCTCCAACTATCATTGAATTTCGTTCACAGATCTCGTGTTTGGAAGCCAATAAAAATGATACATCTCTCTATACATACGAGTATTGACTTTATATCCAATATTTATATACTATACAGCTTGTCATTAAAATGAAAATGCATACACTGCCAGTACAGTGTGGAAAAGTTAAATAGAATAAATTCATTATTGAAGGTACTGTTCATATTTATAAAAATATCGTCAACTTTGAATTATGAATTAAGGAGAATATATTAAAAAATTCTTAGCCTACTATAGAACCAAACAAAATTTTAAAATTTCAAAATATTTTATTACTCAACATATTCTCCTCTTAATTGGATACATTTATTACAGCGAACCTGCAACGTCTCTAAACCTTTCAAAAACATGTTTCTTCTTGCTCTGCAAACCAGACCTCCACAGCTTTTATTACCTCCTCGTTGGAAGAAAATTTACGACCTTTTAAACTTTTCAGTTGAGGAAAGAGATGATAGTCGGACGAAGCCAAATCTAGTAAATAAGGGGGGTGTTCTAGTAATTCAACCCTAAATCACGAATTTGTTGCATGGCAACATGAGATTTGTGTGCAGGGGCATTGTTCTGCAAAAACAAAACACCTTTGGATAGCTTTCCGCGTCTTTTCTCTTAAATTTTTTCCCCGAAGAGTGGTCAGGAATGTCGAATAGTAACCTACAGTTATTGTTCTGCCCTTATCCAAAAAATCAATCATGATTACTCCATGGCAATCCCAAAAAACCGATGCAAGAACTTTTCCAGCAGACTTTGGACACGAAACTTCTTAGGTGTTGGAGAAACAGAGTGTCGCCATTCCATCGATTGTTGCTTTGCTTCTGGATCGTAGAAATGTACCCAAGTCCCATCCCTAGTAACAATTCGGTGTAAGAAGTCTACATGGTTTTCAAATCGAGCACAGATAGAACGCGATGCTTCTACCCTTGCACGCTTTTGGTCAACATTCAAACATTTGGGGATTCATTTTGCAGCAATTTTTCTCATGTCCAAATTGACGTGATCTATATGATGAACGCGTTCGTTTGAAATATTCAGTGTTCAGATATCCGTTTTAGCCCAATTCGATGGTCTGATAAAATCATGCATCGATATTTTCGGGGGATTGACACAGAAACTGGCCTTCTCGATCGGTCATAATCTTCAATGGAAAATTTACCTCTTTTGAAGCTTGCAGACCAATTTTTCACTGTCGCATACGAAGGACATTGATCACCAAGGGTATTAAGTATATCTTCGTAAATCTGCTTACCTCTTAACCCTTTTAAATACAGGTACTTGATGATGGCTCGATACTCCAATTTTTCGATTTTCACAATTTCGATGGACATCTTTTTTTTTAATTTATTGCGTAACTCTGGTTTACTTTTTTGACGAAAAAATTTACACTGACACTTCTAATAAGTTATTGTTCGTTGCTATGTTAACACTGAACTTTTAGATTGCAGTTGAACGTTACACAGATCTATATCAGTGTACAAGTAGCATTTGATGTTCTGGATGCTCGCATGATGAGGGTTTTCCTTAAACTCGAGTAACAAGTTATTAAGAGTAACACCTAATGTGTTATCATCAGTCAGTATGTTGGCAGCTTCTTTTTTATATACCTAACAGGATATAAACTGGCGAAACTCCTTATCTATTAATAAATATTTGCTTATTGGTATATAAGCGGCAAATTAGAAACTTTATAGTATTTCATACATATCTGTTATCTAAGCATGTTCTTGAATTCAAAATAATTAAAAGTGCATCATACGAGGGCGGTTTGAAGGAAGAGTCACATTTGAGAGATCGACCACAATATATGATTATGTTGTTAAGTTCCGCCATGTTTTCTGGTGTTATCTGTCAAAATTTTGTAAAGATTTAATGGATGAGTTTTGATACTCATATATTATATTCTGATTTCCCATTGTAGGAATATAGGGTATTATTAAACATTTTTTACGTAGACTAAAGTTTCTTTGAATGAAAGTACTAGTCCCATTGAATGATTTGTGAGTTCTCGCCCATATGAACTAGTCCAGAAATTTTTAATACAATTCGTGCCATTGTACTTAGCGAACGTCGAATAAAAGGTTAAGTATAAAAAAGCTGTATCCTACGATTGCCTAAATCTGGCTCGCATTAAAAATTCAATTGTTTGGATATCTTCAAACATAATCCAAGACCATTTTCCGTTTATATATCACACGATAACTGTGCTGTGTTGCTAACACCTTTTGATGCCAAACTTGAGAAAAAATAACCGCATTTGTTAAAGAAAAGAGTTTTATCTCATTACGACGATGCACCTGTCCATTCTTCCGTTATTGTTACAGAAAAATTAGCCTAACTGTGTTCCGATTCCTTGCAGATATTGTAAATATATTTATAATGGATAGGAAGTAAAAAAAGCATTGTTATGATTTTTCTTTACTTTCTCATCAATAACTGAAAGGAAAATAAGGTTATTTTATTATTTATAACAAGTCTATACTTCCAACTTATAAAATCGGAGATTTGCACTTGTCATTCGAATGGGTTGAACATTATGAGACTTTACGTTGAAGAACAATAACCGAAATAATTATTCCATCGAATTTTCAGTATGTATAACTAAGCTTAAATTGAAATAGTTTTCGATTCCTACGTTCATGACTTTTGTAATTGATATCCGAAACTGAGTCAGGGAAACGTAAACACGTTTCTATTCAGAGATAGTGTATTAATCAATTTTCCATTATTTATAACCTTCGCAGAGTATTTGGTTTCTTCAACTTGCGATTTAGTTTGAAATAAGTGCTATTTTGTTAACATAATCTTTATATTTCGCAATACTTAACAATTATAGTGAAAAATAAGTTTAAACTATAAAAATATATAATGAACGTATGTTTTGTTTGTGCATTAGACAGTAATTTTGGTTTTATTAAAGACGAAATTATGTAATTTAGTTCCATTTCAGATTCAATAGCCTAATTGGTTTGTTTTGTATTACAATTATAAAGTGCTTTGATAAGTGGAAAGTTGGCAACTTTACTTCATATTTTAATCGTACTAATCTAGTTATATAGTTGGGTTGCCTCATAAACAACTTTAGAAAACAATACGAAAACGCCTATGTCAAAAACTACAAAATATTCCAAATTATTCTTTTGGAACATCATATTCAATATTATGATGTAGGGTTTACCTTATTTGATTGTTTGACACATCACTCTATATCCATTAGTTGTTGTGTCATTATCTAAAGCTCGGCATTATAAAAGTTCAGCCATATCCAATCCTTGAGATTTCACATACAAAGGTGTTGAATATAGTCTTATTTCTTTCATTTTCAACTGTCCCAAATTAACATGTTATATATCATAGTAACAAATCGCAATCATATTCATTTTGTATTATTTTTAGGAGAATATTACAAGAACAGGGTCCCGATATGCAGCATTACAAGTAAGTTCAAGCTGCATGTATATTGGTTTTTGTTTGTAATAAATTATATTGACTACTGCTTTCTACTAATAATGATATTATATATGTTTCACAGAGGTCCAGACGCATCAAGCACTTTAAGCGACGGTGTTTATCACCCACATAGTAATGGACAGTCGGAACATTCTCCAAATTCAAGCCACATGTCTGTACACAGTGATGAACCATTAGTAAGAACTCAAAAACAACAAACCACTCAACAAGTGACAACTGTGACGAAAGTTGTTCGCGAAGTGCAGCAGTTAGAAGATCAAACAGGGGAATATATACCTGTATCTTTGGGATCTTATTCCCATCCGTCTCAATACGTTGACTATATTGAACAACCACCCCATCATATGTATTCTCAATATCATCAACATCCACACTATCAAGATTATGACCACTTTCCCAACCCCTATGGTGCCTATATGGGCTATTCAGCAGGAACTGAGAGACCAACAACCCCTCCTAGTCCTAGTGAACACAGTGGTGACCCTTCTCCGTTACCTTTAACATCTCAACCCAATGTTGCATATGTAGGAGCAGGATATGACGAACTTCCTGAACATTATAGAGTCACTCCATCTCCTGGAGGGCCAATAGGTATAGATCCTTACCAAGATGATTCTGGTGTTGTTTATGGTTATGTGTCACCTTCCCCATATGGCACTGCGCCAAGTCTTTCTCGTCCTTATGTAGATAGTATTAATGGACCTGTACCAGTAGGAACATCTATGAGATTGTTTGAAGATGAAGATCTTCAAAAGCATGTTGGTAAGATGTCTTTACATGGCCACAATGTTGGATTAACCCACGATAGGGCACATACTATGGCTTCTCCTGGTAGTATTGGTGGAGATGAAGATCAGAGGGGAATGCGCTGGCGTGACCCTAATCTTACTGAAGTCATCGGGTTTCTGAATAACCCCAATAATGTGATCAAGGCCAATGCGGCAGCCTATTTGCAACATTTGTGTTACATGGATGATCCCAACAAGCAAAAAACGAGAGCTCTTGGTGGTATACCCCCTTTAGTTAAATTATTAAGTCATGACAGTATTGAGGTTTATAGGAATGCTTGTGGAGCTTTGAGAAATTTATCTTATGGCAGGCAAAACGATGAAAATAAGAGAGCTATAAAAAATGCGGGTGGTATACCTGCTTTAATAAGTTTGTTAAGAAGGTCAAACGAAGTAGATATAAAAGAACTTGTTACTGGTGTCATTTGGAATATGTCTTCATGTGAAGATTTGAAAAGGAATATCATAGATGATGGTGTAGCTACTATTGTTACTTACATTATAATTCCACATTCTGGATGGGATCCACAAGGAAACCATGGAGAGACATGCTGGTCAACAGTATTTAGAAATGCATCAGGTGTTCTAAGAAATGTTAGTTCAGCTGGAGAATATGCAAGAAAAAAACTAAGAGAATGTGAAGGATTAGTTGATGCATTACTTTTTGTTGTACGCTGTGCCATAGATAAGTCAAATATAGGCAATAAAATTGTAGAAAATTCAGTGTGCATTCTTCGTAATCTATCGTATCGATGTCAGGAAGTAGAAGATCCAAATTACGACAAAAATCCTCTACCAACACAAACTAGAGTGGCAGCTAACTCTTCAAAAGGTGAGTTTGCATTTATAATTTGATTTTTCTTCACTTGAAGGGATTTTTTCGAAACTGAAAAATTTTAATAATTGATATTTAAATGAAAACCAGAATTACAGTGGGAATACATTATAATGATTTTACAAATATAAATGAATTTCCTACAACCCGTGTCTATTAATTTTTTCTATGGGTAGCTCTTTTTTTTGTTCAAGGCGATGGTATCAGAAACTTTTTCTCTTTGAGTTCTGGCACTAATTGTTACAGATATATAAATTCTACTATATTTGTGAATTATTTTGTAATGTATTTATTAACAAGAATTAGTAATTTTGACTGATTTATTTAAATATGAAGAGTTACATACTTTATATATTTTTATTATCAATTTTTTAATATATTGCTGCTAACTGACATTAAATTTTTACATGGAATTATATATTCTATTCTAATTTCCTCAAAATTTGACGTATATCTCGACACATGGATAATTGTTCTTTTGATTTGTATCATTGAATAATTACACTGTCTTTGAGCTTATAATCGGTTCCATATTCTAGAATTCTTCACTTCTTTCCCCAAAAACGAAATACCTCCGTCCTCTTCAACGCTAAACTCTTCTCAAGAGCAAACTCAAAAAACTTCTAAAAGCGAACTTAAAAAACTTCTAATGATGAAACTCAATGAACATTCAAAGAGAGAGATTGTTTTTCCATTTTTATATGTTCCTATCGATTCCTTCTTATAACTAGAATCTTTTTTACAACAATCAAATATCTTTATCGAAACCACAGATATGGACTTAATTATTAATAAATTTTTCAGTTCTAAAATAAATGGTGAGTCTTTTGATTCACTGTCTTTCAAAGTGGTTTACATATTATACCGTCACATATTTTGTTAATATTTTAAATATTCATTTAAGACATATTTTATAATTGATTTATAGTTAATTATATATATATATATATATATATATATATATATATATATATATATATATATATATATATATATATATATATATATATATATATATATATAGCTTCCAAATGATGCTAAGAATAAAGAAATAGTGAAATTATTATTCTTTTCAGGTGAAAATTTGGGGTGCTTTGGTGGCAGCAAAAAGAAAAAAGATAATCAAACCTCAGATTCAAAAGAAAACAATTTTACCTCTGGTGCTCCAGGTGGCATGTCCAGTGTAAGTACTAGAGGTGATCCAGTGAGAGGTATGGAACTGCTTTGGCAACCTGAAGTTGTACAATCCTATTTAGCTCTCCTACAAAGTTGTTCAAATCCAGAAACTTTAGAAGCCGCTGCTGGAGCCCTTCAAAATCTGGCAGCTTGCTATTGGCAACCAAGTATAGAAATACGAGCAGCTGTGCGTAAAGAAAAAGGTCTCCCAATATTGGTAGAGCTCCTTCGTATGGAGGTTGATAGGGTAGTGTGTGCAGTGGCAACAGCACTAAGAAATCTCGCTATTGATCAACGTAATAAGGAACTCATAGGGAAATATGCTATGAGAGACCTTGTTCAAAAACTTCCATCTGGAAATACTCAACATGATCAAGGTACTTCTGATGATACTATAGCCGCTGTTTTAGCCACTTTGAACGAAGTTATCAAGAAAAACGCAGAATTTTCGAGATCTCTTCTTGAAGCAGGTGGTGTTGAGAGACTGATGACTATTACTAGGCAACGACAAAAATATACTCCAAGGGTACTAAAATTCGCTGGACAAGTTCTCTTCACTATGTGGCAGCACCAAGATTTAAGAGATGTTTATAAGAAACATGGTTGGAAAGAACAGGACTTTGTTACAAAAACTGTAGCGGCCCGAAATGCTGGTCCCAATTCACCAAACAACGCAAACAGCACTTTAAACCGCCCAATGGCATCGCAGAGTGGCACAAGATATGAAGATAGAACAATGAAACGCACCACCCCCGGCAACAGGAGCGCTGGTGTCTTCCAAAGGGTAATAAATAATATTTTCAATTTATGATTGATTATTTAAAAAACAGGGTATTTTTTTGCAAATTTTGAAACAGCATTCTGCTTGATATAATTTATCCCTAGTATTAAAAGGTGTTTACATTAGAATTTCTTAAGTCATTCCAAATAGTTTTTGTTTTCACTTGCCCAAAGAAGCTCGAGAAATTCATTTTCGTATTTAATTATATAATTATCTACTTTTCCAAATGCTATAATGAAATATATTATAATAAAAATTATATTACAATTATCATACATCTTCTAATCCCCAAATGCATCACGATATAGAAATAAAAAGTAAAAAATTGAGACAAGAAGCAAGTTTACGATCACATATTAATTATTGGTAGCCAAATGCCACAGTAAGATATTTGGAAATTTCACAACTTTTTATTGAAAGCAGATTAGACTGAAATTTATTTTTAGATATAGAAAACATTTTTCTGAGTAAAGGATGTAAGCTTGGTGGTTGTGGTGATCGAAGAGGGAGTATTATGTATTTCTAAGTATTTATAACTTTTGATATTAGATAATTTAATGAAACTCCTATATATTTTTAGGAGAATGACATTCCAACGGCAGATATGCCGTATTCAGACAACCAAGCTGGTTTAGGACGATCGTATCAATCAGGTCCAGGTCCAAATCCACCTCCAGTTAGTCACTAAGAATGCAGGCCAAGTGCACAACCCTACACATCCGTGTCAATTGATTGCGTTTGGTGAAGGAGTTGCTCAAATTAGCAATATGATATCGAAGTTTTGCTGTACCGGTTGTAATATAAAATAAAATGTTTTCAGTCTCGATGACCTAAGCCTCTGGTAACCCTCGTGTAATTTCTCCATATTTATATTTGAGAAGGAAATATTAAACATAGTCACTTCCTCACTCGCATTTGCCTATTATTTATCTATGGTTAGTGGTAATATTCATAGAAAACATATTATAATAATGCGGTTATACATACCTTTAAGCTTCATTTGCTTCAAAAAATGAACAATATACTTAGTATTCCGATTATTTTTGCTTATCAATATTTTCCTTTGGATGAAGGCGTTCTAACACCATGTTTGGAGGATTTCAGTATGAAAACATGAAGTAACAAAACTATTTCATTTATAGCAAGAAATTATTTCATTTTGCATTGTTTCTGACATTAAAATATGTTCATTTGCTTCAATTTCTTCAAATCAAATTTTTAAGTATCTGCGATGATTTAAATAACATAATGTATCGAAAGATTCATAAATAAATCAATAAACTGCAACAAGTGAAACAAAATCCATAGCAGTTGTGAAAACAATTACCCATATATACAAAATATATCTTGATTAGATACTACCAAAAGTACTCTTCACCAACCCATACTTTTTATTCATCCTATATTTTTATTTTCCCATCGACGTTTTTTTAACTATTTTCATATTTCTACAAAATCGATTCCGGATGACTAACACGAGAAGTAAAGCTTCATATTAATTGCAGTATTTTTTAGTTCTAGATTAAAGTGAATTTTTACAAATCAATGATAATAAACATAAAACAGTTCTGTTCTGATTGAATTTTTAAAGAACCTACTTTTCAATTCAAAAAGTATGCTTTTCAGTCAATACAAGGAACTTTAATTTGCCATTTTTGGGTGTCCATCTTTATAGAAAATGGAATAAAGTAATTTCTCAACGTTGTAGATTTCAAATATTTGAATCTCTGGCACTATTGGATCTCTTGATCCTATTTCTTAGCATACAGTGATTAACTATTTTGAGATACACGCGCCTAGTAATTCAATAGTATAATACTAACCTGTACATTTTTTTCCTATATTCCTAAGGCCGGTTTTTCGTGCATGTCATAATAGGCATATGCAATAAAAATATACATCGATGTTGTATACTGTTTTAGAAGATACGTTATTAGTATTTCAGTCTATAATATATAATGTGTTTTCTATGACGTGAATTTGCAATTTTGAGATAAAGTTAAGAAACTATAGAACTTGTGTTCTATTTGGATTAAATTGAAATATCAGTTAATAGTATTGTCGTAGGGAAATTATTTCAACTTTACGTATCTGTTTTAGATGCAGTAAAAAATTTTATTGTTTATCACCTGAATATTAGTTGTTCTTTATATTATTTTTAATATTATTGAATTATATATACACTTTTATTATAGTTTGTTTTTCTCTATCCCATTAATTTTTTTAATGACAGACATCATCCCAGTTTTCCCCTCATCATCTTGAGAGATTATTATTATTTAAGCTAGTACTACTAGTTCCGCACAAGAAACCAAATTGATCATGTATTAGTGGGAAAAAAAACATGCAAGATTGATAACGAATGTAAGAAGTTACAGACGGGTAGATGCTGAGTCAGACCACATATTGATGATCTCAAGAAATATAGAGTAGACAACTTAAAGAACTAACTTGTAGCTGAAGAATTTCATAATGTTATGATAACTCCGAGAATATGTGTTCAAAGTTTCACTATAAGTAGTTTTCGCGTGAAAGCGTAACAAACTTACATTCACATTTATAATGCTTTGTTTATAGTAGCAGCAAAGCTAAGCTTCACGGGAAACTGAGCCCTTTTGACTTGGAATGAAAAGTCAGTAGGAATGATAGGAATTATAAAAAATGACAACTAACCTCAAAAATTCAAATAGTTTTATGCTGTATTGTATTGACAGAAAAAAATAATAAATATACAAAAATTGGACCTGATATTAACGTGACCGTCGGTAATACAGTGCTACGATATTACAGTACTCTAGGTTGGAACTTAAGTACTGGAATGCTATATGGCTTTAAAGAAGTTACATTATAAACAGTAGTTTTCGCGTGAAAGCGTAACAAACTTACATTAATATTTATATATTTATAATATAGTTTATTTCAGAAAGGTATAGAGTAATAAAACCTCATTAGGTATGCAAAGGGACCACAGAGTGACCCAACGAATATTTAAGCCACTTTCATAGTTTGGCATTGATTTCATTAAAATTCTTGCTTTTTATCAAGTGCAGGTAGTACCACCCGGGTTGGGGTCAATATATGGGCTTAGCCTATTGTTATTCATTTACAAACACTGAAAATATTGTGCCAAAGGCGTTCCGGTAGGATACTCGTAGAAAGGAAACAATTTTATTTTAACCCAATAAAAATTAGGAATTATGTACATAGTATTAGGTACACTTATTTTTAATTGAACATTATACAAAAATTAAATTATAAAAAAACATTATATTTTTTGTCATCTCTTGACGTTATAATTAACGGGTCGACGCGACGCACACTGGAACGACTAATGGGGAAAACGCGACATTGGCAAAAATCAAAAACAATTTTTTTTTCATTAATTTTTGTATTAACTCGTTCTTAAACCCTTACAGAATATTTACTCGATATAAAATTTGAAAAAGTATTAATTAACTAATATTTTTTGAGGATAAAATACAAACGGGGATAATACCCCAACCGAAAGTAAATTTAAATTTTCATAAAATGGTGTTACCCATGTTTCTTTCTACTCAATTTACTTTTAGACCCTATTTGAACATAAAAAAAAATCATCGCCTCGAAAATATTTTTAGGAACAAAATTGTCGGTTGTTTCGATAAAATCTCACTTGTAATTTTTCTGTCAAGGTTTGGCGAAAATCGACTCGTTGCATTGTTTTCTTTAGGGTTTCTACTTGAATTATTCGAAGAGATTAGCTGCCACAACCTGCAACCTTGGGCACAATAACAAATACAGAAAGCGGTGTTTGGTTGTTTGTAAGTAGAGAGGTGGTAAACATATTGTAAAAAATGTGTATTTGTATAAAATAGAACATATTTATCTCTATCTGTTTTCTTTGTAGGCAGCACACTTCATATTACAAATTGCTAAAAAAAAATAAATAAATAAAAAAAGTAACTTTGATTACAAATTATTTTTAAAATTCCATGTTTTCCCTTATTCCTGGACTTGTCGTTTAATACAGTGAAATTTGTTTGTGTTAGTAGCGTAGCACTTTGAAAGCAATGTCCGAAAAATCGGTATTTCGTTCCAGTGTGCGACGGTCCGATCGATCAAGTAGTGAAGATCCCTCTTCTTTAATGACATGCTGGACTGCTTTTCACCAGTTCTCTGGTGTCACCTGCTCAATGGCTTGATCAAACAGTAGCTTAACGACTTTCATTTTGATTGTCGTGTTGTGTCTTGCTACAAATCCTTTCACTTGCGTCCATATAAGTTCTATAGGATTTAGTGCGCAATGATATTATCTATAGCAGTAAATTTGCTATAGATAATAGTTCTTTTTTTATCAAATTATCTTCGAATTCAACACTTTTGGTGTTTAACCAGTCAATAATTGTTTTCTCCAAGATGAAGTTGGAATCTTCTCTATGCGTCGAAAATGATAACTTGCTTTATCCATAACTACTACTGAATCAGCAGGAAGATATTTTATCATTTCACCAAAATAGTCTTCAAGAACATCCAAATCCTTGTCCTCGTGGTAATATTCCGTATTGTACGACTAAAAGTTTAGCAAACCTTTTAAAAATCCCTCTTCGCGTCCAATATGGACGATTATTAGTTTTTCCTCTTTACCTGAAGGCACTTTAATACCCGTTGATAGGCCTTCCATGAAAGCTTGGCGAGCACTAGTTATATTTTTGTCTTTCCACATTTTTGGTACTGTATATGTACACATTTTGTGTTTGATGTATACTACATCAAACAATTATCATTAGCAATGCTCCGGTATGTCCTTTCTCCTCGAAACGCGTCAACAACATGGCCGACGCCTTGTTGTCATTACTGCTCAAGAGATGGCGCTAGTATCGCCCTGTCGGGGGCTTCGTACACCCCAAGGTTTGTGATAGTGTGAACAGTGTGTTTAGTAAGTACTCTGTCATATATGAGAAGTCTAGGTTTCGATAATCCTATATTCAATGTAGAATGAACTAGTTATCCAAATTAGGTCTATATGAACCAAAGTTTAGGAAAAACGACCAGAAGAATTCGGTTCTTATCTATTAGCCTTGTTTATATATTACATAGCGAAGCGTTTTATAGAAAGAAGATTATTATATACAATTCACTCTGGGCCACGATTAGAGTTCTTAGCATGTTTAAAAAGTTGAATTCGCCATGTAATTTTCAATGGAAAACATTGGGGACAATATCAATTCTTGTTTTTTGAACATGCAAAGTAAAGGATGTAACAAAATATAATTGAGAAAACTTTGTGATGATCTGAATCTGAAGTTAAAAGTTGGTGAGTTTGGCAAAACTTTATTTGCAAAACAATCGCGAAACAGAATTTTGTGTGTAATCTTTTTTGAAAAAAAAAACGAAAATAAGAAATTAAGGCTGGGCTTGATATGTGTTATTTGGATTCTGCACAATCATTTACTAGATTTAAATATGGTGGTTATACCTGAAAACACTTAAAAAATACACAAAATCGTTTGCTGCCTAGATTGAAATATGATAATGGCAATAATGGTTGCTCGATTTGTGACAACATTTACTCTAGTTCACAATCTACCTCCGATTTAGAAGTCAATGTAAAAGTTACAAGAGGAATATCAACGCTGAACGCTGCTTCTGTAGAAAGAACAAATGGACTGTCTCGATATTTAAATATTCGCGACTGTATTGTTCATTTATTCGCTTTCTCTAATAAAATTAAAGTGAATGAAATTCCAATTGATTCACTCCTGTTATTTCAGCGTATTTGCGTATTAAAAAAATCAGATGAAGAACTCAAAACCTTCATGACATTTGAATCAACTCCTTTCCTCTTTCTGTTTTTGAAAATAATGAAATACGAAAAAAATTTCGGCACTATTTGTGAACACTTTGTCAGATATTTGAATAACAATTATTTATGTCGTATGACAATGCCGTAATTGATGGCTATAGAAAAACACACCACAAAATCGATGAAAAGGACGCGTCGAAGTAAAGAGAAGTCAGATAATAACATATTTGATAAGACCATGCCATTTAAAATAAGGTAAGATAAATTTTAAGCGAACGTAGCTCCGGAAAACAATCTTAGAAAATAGAATATTTTCTTGCCAAGCAGATAACGCCAATACATTGATAATTAAAACCGCGATTATTTTGCGAACCGAATACATTGTTGTAGTGCCCGAGGATGTGGATGCTTTAGTTTTATTGAATCAAGTATTATCAATACATCAAGAAATTTATTTTCAATAACCATCGAACGGCAAAAGTCTTCTTCTAAGTGCTTGGAAAGAGTATTACTTTATAGTGGGAACACTATATTCTGTTCTTAAATGCTTTCACTCATTGAGACACGACGTCCACTTTTTTCCAACGTGGCAAAAATGTTTTACAAACAATTTCGAAAAACGTTTGGACTTGTAAGAGGCTGCGACAAATTTCGAAAATGAATGCTTTCAATGATAGTTTTGATACTGGAGTTACACGCAATCTTCCTGTATATACGTTGCACCTCGAAAAAGAATAGATCTAAATATATTTAGATGTAACTCTTTTTCATATATGCTGGTTAAGTATTTGCTAGAAAATTTGATTTAATTAATACTGTTTTGCTAAGGTTGTTTATGTAACAGATCTAAACAAAATGGAGTTTAAAAGTAATTAAGGTAATAAAGAGAATATCAATGAAAAACACAATGAAACTTTGAATTTTATTATCCATACAAAAAAGAAAACAATGTAATTGAATCCATACATTTTCACAAAAAATTTCTTATCACATGTCAATCTGCACATTCATACACACATTCATCAAATTAATAGTCTAACAACTGATTTAAGTATATATTTTTAAAAGAAAATTTTATAAATAAGATTTTTCTTATGCTAATAAAGGACCAAGATCGTGAAATAAAATTAAGTAGGAAATAAATAATGGAATTATCAGGTTGATGTGTACAAAAAATTGATAACAAAAATATGTATTAGTTGAGATGTTGTAGTGGTTGACTCAGTACAAGCTACACCAGGTTGTACATTTTCAATATATTTAAAATACACTAGGTGGTATATTTTTAATATATTCAAAATAATTAAATTATGAATCTTAAGATGAAGATCTAATACTACAACATCTCAACACAAATCATTAAGAAAATACGTAAGATCTTTTCACTGAGTTACAGGAGGGAGAGGTGAGTGAACTCCTGTTTGCATTTGCATCTATTGCATTTACACAAGAGGTGAAAGTGATATGGGAGATAGGAAGCAGTTCTATCAATCTAATTTGAAAATAAAAAAAAATGGAATTTTGTGGAGATTAAAATTTGTATTTTAGACTATATTGGATTGTACAAAATAAAACTTTGATTTTGTGATGTACCAATTATTTAAATATACCCAACACTCAATCTTATCAAATGAATAATGAACAATTATTTTTATTAAGATCCATATAACGTTATTGTGTACTTTTTAGAGTTTGTATATAAGTGGCAATTAAGTGCATTAAAGCTGTTCAATATAAATATTACTGCAATTTGTCCGGCAAGTTCTTAGTTCTTGTAAATAATATATCTTAGAAGTAATTGTATTTGGATGATTAAATAGCGTTAGCAGTTGTCATATAGTTAAACAGATAAAGATTTAGACGAGAATTGTTGGAGCTAAGTGTATATTTAGATGTGTGAAATCCGAAAATACATTTAATTTTAGAGAATACTCTCATAAATGTAACTGAAACATGGGAACTAAGTGAATATTTGGAGAGTTAGTTGCTAAATTAGAGAAAATGAGGAATGTCGTTTCTAAATATTATCTAAAAACTTAACATAAAATAATATATAAGTGTAATGAATGAAATATAATTAAAAAAAATCCTAAAACAGCAATACTGCGTTATTTTGAGAATAGAAAAAATATACTTTAATAAAAATTTTTATCATAATGAATTTTTCCCATAGAAAAATGTTAAATAATTCGAAATTATTTTTAAATCATTCACTAAATAGTAAAAAATTCCACTGAATTTCATGATAATAAATTGAGAAATATGAATAGAATATGAAATTTTGAACACTTATTTTTTCTTAGAAGGATTCACATTGATTGATTGACATTCTGTGACTTTTTCCCTTAATAGGTTAATATAATGACAGATAATCAATAGGGTTCAGCCCATTCCCATCTTCTAAATCTGATATCCAAGTTACAAAATACCACTGTGTCAATACAAAAATATAACTATTTATGCTCATAGAAACTCATTCAGTAGGGATAATTTGAATTATTTCGGGTACAATATACACCAACGATTAGTTAAATCAAAGCCAATTTAACGTTAGTATTAAAATTTATCACAGACTAACTAAGTTTTTTTCTATGTTGCAACTTGAACGGTATTGGGTTTGTTCTCCTAATATAATATAATAAAACTACATCGAACACTGGCATGTTCAATTCTAAGGAAATATTTTCATTATAATTTTGCCAAGTATATGAAGAATATTAATACCACTGCGAAGTATATCACACGATGACGAAATATGGACCAAAACCTATTATGTATATAATCATCTGAAAAACATTAATTATTTATTGTAATGCAAGTTTAGTATAACATCTTGAAAAGATTATTAATTGGAATTAAGTACTTGCTTGGGCATCATTACCTACATTTTATATCTGTGTCCATTTTATCCATTTTGTAAAGCATCTAAAAAACTAGAAATACCGAATAAAGTTAAATACAAAATTATATTTTGACCAGTAATTTTTAAACAAGCGGTGAAAATATAATAAACTCCTGAGTTGAGACAGTTTTCAAGGTTCACAAAAAGTAACATATGAACCGCTGAGTGCACACATCGATCAACTCCACTTTTTGAAAAATCTTAAATTTAAGTGTCAAAGCCCTTGGTATAGTCATAACTTTTTATATTTATAATAACTTTCCTGAATAATAAAGATTAGCACCGTTAAATGGCAAATTTTTTTGGCCATTGAATAATAAGTAATTTATTTCAGAAGCCATTTCGATTAACTCCATATTCTAATGTAAATCGTTTCAGTAACGCCGTATCAAAATCGTAACAATTCGTAACAAAATCGCATCGGTAAACAGATAAAAAGAAGCACAATGCAAACGGTAGTTAGTATAGCAGTGATCTCGCACGCTGAATGTTATTGTGTACTTCTTAGTCTTTTCAACATTATTCCTAATTTGTTTTTAAAGAAATAAATATTATACCGTTATAATCAATATGAGTGAGATTAATAATGTGAGTGAGAAAAGCAGTGATGATTCTTCAATACGATTTATCAACAGAAAGTCTGGTCTAAGAAGACGTTTATCGAAAAGCTTTGACTTTTCCCAAATTCAATAAAAATATAAGCCACATGTTTGTTTGGCCAGAAACTGAAAGATTTCGTGGGTCTCAAGAAATTTCATCTTGTCTAATAAAGTACATAAAGACTTACGCTGCAAACTTCGAAAAAATAAAAACATATTCGGATTCGTGTACCGGGCAAAACAGAAATATTAAAACCGTCTTAATTTTATCGAAACTTGTTCAAAGCACGGAAATCAAAGCTGAATCAGTCAAGCATTATTGAGTCATGTGCGAAAAAAAATCAAAACATTTTTTCACCAGATGATTGGTACCATATAATCAAAACATGTACAAAGAAAGCGCCATTTCATCTAATCCAAATGACTTACCAAGATTTTTTGTCAACAAAACCTTTAGAATAGTTTATCATTAACAGAAAAATAACTGTCACAGGGCTTCCAGTAAATTGGCTTGAAATACGCTGGATAAAGTTAGAAAGGTCCAAACCCTATCTCATACAATTCAAATGTGACTAGAGTGAAGATACAGAATTTCAAGCCATTAACCCATTAGCGCCTAGCGGCACCATACGGTCCCAGCAACCACTTAGCTTTTCAATTTTCTTCTTCTTTTAGTGGAATTACATTGAAAGAGGCATTAGACATTGCTTATGATGAGTCTGATAGCTGAAGTAGTTTCGGCAGTTTACATGGAACCTCTCGAATCCAATGTATTATCTGACGAAGATTCGGGAGATGAAGATGAAGGTGGTCTTGTTGACAATCTTAATAGGAGACAACTAAATGCTGGTGCAGAAATTGTTCTTGCGGATAATACGAGAATTGGAGGTACTAAGGAGAATTTTCCTGCAGCAGAAGCAACCGATTTTCAACAGCCCAGCACTAGCTCAAGTCCCGTTTTTCCTGATAATATTGCTCTGACCCCGCGCTCAACAAATTTTGAATTTACTATTGGATATTTGACACCTTCTTCAGAAGAATTTTTACCAGTGCATACACTTCTTTGACTTGCGTTGAAATGTTTGAGCTTTTTTTCTCAAATGAGTCGCTAGAAGCAATAGCACTTCAAACAAAAAATTACTCCCTTTTCAAAAACCAATCCTGATCCAAATATCTCTATTGAAGAATTTAAAGTTTTCATTGGAATTCTTATACTCAGTGGATATAATCCTTTACCTTCCAAAAGAAGCTATTGGGAAACAGCCAAAGATATGAGGAACGAGCTTGTTTGTGAAGCTATGCGAAGGGACAGATTTTTGCAAATGTGCCGTTTTATACATTTCGCAGATAATAACACTATAGACATATCCGACAAAATGTATAAGTTAGGTTTATTGACAGACGCTCTAAAATAAAAATTTACTCAACATTTTGTACCAGAGCAAAATCTTTGTTACGACGAGTCAATGATAAAGTACTACGGCCGGCATGGGTGCAAACAATTTATAAGAGGAAAACCTGTGCGATTTGGTTATAAAATGTGGAGCCTCAACACACCTAGTGGTTACCTGATACATTTCGAAATTTATCAAGGAAAGAATCCAAGAGCCATTAAAAAATACGAAGAAGTCTTTGGCAAAGCTGCAGCGCTACTTGTTCAAATGATTGACGGCTATAGTGGAACGCGAACAATTAGGGGACGGGACAATATAATTCCTTGAGACTGTCCAATTGAAGACAAGAGGACATTTTCAAAAAGAGCTGGAGGAGCTATTAACTCGGCTTTGGAAAGAACATGCGGGATTTTATACGTAAGGTAGATGAAAAACAGCGTTATTACATTGGTCAGCACTAATTTCGGTGTGGCACCAATAAAACCTGTCGAAAGATTGTCTAGGAAAGATCGAAAAAACATATCTGTGTCTAGACCAGACCTTGTTCTACAATACAACAAAAATGATAAAATTTGATTTTTACAGACATATCTTACAAAATATAAGAAACCACCGAAATCCATAGGAAAAGTAGCTACGACAGCTGCAAGCGACTCAAGAGTTGGTAGCGACGTGAGATATGATGGCTTACACCATTATATTCAACATGTTCCTGGAGGCAAAAGAAGAAGGTGTACCAGTACTGGTTGTTCGAGCAAAGGAAGAACAATGTGCAATAAATGTGATGTGGGGCTATGTTAGAGTGTTTTAGAAATTGTCATGTAAAATAAATGAATAAATAAAAGTTGAACTTTTTTTAAAGAATTTTGAATTTAACATAAAAATTCACGGAAAGTACCTAGCGGTCCCATATGGGTACGGCCTTTTGTACAATTATCTCTAGAGAGACAATATTAATGTTCATATTTTTTAGTCCCAAAATTATGAAATTTAATATTTTTTGGGGAAAAAAAGAAAAACAAAATTTTTTTACTCTCGGCGTTAATGGGTAAATAAAAGAAAATCTTTAGTGAGTAGACCGCAAAGTTTAAAAAATATAGATCAGCCTTTATTATATCCTAAAAGTAGAACTGTGACAAAGGAAAAATGGAGAGACATGATGGACCTACTAAGATTCATTCATCCTGTTAAACACGATTACTATAAGAACTTGTCAACAAATCGAAATGACGAATCCTCGCATACAGCTGATGAAGAAGACATTATTTATAATATTGCTGAATCATACCAAATAATAATGCCGCTAACATAAAGCTGCTATGAATTAATTATAAAAATTATATTATAACCGAACTGCCAATATTCATTTTTATGGAAAAGCTGTGATAAAAATGTATAATAACTAACTTTTTGTTGTAAAGACTAAATTTAACTTCATTACTTTTTTCAGTTGCCAAATTGATGAACTCCACCAGTCACATAAAAATTGTAACATTACTGATGATTGTTTGTTGGCTATTTTTTCTTATCAATTTTATATACCATTAGATAAAAGCTATATCTGCAATTATACATTCTACATTATATATTTGAATTCATATTATCAGAGGAATTTTTAAAAACAATATACATTACACCATCGCGTTTCTCAACCTTTCGTGTTATGGAGTTAATCGATGTGTGCACTGAGCGGCTCATATTTGTGATATCAACTTTAAATATAATAAAATGTTATTCAATTCTTTAGAACAAGAATATTGAAATCATTTATGGTACCATTTCTGACAATAAATCCTCTTTGTACACAATACTTTTAAAACACTGGGAAAATAAAAACAATATAAAATTAAATATTGTAAAATTTGGAACATATCCAGGATAGAAAAATCAATAAATATAGGGTTATATTAAAAGGTCTTCATTTGAAAAGAGAAAGCACCCAAAATTGGAACTTGATATGTTTTCTTTCTAATTGCACAGAGATGTATGTTAACACTCAAAATTTGTTATTATTAATTTCAGGAAAAAATCTGTTTCTCATAAAATGTTCTCAATAATTATATGTAAGTACTACTTGGGATGGTAAATTATAAAAATTCAGCATATAAGAGAAGCAGATTTATTTTTGACAATTAATATCAATAACAGTTTAATCGTTCTGGAAATATATCTTCAAATATTAAATTACATCCATTTAATTGAGAAAACGTGTCTAGATCTTTGATATTGCTCATTTCTTGTCTTCAATGTGCAAGTGAAGACGAAGTTGTTGGGGGCAACTATAAAACCCATAATCATTTTTAATAATCACATAAAAATGTTGGTCAATCAATAGTTACAAAAATAGTAGATAAATTCAACACTAATGCAACTACAGTAGAATTCATTTATAACGACGTCACTTATAACGACTAACCGTTTTTAGCGTCGATATTATTTTACTCAAGTTCGGTTTAATAGTTAGATACTGAGAAAATGTAACCGTTTAGTGCGACTCCGGTTTGAGCGACAAACCGTTTATAGCGACCATTTTTTACGATAATTCGTCCGTTTAAAACGACGCGCCGTGTTTTGTTTCAATTTAGGTAACGAATGACCAATACCTCGGCCCCCTCACTTTCCCCGCGAGCTTCACCGTTCAATTCTCCTTATTGGCGCGCGTAAATCACAGTTAGTGTTTGTCACCTGTTATGACAAGTTCATAAAGCGCCATAAAATGAGTTCTGTAAAGAGAAAGTGTTTTACAATTGAAGAAAAGAGTGCAATATTACACAGATTAGAAGCTGGTGAATCAAACGCGACCCTCGCAAAGGAATTTGGCGTATCTCATTCTACAATATCAACAATAAAGAAGAATAAATACAAGATCGAGCCGTTATTTAATGCCAATGTTTTGAAATTCAAACGTGTAAGAACTTCTACTCATGAGCAGTTGGATAGGGCATTGTTACAGTGGTTTAAGCTTCAGCGCGACCGGGGAATACCTCTTAATAGACCTCTGCTACAAGCTACAAGAGAAAGCAAATTTTTAGACAGTTAGACATGCAAAATTTTATATGTTCCATGAGTTGGATAAACCGTTTTAAAGTAAGGCACAACATCGTCAATGGAAAGATTGTTGGCGAGTCTTTGTCAGTACAACAGAGTGATGTACACGATTGGTTAGAAAAAGTTTGGCCTACTCTACGTGCTCAATTTAGTGATGATGAAATTTTTAATGCAGATGAGACCGGGTTGTTTTATAAATTAACCCCGGACAAGACGTTGAAATTAAAAGGTGAAAAATGTACAGGAGGAAAATGATCAAAGGAGCGAATAACAGTGATGGTGGCAGTCAACATGAGTGGCACAGCTAAAAAAAACTTCTCGTAATCGGGAAATCTCAACGTCCCAGATGTTTTAAAAATGTACGGCATTTGCCAGTGGATTATGAGAGCAATCGAAAAGCCTGGATGACTGGTGACATTTTTACCAAATGGGCACGCGCATGGGATCGTGAACTTACGAAAAAGAATAAGAAAATCCTGCTGTTAGTTGACAACTGTCCTGCACATCCCCATATTTCTGCCTCCAAACACGACATCAGTGTTGCAACCCATGGATCAAGGGATCATTCGAGCTTTGAAAGCACATTTTCGTAAAAACCTTGTTTTAAAAATGATCCAGTTTCTAGATGGCGGATGCAGTAGTGTTGAGTGCCCGAAGATCACTGTTCTTGACGCTATTCTAATGATTCAAGATGCCTGGACTCAACTTAAGCAAGGAACAATTTTTAACTGTTACAAACATGCTGGTTTTTTCCGAAGCAATGTAGAATTTACCATAACTTCAGATGATTTTAACGAAGAAGACGACGTACCGCTGAGCATTTAGGCGAAGGCTATTGATAAGCATCAGTTACCTATAACAAACGAGGACTTTGAACAATACGCGCGTGTCGATGATGCTGTCGCCACTTGTGAAGAGCCGTCTGATGAAAACATTGTGGATAATATCATCGCCGACGACGCGAATAGCAAAGATAGCGACGGTGATGATGACGAACCAGAGTTTTATCCAACCTTGAGTGTATCTGAAGCTCTGAAGGCTGCGGAAACGCTTAATGTATTTGTTCAGACTAACTTTGATGATGACCATATGAAAACAATGATGTCACGAATTCACAAGAATAATTAAAATAAACATATGTAACTGATTCCTACAACATGTTTTATTTACCTAAATAGGAAAATCAAACTTTCGCACTTATAATACATACATATGTAAATATCCGTTTTATACGTCATCCGGTTAGTACGACATAATATCGCCGGTCCCTTGAAGCTCGTTATATCCGGATTCTACTGTATTTAAAATTTTAATAAACTGGGGAAGTTGATTGACAGTGAAGAACTGAGTTAAAAACATTGATGAAAAGGGGTGGAAGTCTATATCAGAAGTACATATATAGTGGCAAATAAATAAGCAGTATCTGCGTTTCATACACACTTCAAAAGCAAGGGAATAATATACGGTGAATTCGTGAAGTTTCATTTCCATTATTCTCCGCGGCAGCGGTACGATCATAATAAATATGAAGTTGTTGTGTATTGTACGCTTGTTCATAAACCTACTGTTTGTAGAATTAAATCGGTAATAACTTTTTTGAATGCGAGAACAGTCAAATCAAATGAAATTCATCGACAAATTAATAATATGTACGTAAAAACAGCAATAAGCGTTTCAAGGAAAGACGTGATTTTGATGGGAACTATCTTCCGTACAGCCACAATCTTGTTCTTAGCTACAATGATTTATATCTTCAACATGAATAGGGTATAGAAGAACTTGTATGATGCTAGGACAAATGCCTAGAAAATCAAGGAAGCTATATCAAAAACTAATACATATATTTGCTTTTTTCTTTTTATGTCAAAACGAAATTTACTTTACGAAAAAACTTATACCACGATTGGAATTTTGCTCTCTTAACCAAGGCTACTACTCAATAAGGTTACTTTTTCAAAAAGACGAGTATTTCATATTTGTTCCCTATTATGTAGCCAACAAATTCTATGGTTATAGGTCGTGTATAACTTCTTATAAATAACGATTTTCTCTAAAAGTAATAATAAAAAAGTTTTTTGAGTGATTGAATCTTGAGTAATATGCAGGACAACACAAATAATTCCAAAATACTTCAATGGGAAAATTTTTACACTTAAGTTCTTATTTTGGGAGCGTTCATGAGAAAATTTGTATCAAAAATAGGATTATTGGAAATAAACATCCCCATAAAGGATTTTAAAATTACAGATATGATTAAAAATGTATCCCGGATTTTAACAATTCTTTTCTTTTTGTTTGTTAAATTTTATACTTCTCCTACATTAATTGTAACAACCTTGTTCCTATTTAATAGGAGCTTTATCAAATTTATATAAAATTACAATCGTACAATAAGTAATGTAGCAAAAATGAGATACGCCCTCATACCTAAAATAACCACCAATATCCATAAATGATTCCAGTAATTAATTTTCACTTACATAAAATCTAAAACCTTTAAGAACTGTATATCTCATCTTTACTCCCGAAGCTAACCAATTATTCAGTTAAATCAGGATACAACATAAAATAAATATTGGAAACAATCACCCAAATGAAGAAATGAGAAATTAGGGTGAAATAATATATATATATATATATATATATATATATATATATATATATATATATATATATATATATATATATATATAAATCTTGTACGTATTGGGATATCATTTTTTTTACTGGTTTATGTGTATTTATTTCACAAGTAAAACAATTAATGACTTACCAACTAAAATACTTTAACATTTCCTATTTAAAAAAAAAACTCGAAAATAAATAATTCAAGCATGTTTCAAATCTAGCGCCAGAGACAGTAGCCTATATATATTATATTTCCGGAATATTACAAACACCAAGTCAACTATAAAGAAAATAATATATATGTATAATTGTTTCAATTAATAACTAGATATAAGTTAACACATATATGTCTTTTGATTTATCATAGAATTTATAAACTATGCTCCAATGCGCTGCTGTCTTTTTTGAAAATGCGAGACATCATTTTTTGAAGATACATAATAAATGTTTAGCAAATAACACAAACCCACAATATTTTTTTATAAAATTTGTATATATTTGGGAGACTGTTTCTAATGTAAGAAAATTGATATCGGATGACAACAAAGATGTGGCGCTCTTTCTGGTTAAGAAATATTCGATTAGAGACATTTCAAAACGATTGACTTACAGAAGTAAAATTTTGTTAATCGAGCAAAATGTCTCTAACTTTACTTTGACATTTTACAAAGGTAGCACTTTCTTCCAGTTCTGCATTGATGCGTTATCTGCATGTATATACTTTATTTTAGTTAAATAAATAAACTTTTCTATGGAGTATCATAAGAGGACTTATTAGATTCTATATCTGGCAAAAATTTTGACTGTAATGTCCCGATGATCATCATAAATCATCATTTTGAAAGTTTAACGAACTGTTAATTCCATTCAATTAATGCAGAAATTCCTACATCGTTAAAACCCCATTTACATAAAATTGGCAAGTAACTATTTCCAAAAAAAGTCGAGAAATTATGATCTTATTGAATTCTAGAGGTTATATAAGAAACTAGAATTGTCTAGATATGATAATCTTTCATAAACTAAAACTCAATATTTTTTATTTAACCCTTTCAGGACCGTCGACAAGACGTTCCCGACACGAACTATATGTATTTTCCGCTATGACCATGCTTATGACATGTACGAAAAAATTAAACATCAAGGAGTATTGAACCCAAGATATCTTACTCAGCACTCCGGTTTTTGGAAAGACTATGTCAAGAAACAGATATTGTGAAATACATCGCTACCTTCATTTTGCTAATAGTGAGGAGGAGGAAGAGGCCCATAACCGATTGGGAAAATTTGGAACCGTTTTGGCTTTACTAAAAGACAATTTCAAGGCACAGTTTTATCCATTTCAGAATCTGGTAATCGATGAAAGTATGATTCTCTTCAAAGGCCGCCTTAGTTTCAAGCAATATATAAAAACAAAAATACATCGTTTTGGAATCAAATTGTATGTGTTGTGTGACTGTGAGACTGGCATAGTGTTAGACTTCATAGTGTATGTGGGGAAAGGAACAAATCCACAAGAAAACACTCGTGGATTAGGCGCTACAGGTGAAATAGTCAATAGTTTGTTGGAACCATACCTCAGTAAGGGCCATTCTCTTTTTACTGACAATTTTTATACCAGCCCGACATTGTCCACATTTCTTTACGAAAAGAAAACAAATTCATGTGGGACTGTAAGACAAAATAGAAAACAAATGCCACTTCTAGATAAAAAAGTAAAAAGCTGCGAATGTGATTGGAGGAGCAGTGACAACTTTTTGGTGGTTAAATGAAAAGATCGTCGAGATGTAGTGATGCTTACTACCCTACATGAAAATAAAATGATAATTCTTCCAAGAAAAGATAGGGTTACAAACGAAGACGTTCAGAAGCCATTATGTGTTTTGGAATATAACAAGCAAATGGGCGACGTCGACCGGTCTGATATAATGATAAGTAGCATCGTTTCTACGCGCAAAAGCATCAAATGGTACAGAAAACTATTTTTTCATACTATTGATATAACTTTGCTGAATTCTCATGCCATGTATTTGACGCAAAATACATCAATGGCAACATTTCAACTTGCAATAATTAGCCAGTTGTTAGAAAGGTAAAAAAAATGTCCAAGAATATTTCTATACCTATTTATGTGTATAATTTTTTCAGGTTTCAAAAAGCAGCATCGAGTTCAGTTCATTTGGATCTTGGTAATAGAAGACTCACAGAAAGGCACTTTCCCGATCTAGTACCAGTCAAGGAAGGCCGTAAATCGGGCTACAGGAGATGCCATATATGTTCCCACACCAAAAAAATCTTAAGAAAAGAAAAGAGACCAGATATATTTGTAAGGAATGTGATGTCGGGTTGTGTGTAACTCCCTGTTTTAAAATATATCACGAAGAAGAAATATTTTGAAACGAAGGCTTCTTCTTTTTTATAGAGATTTTATATTATGTTGTTTAATATTTTTTACTTTTTACCAAAGAGAGTTTCTATTTTCATTTTGTTTGATATTTCGTATTTTTTAGTAAGTTTAGAGAGTTCCTATTTTGGATTTGTTTGATATTCTTTATTTTTTAGCAAGTTTAGTAAGTTTCTATATTAGCTTCGTTTGTGTTTTCTTGGTTCTAATATAATAAAACTAAAATTAAAATGTTTTTTTATTCCGTCGGATATAGCCGACACTGGGCCATATAGCACTGCAAAAAGTCCGGTCCCCCAGGCAAATTTCGTCAGTGACACGTCGGTTCCGAAAGGGTTAATGACACTTATTAATGAGGAAACGTTTTTATATGTTTTCAGCTTTCGGACAAGACATTATATATAAGTGCTTGGATTGACGCAGAACATGATCTTTAAGTGAGTTTATAAACTCTAAAAATTAGTCGGTAAACATGTGTAGATTCCGTTGCATAATGAGATATCTGAAGGGATAAGCTTATATAATTTGTTGAACTCTATCAACAATCAAATAATATACATTCATCTAATGAGTCATAAGTACATCTATGATTTATACGAATATTTTTATAAAATATTACATATATTATATACATTGGATCTATAAACTGGTTGTGTTATAATGCAGTTTTCACTAATTCCAAAAATATTTCATAAAATATAGCTAATGAATAATACGACTGGAAAAAATTGCAAAATATAATAATAAATTTAATGATAGAGAATTTTTTGTTTTATCATCATCAGTAAAATTTACATGTATCAGTTACTCCTATTATAAAGGAACAGAGTACTCACAAATTAAAAATTTGAAATTATAATACAATGTCATCCGATATCCGCACTGGGTATCCAACTGGACATCAAATCGAATATTAGATGCATCCCTAATGACTATATCCAACCTTGCCTAGGCTGGTGGACATTAGAATGTTTCATGTCTTGTGACTATGGTGTACAAAAGTAGCGGAAAGTTGAAGAACCATAACGTTGAGATGCACATGTATTCGAATGATGGTTCAGTCCAGGGGTGGGGCCGGTTTGCTCTATCTCAGCTCAGCCTCAAAGGAATATCTGCAAACAGAACAGAACACTCATGACTAGTGAAGTCGGTGGCCCTGGCGCATGGAAGAGCTGAGTATTGAGCACACCACCGCCCGTGTTAGTACAGGTTAAGTAGAAAAAACAGGCGTCCACCAGCCAAAGAGGCGAGGCAAGTTATTGCATGAAATACTCAGGATGGTCCGAGTCTTTCTCAAACCTCTTGGCCTCCTCTTGCATGCTCTCTTTTATTTTCAAAATAGCAGCTGATTCCGTTTGGTCCTGCAAGGAAAGCGACCTTTAGTGGGTAAGTGTCAACCTACAAAGCACAGGGGTCCCACCACAAATTACTACCTAATACAAACTAATCTAGAAATACCATCAACTAATACTATAACACCAAAAATGCTACCAATTTACTGTGGTAAAACATAAAATTAAGCTAGTTACTTAAGCAAAATAAAATGAAGAAAACAGGATAATTTTGAATTAAATTATGTAATCTTCATTATGAAATCTTTCATGTCTAATCAAAACACATTTGACAAGAAAGATTTTTATTGTGGACTATATATTCCAAATGAAATTGGAACTGTGTCATTTATAGTAATAAATGTAATTCAATTATCGATGGTTTTTAGACATTTTATTATCTAGAAATTTTTATTTTTTGAATTAGTTGAAAAGCTATCGGTACTTTAATAAAAATGGTACTACCAGTTTTTCTGTATTTGTCAAACCATTCTCAAGGAGAATATAGAATAGCCAAGTTATATCAGTTTGAAAAAAATTCAGGTTTTGGTGCATGTTTAAAATAATTACTGTCTCTCAAATGTAATACTTGAGAAAAGGGCCAATCTTTTTTCAAATTTTAAACTAGATTAGAGCAAATAGATCGGTATTAGTTTAAAATTATTCAATCACTGTATTTTGAGATGAGTATTAAGCAATTATACAATATACATTATGTATCAGAAAAATTAATTGGAACATTCACTTTGTGTCCAGATCAAGAATTATAACTAAAGCGTTTAAAATGAAAAAAAAATGAATGAGTGTGTATAACTCAACATATAAGTTATCTAATAAGAAGAATGAAACTTTTTTGATAAAATTCAATTTTATTCATGCAAGTGTCACAGAGGTACAATTATTTTAGCATTTCGATACCTTTGCTAGCAAACAATTTATTTGTTGGCTCAAAATATGGGCTTGTTTTAGCCTCCATTTTCTCCATTCATGCCAAGTAGTTTTCTGCGAGAACTTTTTTGATCTATTAACAGCCGATATTTGTTGGTGCCTAATATGGAGAAAAGGGGAGGTAAAGAATCAATTCACTGTGTAATTCTTGGAATTTTGTAGATGAGGTTTATAATTTTTTGTAATTCCATCCAGCATTTCATTTATTTTGTATAGTTGAAATATCTACAATTTACTCCATGTTTGTGAAACTTATTTGATGGACATATTCTCTGGAAGTACTGCATAGTATTGGAAACAAAAATAATATTTTAATTTTAGTTGATTTGGTACATTTAAAAAAGAGGTAAGCTAAAACTTTCTTAATATACAATATGGTGCAAATGAAATTAATAAATTCGTTATGTTGTAAACTAGCGACTTTATGGGAAAATCCTGAAACCCGTCGATTTTTATTTTTATACGGGCTATTCTTAAGGATACCATTTTATTTTTGACGTCATCTAGATGAACGTGATTTTTCAATGGAAATGTGGGGTTGTAATATATTATTTGAAAGGTTTTTTAAATACTCATTTAACCATATCAAATTTACAGTAATTGATTTGCAATTTGTCACAAATATTATTGATGAAATTACAACAGATTTATTAATAAAATGTATTAAGTCTTGGTAAGATGTATTTATTAACAGAAAAATAAATTTTGTAAAGTCCGTCTCTGGTAATGAAATGTCTTATCTACCTATTTTTTACCTTTTTTTAAAAATGTAATTACCTTAATAACATCAATATTGATACTTGGACAAACTTGACTTTCTGTCAAGTGATTAATAGTATTATTGTAGTAGACGAATTCAAAAAGTATTTGTATCTATCAACATGAAGCTGACTGAAACGCAAAGAATTAAATCCCAATAATAATGGTTTGTGAAGATAAAAACACGTACGCAGAAAGAACCAATTCTACAATCCACTGTAAGCAAAATTGAGAAAAAATCCAGAGAAAGGGATCATGCCTAAGAACCTAAAGGTAGTGAAAAACTAATATCAGAAAACAACAATCTAGATGTTCTGTTAGCAAATAATCCATAATTCTAATAACAGTTCACAGCAAATAGCATTACACAAATACATGGACCATTTAATAGTTCTTAGAAAGCTAAAGGAGAAGTAGCATCCCTATAAAGTTAAGTTAGGACAAAAACTAGTGGAAAATGATTTTGATAGACGATTTGAATTTTGTGAAATTATTATGGAATATAATGACTGATATTCGATGTTTTTCAAAAAGATTCTTTTTCTGATTAAGCTACATTTCTACTAAACGGTCATGTCAATTGTCAAACTTATCGGTAGAGGCCTACGGAAAATCCACACTGGCTCCAGAATACCGTACTCAATACCCAGTGAAAGTTAATGTTTGGGCGGGAATAATAGATAATAGACTTGTTGGATCATCTAAGTTCCAAGAAACCTTAACAGGTCCTCGATATTTAGAATTTCTTCGAAATTTCTTGCTCTCAGAATTGATCCGGTTGTTTTCAAAGAAAAATGATTTATGATTGCAGCGACTCCAAACTATGCACAACTTCTTTTCAAATCGGTGGATAGGTCGGTGAGCAAACAATAGAATGACCGCCTAGGTCACATGATTTGACTCCTTTTAATTTCTTTTTAAGAGGATACTTGCAGAGTAAAGTGTACCAAAATAGAACACAAAATATCATTGAACTCAAAGAAAGGTTACATATTGAAGTTGCACAACTAACTAACGGAAGTTATAGAGAAGGTTCGAGCAGAGTTCGCGGCAAGTCTTTCTCATTGTATTTTAGATAGATAAACAATTCGAGCACCTAATTTATGTTTCGTTGTATTTAATGAATAACACAATTTATTGGGCATGACGGGACTATCTGAAAGCCTATGTCTTCAACGACCCTTGGCCATCCACAATATAAATATGATACTATTTATTGTAATAATAAAAATTTATTCGTTTTTTAAACAAATACAAATATCAATTATTCAGACATATTGATATAGTTGAATGAGTGTTTAAAAGACCTTTCAAATAATGTATTACAACATCCATATTTCCATTTAAAAATTTTAACAATGGCTTCATCTCGATCGCTTAGATGACGTCCAAAATAAAAATCGACTGGTTTCGGGATTTTTCCTTAAAGTCGCCGGCTTACGATATAACGAATTTATTTCTTTCATTTACACCATACTGTAGGTTAAGTTAAGTAAGTTTTAGTTTACCTAACGAATGTGTAGTGTGGTGGTGTAAATAGTGAGATAAATATGGATTAATCTAATTTAGCTTGAAAAAAAGATGTGGGCAGATGTAGCATAGTCTACTTCCTAATACGACAAAGAATATATCACCTAACATAACCAACATATGCTAAAATAGAAAAGGAATCTACAAATGGGTAATTGGTCATAAAAATAAGACATATCTAAAACTCTGTAGATTGTCCATATTATTCAGATAAATTCAGATATATTATCTCTATGAAAACTATCAAAAGCTCGGGTAATGCCGCACAAAGTGATATGTTTCATAAAATGTCATCAAACCCTGACGTCCAAGAATAGTTATAGCAAAATGTAGATTTGAGTTCTTCATTAGTTTGTTATAGTTACGGATATATACGCTACTACTCTTAGAAATCCTAGAATAGCAACGTTTTATTCCTGTATTACTTTAAATCCGAAATTTTATCAAACACAAAAAAAAGAACTACTGCTTATGGAATTACTGAAGATGCAAGTAAAAACAATCTTAATTCAGATATAGAGGTAACAGTTGAAATGAGTTGGATATGTCACCAGAATGGAAAATGATGTACCTAATATGAATCCATGACATTCGAGAAGAATCAAGAGAATACAGAGAGGATGAGAAAGGAAACATAGAACAAAAATGAAAAGCCATATTGACATTTGATGAACTACGGTTAAGATTGTAAGATGAAATGAAAATTTAGATTGCAATAAATAAAGTATATCAACTGTGTGATTGAATTAAAAAAAAATTGAAACCTTAAGAGCTTTGCACATAATTTACTAAAATTACGCCTTCAGCATCACAAGATACGGTTAGCATGACCATCGCTCTGAAGGTTGCAACTTGAACTTTTTCGGCGGTGAGAAACCTCTATGGTTTTACTCCTTTCGATACCTTAATTATGGAGATAGGGTTCATGAATAATTCATTATTACTAACATTGCAAGTAAATTTTCTTAGTATTGTCTATATTGTGTTAACACGTTGACCGCCATGTGATGCCCGTGTGACTCGCATGGCCCTTAACAATATGAGCCGGGCCACTCACATATGCTTCGCACGTAGTATTTCATTTGAGGCCGCGCTGCTCAAGTTTGCATCGCAATATTATAGAAATCTTATGAAGGATAAAATTATACGGCCCACTGAAGAAAAAAAAATTATTGGCCTGGCCTCAAAGGTTAAAATACATAATATTATATCTGGTATTGAATATATGCGTTTTTATTGGTTTTTATTGGTTTTTTTCAATTTTTTGTAACAATAATATTTTACTTTGTGAGAGTGTAAATCCATTCATAATATACAAGTATGGGCAGAAGTGAAACAAGGTATGCAATAAAACTTATCACACTGATCACACTTATAACGAGACGGAGGAGCCTTTGAAGTTATATATTTTCTACCATGCAGTTCAGATAAGTTTTTGTAACAAACTACACATCTACGACGATTACTTGTACCTACTTCTTCAATAAAATGTCTTTCTGTTGGTGAGGGCTTTTCCTTTGGTGTAATTTGAAGCAAATCTTTAGCAATTTCTTCCCTAAACTCTGTTATACTAATATTTTTGCCTGTAACTCGTTTGTACAAAATAAATGCATTTACGATTATTGAGTCCAAGAGAATTTCGATGGCCAGTTTACGGTACCATTTGATACTGCGTCTAAGACAAGAAGCATATGCATTTATTTGGTCGGATAGATCGATGAAATTCTTATTCTCATTGTAGTCTTTGATGGCTTCGGGTTTTTGCGTGATCTTACTAAGACCATATTGTTGCTATGCTTAGTTGTCAACATCAGAACATTTATCACATCATTTTATTATTACCACTGCAGAGTCACTTTCCTTGGACAATTTGTTTCGGATTTCCTTTTCGGTTTCTTCTTAGGGTTCCGACTAAATGAGTTTGCCTATCTAATAACTTACGAGCAAGTTCAAGGCTTGTGTAGTAATTATCTACATATATTGTACGCCCGCTATCCAATAAACTTTTACAAAGCTCCATCACAATAGACGTGGACATCGGAGGAACATTACTCAACAATTTAAGTTTCGCCCATTAGTTCTATACTGGCTGAGAGTGAAGAAGATCTTCAAATCCATTTAGAGAGAATCAACCGAGAATGTGAAAATGTAGGACCCATAAATATTGAAAAAGCTAAATTCATAAGTAAAAACCAAAATATTAATATTAACCCTATTCTCACAATGAATGGAAAACAAATAGAATGGGTGCAAAAATACAAGTGTCTTGGTTCAGTCATAAACGCTCAAATGGATCCAAACGAAGAAATCAAGATGAGAATTGAAATGGCTCGAAAAGCATTTGTCAAATGCTCCTCAATGTTTGCAAACGGAAATCTAAACCTCCACGTCATAAGAGGATTCATGGAATGTTATGTGTGGTCAGTACTGCTGTACGGTGTGTAAACTTGGACCTTAAAAGCTCAAATGATCAAAAAACGTGAAACATTTGAGATGTGACTCTATAGACGTATCCTGAAGATACCCTGGACTGACAAAGGGCGAGCGAAGAATTAAGACGCATTGGTCGTAAAATAAAGCTGTTGACAATTATTAAGATAAGAAAAACATCTTACATAGGACACATCTTATGTAACGACAAATACCTACTGCTACAGAACATAATGTAGGGCAGAGTAGAGGGAAGGAAAGGCATCGGCAGGAAAAAGAATTCTGGCTCCATAACATGACTGAATTGACAAATCCCAGCGTCGGATAATTGTTTCATGTTGCTAGGAACAGACACGCATTTAAAAACGTGGTCGGCAACCTTCAATGAGAAGATGACATGAGAAGACGGCATGAGAAGAAGAAGAATTAATATATAATATAATAAAATTACTTTCATTCACCAAACTTGTCTTTGAGATACATGCAAATTGAAGTGACTAGTTTAGAATCAATTCGAGGTGTTTAGAACTTGAATACCTATTTGTTCACTCCCTTTGATTTATTATTGAAATTTCACATTTCATTACCCTCTCCAGATAGAAATGTAAAGGTTTATTCATATAACTTGATACACAACTCAAAGCGTTTCAGCACCATAAAATATTGTACTACTTATTTTAAATGTAAGCATTTATGATAGAGGGCATATTGGTTGAAGCAACGAACGTTTCAATCAAGAATTGTTAGAAAGAAAGAACGCTGAGGTAGAACGTGTCAGATTATGTGAATTTGAAGCCAGCACAGTCAGATTTCGATAGTACTTCAGTGTGTCATTGTACAATATCAAATAAAGAACATTATAGTTTGGTTGGATATTGTATAATAATCAATTAAGCCTGTTTTTAATGTAACATTTCTTATTTGTCCGACAATATAGTAGTCGATGCAGTAGATTTAGGAGCGAAACATTTTCACATGGATATGATATGTGTACGGTCAATGTAGATGCAGAAGCTGAATCGCGTCGTACCGGACAATACTGATTTTTTTTGAATATATGATGTCATTACTTGGATCTATCTAACGAGATAAAGAATTTTTCACAGCTGTTACAAAGTTTTATTACAAAAATGACTAACTACCAAAAAACCTGTACAAAATTACTATCAATGTTAATGTACCCTAAAATGAAAACTCGCATTTTAATATTGCAATGACATTTGCAATGTAAATAACAATATGATTGAAGCACTAGGTTAATGTGGATAGATATCTAATGCATTAGAACTAATTCCCAAAATTACTACTTGTCTCAAACAAAAAGTGCCCAAAAACTGTCCTATCAAATTGAAACCCATATTACAAAATAATTTCAAATTATTCATGATCTAAAACTTCTTTGTAACCAAAAGCTTCATACTTGTATGGAAACGTAGTTAATTGAAATTGGAATGTAATTTGAAGTAATTAATTTTATGATAAAAGTCCAAAGAAATAGGGACATTATAAAACAGACAAGACTATAAAATGAAAATGTTTACACAAATAAGAATACGAGAACAAAAGTTATAGTTCAGAATAATACGAATGAACCTAGTTTTTTCTCTACACTGTTGATGAATTGGTCACAAGTCGAAAGATTCAATTTAACTTGTGTATAATAGACACAATGGAATTTGGAAATTGGTTTCTTAAATTTTAGTTTGTAAATAGAAATATATTTAACATAAAATAACTTTTTCATATTTTGAATATTTGCGGTTATTCAATCAACATTATAACTAAAATGTGTCATAAATTGAGTTTTTGGACACCTTTGAAAACCTTAACATCCCAAAAGATGAACATAACATTATAACAGAATTGTGACGCATATTTTCAATTCTTTTTACTTACGTTTGATTTTTTTAATTTTTAGGAACCCTGGTTTGTATATAAACGTTTTCTCAATTATATCAGCATTTTAGAGTGGAATTACACTGCAGAGAATAATAGATTAACGTGTCCCTCGCAAAATCAATCAGGCATTAAAAATGGGTGTTTTCATTTTTAATAACCATTATTTATATATTCTTGAAAACTATTACGAGTTATCATTTTCACAAGTTTTTCTACGCAGAAAAACAGTGGTTTTATTAATACATTTTTACTATAGCATTCAGTATTCTTGCCTACATGAATCATACTACAATATTCGATGGAATTGTTGTTTTTGTAACCATCAGAATTATATTTTAAAATTTGGCCCAATTCTATTCAAGTAGTTAAGAGACTTAAAAGTGATTCTTAACAAGATCGAAAAGAATATATATAAAGTTTCGTAACAAATTACAAATGAAATTAGTTCGCTACATCACTTGGTCATAAAAAAATTACAATTCAATCGCCAACGACAGAGTGATCGCGACTATTAGTGTGTTGTAAAGTAAAAGAGATAGGTACTGTTTTGTTCATGATTATACTGTGGTATGTTCGTTGATATAATTATATTTTAATTTTGTCATTGTGAAAAATAAGGAGGTAAATACTAATATTAACAGCGTGATTATAACAGTAAATACAAATATTTCGCAGGACATATCCAATAAAGATGGAACTCCAAGTCCCTGTTAGCAGTGACTATGAAAATACATTAAAATGTGATCGCAATTAAGAAGTTCAATACAAAAGCTGTTGAATATCAGAAAAAAATTTCATAGGCAAAGGAATTAAGTCGTTGTGAAAATATTACAGGAATTACTACTATCGCCCATTATTTATAAAATCGTACGTCTAAAATTACATGGCGAGGTTCAACTACCACGAACACATTTACGAAGACGGAAAGTTATTAAATTTGATAATATTAACAAGATCGCACAGTATATAATTCTTATTTTAACCTTCCAATAGACGCGCCCCATTTTAGAACGTGGATTGTCGCGCATCACCTGTCAGGTGCAAAGTTGTGTTATATAATCTTAAATGTATATTTTCTATAGATTGTAAGTCGAAAGCACAAGTATGAATTGCAATACAAATGTATTTATTGATAAATTTAAAATACAAACCAGTTACACTAAAAAGAGGAAGAAATCATATTTTACTTTTAAGATAAACTAAATGCACTAATTCATTGATTTCAAAATAAAGTTAAATTCAAAGTAAAAAAATCAATCACATTAAGAACAAATAAAATAAAAATATCTTTTAAAATGTTTAACATTTTAAAGACTGTCCTCATTTTCAAAATTTACTTTACTCATCGATACGTAGCAGGAGATGCACGTAATGACAACATGCCCTAGACATAGGTATGTACCACATTTTCTACAGCAATACTTAGTGTTTTTTCTTTGCTTGTTCTTTTGGCACGGGCTAATTTTCTTTTCCTGCTATTTTCGACATTTTCAGGAACCTCGGATGTAGAGGGAGATTCTTTCGGAAGAAATGTGACTTCTAGTCCGGTACGCAGAGATTGAGGAAGTTGATTATTTGAGGTAAGCCGAACCATATGTTCATGCACTAGATCTTTTGCAAGCTGGCGTAAAAACAATCGTCGATGCTTTAGAACACCGCCATTTCCTGTAAATATGATTTGTGCGTTTATTCCAGCAACGTTTAACATAGAGAAGATCATCATTGGCCATCGTCAGGTACCTCTAGAAACATTCTACGATGCATATAGCTTTTCAACAGTGTCCACGCCGCCTTTAGTCTGGTTGTAAAATGTTATAATTTCGTGTTTTTTATCATCAATTGAAGCGTCGAAATGAAGGCTAGGAATTAAAATGACATTTTTCCCTTTCTTGGGAATATAAGAGACCATTGTACCCTCCTGTCTAAAAGCAAAATGCTAGACTTTTCTTCGCGATACTTCAAACTTTTCAAATCTGGAGGAATTTGCCATTTAATTTTTTTTTTTATATACTCAGAAAAGATAATTTAGTATTTGCTAAATCTTTTAGCAAAGAAACGTCACTAAACCAATTATCAGTGGTGACATTACGACCTGTATTGATAATCGTGAAATTAGTCGTTTTACAACATCTGTTGTTTTATTACTCAGTGCAAATGGTCCTTGTAGCTGTGCACCCGCATATATATCCATATTGGATGTATAAAATATTCGTGAGTCAATTAACACAAAAATCTTTAATTCGTATTTTGCAAGTTTGGATGGCAGACATTGGCGAAATATGCATTTGCCACGAAAGGCTTTTAACTTTTCATCTATTACAACATTCTCACCAATGGAATAGGACTTTCTACAATTTTAATTAAATTTCTCGAATATCTCTCTTACAGGGCAAAGCCTATCGAGCTGTTTTCGTTCTACTCTAGTTTGTTTGTGGTCGAATCTAAGGCATCTCATTATAAATCTAAATCGGGATAAGCTCATTGTTATCCTAAAAATCTCAATACCATCCCCATTCGATCCCCATAAATCCTCAAGCTTCAATCGGGAATTTCTGTACACACCTGATAAATATAATAAACCAATAATAGCCTTGATCTCAATTAGGTCTATCTAACGGGCATCTCGACTCCTAGCATATTCCGGTGCTATAAGTTTTATGCATTGATTGGTGCACTCAACTATTTGATTCAATATTGCATCATTAATTAGGCAATGCCAGGTATTAATAATTGTTTTTGCATGTTTGGCGGCACCTATTACTCTTGGAAGATGAACTAATGGATTTTGTTTCCCCAACTTTTGTCTTGTGGAAAACGGTATTTTTCTCCAAGCCATGGAGTCAATTACTTTGCCCTTTTTTTCGCCGACTTGCTATGTAATTATCATTGTGTCTTCAAAGTCACATTCTGCATCACTTTGGTCAGTATCTGAATTTTCTTCTCTTTCCTCAATCTGGTCTTCCTCTTCAATATCAGACCCGTCTGATTCCGTAAACTCGTCGTGGTTGTCCTCTGATTCACTATCAAAGAGTATCTGATGAATCTTTGCGATATCATTTTCATTTTCCAAATTAAAAAACTCTTTCTTGGAATTCATGTCGAGTCTAAAACAAAATTATAACAATTAATAGTCGCACGCACCTCCCAGGTGACGGAAGTTTTTGGTATAAATAACAAATTTTGACAATTAAAAATTGACAGGCGATTTCAGGAGTTACAAACAATAAAATTATGAAACGCAAAATTAGTATATGATAAAAATAAAAAACTTACGTCGATTGTCGCGGTCATCTGTTTTTCGTTCACTGACAAAAATGTATCTATCATATAGTTGCAACTGAATCACTGTTCGATAGACCGTAGAAAGTTAGGAGTATCGCGAAAAGCTCGTCCCACCACTCTCACTCATTTGTATTCAACACATGATTATATGAGGGCGTGCACCTCACAGATGCAACGCGTCTAATGGAAGGTTAATAAAGAAAGCAAAATAATTACTGTGATCAAAGACGTCTATGCGTCTATGTAATTTCTAACTTTACCATTGCTAAGCAGAACAACTATACTAACATAGAAAACAGATTAATAAATTTTATTAGAAAAATTTTCTATAAAGATATGAAACCATCAGTTTTTGAACCATATATATAAAATTATTTTTGTATTCTGTTCTTACAAAAAAAGTAACTACGCGAAATTTACGTTGTCTAGCTTTAATATTTTTTAAGTTGCATGTCTTTTGAGATACCAATTCCAAAATTTGAAGTATTATAGTGATCATCAATCTTCACCTTTTAAATTTTTCTTACATGGTGTTCCAGAATGCTGTGCCATATCAAAGTAACATTTTTTTAAAAGAAACGCATTATATCCTATTGCATACTTGGAATCAGCTTGATTTTCCCATAACAATAATGAAGGGTTGTGATTTGTTCTTCGGGGTAAACAAATGTTATAACCAATTATGCATGTTTATTAGTTCAATACCCTGTACAATATGGAAAAATAAAGATCTGTTGCGGTAAAGACATTCAAATGGTAGTAAAAATTATGGATAATTATTTATTTCGTTAATATCCATTGAATCTGATACAGGGCGAATTAAAATCTCCATTTTTTCAAATGAATATCGAAAAGTACTATCAACATACTTCATCTTTGATCAAGCATTTCCTATACCTAAAATTGTTAGTTCTAGAGATATTTTGTCAAAACAATGATATTGTACCTATATCTAATTATTCAACAATTGATTGTGAGTTGATTATGATTTATTTGTAAAAAACTGACATTTTATCATTGCTGTTTGGAACTGTATTGCTTGGCATGAGATATTTTCAGAAGAAATCGACCACCTTATTAAAAGTATGCCTTTGTGTGTCTAAGCGCATAAGACATTGTGAAGGTCCAACACATTAATGTTTTCTTTTTTTTCTTCTACAGTTGGATTTTTCTCAAGTTTTGATCGATTACTTGTCTAACCCTAAGACACAGGTATACAAAATATTCTTGTAATACATTAATAATTACTGAGTGTTTTTAGTAGGATTGGACGAGGCATGGGTAAACGCTGGACAAAAGGTTGAACAAGTATGGGTTGACATAACCATCACAAGCAGTCGGAAAGTTGTTCATGAAGATTTATTGACACATTTCCAAGTACCAACAGTCATATTGAGAGGACAGTGGCTTAATGGAAACAATCATATTGGAATTGAGAGTTAATTTCTGGAGGAAAGTACCATAATATTCGTATCCTTCGAAATTGCGACTATCATGACATGAACGCAGAGGTTTAAGTCTTTTTTGCAAGTGTCTAGGCAGAGTTAACGGCAATTATGTGGCTATATCAAGTCAATTACACTGAATATGTTGTTAATGAAATGTCTCATGAGCGCGGTATTACAGTTTTATGTCGGCCACTATCGTAGCGAGCTTCACTCTGGGTACAGACAGATTACATAGCGTAACACTAATTGGAATTGAAAATTGCAGAAGAGGAGCGTCTTCTATATACTGAATAGGAAAAAGCTATCAGTCATTGGAAGAGGAAATAGGGATACATTTATCAAATAAGTTGTTATTTATTTTAGGACCAAAAATAGTGGCAGTTTCGTATCAATAAAAGTAGATTAAATCACGCGAATAAAATTCTGAAGAGCTGTTACTTTACTTTAGAAATTTTGTAAAATACCAAATACAGCAAAGATGCAGAAAATAAACCATAACCAATATTTGAAATTATAATTAGTATATTATAAATAATCCCTCCGTAATTAATGATTCTATTGTTTTTCGGTATTGATAAAGTAGCTGACTAATTTCATTTTCAGGTTTTTCAGACTAAAGATGAAATACTTATTCAAATTATGACCAACGTTAATGTAATTCCACTAGACATATAAATAAATGTATATTTATTTATGACCCACGAGTTAGAAACAAAATAAGTTGTATTCGAACCATAAAAAATATTTTTGTAATACATTCACCATGAATTTAAGTGGGACTCCTGTAAGCATAAGCACCAATCACCTTTCATTACTTACATTTTCACCCGGACCGCCAAAGCCTATATTGTACTCCCCCATTCCACTACCACTATCCTCTCTCGGCGTTCCGGGACCTCCATTCGCAGGTGAATTTTTCATACCATCCATACCATCACCATTTAATACTGGACCCATTGAATTGGGTCCCATCGGTCCCATAGGCCCTGAACCATCTGGTCCTCCCCCCATCTGAAAGTCTCCTGGCATATTACCTCCTACTGCTGGTTTCATTAATGTGTACATATTTTCCCCACCCGAATTGCTCGAGTCTTGGGGACTGGGCATTATTGGAGTACCAGGACCGGCGGGTCCTGCAGATCCCGGGGGACCTCCATAATTACCCGGCGATGAAGAGGAATAATTCATGGGCTGAAAAATTAATTCAATTCAAAAATTAAAAATCTATTTCCATTCAACAAAAAAACAGAGCTCGTTCAGAAGTTATATGTAAAACTTATATTTCCATTTCTATCTATTACAGGTGAATCTTCAAATATGGACTATATAAAATAATTTAGATAAAAAAATGTTATGAGCAACACTATTATTTTTTAATTAATAACATTAATAATTTAATACATTTCAGGTTATTAACGACATAGAGTAAAACCATTATAAGGTCTAATTTCCTTAGTTATTCTTCATAAATCGTTTGCATACACTTTTTAGATTTCATTTTTTTTGTCCAAAAATAAGCTATGCTGATATGAATTATTTTATGGCTATATTTCAAATTCCCTCGGTTTTGGTAAAGATTAACGCAATTTAAATAGAAAAAAATTATTGTATCCTAGGAAGCTGATTATTTTCAGAAATACAGGTGTGGGCGTTTGTAGGAGTATTAGAAGTTTACTAATTGAGTTGAAACAAACCTAACAAATATTACAATTTATTGATAGTAATATAACTATATTTAATAAAATTTTACGAATACCTATCTTTGATGTTGGTGCATTATTGGAAAATTTCTGTTTCAACTATTTAAACAATATGCAGTTCCGGCGCACTGCAATTTATAAGGAGCGTTTGATATATGTCACTAGTTAAGTTTTGAATATTAAATCTTAAATATTTTTAATGGTTAAACTCAAATTGACGTACTTGGTAACCTTGAGGAATTAAATTGAATAAACTATAGTAAAAACATGGATAAAGAAAATAAATAATGAACTTACTGTTGATGTATTGGGTTGCCACTGAGGCCTCCCTCCTGGTCCTGTCATAGTCATAGGTGGCATAGGACCTCCAGGACCCAGACTGCTATTAGGGGGTGGTCCTCGTAATCCTGGACCATAAGTACCTGGCCCCAATGGACCCATAGAAGGCCCCCTTGGTGGATTCATTCGATTCATTGCTGTTGGAGGACCTAAATACAACAAATAATTAATATTCCATAAAACAAGTGATTGATAATGTCACAAACACACATGCCCAGGACTACAGAAATGAAAAATTTACTTTCCACGACATATTGTAAACATTTATTGCGTGAAAGTGACAAGCATAGTGTTAAAAAACAGTATAATTCTAATTGTGTATCCAAAAATTAATTATAGGTTACATATAGAGTTTTATTCTTAACTAAATAAGAGTTTCCAGTTATTGCGTTTTGATAATTTTTGGAAACCTTTAACAACCGAAGCGAAATACACCAATACACCGACAATGAAAATAACAGGCTTAACAAATTAAAGCAATATTTATAAACTTTTAAATTCAAATGGAGTAAGGTTATTGTTGATAATAAATAACTGTTTACAAATTTTAGAATGTAGAGGTTTATATTTAAAGGATCGATCTTTCATATAAAAAAAAGAAATTTATTGTGATTTTGATTATTCACGATCTTAGCTATCATAGATTTCATCCAGTTTTGTTGCTAATTATATGGATATTGGAACAAAATTTTTTGGATTTTAGTGAGTACAGTTAGAACTGTTGGAATAAGTAACACCCATTAGTTTTACATTATAAATATATTTCTTGCGATCAGGATAGAGATGCAGATTTACATAATTTATTTTTTTAATGTGTACAAATGAAAGATGATAATTCTATTTATATTATCAACATTCACTTTTGAAAATTGTTATACCATAGCTGACCCAGAGAGTTCCTTCCCTGTCCCAAAAAAACTATTATATATTATCACGTCGAATATTAACCTAGAGTGTTTAGATTCAGACATGCAACTAACAAGTTTGAAACATTTGTATTTACAATGGAAGCCCGTATTGGAAAGTCATTGTTAAGTACCATAATGGATCGTGTGAGCAACGCAGGATGATTAAATATTTGCGTTTAAAGAAGTATAACGCAAATTCATAAAGTTTCTGTGGATACATTGGGGGAATCTGCAACATCATATGACGAAGTGAAAATGTGGTATCGTAATTTTAAATATAGTAGATAGTCGTTGAGTAGCTGAAAGAGTCCATAATCTTTTTTTTGCAAGATAACATACACAAAACAAAATTTTCTTGCAATATCGGTAACGATGGATCCATCACTATAATATGATAACCTAAATTGCTTTGTAAGAAGTTGAAACATTGAGGTTCATCCTCACCGAAAAAATGGCAAATCTCATTTGAGGATACTAAAGGCATGATTTTATTACACTAACAGGAACACACAGGTACTGTTACAGGTGATTATTATGCAAATATAGTTCCAATATGACTCAATAAGTCGGTGACTAACTAAGAAAAACACATTTTTTTTTTGTCAAAAATCGATTTTGTTCGTCAATGTAATCTCCTTCAAGAGCAATACTATCATTACAACGCTTCTTAAACTTCTCGATGATTTGCTTGAAGAAGGATTTGTGTTTTGCCACAAAATCGGCTTCAGTATTAGCAATTGCTTCTTCAATTGAGCTGAATTTCTTACCTGCGAGTGGTTTTTGAGATCAGTGTTTTTTTTTCGACATATGAGGCTGTTTTTTCTTACATTTAAACGATCCAAAAACTCTATGTAGTATCGCTAATGATTGTTTTTCACTTTTGGAGATAGTCGATGAACAATATTCTATGCGCATCCCAACATACTGAAGCCGGTTGCAGTTCATTTAGATGATGATCGTTTTGATTCCGGAGTGAAGTGATAGAACCATATTCTATCCATCGTCCCATACCAAAGCAGATAATCTGATTTATTAATGTAAACATGTTCAAACACTTCTCTGAATCATCAACACTTTGTTTTTTTGATCGACGATGAGTAAACGCGGCACCTACTTTGAAAAAGCTTTCTCATCGTCAAATGATCAAGCATAATTGTAAACACACTGCCTTTTGATATCTTTTCGGCTTCAGCTATCTCACGCAATTTCAATTTACGATTGGTTATAAAAATTTTTGGATTTTTTTTTGTTTTCTGGAGTAACCCCTCAATTGGACGACCAGAACGTTAACCATCATCGGTGTCTGTACGACCACGTTTAAATTCAGCGAACCAATATCAAATGGTTCTTTTCGATAGAGCAGAGTCTGGAAAACATATTTAAAGCCATTGAAGAGCTTATACATTATTCATCAAGAAGCAATGATAAATTAACACACGAAATTGTTTTGAAAATGATAAAAGTAGCTTGAATGAATTTAGCAATGGCAGTGCCATCTGTGTGTCGATGACACGACTTTTTGGATGATGTAATAAGTGGTTTGGATCAGCCATCGTATTTCAAAAGTGTTCAGAATGTTTTTTTTAATATTTAATAATTTAATAACCACGTTCTTTCAGTCAGTCTTCCATTTTGTTTTTACTGAAAGACAAATGTACCGTCACGGTCGTTCTACAAGGTCTTCTCGGTCATCTTCGTATTCGAAGATTAAAATGGATTTTCTATGATTGCTTACCCTGAGAAAGACAAAACTAATTATACTAAATTGGATTGTACAATTGGAATCGACCGATGAAAATTAAGAAAAAAAGTTCTTAAATGTAGAAGTAATAAGAGAATGGTCCAAGCTCAACAAATTAATGGAAAATGTGGTCAAACTGAACAATTTTAACCTCGAATTGTATATGCATCATCCTTAAGTTCAGATCAGGTTAGCAATAACTGACCTCCAAAGAATGTTTCAGGGAAGAATTTGATTCAGTAATTGTGGAAACTGAATTCCATTTCGAAAACAAGGACCAACGGTTCTACGAAAAAATGTTTTATTCCACAACGTTTAAAGCTAGTAGAGGTTATTTTATTCTTTAGTTTATAACAGTTATAAATATTTTCTTTGTATTTTCTACAAAAAAATGTTCTTCATCACTGTACAGAGTGGGAAGACTGTAGGAGAGGGTGATTTGTTAAATATTGCTGCACAAGGTTCGATAAATGCTCTGGTGCATTGTCGTGATGATTAAGTCAATCATCATTTGTCCAATGCAATTTTCATCTGCTTCGTGGAACTCTTTGATAATCGTAAGATCTCTCGGACAATATTCAAAGAAAACAGCCTTTATTTAGTACATTAGTTTCAACATCTCCTTGCCAACGGGTGTCCTTTAAGTGAAATTTTTAATCTAGAAGAAAATCGAGTGCCATAGGAAGCTACTTTACGCCAGTACGAAGAGTGAGAACGTTGTACGAGTTGTCGGTTTATTAATTATTGCTGTGAAATTTTTTGCTACCGACTTTGACGTTGTTTATTTAGCCTTGACGATTGAGAGTACTGGGTTTTTATTTCTACATTATAGATTATCCGTCACCAGTAATAATAAAGGTAAATTTCCCAAGATTAAATCAATCTAATTTGTTGCAATTTTGCAGAATAATACAATATCATGAACAAAAAGAAGACACCGAAAACCAGTGCACAATGATTCCGAACACTTCCAGTCGGTAGCTGTGCACTACAATAATATCGTGAAGACTTACTGGTGATACTTATGTCCCATAGAGGTCGCTCGTTTTAAGATATAGATGGACTTCATACTTTTGGTACAAAACTCAAAACTAGACTAATTACATTGACAATCAAGATGAATGGGGCTTCAATGAACAAATTTTCTATCAACTGTCAGTTGCTCAGTAAAACTCTTCAGTCCGTTTATTGTTTCTAAGGTCGATTTGGGCTTTTTGGAATTAACATCACCAGATGCACCTGATCTCTTTTTACCTCTATCTTTTGGAAAAGTCTATTAAAATTTGTTCGTAGGATATTGATTTTCTTCTTTAACTTGTCCTCGGTAAACTTTGGTTTACACTTTTGTAAACCAGTGAGTATTTTTTGTAAAGCGATAGTTTGATATTTATATAATCATAGATTTTTTTTCCACAACTCTTGGTGATCGCAATACATTGCTATTAAAAACACTATAAAGTCTTTATCAGCGATATTTTCGGAGCCCACGGGACTTACAAGGTCTTCATTATCGTGGCCGTCAAGCAACTAACCGATCAGACGATAAATTGCTAGCGTCAATCGTACTCTAATTGCTGCAAATCCATTGATCAATGGCTTCAATTGTTTCCGACACAATCAACAATATATCAATAGACCGATTATCAATTTAAATGATCGTCTCAACTCAACTATTCAGGTGATGTTGCAAATAGTTTGTATTCAATAATAGAAATTTACTTGTCGGCGGCTCCGATTGATATGTATCTTGAATTTATTCATTTATCAATGGTGATAAACTAGTTTTTATAAAAGTTCATTCATATTTTTCTTTTCCCATTGTATCCACACGATTGAAAATCGAAATTACAGCGATATTTGATGCAAATCCACAAGAAATATCATTTATGGAGTCTATTAACTGTTTCTAAATAAACATATGCTATGTGTAAAATCAAGACATCGCTAAGATGAAACTTGATCAAAATAGATTCAATATGCGGATTTCCAAAAACCCGGCAAGTTTTTATTGAAACATACTTGAAATAGTTATTAAATTTTGAGAGAACCAAAGTGTGAATATTCAAACTAACTTTCATGTGATTGATATACTGAAAATGTATCTTCACATCGCGTGTATTTATCTACCAGTTGTTTATGTTGTTAGCTGTATTGTACACATTTCAAATGGAATTAAAATGATTTAATATACGTTTGCGTCTGACATTTATGTCTGATAATTGTTTTTCATAGTCTTGTCTCGCCTGGCCGATGAAATGTCTCGTCTCCTTTCTCGTAAAAGTTTCGGAATATCGTCAGACATAACCTTTTTATTTCGATGCATCAATTAATACTCATTAGAATGTAAGAATCGGATGATAACGTAAAAACTATTGAAATACAAAGGTAATTTGGCGTAAGATCGACTTATCACTACGGCTTAGTTTCCTACATGTTTTTATGTTATCGCTCATTATATATAAATCTGCCAAATTAGTTTTGATGCTCATAAAGAAAATTGTATTCGTTATGGCATAGATGCGAAGAAAACAGAATTTCGAGTGTTGATTAAACGTATTAAAAATAAACCGAGAAAAAGTTTTTTAAATATTATCCTGAAAGTGCTCCATATAAACAAGAATGATTTTAAACGTTTGGGTCATTTACTGTAGCTACTCCATTAATAGTCAATAAAATCATGAACTTAGCGATCGTCGAATAAAAGTATGTGAGACAGATAAATATTTTAGTCGAACGGGTTTGGAATATTTTTCGTGAAATGTTACATATGCCCACAAGGTGGATGTCGCAATTGGTTATAGCCCCAGAAAATAAAGGGACAAATTGCTATCCAAAAAGCAAGCCTGCATTTTTTTACAGTTTATTTTAGGTTAAAAGCTTACAAAATATTGAATTTCATTTGGGGAAACAAAATGATTGAGAACTACTCCAAACATCATTTATTTTTTTAAAAAAATCTCAAAAGCTTAAATAGAAAAGAGAAAAACTATAAAAGCGTCTCGAATCCATGTATTTGCAAACAAGATATTCGCAAAAAACGATCGAAATTTATTGTTCAGTCCTTCGAAGCATTATTTTTACCTCCAAATGAAATTTTTTAATTATCATTCTTTTATATGTATGCTAAAATCAACTATTGAAAATACCTTTTGTATGGTAATTTGATTTCTCCTGTTATTGGATTATTAATGCTAGTCAAAAGCTAGTTCGCATTGAAATATTCAAATGAATTTTTGGATATCTTCAAACGTAGTCCAAGTAAATTTGTCCATCGATATGATGCAGAAGATAAACCTCAATCATTATCATTACACCCCAGAAACAGAATAACCCTCGAAACGTTCGAGAAAGTGCTTCCAAGTAAGTAAACATTTTTTCGGCTAATGAGGTTATGGTGACAGTCAAGACATTATTTAGGAAAAAAAAAGGAAAACGACGAACTGATTATGATGCGAAACTTGAGAAAATGAAATATATTTTCCTTCTCCTTCAAATCGCTCTCGTACATCTAAACAAAATAAAAACTATTGGCGAAATAAGTACAAAATCGAAGTAAAGTTTAGGTATACATTGTGAAGATTTATCATCAAGGCAATTACGATATTGTCTTATAGTTAACACAGCACATGAGAATATTTCCTCCAGTACGTTTAGATCTCTTTGCCACTAAACTTAAAATAGAAAATTGAGAAGTATGAATTTTAAACCTGTGTCTTTATTGCAACGAGGCAAATAATTATATTTGTGAAGCTCCTGCATATATTCTCCTTTGGAAGGCGAAGAATTTACTGCAAAAAAAACAACTTCTCTAGTCCAGAATCTTCTCGCTTCTGCATTGTCAGTTTCCAAGTCCGCACGTATAAATATTCACATGCATAACTCTCAAGACCTTCTCAAAAGGCTAATAAATCTATCGTTTTGTTTTGTTTGTGTTCGAAAAACCAGCGCTCAACCATACGTATTATAATGCATTATAATGCAAGGTCAACCATGAATAACCGTCATGCTTGAATTTAATGGGAACAGAAACGCATAGTATTCGACCTTCAACATCGTTTGTGCAATCAGTTCATGAGGTATATGTTGAAACCGTAGTTGAAATTGCTTTTTTGTGGTATATATTTTCAATTATTTCATATTAAAAGAATCACCTTACGCAATGAGCGTTTGTATCTGTCATCACTTCTTCATTTATCTAGAATTGCATTTCCCCAAGCCATTTTTTGAAGTTGGAAAACAGAAAGTAATCAAAAGGAGAATATGGCGTGTGAATCAATAAATTCTAACGCAGTTTAGCTCATTTTTCTGCATGGAATGGCGGAAGAATAGGCAATTGCATTTTGGTGATGGACAAATACATTTTCCTTCAACAAATGCATCGTTTTTTCTCAAGTTCAACATTCTTACGTGCAGCAAATCAAACATAATACTCGTCTTTTATCGTTTTCTTTTTTTTTCTAAATAACCAATAAAAATTATATCTTTGAAATCTCAAAACACTATGGCTATTACGTTTGAAGATATTCATATAGTCATTAAATTTTTAACGAGAACGAGCTTTTATTCAGCATCAAGCAATGTCTCGATGTTCAGCATCATCCATTTTGAAAGCAAAAAGCCACTTACAAATCATCCATGGGATGGAGCACTTTGAGGTTAGCATATTTTTTTGGATTCTTTGTTTTTCCACCCGAAAAATAATATTTAATCAACATCCGGAGTTGTTTCCTCCATATTTACCTAACAACAAAAATAATTTTCTTTATATGAGTATTAAAACTTATCTAACCAGATTGATATAAAATTTTGATAACATGAGAAACACAGCGGAAAAAAATCACTCTTCGGTCAAACCGACCGCGTATAAATACGAGTACTGACGCCATTACAGTCTGATTCTTCATTGTGTACGTTGTTTACTGAGTGTTTAAGATGCCTCCGACAATCGCGAGTCCCGCCAATTTTCAAGTACAGGCTGTTATACGATTTCTTAGTGCTAAAGGCGTAAAACCGATCGATATTCATCGTGAGATCTGTGAAGTTTACGGACAAAACATTATGAGTAACGGTAAGGAAATGGGTGAGAGCATTTGAAGATGGTGCTTGATAAAAAACGGAGTGGGCGTTCTTCGGTCGTTAATGAAGATTTGGTGGAAAAAGTGGACGAAAAGGTGAGAGAAAACAGACGCTTTACAATTTCATCATTGTGCAACTACTTTCCTCAATATTCTCGTAGTGTTTTGTATCGCATTGTGACTGAGAACTTGAAGTACCGGAAATTGTGTTCACGTTGGTTTCCAAAAATGTGACGGATTTGCACAAAACTCAATGTTTAGGCAGTGCTTTGACTTTCCTTGAGCGGTACCACAATGAAGGTGAAGATTTTTTAGACCAAATTGTTACTGGTAACGAAACATGGGTGGCCTACGTCACACCAGAATCGAAACAACAATCCATGGAATAGCGACATTCATCATCACCCAAAAAAGTGAAGTTTAAGCAAACAATTTCTGTCCACATGTGGCTAATCGGACCAAAGATCTCATCAAATCTTTTCAATGAGAAACTCTAGATCATCCTCCCTACAGCCCCGATGTGGCGCCCATTGACTATCATTTGTTCCTGCACTTGAAGAAACACCTGGACGGTCAGCGTCTTCAAGACGATAACGAAGTCAAAACAGTTTTGATACAGTGGTTGTTAACAAGTCAGGCGGCAGAATTTTATGAGGAGGGTATTAAAAAACTGGTGTCACGTTATGACAAGTGCCTCAATATTCACGGAAATTATGTAGAAAAGTAGATTAAGGTACAGGCTTTAATGTAAAAATAAAATTATTGCCATATCTTTGCACTTCTTTTTATAATTCAAAAACGATACTTACTTAAAAAATATGCCTCGTATATAAACAGTCAGTAAGATTTTGTAACTGATAGTCTACATTCATGTCGTGAAAGAAGTGTCGAATGTGAACGTGGGTTTTGGAACATGCCTATTTACGACAAAATTCGCATTTAAATCTCAAACGGACATCATTGTCATTTTAAATAATATCACCGATCTCAATATCTTTGGAAAATAGCTGTGGAAAACAGCGAATTCAGTCCTTTCCCAAGGAATATATATTAATACTTGTGAACCAAGACTGGTTCTTTATGTATATTCGAACTATGAGTACGGATATTTCAAATATTAATATAGACCAAATAACCAACATTTTTATTCATAGAAAAAGTCTACTAAAATTGTGGTGCATTTAGATAGCTAGTATCGCAACAATAAGACAAACTAATTTTTTATAGTTAAAAATTTCTATTTGCTTTTTAAATTATACTGCGAAAAGTAAAGACGATAATGTTACCCTAATTTCATATTTCAATTAAATTTATAAAAATTAAACTCGAATGATGTTTCCGAAGAATGGAATTAAACGAATTCAGTTATTGTAAAACAGATAACAAATTTACCATTATTTAAGAAATATATATATGGAGCGACGGTACTTGTGGCAAAACCCTTCAGTGGTGAAGAATAAAACAAAACAACCCTAAGAGTACCTGACTCACGTATCTACACAGTGAACATAATGTTGACAAACACCTCAAACAACACTAAAAAGTACAGACAAATACCAATTGCATCGCACATACTACCAATATATTTACAAATAAAATAGATGCAATAATTAGGTACTCTTAAGGGGTTTGCTTTTATGTCCTTTGCGATACTGGTTGTTCCTATCCGCACCACGATTTGAGTAATGCCTACCGCGATTTTTTACATTCACCAGGGCTTGACCAACCAATTAAAGTGAGTATTCCATCCCTAAATGAAATACAAAGTAAGAACTCATATGATTGCCTTAGTGGCAGCTGGTCTAGCTCTAATAAATATAAATAATTTTAAAGCAAAGCAATAAAAAAGTGTAAAATGGCTATGATAGATGTGTGATGGTGAAGGAGCGCAATTGCCTACCTTGCCAACTTACAAATTCTCCGCCTTCACCTGGAGACAGAAATATATGCATTACATGAGGCTTAAATTTGAATATTTTAAATAATAAGAAACCATTACAAAACGTTACAATGTAATAATTTTCTTGCGAGTAGTGTGGTCTTCGTCACACCCAAAAAATACGCGATAGAAATTAGGTGGAACGTGGTGTGTACAGGAACAACCATGTACTGTGAAAAACTAATTTCTTTCAACTATACTAAAACCCTAGTCACATTTCTGATATTCTCAGTTAAAAAGAAATTTATCCTTGATAACACAAACATATGCTGTAAAGTTGTAAGGTAGGTAGGTAGCAGTAACTATACAATGTGATCATAAATAGTCTCTTTTTTGCTACAAACTGAAAAAAAAATGGTTATATTATGCTATTCCCTAAAAAAATTTATCCCTATGGATCACTGATTACAATTACACTATTGTGGTAGTTTTCAGATAACAATATTGTTACAAACTTGTTTCCGACATGAACCCGGCCCTGACCGGTTATAATGGAATTCTAAGATGTTTTTTATATAATTTTTTATTATAGCAGGCGATTTATTTACATTGTTCGTTTTGAACTAATTTCTATGAAGGTCTATTTATTTATTTGTTTTGTTTGTTTATTTTCTATAATTTTTGGGAATTTCTTTTTGGGTATATAAACGAGTTTGTTTAGCGGAGTTAAATAGTTTATAATAAATACTCATATTGAACGGAACGAAATAGAAAAGTAACCGAAGAATTTAAATAAATTATATAAGTTGGTTAAGTATTAGTGATAAGTTAATTATTTTAAAAGTTAGTGAAGTGTAATGTGAAGTTTTTATAAATTCACCCCACGAATAATAAGAGTGTGAATAAATAAGCGAAACATTACAATATTTTTCATGGCAATCAACCAGCTTCCTATTCCCATTCTCATATACTTTTATATGCTGTTTACTGTTAGATGGTGTAATTGTGGGCGTTGATATAGTGGTAGCACGAAACAGTATTTTCAGTATAAATATCAGGAACTGTTCCAGAAATTCCAACTTAATAATTAATTATCATTCTGTCAGAAGCACCTCGATTTGCTGTAGGGTCAAAAATTCCTTGTATAATCTAAAGTTGACGTGAATAAGGATAATTTCGCTGGTTAGAGGGATATTTTGTAATCGCCCAGTAGAATAGGGTTGTCTAAAAAGTTTTCGACCTAACAAAGAAACAAAAAACTTTTGTTTCCATACTAATTTTTATTTAGTCTCTTTTGAAATCTGTACACTTAGTCCAGCGATTTTCTAACCTTTCTAACCCTTCATATAATAGTTTTCGCCTTTCTCCTCAAAATAGGCATCTACGTATGCGATTAACTCCTCGTCTAGTGAAAATCTCTCTTCTACAAGTGAAACTGGAAGGTTAAGAAACAGACATGCGAAAACAATATCTAACGCATGCATAATTTTCTATTCAATACTTAGATGGCAAATGCGTACATTTGATGTACTGATAGCCTCTTCTATCTCTCTTATCTTATCGAGGTCGGACACCTTCCAGACTACGCTCTACTTAAAGTTCCAAATTGCTTTAATGTGACAGATTTTTATTTCTCTAACTGTTTGTATTCTGCCTGATAATTCCATTCTTCTCATAATATTTTCTATTTACACAATTTATTTTAGTCTTAAATCTGACATTACCGCAAAGTTTACGGTGTTCTACACTATTTAGTTCTACCTTCTCGTCCGTTTTACATTTTTACTACATCTCTTTCTTATCACAATATATTGTTCCATATCATCTTATATCATCGTTTCAACTGTAATATGTGCATTTCTTTCAATCAATTATTTATCCACTGAATCTAACAAAAAAAAAGGATAGCAAGGACACACTCTTCTCATCTAGGAGTCCATCGAGATATTTTAATTGTACGACAAATACTAGACCACGGAAGGGAAGGAAAAATACAAATTATGTTTAAGGTGCTGTAAGGTGGTGTAAATGAAATACAAAGTAAGAACTCATATGATGATAAAATTTCTCAATCTTTTGAATAGCACTCAAAAAGGTAATGCTCCAAAGTGCCCTTATTGTTAAGTATATTCTAGGAGTAGATAGGTTATAAAACCATGGAGTCTCAGGAACAGACTGCTGTATTTTCAAGTATTGTTTGTATAATATTCCCAGTCCTGCCTCCAATAGTTGGGTATGTTTGGATTTGGTGCAGAAACAAAGTCGGAGACACTTATTCTACAGTTGATATAGTGACCGCAGATTTCGCCAATTTAGTCACTACTTCATTGAAAGTTAGACCAACATGAGCCTTGACCCTTCAAAATGTAATTTGAATACCTCTTTTTGATAAAATAAGTATTAGTTTCTTTATTTTTAATATGTATGGGTTTGAATGGAAGTTGGGTATGCTCATATTTTCAATTGATTATAAGACGGACAAAAAGTCGGCACTCACTGTTTGAAATTGGATTCTATTATATAAAGTTAAGAGCCTGAATAATAACTAACGCCTCCGCATGACATATGGAAAGATCTCTACAAAATTTGAATTTTTGAAAACATTTGTATATAAAGCACAAAAATCAGTTCCCACTCCCAGAAAGCCTTTATAGGCGTCAGTAGAAATAAACATGTGAGAGGAATAAGATTCGCAAATACAATTTAGGACATTAGAACTAATCCTACTATTATCGCAAATATTGGAAATAATTACATTTGTGGGTATAAAAGAATCAAAATTGTCCAATACCTTGTGATATAAACCCTTCAATAAGCACTGGACAAGTAAGTCGAGAATTTAATTTTACTTAATCAAAAGTAAATAAATTCTTACAAAAAAATCATCTGTACCCACATCATATTCAAATGGTTCGGCGACTACATCCTGGAGATTGAATCCATTGGTTGGAATTTCGTAGATAGATCAACAATCAGCGACCAACGTTGTACAGGACACTATTCACAGATGAAGCCAAATCCCCATGCTATTCGAAAATGTAATTCCCAGTTAATGTTTTCGGTTAGCGTGTGGATTGGTTAGATAAATAACCAATTGATAGGTCATCCTTTAAGAAGTCTATTTAGACTTTTTACAAAATATTATGCCAAATTTGCTTACAAACGCAAACGTTATTATGCAAGAGATGTATTTTCGGGATGATGGGGCACCCCTCAATTTTTGCTGCTAGTGAGACAACATCTAAATAATGTTTATGGCAACAGGTGGATGGGACGTGGAAATCCGTTTTCATATCCTTCAAGATCCCCTGATTTCAATCCCGTTGATTACCATATTTAAGGATGATTAAAGCAATTAGTATACACAGAGAATATTAATAACCAACAATTAATTGAGAGAATTATACTATTAGAAACGCTCCCCAGAGTTTCCGTAAGGCTGCTGGTTGTCATTTCGACAATCCACTTTGAATTATTTTTATTTTGTTGCAATTATTGTTATTTTTTTGACTCTTATTTATATGTCTTAACTACACAATTTTAGTTATTGTTTTAAAATTGTTGCTCGTTATTTTTTACTATTTTCTGTTGTTTAGTATTTGTCGTTATTGTTAATTCGATATAGTTCAACATTGTAGTTAAAATACTCGAAATTTATATCATTTCTTCGAATAAAACCCATTATGTGATACGTTATTATGTTTGTTCTATGATTCATAAGATTTGCGACAGCTTAGTCGCGGAAGTCGTTTCCATTGGTTATTTATGTGCTTTGAGAATCAGTTATTGCATTTAATAAAATATTATACAGGATAGAATCCTTGAATTGATTTTTCGAAAGACAGACCTGGAATTTCTAGTTTAGCTAATACCATTCGAATGCTTTATAGTAGTGTATTGAGACATGAAAAAAATTTAAAAATCGAATGATTTATGTAAACACTATAGTCAATTTTACAATTCGCTCTGTAAATTAATAAGAAAGAGGAATTGACACTTTTTAGTAGCCACATGATATCCTCCCTGAGGGACTCTACGTATGGTAGAAGCATGTAAAGTTTTTCATGACGCACACTGTATTATTGTCATAAATAATCCAAGTTAAACCAGTTTTTATCGACATATCTTTGATTTTTAAGCAAAAGAAACTATTTACGAATACACTGTTGTTGGTTATTGAAACTGTCTTCGACTATGTCTAAGTTGCGTCTTTTCATTAAATTTATAAAAGTGAAGGTTTTCTAAAATTACAAATGTTATTAACTAGTCCTAGGACGGCAACTTAAAGGCTTTTCTTGATTGATTGGTATATATTCAACTTACATATCACAAAAAATTCCTTAATTTTTTTATTCCTTACATTTTAAACGTACATTATCACAAACAACTGTTATCGATTTTTGGTCTATTCAATAAATAAGGTGTTTCTATGTATGAAAATACGCAAATACAATTGTGAAAGATATATTATAGAAAAAAATGGAACTAATTTAGATAACACGCCATATCAATAAGTAATGAGGAGGAGCTTGAGGATGCCAACATAAAAAATTTAACATGAATATTCTGTTCTTTTTCCAGTTTGTGGATGATTACATGTTACAATACTGCTACACCAAACAATAGAGTTGGAAACGTAAGCTAAATATTCAATTCTAATCATAATAGAATACAATTCAATATTTTAGTAGTCTATAATCGAAACCAGTGAAAAACAAAAATGGTAGCATTGAAAGAAACTTGTAACATTTCTAATGTTATTTATATAGGAAGAACATCACAATTTTTGGAAAATAGATTGAAAAGTCGTCATAGAAAATTAAACAGCATCAACAAGCAACAACGAAAATGAAAATTGAAAAATCCTTGGAACAGAATTAAATACAAAGAAAAAGTTTTTAGTAGTTTATTTAATTAAAAATGATAAATCTCTTTATACAAGAAAATTTGGAATTCTGTTCTTGCTATAATGAAACGAAAATACAAAGTCTTCATAATATGATTAAAAAATATAATGATATTCATGCAGTGACATGTTTATACATCAATGTCAAATGAGATTTCACCAAATTTGAGATTACCCATTAAAATAGACAAAAAAAGAACATTTCTTTGAAAATGTGAAGATATAAAAAGCACAAAAATTTATATACGAAATACATTTCGCACCCCAATATCTCGAGTTCCTTTGGAAACAGCTCAATTTTATGGTATTTTAAAACTTTCTTTTATATCCCTCTATCGCCTGGAGACACCTTTTGAAAAACCTTATATGATAAGAAGTGTTAAGTAGCAATTTTTTGCCATTATCTATAACCCCGTTTTTTTATTTTGAATGACTTTTGTGAGAAAACTGTTTAAATGACTGGGAAAAAACAATAGTAGTTCCAAAGAGCGAATTTTAAGAAATAGATTGTGCAATGTGTCCCCCTCCAAGTTTTATGCAATTGAACACGTTGTGAGGTCTTTTTGGAACACTGTAGAAAATATTTAAGTGCTGTCATAGCCTGGAAGCTCTTCACCCTATTGGAAAAAATAGTTAGTTTTCATCTCTCAGTATTGGGTCGTTAAAGGATCAATAAAGTCTTCGAACAAGTCCAAGTAAATTTCACGAGTCAAATTCCCTTCAATAAGAAGTAGTCCAACCATTCAATGTTTGGTGCGTCTGTGCATGATCTTCTCTGAAAAATGTGGATTGGTATAACTCCAATAACTAAAGAGTGTTGGTTAAAGAATCTAGCAGCAACACTAACACGTTCATCATTTGACGGTTCAGTTTTACTAATTAACCTCTTCATTGTAGAAAAAAACGTATTTTACATCATCCATAAAATTTGAATGAGAAAGATCTCCGAGAAATTTCATGTTTTCCAAAAGAGAATCTCTAAAAAAACAACAAGGTTTACATAAACAATAAAAACATCTTGAAAGTAATTGAAAGTTTCTCGAGTGGTGGTATTGGGCGCTAGATGAATAAAAAAAGAAGTTTGGAAATTGAATTAAAATTCATCCTCTTATAAATAAAAATTAAATTATTTTAAATTTTTTTTCAAAATTAAAGAGAACTCGAAAAATTTGAGGGTGCAAATTTGGACTGGATCACCCGATATATATGAACAAAGAAATAAATAATCTTGATATTTTGCACTGTAGTCATCAATTGCCACATATTTAGAGACTGAAGTAACTATCAAACCATTATTCCCGCATTTCAGTACTAAAATGTAATCAAGTTAATATTCAGGCCTCAAAGGAGCATTATTCTCCAATTGTCTATCAAGATCAACTAAACAACGTTCAATTGAAAACTAACTTAAATAACTATAAGCTTATCAAAGAACTATAATTTTAAAAAATTGTATATTGAATAACACGTGTACAAAAGATTAGTACTATCACTATAGATGATAAGTAAATCAACCACCAATTGAGCAATGTGGTACTTTCATACAAAAAAATAACTGGTTGAGTTTTTACTAACAGAAATAAAAGTACTAACTAGCAGTAGCGGCTTGTCATTAAGTGTCGTCGTACAATATTTTTGGACATTTTCAACTTGTGAACATATCATTGAGTTTTTCTCATTAATAATTTGAAAATACATTACCTTAGGGTCAGCTCGGAGTTGGCACGATTTAGAACGAGTTTCCCTCTACGGAAAACTAGGGGGTGTTTTAATGTAGCTTCGAAGTATGCTGATCGGTGCCAGTAAGACGACATGGGTTCAATTTAAGGACAGAAAATGAGTCTCGCGTGTCGATTGATAATTATTGGAGCCAGTGTTTAATTGCGAATTGTAAAGTATATCGATCATGAATAAAGTTTCAAATTTATTGAAACAAACATTTTTCACGTATTGAAAAACATAGAAGATTTAGGGAGGACAAAATTAAAAGTGTAATATATACTTCAAGAACAGTGAAACCAAACCCAAAGTTTAACTTGAGTTTTGTTTGGTAGCGAAGTAATGTGGAATAAAATTGGCATGAAAGATTTAGAACATATTTACGAAAAAAATAAAAACTGAAAAATCGAAACAACACATGGATAATGTTTTTAGTTAACATTGGCATCGCATAATGATAAAGTTGATAAGAATAGATAAATTTTAATACATAATAATTAATTATATTCGCTTTTGTGGTAAATGAATAAGCTTTGATAGATTTTGACAAAACTAAGAAGTTTATAGTTTATAAAAACTTAGTTCAGTACTAGATACGGGAACTGAAAGAACATTTTAATAAACTGATATTGTTTAAAGGAACAAGAAAACCAAAATGACCTTATGGAATGCCTTCCTCACGTCTACCCAGAAGAAGTTGCGAATTAAATGTAATGATGTAATCAACAAATTTTAGCTCGTTCTCAAGAGGTTTTGGAACTTCGTAAATCCAGATGGTCGTAATGTTTTTTAATGATACCCTGATTATTGAAACCCCCACAAATTAATAGTCTAATATTAAACGATGGTACTTTCTTTTGAACATCCTTTCAAAGAACTCAGATACTAAATGAAATCGTCCATAAGAGATTACCACGATTGTCAGAGACTAGGAGGAATTTTCATTAAAGAGTAGTGTTTACAAATATAGAAAAGAATTGATTAACGTTATGGAAGCTATTGAAAATGACGATGAAATTAAAATGACATCTAAAATTGATCAAATACAATTTACAAGGCTAATTTAATCAAGGCTAAACAGGGTTTAGAAAGTTTTGACAAACATATACAAAGAATTCACAACCAAATTGAGAACATAATTAAAGAGTGGAGTCGCAAAAAACGTCTAAATGATAGTATCTTCTCAAACAAAAAAAGAGAAGCATTGAACGTTTGCAATACTGTAGGGTGGCGCAATAGAACGTGTATAGGCTAAAAAAATAAATGCATAAGGTATTGTTGAAATAAAAGATATGATGATTAGGTAATTAATTGAAGTTTTCGTCCTCGTGAATATTCAAAGAAAAAAAGGGCCAATAATTTTTGTCGAAACCATGTAAATTGAAAAAGGATGTTCTCAAAAGTGGAAAATCGACTAAGCATTTCTTCAGCACATGCCAATCTTGCTCCAAAGTCGGTATCTTTTAATTCCTGTGTTACTGGAGCTTATAAGGATGGTGTTTAAGCTCCAACTTCAAAATTCGCTGTAAACTTCGTCGCGACAAGTTTAAAGCCGCCAATCGCTTCCGAGTAGACACATGCAGATTCCTTTGAACTGACTCCTTCACCCTATCAATATTGTCAGTGGTCCTAGACGTTCTTGGACGACTTTTTGCTGGTGGATTAAACGTGGAACCGGTCTCTTCAAAACATTTAACCCATATTTTAATTAACTTTGGACTCGGAGCTTCATTAATATGTCTTAATCCATATTCTGAACGATACAGTCGTCTTGTCAAGACGTATGAACGACCGTTCTCGTAAATTTTCAGATGAAATAGTAAAATGTTATCAATCTCTTGATAAAAATAAGTTAAACAAAACTTAAAGTTATTTTTCAAAGAGAAGAGTTCAGAGCTGTTTCTGGTGCCATTTAGTTTTTATCTTTGCTTTTTCATGATTATTTTTCAAGAGACATTGGAACTCATACACCTTAGTCAACACACCTATGTCGACATAATAGACCGACCGTTGTTTCTCAATGTCATAAAGAATGAAAATTTTCTTGAGAAATATTTCCTGCTTTGAGAATGTTATCTGACGAAAACAATATACCAATAATATTGACAATTTCAATAAACGAGTAATTGACGTTTTGTCGATTAAAAAGTAAAAAGTAAATCTATTTACTATAGTAGAGTTACATTGAAAATTGTGAACTATGTTTTGTCTTGACTTCCACACCTACGAACCAAGCTAGTTTCATTTAATAATTGGTATGTTAATTTTTTTTTTTAATTGTGACTGTTCGGTAAAAAACCCACAGTCCTTGCAGACTAAACATCTAAACATCTTTTAGAGATGATAAAAAATAGAGTTTTGAATATTATTATATTTTTGGCACCACTTTCTTTTCAAGTTACGAGCCGCCACTACTAACTAGTTAAAAAATGCTCCAAATGAACCATTATTATCAGGTCGAATGATATGATTTTCTCATAATTCCTCTCTTTCAATTCCCGAATATTATTGGGTTGTTTGTCGTATACTTTTAACCAAGGTTTGGTAATCTGGTCGACACCTATTATACTGTTTTCCAAGAATAAGTAAGGCAGACCCAATTGGGATCTAACTGCTATTGATAGTCGGAATAAAATGTAATAATAAATCGTTGAATATGGTTTCTATAGTATGTTCAAAAATTGCTATTAAAAGGTGTTCTAATATTCAGTCAGAATTTATATACCTATTATTATGTTATGAGTAAACAAAGGAAACTGACAAGAGTGGAAGAATCATTGTCAAAATATCTACACTGAAAAAATCAAAGGTAATGACTTTTTAAATTTTATAAAAATGGTAAAGTATAAAAGGATCTAGTCTTTAAATAGAAAGGTACTTTTAGTTTAAGGAAAGTGTTTAGTAGTCCAGGCTAACTATTATTTTTCAGGTTAGATAGTTAAAGATGATTAAGCCATCGATGTTCAACTAAAGATACCTATTACCTACTTCGTTAATTGGCTTGAGATACAAAACTTATTATGAATTTCACGGGGAAATTATTTTTTAACTGCTTCCATGCATCGTGTAGCGACTAATAATAGGAGAAAGTTTTAATAACAATATGTGCAAAAACGCTAACTTTAATTTCGGACTTTAATTAATTATTGTTTAGGAACTTTCTCCTATAATTCGGCTTAAATTATAAAAATTTAAAAAAACACATCGATAAATATGAATTAATCAACTTCGTCAAAGCATGCAAACTCCCAAAACACATTAACTATGGTTGAATGTAAGTAATCCAATAAATTTTATAGGGATTTGATTTTGATTGGACGTTTTGAAAACCGTCTTTGAAAAATTAATTTTTATTATGGAAAAATATTAATAAAGGGTTTTGATTAATGATATATATAAAAATTAAACTCACCTTGTCTAGTAGGATCCATATTATTCATTATTGGTTGACCGGGAGGCTTGAAAAAAATATCAATAGTTGCATGAAATTCAGTAGATGTGAAATTTTTGCAAAAGAATTCACTAATAGTATCTAATCTCTACATTGTATAGGACTGGGCCCGATGTGTCTCAAATATAATTTTGAATAACACTATAGTGTTTCTACTTGAAAATTGTACAGGTTTCATGTTTTTTTTGCTTGAAAGTTTTTCTTTGTAAACTATGTTCTCAATTCGTGACCGTACTGTAAAATTATAACCAAGACTTGGTAATCTCGCTACCACTGACCAAATGCATAAGTGTTACTAATGCAACAAGGTATAATTTGAGCTCTCTTTTGATAATGTTGAATTACAATTTAAATTCATAATCCGTTGCAAAAAACCTGAAGATAGAAATACCTGTTCTCAATCAAGAAGCTACCAAAATAAGAAGCATGCTTTACGAAGAAGCCTGCAATATTTGTATAGAACATATAAATCCAAATCATAGTCCCTACATTCTATGATTTAGAGAGATTGGACAATATAAATAGATCACCTTGTGTATGTGAAAGTCTATAACCGACACGAGGAGGTAGTGTTTACAGTGGAATGTAATGTTTTTATTAACTGCCATTCATAATATTCCACAGAAATCTCATTTTTAATCAAATTCACCTTTTTTGCTTGTTAAATCACAAAGTAGGTATACAGGCTGCATCGCGACGTATAGTCTCTAGTTATTCAAAAACTGTATAAAATTTGGCGGTTAGAAACAGTCAAAATTGATGCTTTTCTTTAAATTCACCGATACCACATTTGTTATTATTCTATTGTGCAAAAAAAAAAAATAAAATATTCTAAAATGGGACCATGAACATTGACACAATATTTGAACGTTGTTAGAAGAATTCTTGTGTATGTACCTGCAATCATGTCTGGTAATAATGTGTGACATACCACTCTTATTTTATCCTTTAAATCCACTAAATCAGGCAGAATCAGTTATCCAAGAAATTTAAAGGTGAAATAGGCATTCAGAAAATAAGGTAACCAAAGAAAAGTGCTCTTAAGGTATTCTTTAACTTGTCCAAAATGTGAAAATATGCTTCATTGCGCAGTCATCATATTGCTTTCCTTCTCATTTAAAGTAATATTTAGTAGAGTCTTTTGAGAGATATATCTTTGTCCAGTTGATTTTCATAAAAAATAGGGCCAATCAACCTAAATAAAACGTACCAGACAGTAATTTCCAATAATATATGTAGGATCGAGATTATTGCTCTACTCCATCCTACAGCCACGCACGAAATACGAGTTCTCTTCAGCAGCCTAAAGCCGACAATAACATTCGAGTTAGTCGGGAGTAAAAAGAAGACGGTAAAGATCACGCAACTAAGACGGCTTCCCGCGTGATTAAGACGGTCTCCTGCTCATTTAGCGTATAAACCCACATACACGAATATTTTTACTATCAACCTTAGTTCTCTTATTTATATTGTACATAAGTAATGTGTTTTCATTGTTTAAATTCTGTAATAACTAACCGTCGAACATAAGAACCCTAGACAACCAAGAAATCCCTACGTATATGAAAATTGATTTTTGTGTATACTTTAGATCTTTCTATGACCGTTAATGAGAATTTTGGTGATTAATAAACACCACTGTGTTAAACATTCGAGGATATATTGATATCTAGTTAGCCTAGACTAGTTTCATGCATAAGCAAAATATGGTGTTACCATAGCAACGAATGATAAATTATTAGAAGAGTCAGTGTAAAGTTTGACGTTAAAAAAGTAAACCAGAGTTACGCAATAATTTAAAGAAAAATGATCTCCACCGAAATTGTGAAAATCGAAAAATTGGAGTATCGAGACATCATCAAGTACCTTTATTTAAAAGGGTTAAGGGGTAAGCAGATTTACGAAGATATGCTTAATACCCTTGGTGATTAATGTCCTTAGTATGCGACCGTGAAAAATTGAACTGCAAGCTTCAAAAGAAATAAATTTTCCTTTAAAGATGATCACTGATCGGGAATGATAATTTCTGTATCATCCCCCGAAAATATCGATGCAGTTCATGACATGATTTTATTAGACCGTCGAATTGGGCTAAAACGGATATCTGAAGCACTGAATATTTCATACGAACGCGGGCATCATATAGTTCAAGTCAATTTGGACATGAGAAAAAGTGCTAAAAATTGGATCCACAAATGTTTGAATACTGACCAAAAGCGTGCAAGGGTAGAAGCATCGCGTTCGATCTGTCATCGATTTGAAACGATGTAGACTTCTTAAACCGAATTGTTACTATGGATGAGACTTGAGTACATTTTGCTTCAGTTTTTTAGGATTGCCATGGAGTAATCATGATTACTCCATTACATGATCATTGATTTTTTGGATAAGGGTAGAACAATAACTGGAGATTACTATTCAGCATTACTGACCACTCTACAGGAAAAAATTAAATAGAAAAGAGGCGGAAAGCTATGCAAAAGTGTTTTGTTTTTACAGGACAATGCCCCTTCACACAAATCTCATGTTACCATGCAAATAATTTGTGATTTAGGGTTTGAATTACTAGAACACCCCCTTTATTCACCAAATTTGGCTCCGTCCGACTATCATCTCTTTCCTCAACTGAAAAAAAGTTTAAAAGGTCGTAAATTTTCTTCCACCGAGGAGGTAATAAAAGCTGTGGAGGTCTGGTTTGCAGAACAAGAAGAAACATTTTTTTGAAAGCTCTAGAGACGTTGCAGATTCGCTGTAATAAATGTATCTAATTAAGGGGAGAATATGTTGAGTAATAAATTATTTTGACATTGAAATATTGTTTGATTCTATAGTAGGCTAAGAATTTTTCAATATATCCTCGTATTTGATATATATACTGTAGGTACTTATGATTTCTTTAATACACTTTACATTGAACTCCTACTTGTTGCTTCAATAATTATAAAAAATTTCTCCGGTTATTATAACTAAACTACTGAATGGTGACAAGTGTGGTATCAATGATCGTATGTTTGGTAGACATATAAAAAAAATTATGCTAGTCTTTCAATTGAAACAAATTCTATAAGGGTCTTGGATAGTCTCTTTATAATACAAATGAGCATCAGTTTCAAGTGTTTGAGGCAGCCAAATTTTAGAATTCTCATGTGGACAGTTTCCGAGAAATTGGACTGTCAAAACGTTGTGGGACACCCTTTATATGACAATAATTATTTAATAATAACGAATTAAAATTAGAAAAGATCATTAAGAATGGAAAATTGTCTTTAATCTATTCATAAAGAAAATAACATTAATAATTCACGGGAAAAAAAACTTAAGATTTTAGTCAGTGTATATGAAAACAGATTTTAATGAATTTTTAATCACAAATTTTTTTAAATGTGCAAGCCACTTGTTATAAGATTCAAGGAGGAACAATCGTAACTTAAGTCTGTAATATTTTAGAGTGCCTTTTAATAAAAATATGAACTCACTTATAAATTCAACTTTGCAATTGCCAACAGATATTAGTTCAAGTACAAAATAGGTAAATAATTGCAATTTATCTTTCACGAACTTGATTCTATAACCACAATATAACTACGAAAAATTTGCTTCGAATTGTTAATCCTTCTTTATTGCCATTTTAAACAAAGAAGTTTTTGGATTGATTAATTAAGTTATCGGATTTCTGATGTTACTATGTGATTCACTATAAATTTACATACAGATAAAGAAAAAAATCATAAAACCAAGGAAAACCGGAATGTAATGTAGCTTTTGCACTTGATTATATATGCGTGGTGTCAACCCTAACGTTTCTCATACGTTATAACAATAAGGGACAGTTATTGTTACTTAGCATACAACAATACGAAAGAATAATCAAAGCAATGGGTGCAAACTCACTCTCTCAACAAACCAAAAAATCAAACTGAGTCGCCTCTAAAAAGTATCAGAAAACAAAGATGCACGCTCTCATCTGGCGTGGATCTGATCCATGACAATGCATGACTATATAATGCCAAAATAAATATTTGAATTTCCCAACAATTGCCGCTTAAAATGTTTGTCAGAATGCATTAGACGTTTATAAATGTCAAAGACAGCTTTTGATTACCCTACTTATACACATAAGGAAGACAAATAAATTTCATGTTGAAGGTGGTAGTAAATCAAACCCATGTCAAATAATTGAAGCACATTTAACCGACAATTCAAAAATATTTTTAGAACATGGGGAAGCATAGAAAAGAAACTAATCAATTCACCACATTTAACTTTTATACTGACGACAAAATCCAGAATGCTGCCCAAAGAGGAAACCCCAGAGTCGGCAAAGGGGCCAAGCCTGGGCCAGTTTTAGGAAGCCTAGCTTCGGCGTACCTGTATTGGCCCATGCGTGGTTAAGGCTACTTAACTCAGCTTCGGCCATACCAATAAATACCCAAGCAGCATTTGCAATTCATTGGCCACCCAGGCTCGGGCCAAGGTTGATTGACCCAGGCTCGGGCCAAGGTTGATTGACCCACCCTTGGCCATACCAATGATTACCCAAGCTTGGGCCAATCCTGGATATTCCAGCCTTGGCCATTCGTTAACAACCCAGGCTTGGATCAAGGTTGGGCCAATCCTGGTTAACTCAGCCTTGGCCATTCATTGGGGACCCAAGCGTCGGTTGTTCGGTCACATACGGCGTGGTTCGAGTATTTTCGACCGTCGGCAGCCATACTTTTTTTTAATATGGGTCTGATCAATCCGATCTCTAGGTTTATTCAGTGTGTGTTTTTTATTATTTATTACTACTAAAAGTAACTATGTCTGATGCCTATTTTCGATTTCAAAGTTTGCGTGCATTGAATAGAGAAAAAAAGCTCAATTGTGAACGCGTAATTTAAGTGTGAACATCAGCTCTGTTAGTGAGGTTAACGATAGTGGTACAGACTTATGCAATCTTCAAGTGTTTAATATTTTTATTTAACTAATTAACTGATATTTTTATATTGTTAATTACAGTAAGAGTAAGATTAAATATAAAAATTTATGTTTGCTTATTTTTAAAATAAAAAAAATCATATTGAATAAAAAATAAACAACGAAATGAAATAAAGATAATGAATTAGTCTTGGTATTTAATCTTGGCCCAGTCCTAGCAGTTAAGGTTGGCCCAGCGCTGGCATTTAAGCTTGGCCCAGCCCTGGCATTTGAGCATGATCCAGACTTGGTGACCAAGCTTGGCCCAGTCTTGGCGACCAAGCTTGGCCCATCGTTAGCAGTTTTACCAAGACTGGGCCAAACCTGGTTTACAAGCTTGGCCCAGAGTTCTACATGGTTGTGCCAAGCTTGGGCCCTTGGAACTTTCCTCTATGGGTACTTTCTCAGTTTCGAAACGACGTTATTTTCGCACGCATTTTCATGTAAGAATGGACCACATTCCATTTTTGGTAATTTTCTGTAGTGGGTTGGTGCCCCTGAGTAACAGTTCCGTTTTGACAGTTGTGTCACTCTCTAAAGAGGTAAATTACTTATGGTGGTAGAGGCCAGGTCCCGTAATTCTGATGGTGTAAATTGAAGTTCTTCACCCGACATTCAGCTTACAGGATGAGTTTTTTCTGACTCAAGCAAACTTTTACATTCAAATATGTCAAAACGCAAGTGTCAATCATGAATCAGTGCTGCCAACAAACCACCTCGCTATGGTGAAATTTCCCTAACATATAGTTTTAACAATTTTTTTATAAAAAAATAATGTGAATACAAGCCTGAATAGACTCGTAACAGAAGGTCATTCCAGAATTTGTTCCTAGGAATTTGGAACTCTTGCTGGAATGGAAAGTCTTCTGGGATACAGTTACGCCAAATTTGTACGCGTAACAGGCATTTTGTGCTTTAATAGAATTCTTCATTTTGAAGTGCCTCGTACTTGTCAAAAAATAATACAGCAACATGATTATACAAGAGAGCACTGCTCAACAAAATAAGAGTATTAATCACTTAAAATGGGAGATATTGTCTAAATGCTCCAACATTTTTCATGTGTTGTTCAATTATACACACTAAATGGCAAAAAATTACTGATATTAAAAATTAAATTTTATGAATACCACGCAAGCATTTCATGTTCAAGCTGCAAAGCGAAATTTAGTGAAGATCATAGAATTGAAAGGTAATGGTGAAAACAAAATTGGAGATGAAACTTGGAGATGAAACATATACGAAAAAAAATTTTTCACAAGCAATACATGGGAAAAAATACATTAGAAAAATAGAGAAATTATGTAGTTGCCAATAATGACAAGGATAATTTGAAAAATAGGCCTGTATGATACTAAATGCCCATCCAAACAACTTTTTCCTGAAATCTTATATTGAAATTCATTTTTTCCTCACATTTTTGTACTCTGAAAATATTTTTGGAATACAACTGTGCTACCAGGTTTTCAAGACATATAATTTTTTATATATTGTGAGGTATATTATTTGTTCACAAAAGTAATGCCTTATGAATTTTCTGTGAAAAATAAAAAAAACTGAAATATTATACTTACTCCATTGAAGTCACTGCCAATTTGGGGCATTCTGACACCGGGTCTGGGTCCAGCTGGATATCGTGGACCCATAAAAGGCTGGGATGTCATAATCTGAGAATGTGGAGGTGGTGGTTGCGAATGTGGTGAAGGCTGACTTGAAGGATGAGTTGGCGGTGACGGACGTAACGTAGAATTCTGTAACAAACGTTGTTCATTATTCAAGATTTGATTGAATTCAATTTCACTTACTGGAAAAAATCCTGGGGGCAATGGACCGCTAGGCATGCCATCTGAAGGGGGCATCTGTCCCAAGGGGCTGGGTGCAGGTCCTGTATTCTAAAATTAGAAAAAAGTAATTCTGAGTATAACTTTTGTTGGTTATATAATAATAGTTCAAAGTATAACTAAATAACTGCAACTATAAACTTACGTGAGCAATTCCATTTACTCCATAACCTGAATTTACGAAACCCTAAAAACAAAAATTCCAATGTAAACAATGTCTTCAAAAAAAGTTAATATGGCAACACTGTTTATTTAAATATAGTATAATTAAAATAGTCTCACTGCAATAATCAACTTTTTTATGTGAAACACCCCCAAAGACGACATAACTGGGCACATTTTAAAATAAAAAAATTTTTTTTTGAGTAAACAAATGTATGTAAGTATTAGGCATCATTGGATATAAAGATAAGAAAGATTATCGGAATACTGATTAAAGAATTATGCATGCATAAGGTAACCGCACTTTGGACCAAAATCGCATTCACCTTTTCTAAGCTGTTCAAGCAAAATGAATCCGATTTTTTGAGATTATTCATAACTGTAAATGAAACCTGGTTCCACAACTACACTTCTGAATAAAAAAAAACGGTCAAGACAGTGGATTGCGAATTTGTTCCCTTGTTGTTGGTATTTTGTACACTTCATTCTTAATGTGACCCCAAAAAATGACTCCATTTTATTGACCTTAGTGGCCATTGCACTGGACCATTTCTTCCAATCCATCTTCCAGAAAATAGTTCATTCAGTCACCATTAATTAATTGATTAACGTGAACAGGCGCATCGTCATGCGAAAACCACATGCTTTGACGTGTTCGAAAAGGAATTATTCCAAAAAAATGATATTGGTTCACTAGAAAAGGTAAATACATCTCAGCATGTGAATTGTCCTCAAAAAATATGGTCCTTTCACCAACAATTGCCTCTCCACATATTGAATGACTATTCAGTTATACTGTGTGTCACTATGTAATATGAATTAGTTGATGAATAATAGTGAAAGTTTTGCCTGTTAACACAACCATTTTTATTAAACATAGTCGAACTCTGTAGATTAAGTTTTCACAAAGCCCACCTACAAAATAATAGTCTTTTTTCAAAATCAACTTAATTCATGTTTCAATTTTCAATCTTTAATGCTTTTCATAATTAACTGAACCCGTGCGATTGAACCGCGCCATCCATATCTCCAAGCTTGCATGCATGCATGTTTTTATTGCAATCTGCCAATATCCAGATCACATCAATCATTTCATCACTAGTGAAATTCATTTTTACTCTAGTTGTTTTGCACATAAACATCAAAATATCTCAAGAAAAAACAATTTCAGTTATAGGGAAGCTTGATCAAAGATGAAATATATTGGTAGTACTTTTCGATATTCGATTCGGTAATGTGTAAGTATTATGTATGATTCAGCCTGCATCAAATTCAAGGGATATCAACGAAATAAATAATTTTCCAGAATTTATACTTCTTGTTGATTTTTTATGGAAAAATGGTTATAACCTTTTAAATACCCCTTAGAAGACATCACAACCCTATATTATTGTTATGGAGAAGTCAATACGATTCCAATATAAAGAAATTTAGGGTATTTCATTCAAAAGAAAATTGATATAGCACAGCATTCTGGAACACTCTGTAAGATTGCAAATAATTTTAAAATGTGAGAAGTATTAATGACTATAATCCCTCAAATTTTCAAATTAATATCTCAAAGGACAAAGAAGGCACTGAACTTTTCAACATTTGATCATGTTTTGATGTCATCGGGCCCAATGTGGATTAACTTAAAAGGAGACAATGATGAAAAATAAAAATTATTATGCAAGAAATGTTTTGTTCCTTTGTTTGTCGGAAACATTTCAGACAACCCTCGAACTAATGGTGTGAGTTGTGGAATGGAATTTAACTGTTAGAAGCAATATCACTGTTTGATTTTAGTAACATTAAAAATCATAAATTAAATTTTGCAAAATATATTTTTTGATTTCAAAAATATAAATTGGTGCAGTCAGTAGTATACTAAAAGGGATTTTATAGTAAATAACCCTTTGGTTATTTATGCTTAGAAAACAGAATTATTCAGAAGATTATAATATAATCACATTACTGTTGTGTGTGAATATTTTTAATATAATATGTTAAACGATGTATCTTTTTATCTAGAAACGGAAATCAGTAATTTATCTATTGAAGATTCAAGTAATAATTCTTTTATATCGAATCCACAGTGATGTAAGTAATTTAACAATGTCAATTCTAAAATTCGATACTAAACTTTTAGTTTTTGTTCCAAGATTCGATCGGAAGCCGTTGGAACTATCTTATTTCATAGATATTTGTAATACTTTAATAAATACTTATTTTACTAATCCTACTTGTGTTCATAATATAAATCTTAGTTACAGAATTTATTTGAAATTTAATTTAAATCTATTGAGACAGAGTAATACTGAAAATCCTCCACATTTCTATACTAGGATTATGTCAAATTTAACCTAGCCGCACAATTATGTCAATCTTCATGAAACTGGAGGCACTGTTAGAATAAAAAAAACGTTTCACGATATGGTTCTGAAATCATGGTCTGAAAATATTTTTGCGGCTTAAAAGAACCATTAGGTTCAACTATTCGTGCTATGAAACCTAATACAATAGCTGAAGTTAGAGAACAAATAAGATATTTACAAAGACAAAATTTTTACAATTCTAAAACTACACCTGAGCAAAATAATTTTCTTAATTTCCAATCGAACATAACAACACATTTCCTAAATCTTGACCACTTTCCACTGTGCCCTCAGAAGTAAGAATATATTTAAACCGAATCCTCAAGCTCCACAACTGGAACCTACTCCTATGAGTGGAATTCCAAATAATCATTTCAAAAAATCACTGAATATAATTCAAAGACCTATTTCCATATATTTAATACTCCTATATTGCTAGTACGAGCCCCGTCCAATTTCAGTTGGCCCACTTAGAAAAATTCGAAATTATTAAACTTTATTTTAAAATGCCAAAAAGTAGCTGTTAGTAAAATATTTTAAACTTTTAGTTTTACGTCTAAAATAGGTTTTGGATGAATATTGTTAAATATTTTGAATGATATTTAAAAAGATGGAAATAGGTAGGTCTTGTTGATAATAATATTTTATGCATATACAAGGGTTCATTGTTTCCAAAATTGTGTTCAAAGTTTCATTAGATCTAAAATACGCAAATAATAAAGTAGGCTGTGTAAGTCATATTTTCACAAAATGTTTTTTTAAGTGAGATAGATTTTTTATAAACATGTGTTCGAAATATAGTTCGCTTGTATAAAGCAAAGCAAATGGTTCGATTGTCCCTAAACGCCGGTACGTAAGAAAATCGAAATTGTCAGACAAAAATAAACGAGCATTAAAAAGAATAATACAACAAAACAGAAGTGCTAACTATGGTCAACTAAGTGTACTTTGGAGTAATGTGTGGGTAGGCGCAGGTTTCAAGATCTACATGTCACAGAGAGGCTCAAAAATTAGGATTTCGGACATACAAGGTGAATTTTGTAACACCTTAGTTTAATGCATATTTTTCTAAATTTAAATCTTTACATAGGCCAAGGAAAAGCCATTATTGACTCAAATCCAAAAGAAATTGGCCAAAGAGCATAAAAATTGGAGTTTTGAACAGAAAATGAAGCTTTTCATCGAGATTTTTTGAAGCGGAAAGTAAATTTCCGGCAATTGTGATGGTGTGGGGCTCGATATCTGCAAGAGGAGTGGGAAAACTGCATTTCATAAACGGAATTGTCAATACTGAAAAGTACCTGGATATTTTAGAAGAATCATTGTTGTCAACAAGAGAAGTAACTTTAACCGCTGGGAAAACTTTTATTTTTCAGCAAGATGGAGCAGCATGCCATAAGTCAAAAAAGGCCTTAAAATGGTTCTCAGACAACAATATTTCACTTTTAGAGTGGGTTTCAAGTAGTCCAGATTTATAACCGATAGAAACACTTTGGCATGAAATGAAAAGCAGTTGCGTGCAAAACCAGCTAGAACTGTCATGGAATTAAAAGAAAGACTACAAGATATTTTGGATGATTTTGCATTGATACGCAATGCTAACTTTTAAAAGTATGTTTAATATTTAAGCTTTACTGATTACATTTGGTTTTTGGTTTTTTTTTTTGGTTTGTAATTGTAACATATGTTAAGACTTGTAACTCCTGTAAAAGTATCTAAAATGTTTATAGAAACGGCAACGCCAGTTTTTCTAACCATAGCTTTTGCCCCATCAGTGCAAACATTAATACAGTTGTCTCATGAAATATCATTTTTAATAAAATACTTATTAACCAAGTTAAAAATTTCAGCCCCAGTAGTGTTACTTTCTAACGCGTCACAAATTAAAAGATCCTCCTCTATAGAACGCTCGAACTCATACCGTACAAGCAATACTGCCAGCCCCGCTACGTCAGTGGACTCGTCCATTTGTAAAGTAAAATCACGATTTTTAAGACGGGAAAATAACTCCGTTTTCACGAAATCTGACAAGTCTCTTATACGGCGAGCAACTGTATCATTTGAAAGTGGAATCTTTGACAACTTTTTTGCAGCTTTTTCATCATACATACATTTCACCATTTTAATTGCACACGGCTTTATGAGCTTCTCTGCTATGGTATGAGCTTCACCAGCCATTGCAATTTTGTATGAAACAATATAGGATGCCTCAGTAGCATTTTCATTAACAGTCTGCGATGCGTGGCGCATTAACAATTGTTCTCGCTTTCGTTCAAAAAAGTTTACCTTTTTGTCCTTGTAATCTGAATGCAAAGTATGGAAATGGCGGAGCAGTTTGGCAGTATACATGGAGCTGTTCGGTAAAATTTTATTTCATAGAACACATTGAGGGTGATAGTCGTCTACTTCCATAAATCCAAAAGATATATAATTTTTATCATTTCGCCTTGTTTTGTGCGTTGTGCATGGCTCATTTGAATGATGTTCTTTGATATATTTACTTTTATGCCCATCTAGCTTATCGACTTCAAATTACTCTGGAGAGAGAGAGAGAGAGAGAGAGAGAGAGAGAGAGAGAGAAGAAACGGGAGCTTATATTATTACTTTACAAAATTTATTATTTATTATAAAACAATACCATCATTGGAGGGTCCAGGCGTTGGTTCTATTGGTGCCTCCAAAGTCGTTGTACGCTGTTTTTTGCATGTTCCTGTTTGTAACCAATGGTCCATTGCAGATAATTAAACTTTTACGAATAAGTGAGTAATTGTAAATACGATTTATGAAGTACAACTTATTAGCCTGCTCAATCCGCAGTAACCTGAGTTTTGGCGACGCATATCAAATGACTTTAAAATACGGATATAATGATAAAGAATTATATGCAAGCCAGTGATTGACCCTTGTGATCGGCAAACCAACCGCAACGCTATCAGGCGAACTGCTGTGTGGAGCGGCGACAGTTGGCATAACCACTGTTGTCACCTTAAATAAAATTTCCACCCTTTTTAAGGAATTTTTGATGGCAACCAGGAATAGGAATTTTTTACACTACACTGGTAGGAGCCACTCGCGGAGCCCTACCGTATTATTCGCGGAGCACACTTTGAGAAACGCTGCACTATATTATTTCCCTGCTACAGTAGCAACGCTTGTGCACAACAGATCAAGTCTGAATGTGTGAGATATAAGAATATAATTGCTGTATCTCTTAATGGACCATTTACAGGGATTAGCAATGTAGGAGTGTTAAATATATGTCTATTCCTATGAGCGGAATTTCAAACTTCAAGCTCCTAAAAACCAATATTCACCTCAATAAAACTTTGTATCAGAAGAATTATATAATTTAGATGAATCCCAAAATCCTTACGAAATAACACAAGACCCAGAGAAAAATGATGCTCATCTCGGGAGGGGGAAATGTCATCAATCCGCGAACGACATTTTGAAAGTGCGTATGCGATTGGTCCAAACTGACTCGGAATCATACCCGCGAACAGAGCTATTATGATGGGGGGACAATCTGTACTTAATTTCTCTTTAACGTTAATGTGATTCTGTGATGTTAATGTTAAACTAGTCGCAAGTCTGAGACAGTTCTATTTTATATTTAATATTTATATTATATTATTTATAACTACAAATATACAAATAAGAATTTGTGGACGAAGAGAAAAAATAGCATGTGCCTAGAATTATGGGGAATCAGCAAATACCGGGATTCATAGTAGAGCGTGTGTCCTTTAGTTAGAAAAGAAATGGTTTGCTTACCTTGTCGTCCCCATATCCAATATGACTTTTATCAGGGTCTGAAATTATTATGTTAAAACGATTAAAGTATTCTGGACCTCTATTGATATTAGTAATTTTAAAACGGCCTGTTCTCATGGTTCGGTTCACTAAAATGTGAAAATGGCAAAATACCATAGCTTACAACTATATTTCTTGACGGGGTAAAAATTTCAAGTTTTTACTACTTTTAGTGTGTATCAGATTAAATATTAAATTGATCATAGTATCTGTATATCCTTTTCTTGAATATGTTGTTTATTATTTTTTCAGGATAATTATTTTCTTTCAATGCAGTTTTTGCTTTTTTAATAACTAAACATCTAAATTCGGGATCTGATAGTTGGATAGATCTATCAGCCAAACTTATAATCACTGATCTTTTTTGTGACACAGGATGACACGAATTGAAGTTTAAATATCTTGAGCACCAACTTGGTTTCTCATACCGTTCTGTTCTTATGTTATTGTTAATTTTATATAATGTGACATCAAGAAAATTGATTCTTTTATTTTGCTCGATTGTGAATTGAATTTTTTATGATAAGAATTAATTTTTTTATTTATGTTTTCAATATGATTTTTTGTACGACAGTAATGCAATCATTTACATAATGCAACATCAATCAAATATATACAAAGTAATTTATTTTGAAAATAAACCTTAATTCTTTGAAGATGATAACTTGGTTATCTGAACGCGCATTGGACAGTGTAATTGTGAGTGTTGATATAGTAATAGTGTAAATAGTATATATGACTAATGTTAATAGATTCAGGACCTCTGTTATCCGTTTAGTATCACAGATGACGTGTGCGTTAATAGAAAAAAAATTGTTTCTAAATAGCTTGGTATGTTTCCTCCTAAAATTAGTATAATTCGTCTAATATATATATATATATATATATATATATATATATATATATATATATATATATATATATATGTTGTTTTGATCCGATGCCTTAAAATTTTTATATGTATACAATCTAGTGAACTTAATACTCTGAAGAAGATTATCGAACTATCATTAAATATTTTTTTGTAAAAGATAATACGCCTACGCAAATGAAAAAGAGGTTAGACACTGCACCATAATTTACGACCGCAATATTTTTGGCAACTAAATTCAAACGTGGCTATATTAGTTTGGATTTAGAGTCGGATTTTTGCGTCGGCGTCGTATCAAAACTGTAGATGAAACTTGGATACACCACTGTACTTCTAAAACGCGAAAACAGTGAAGACAGCGGATTGCAAAAGGCGGTAATAGTCATTGTTAAAATTCACGACGTTTTGTTTATTTGTAAGGTTGGAAACTTTTCAGATAAACCACGTATATACCTAAACATTCTTTATGAATCACTCTATGTGACAATTATGAAAATTGGTTTGTTACTTTTAGAACTTATCCTGAACAGAGAAACGTAAAAGAAGACTCCGTTTTATAAAATGCAATTGCAGATATTTTAAAATACCCAAGTATATTGATAATTAAATTCAATTTCAAGTTATTTTGTGTTCACTTAAGTAACGAGCGATTTTTTGCTGGTATTTTTTTGGCAACACTGTTGTTGACAGACCACGCGTGAATCGTGTCTTGTGTCGTTGTCAAACTTGTTCTATTTGGTCTATAATTTAATCATAAATCGACTTACGAACGAACAACGGTTGCAAATTATTGAATTTTAATATTAAAATTCAAGCTCGGTTAAGAAACTAACTTTCGAACACAGTTTAGACTATTGGACAGTAACACACTAACACGCAAACGTACAGTGAGGACCGAAGAAAATATTACGGCTGTATCCGCCAGTGTTACTGAAGATCGTGAAATGTCGATTTGCCGCTGTTCACAGCTATTTGGGCCTCTGTTACTCCACTACGTGGAAAATTAAAGAAAGGACTTGCGTGTAAAACTTTATAAGATACGGCTAGTGCAAGAATTGAAGCTACATGATCTCCCACAACGTCTAACATTTCGTTAATGGGCGCTGGCAAAGTTGGAGGGAGATCCATTTTTTATTGAAAAATTGTGTTCAGCGACGAAGCTGATTTCTGGTTGAATGAACACGTCAAACAAGCAAAATTGCAGCGTCTGGAGTAAAATCAGCCAGAAGCATTGCAAAAGCTACCCGTGCATCCCGAAATAGTCACTGTTTAGTGTGGATTATGGGCCGGTGGCATCATCGGGCCGTACTTCTTCAAAAGCGACGATGGCCGGAACGTTAATGTGAATGGCGAGCGCTACCGTGTGATGATTGACGATTCTTTTGCCCAAAATGAAAGAATTTGACATGCCTGACATATGGTTTCTACAAGACGGTGCCACATGTCACACGGCACGCGAAACAATGGCCACATTGAGAGCTGTCTTCGGTGAACAGTTCATCTCACGTCAATTGGCCGCTTAGATCGTATCATTTAACGCCTTTAGACTATTTCTTGTGCAACTATTGACGCACTAGAAGCCAATATTGAAACATTTATTCGTGAAATACCGGCCAATAAGTTGGAGAGAGGGTGCTAAAATTGGACATTGCGCATGGGCTACTTAAAGCGGAGCCACGGTCAGCATTTGCATGAAATCATCTTTAAACTTTAAATTATACTGATCGTTCTATCGATTTAAATAAAGATTTCATCAATTAGTTCAAATTTTTTGTGATTTTTTCAAAATCAAATCCTATACCAATCACCGATTATTTCTATAATTATAATGATCGCAACCATAAATGATATTCTTCGTAAATTTATTCAATGAAACTTGTACTATATCTGCAAATTGTACTACATGAATGAATTTTTAGAATTTCCCTGTATTGCGGCGACACTGAACAACTGACTATATTCAATTTTATTTTAGACGTTGCGATTATTATTATATCTACGCATACATTTTGTTTAAACTGTAAACACTACAAACTGCTATACTTCACAGTCACGATCACAAACGTATCCGAAGTAGCACTGTTGCCATATCTACACTAAACGATAAGAAAGGTTGGTATTTTTTAAAACTCATATAAGTGATAATTGTAAAGATAGAAAAGTTCCTATTGTGGTCAAGGTCAGGGGGTTGAAGGACTATAATATAGATGGTATTATGATAATTACACTGGCTCAGAGGCGTAGGATGTCGGCAATCATTATGAAACACAAACAATAAAATTGGCGAAAGCTCTGAACGTAAATTTAAAATAATCGATAATTATTTATTATAATATTGTTTATAAGTAACGGTAACTCCTAGATGTTCAGATCAATGTTACTTTCATATTGAATTCAAAATTATACTTTGGTTTACGGAAATCATCTAAAAAAATGGCAATGAAGATTGTACGTTACAAATAATTGCTTTTGACTTTGTAACACCTTCTTCTCTAAAAATATTATCATATCTGTCGGTTCATTAAACTATACTTTCAATATGGACACTTTAATAACATAAGGGGTTTTCTGAAATTATGATTGGTTTAACCGATCATTACCTGAATGCTCGGAAAGTAATCCGAATCCTTTTCGCCGTCGTTCATCGTTAACTAGTATATCGTGGGTAAACACGAAATAGTTAATTAGTCAAGATTAATGTTTATGAGCAGCATAATTGATTGGTTATTGGGGGCTTGAGAATATTGTTCTTTTTTGCTTTAGACATAACAGCTTATTAATTTAGAACTGTTCAATAGTAACACAGTTCTTCTTCTTTAGCGTCTCTTTGAGAACCAGGTCCCTCTCGACAGTCGACTGCCAATCCTTTCTGTCCTAATCATGGTACTTCCAACGTCGAACCCCTAGCAGGATCAGGTCCACCTCAACGTCCTCCAACCAGTGTTCTTCCTCTCAATCCTCCAGAAACTCCATATATGGATATCGATCAGGTTGAGCGTAGTGCTAACAATCCACCTCGTAATAACCCGACCATTACGAATTCTCAACAAAAAAAAAATGTTAACACAGGCCTGCACGAAATTTGTGATGAGATGATTTTAGATGGTTAAGGTCAGTTTTTTCAAGTACATTAATCCCTTTCATTAATGTACTTGTTGGTTAAATAACGATTAAAATTACTATACCCCTTGACCACCCAATGATTGTCTCACCACTCCTCTGTCGCGCCAAGATAGTCCTTTGAATTGTAGGAATTGACCAAAAAACAACTTGTGCTTTTCAATAAATTTGTTAAGTCATTTCAGATCCTATCAGATCAGTTCCTCATAATTTTGATATATCTATACTTTAATCCCTAAAATACTAAAAGAAGATACTGACTTCCGGGTCTCTACATTCTATGGGTAGTGATTTTGAACCATCAACCTCATGTCAAAACCAGCCTCAACTATTTTCACCAGCCAAACTAAATGTTTTAGTAAGGGATGTGGGACTTCAAAAAGACCTATCCTAATTACTGGCGTCTAGGTTAAAACAAAATTCTTACTTTGCATCGACTCTTCAAAATAGAGTCTTAAAGATGTTCTTTTACATAATTGCAGTATTTTTGCTTCTGTTCCGGTCATCCATTCAGTTTACGTAATAGAAAAATATGTAGATTTATAGGAATTACTTTTAGGTATGAAATTCAAAACTGAGAAATTTGTAGAGTGCTAAGTGAATAGTTAAACCGAAAACAACATTAAAAAAAAGAGACTGCCAACAAAGAGCAATTTTAACACCTGGAACCAAAACTATAATTTGCAAAAGCCTTATTGACCCTTAAAAAATTTTACTTCCTCCACTTCACGTCAAACTTGGACATATGGATCTATTCGTTAAACCTTATTGAAAGTTTTACTTTCACCACTTCCCATCAAGGCGTTAAACATACAAGGAAATTGTTTGAAATATTTGTGTTGAATATTAATAACATGATATGAAAGATACCAAATTTGCGAATGTAATGAAAGATGAGAAGCAAGATGCATGAAGTGCTTTTAAAAGAGTTGTACATTTAAATGTAAGGAAATTAATAGAACCCAAACTATAATGAGATCGTTGATAATGCGATTTCTTGGTTGCAATATGAGCATAGAAATTAACTTTTTACATTCCCATTTGAACTAGTTCTCTGAGTATACTAGTGACGTGAGTGAAGAGCAAGGTGAAAGGTATTCAAGAGATGAAAAATACATACCAACAGAGATTTAGCTAAATATAATATAAATCAACCAAAGAAAAATTTCGTTTAACAAAGAGAACGCTATTTTAATAAGCATCAAGATTAAATAAATATTTCTATTAGTCTCTGGTGGATATTTTGTATATATTTGTATTTTTCTTTTTAATATATTATGAAACTAGATTATATATGAAATAAAGAGGTTTCTCTATTTTTTTGGATTTCAGTTTTTTTGAAAAATAACCTTCAGTGATACAAAAAAACTAAAAGCAGATTTGAATTAGGCACTACTTAATTGCTAGAAAGCAATTAACATTAAAAAAAATGCAAGCCTGTGATTTCTTATAACAACTTAAACCTATCACACAACTCAATTACCTAATTTCGGTATGCCCTATGTTATTATTGGAGTTTGTTTAGAAAAGGATTGCCACATTTCTTGTCAGCAATAATTAATCAATATCCTTACACTTAAATTATTTATTTATTTATCTATTGCACCTTTTTTATCCATTAATTCCAGATAATGTCAAATCTACTTTCCATTTTTTCTTATTCCAAAATCATTTTGAACATGTTAGAAGTTTTTTGAATTAAAATTCATACAGCTACATTTTAAAGTTTCTATAGATTTTCGAAAACTGAATGATTGAAAGTTGATAGTTTTTAAAATTTATCAAAGTACTATAAACCTTTGAAACTCTACATCAATATAATTCTCTATTTTGTGGTTTGGACCTTAAGAATTTTCTGTCAAAAATCAATAGTTGTATATACTTTTTATTGAAAACAAAAATGTATTTGGTGTTCTAGAGATATAAAAAAGTTTGAAATTCTAAGCCTTACTACAAGACAATATTATGTCTAACTGGATGGTCAACCAAAGACCAAAATATTTAAAATCTATTTTTAAAAGTTTCCATAAATAAATGAAATTGAAAAATGATGAAGAGGAATGTGGAAGGAAAATCTATACAAAATAATTTGTAAAAGACACCTCTATTATTATTCAATGGTAAAAATAAAATTTTAATGTTTCATCCTTGGTTATTGATTCATTTATAAAAAATAATATCCAAACTTAATTTAAAACGAACAATTACTATAAAAAGAGAAATTCATTCATAGCATGTTCTCATCTATAAATAACACAACGAATACTAGTTACTACATCTTTCCGTTCTCAACAATAATCGAAGAAAAAAATTTAAGTGATCTGGAATGCCATAGTATAGTTCTACCCCTTCCGATTCAATGGCTGAGTAATTTTTGAATGTATTATGTATCATAATGTATTCCATCAATTTAGGAGCAAACTCCATTTAGACACTTTTATCTAATAATTTGTATCACCTTCGATATTAAAAAAAATTTCTATAAAATGCACATTGAATTCTTTAAGACCTAAAGAAATGTTAGCTCCTTCTTTCAAATAATCTATAAATTATATATTTTTGAAAATGAGTGGATGTCTATGTAACTAGAAGTATTTGACTTGTTTCTGCAGTTCTATTTCAAGAAAATGTATAATGGAGTTTTATTTTATATGTTATATAAATTACTCATTTAAAGTAATTTTTTCAAATATATCTTATCATGAATTAGGTTACTGTTAATTCGAATATTTTAGTGCACATCCTTTAGCTGTAGCACTGATATTATGTACTAGGTGTACATACTGTATAATATGATATGTATCTAATAATGATGGAAGTTGCAAAAATATCTTCTTTATATCCGCATAGTTAATATTTTGACCTGACTTTGTTAGCAATCAAGTTCACAGTTTGAGTTTTAGATTTTCATTTTTATCACATTAATGTTGGGTGAGGAAGGAGTTAATTATGAATTTTTATGAGGTGTGAAATTATATAGAGTGAAGAAATTAAAATCAATAACTTCGTTTCATAACACATGTCTTAAAATAGATTATTACAATTTGTTTAAGTGCTACACTTATAAATACAACTATATAGGAATAAGTTGTATTGAAACATCATATTTGTAAAAATATATGAACTTATGAACAGACAATAATTGGAACAGAGGTTACATTGTTAATTACCAAATACTATAACTCATATCCAGAAATAAATAAATAAGGCAAAGATTACAGTGGGTACTTTACCTCCTAATATATTGAGTATCTGATAAAGCAATTTTTGGCTTCTCATAAATCTAGCCTATTCTAGTTTTTCATAGATAGAATGAAAAAATCATTCAAAATTTCAAGAATTTTTTCTAAACCACTTAAACTGGAATATCAAGCAATAAAAATAAGTAATCCTTCAAAATTAGTGCCAGATACTTGAGAATTGGCTGGATCCTTCAAATACTGTAATAATACATTTTAACAGAAACAATTAAGGAATGCATAAAATTGAAATAAGCTGAATAAAGGCTAGGAAACAGTCACTAAATATTTATATCTGAGGTATTTTCAGATAACCTGATTAGTACAAAGTGATTATCAATGGTTTATCTGTTTTAAACAGGAAATATTTATCACTTTTGGAACACTTATCTTCAAAATGTCTAATACTTTAATTGAATTTTCGCAATTTTACTATTATTCTTACTACATCAAAAACAGAAAACAATCAACATAAAAAGATTTCAAAAATAGTTATTTTTTCTTAATACATAGGATTAATTGATAAATTTAAGTTCAGTGTAGTAGTTTCTGACAGATTATTTTGAGTTTCTAAAAAAGTCAAGCAATTAAGTAGCTGGCAAGATTTTTAATAATGGTATAAATAAAATTCATAATTACTTAAAGATTTCAATTAATTAGGTCAAAACAGGTACATTAAGTTGAAGAGGGGAGAGATTAATATTCAAGGTTCTTTACTCCTGCAATCACAAGTAAATCAAGCATCAAATCAACATAATACGTTTTGTAAGATAACTTTTCGTGTATTATGATAAATTTTACGCCATAATTCTACATATATAATATCAAAAACAATCAAGAATTAATAATAATGAAACCTAACAGAAAAAACTGCTTACAATAACGAATTGTGTGATTGTACCTGGTCAAACGCGTATACCCATACAATGTTGCCACATTTTCAACTATGAAGTATTGATCGCACTAAATACTAACAGAAGTAAAAAATACTCACGTAATCATGAAAAGCTTTTGCTTCTGATGAATGTTCACAAGTATCCCTCCTTTCAGGAGCAGCACAATATAAATCCCAAAATACGCTAAAATATAAACAAATTAGTACATCATGAAATTTTTCAACAAAAATGTCAACATACCACCACCAAGAATGTAAAAATCCTGGAGGTTCTCCTAAAGTAATATTTTTTTCCCATCGTATCTAAAATAACAAGTTATTAATTAAATAGAGCATATTATTACTAAGGTGAAACTCACCTCTGATAAAAACGTTTGTGCAGCTTTCTGTGCACCAACGTGCAATAAATATTCGTACACGTACAGTGCTAATCTGCAACAATTTTTTTCCATTTTTAGACTAATTTCAGAGTCTCTTTAATGGTTCACGTAATATATAAATAAACATCAGTTATTGATATAAAGAATAAATGTAAACAAAACAGGTACATATTAGCTATCAAGGCCTACAAAAATTTCAAAATAGCAATAGCATGTACCCATATTACTAATAATAAATGTAAATACAGACGTTTCGAGATTAACTATCCTATTTTTATACATTATTTTAGACGACATTACGTAGAACTATCAAATTTATTACAGACGTTAACTAGTTGCTTCAATTATTTTTAAAACATGGAGTGAGTTCATGACAGTAAAAGAAATTCAAGATAAAAATTAATGTACTTACTTTTCTCTCGCTTGTGCATCGGACGGCACAGATGATCCTTTTCCTTTTGCATACATTTTTTAATTATCTTATTTAATGAACGTAACCTACATACATTGAAATAATGTAATGTTCGGAATTCTTTTAGTTGATGGAACACGCTGCTTCTACATCATAAAAGATGCTGTTCATTGTATTACCTATACACAAATACACTATTAAATTCACATCACTGTCTGCAATATTCATTGTTCGACTTGTAAGAAACTTGTAAATAGCATGTTGAAAACACTTATAATAATCTTTAGATTCACATCACAACACGTCAAATCAAAATGTTTTCGACGCCGCTACACGAAGTTATCACTAGTAAGTATCTACAACTCCAAGTACGCAAGCGTTGAAACAACTACCTCTTTCTAGTTATCTCATAGATAAATAAAAAAAGTCTTTTTCATTCCGTGTAAAACGTGGCAGCGCCTCATGACCAAAACGTCCAATGTATAAACTATATTTTTATGGGTTCACTTACATAAATTTACTGTATTTATATTATCTTTTTTATATAACGTATATCATAAAATTAATTTCATTACATGACTATTATTTTGATACTAAAGTATTACTAATATTTAAAATGAATACTATTGCTTTGAATACGCCGCCAAGAAAAATAGTTCCTAAAAATTCCGTTAAGATGGGGAGGCACTAGTGAAAAATACATTTATAGAACCAAATATCTATTTTCATTTGTCTATGTGTATGTATTTACCTCTCTCTACCTAGCACATAGTCCCGTTATGATTATATTTTGCTTTTGCTACGCTTCATTGCCTCCTTTGTTAGTATATGTACTTAACGGAGTTTTGAGAAAATCGTAAAACGTTTTCACTATCACATTAAATCATAATCTTCTAAATGAAGACACTTGTATAAGTGTTTTCACATTCTTTGTACAACATTTTTGATAAGTCGTTTTGTCAAAGCATTTTGGAATAAAAAATTAATAATAATTACTCCAGTTTAATGTCACCAGTACACTAACTACCGTCAAAGTTGAACGTAAATCAATATTACTCCGTTCTTAACATTAATGTTATGAAATCTTTTTTATATATGAGGGGATAAACAAATATGCAAAGAAAAGCATTTTAATTTTGTCTTGTCAGATTATTAACAATGAAGACTACTTTTACATAATTTCAATAAATTTATATATTATCTAAATATTAAGTGAAATTCAATATATTATTTGCTACAGAGCTAAAGATCATTTAAATCCCTAACCTGACGTGAGCTTTATTGAAACTATAACGTCACTGCTCAATTTTTTCGGCAATACCATTGAACACTAAATTTACACTTTACACCAAATAAATGACAGTTGTGACAATTCCCAATCTGACGTTATATCTAAAACACAATACAAAAAGCTGATGTTATCTTTTTGCCACTTAATGTTATTTTAACGAAGAAGTTATGAAAAGTCTCTCATCATAAATGAAATATAGGTTACATTTAATACAAAACGTTGACAATGGATGTAGGAATATCTGAATACAATTTGGAAGAACAACCAACTGGGGAACGATGGGATCCACTTGGAGCCCCTAACGAAGAAATAGACAGTGACTTTAAACATTTTGATGTTTATGATTTTGAACATCAGGATCAGTAAGTTTTGGTTTATGAACTTAAATTCTTGTCTAATAATTAAAATATTATGTGATAATTACAGCCAATAAAGATATTACTGGAACTTAACATTACCACCGGCTTTCTTATGTAAAGAAAATTATTCTCTCTATCAATTTAGCAAATATAGATCATTTAAATTGACAATTTTTTTAGCAATGTACTGGAGAAAATCAGAACTTTGGAAGAAGAACAAGAGCTACTTAATTCGTCTTTATTTGCATTGACAACACATTTTGCCCAGGTTCAATTTCGTTTACGCCAAGTTGTAAATTCTCCACAGGAAGACAGAGAAGACCTATTGAAATCCCTAGAAGAATTTGCTTTCCGCGGTATTCCAGATGTGGGTCATGTTAAAGAACGTATGGATGAGGCCAGTTTAGCAGAAGCTGTGAGATTGAGGAGAACACAACAAAAAGAATTAATTGACAAACTTAAAAGCCAGTTACGAGAATTAGAACAATATGCGTTTGAAAATGGAGAAGCTGGCATTCCTCAAGATATGTTGGTTGAGAGACAAAGAATTATTCTTAATGAATTAAAGACCAGAATGAATTTAGAACTTGATGAACAGAGTTTTTACCAGGTAAGAAGTGTGCAATTTATCTGTCATATGCTCATTAAATTGTAATTTTAGATGTCTCAAGCAGATGTTTGTAAGCAAATAAATATGGCTTTCGATCAGCTTGTGAGTCCTTTGAAAGTAAAAGAACATTTGGTGTCACAATTAAAAACTCAAATAGCTGATTTAGAAAGATTCATTGGGTATTTACAGACTGATACAAAACATTCCAAATGTTCTTGCCAATTTTCGTATCATTCCTTAAAACAACCATACAAAGGAGAAACTACAATTGGTCTTATACAAAGAACTGCTACAATTTTACAAATGTTTGCTGTTTTACAATTGGGATGTAAGCCACAGCACTTCACCAAAAATGATTTGAAAAATTCCATGAAAATCAATCATTGGGGGTAAGTGCCACTGTGTGTATAGAGCTTTAATTACTAATTGTCTTCCCATTCATATTTTTTCATTTTTCTCTTTATTGATTCAAATTAAATTGTCTTGTTAATGATTTTCAAAATTTGTTTCAGTGACCTTAGGGCGAAGTTGGAAATGGCTATTGCAAGAGTTAAAGAACTGGCAGAACAAAGTGAATTCAGAAAAGATCAAGATGGTGATTACAGCAGTGATTCTGATTCACAAAGTGTATTATGTAATGTAAAGTTAACTACAGCAGTACGTAAATACTTAGCTTCCTGTATAAGAGATCTAATGCAACATGGTGCTTATGCTCCTCACAGCAACAGCCTTGTTCCATTGATTGGTTGTTTCCCTAGAAGAAACTCATTGAGTGGTACCCAGATTCATGCATGGGAGATCATTCTAGAATATTATAAGATGAAGAATGGGGAAAAATTCAATTCCACCCCAGCAAGAAAGCTTTCGCAAAGTTTTAATTTGGATATAGCTGGCGCGTCACCATTTTCGAATAAACAGAATATGTTATGTTGTATTGGCAGTATTATATCCACACATACTCCCTACAAAAGAAGTCCAGACTCTCATTTCAAAGCATTTATTTGTGCTGCCCTCAAGTAAGTAAATTGAACTTTGAATATATTATTTAATAGTAATATTGTGTATTTCTAGTGCAAACAAACTTGTACCATGGTTAACATTGATATTTACTTGTAACCATCTTACGAAAATGTATTATCAGCCTTGGAGTTACCTAGCTAAGACAGGTAAAACCTTTTTTAAGATAAAATGAATAAATAAATGTAAACAAGACCATGTATCCATAAGGTTAGGTTTTTTGTTGAGGTGAAAAAGTAATATGAATACTTCAAATAAAAATGATTGTTGTACAAAATGTACTCACATTATATAATACTAAAACCATGTGATAAATATTTTCCACATCAAGTCCCTAGTTGAAAACTCCTCCTTAGGTTGTGTAGCCTTAGTTAAGTTACATACAATTTATACTAAGATGGGGTGAACAATGTTAAATTGGAAACCATTAGTTTTTTGAGAAACTAAATTTAAAAATCAAATAAATGTGAAAGAAGCTAGTAACACCCTATAATATATATTTAAAAAATTGAAAATGGAAACACCAAATACAGGTGTACATATGTTGGAGAGAAAATAAGAGAACTTTTTTTATAAATACTGTGATCCTGCAACTCAGAGATGATCTTGTGATAATAGCAATGACCTAGGGTTCATCTAGTGGTAACCTACCATGCAGAGCTCTAGAAATGGAGGAAGAAGTA